>NW_020173674.1:11352203-11360594 GCF_003031525.2 Neophocaena asiaeorientalis asiaeorientalis
AGAGGCCACAACAGTGAGAGGCCCGCGTACCGAAAAAAAAAAAAAAAATTATATATCAACTATATCCCAATAAAAATTTTTTTAAAATACAAAATAAAAATAAATTAAAAATAAAAATGTCTTAACTTTTTCATGATTAGTGCTGAGATAATGAAAAAAAGAAGTCCAGGGCTTCCCTGGTGGCGCAGTGGTTGAGAGTCCGCCTGCCGATGCAGGGGACATGGGTTCGTGCCCCGGTCCGGGAAGATCCCACATGCCACGGAGCGGCTAGGCCCATGAGCCATGGCCACTGAACCTGCGTGTACGGAGCCTGTGCTCCGCAACGGGAGAAGCCACAACAGTGAGAGGCCCGCATACCGCAAAAAAAAAAAAAAAAAAAAAAAAAAAAGTCCAACTTTTGAACTGTGGTATGCCAACTTATAATGCCAGTTGGATTTACTGCCCCTTGCCCAGAATGGAGAAAGTTTTTTTTCTTTTTCTTTTCTTAAACATTTTATTCATGTTATAGAGGGATTTCTTTTTTGTTTGCTTTTTTTCAATCACTAGGAAAGTGGTAGAGGAGCACTGAATCCATCACTACTTTGATGACACAGTTAGGCTTCCAGATTCACATTTTCAGGTACCAAGAGTTCCCTCTAAATAACACAAACAATTCAGCTTTCATATACATTTCTTTCTACTGAACACAGCACTGCCCATTGGTATCTTTGAAGTGTAATTGCACCTTAGGTCCGTATTTCTCCAGGTAAAGCAGCTTTTTGGAATTGAATGTTCCCCTTCTTTTTTGTCTTATAAACTGAACTGCATCTTTGTACTTCATTCCACATTCAATCAAAGCAAATGCAGCCAGCACAGATGCCTTACTCAATCCTGCAACACGATGCACTGCAGTACAGTGTAGAGAAATACCAGAAAAAGCCTAGCAGCCCACTGGCATCACAGCCACACCTGATATGACTCAAAAATTAGTATAAGTAAATAAATGCATGTTGTTTTAAGCCACTAAGTATTGAGGTAGTTGATTACTCACCAAAGTGATGCTTATTGTAACTTTAGAGCAATTGCTTTAAAAAATTATACCAACGGATATGGCAAAAGCCAAAAAAAGAAATAAAATAGAATACTAAAAAAAAAAAAAATTAGTGCAAAATAAGTCAGGAAAAGAAAAACAGGAAACAAAAAGCAGACGTGAGAAATAGAAAAGTTATAATATAAAAAACTTAAACCAAAACATATCAGTTATTGTCTTAGATGTAAATGGGCAAAGCACCCTAATCAAAAGACAGAGATTGCCACACTATTAAAATTCAAATAGTAATAAAATACATCCATATGCCATTTACAGAGGACACTCTTTAAAGATAAGGGCATAGGTAGGCTGAAAGTAAAAGAATGAAAAATGATATGCCATGGAAACACTAAGCATAAAAAAGCTAGGATGTCTATGTTATTATTGAACAAGAGATTTCAAGACAAGGAAAACAACCAGAGATAAAGAAAAACATGAATTTATCAGGAGGACATAGCAATCTTACATCACTATGCACCCAATAACATAGCTTCAAAATACATGAAGAAAATACATAGTTGGATATGTTAACACTTCTCTTCAGTAATATGAAGAAAAAGTAGGCAAAAATATCAGTAAGAATAGATATTTGAATGCCACTAACCAACTTGATCTAATTGATATATGTGGAATGCTACACACCCAAAGCCTGCAGAATCCAAATTCCATTCAAGTTTATGTGGAACATTCACCAAAATGGATCTTATGTTAGTCAGGCCTCAGTAAATCACAAAGGATTGAAATGAAACCAAACAAGTTCTCTTACCACAATGGATTTAAACTAGTAATACTAGTAATTAATAACTAGAAGAAATGAAAGAATACACTCCTAAATAACATGTGCAGGAAACATAAATTAAAATGGGGATAAGAAAATATCTTCAACTGAACACTAATGAAATAAACATGTAAAAACTTGGGGATGATGTTAAAACAGTGCATAGAGTTCTAAATGACTATACTAGGGGGCAAAGGTCTAGAATCAATGACCTAAGCTTCCACCTCAAGAACCTAGAAAAAGAAGATTGAATTAAACACCCCCCCCAAAAAAAATAGAACAAAAAATGTAGTAAAGATGAGGGAAAAAATCAATGAAATAGAAATAGATGAATGTCAATTATACCTCAACAAAGCTGTTAATAAAAATAGATTTTTAAAAATTCAACAAAGTCAAATTTTGCTTCCTTGAAAAGATTAACAGAAGTCATAAATAAAATAGAATAAATTTAAAAGAGCGTTACTACAGATTCTGTGGATATCATAAAATAGAATAAAGAGATATTATAACCAGCATTATGCCAATAAATGTTATAACTTAGAGAAAATAGACAAATTCCTTAATAAACATAAGTTCACAAACTAAAATAATAATAAATAAAATTTGAATCATTCTATATTTGTTGGAGGAATTGAACGTGTAATTAAGAACCATCACCCCCCCCAAAAAAAGGGAAAAATTAAAAACAACCTACAGATGCTAATGATTTATCTCAAACATTTAAGGAAAAAATTCCACTTCTACACATACTTCTCCAGGAAATGTAAGAGAAATGAGCAATTTCCAACTTTTTAAAGTTAGCTTTATTGAGGTTTAAGTGATGTAAAATAAACTGTACATATTTAACGTGTACAATGTGATGAGTTTTGCCATATGTATAAACTATTACCACAATCAATACAAAGAACATATCCATTACCACAAAAAGTTTCTCCATGCATATTTGTAATCCATGTCTCCAAACCTCCATTCCCACACGAACATTTATTTGCTTTGTGTTATTATAGATTAGCTTGCATTTGCTAGAACTTTACATAAATTGGATCAAAAGCATGTACTCTTTTTTGTCTGGCTTTATTCACCATAACTATTTTGAGATTCATCCATGTTGTTGCATTTACCATTAGTTCCTTTTTATAGCTGAGCAGCATTCTATTAAATGGATACACCAGAATTTTGTACCCATTCACCTGTTGATAAACATTAACTTGTCTCCAGTTTTGCCTGATACAAATAAAGCTGCTATGAACGTTTGTGCACAAGTCTTTGTGTGAACGTATTCATTTCATTTCTCTTGAGCAAATATCTGGGAGTAGAATGGCTGGGGTTTACGGTAGGTATATGTTTAAAGTTTTAAACAACTACCAAGACATTTCCACCTGCAATGTATGAGAACTCCAGTTTCTCCATATGCTTTCTGACACTTGGCATGGTCAGTATAAAATTATATGACTTTGGAAAATCATTTTCCAGTTTCATATAAAGTTAAAGGTACACCTACCCTATGTCCCAGTAATAGCTTCTCCTAGTAGGTACTCATGAGAATGAATGCCTGTGTTCACCCAAAACAACTTTTACAACAATGTCCACTGCAGCTTTATTCACAGCAACTCAACGCTGAAAACAACCCAAAATGTGTAAAGACAGAAGAACGGATAAATAAATTGTAGTATATTCATAATCAGAAGTTTTTTAAAGAAATGAACTATTGATACATACAACAGCATGGACAAATCTCAAAAAAAAAATGATTATGATGAATGAAAGAAGCCAGACAGAATGATTTCATTTCTATGAAGTTCAAATAGACAAACTAACCTGTGGTAATAGAAACTAGATAGTGGTTGCTTCTGAAGGATGGGGGAAGAATGATGGTCTGGAAAGGGACAGGAGGGATTTTCTGGGGTATGGAAATCTTCTATACCTGGATCTGTGTGATGGTTATATGTGTACTTGTATATTGAAAAATTCATTAATCTGTACATGTAAGTTGCAAAGATTAGTGTATTTTACTGTTTAAATTATACTTCAATAAAGTGTTGCTAACATAAAACCAAAACCCTATATTTAATAATCAGTTATCTTAAAGGAAAGAAAGGCTTTAATGCTTCAAAAAGAAAAAGAGAAAGAAAAAGGGAGGAAAGAATAAAAGAGGGAAGGAAGGAAGGGAGGGTGGGAGGGAGGGAGGGAGGAAAAGAAAAGCACATTTACAACTTAAAGGTTTTCCCAGGACAGTCTCTATTTACACCTGTCGTCCTGGCATCCTCGTCAGTGTAGCATTTGTCCCAGATTTTTCACTTTTTTATTAGTTTGATAGACTTCCATTTTTGTACTTCCACCTTCTACCATGGTCAATCGAACAGTGTTTGGGACATGTATAGAGTGAGCAGGGCTGTCACTTTGACATGTATTTAAATCTGAAAGACTACTCAGCCAAATCTTCTCTCTCTTTTCCTGATTTTTTCCAGAATGAAATCTCTTGTCCAAGGACAACAAACAAGGTGCCCCCTGCTTTAAAAAAATAAAAATTAAAAAATCACCTAGACACAAGAATCTGGAGACAGCTCATTTCTCAGGTCTAAGGTGGTGGAGAGAGAAATGTTCAACTCTGCTGCCCCTGGCAGCTACTGGTGTACTAGCCAGTTGTATTGTGGTCCATGCCACAGCACAAGAAGCCCACAGGTTGTCCATTGGGCAGGCTCCTAGGTATAAATGAAGCGCTGCTGTAGAGCGTACAGAGAGTAGTCTAAAAGCTTCTGCTGCAGTAATTTGGTCCATTTTTGTACAGTATGAAGCCAGACCTATATATTTTATTCTTTGGTATCATTTTCATATTTTGCAACAAGCCCTTCTGGTAGCAAAAAACCTGAAAACACAGAAGTGCATGTTACTCAAGACAGTTGATGATGAACATATATTTTGTACAAAATGTTTGTCGTCATTTATCATCGTGGGAGTCTTAGTAGTGTCCACGAGGATTTGAAAAGTAGAAGATACAAATCAGCTGAAAATGAATTAACCCTTGCTTTCAAAGGCTGTGCCTGATGAGAACAATTTAAAACAGCAGGTGTGTTTACATTTCATTCTGCAAAGCGTGACTTTTCATTCTCATCAGAGGTAACTTAGCTCATTTCTTTAATTCCAGTTTTTTGTACACAAAGAAAAAGTAAAGCAGTACTTGGTAATATATTGTCTCCAACAGAAAAGAACCATTTTACACAGAGTGAAATGATGACAGTTTTATGTCAGTGTCATTAAATGCTTCAAACAGAAAATCTACTCCAATAATTTGATTTTTTCATCCAATTCTTCATAGTAAAGCTGTTGAAAGTTCATTCTGTCAAATATGAAATATCCAACATTATTATGAATGCTGTTATAAATTCCACATAAAACATCAATCTTGAAGACAACACTCCTTGTTTGTGTGGTGATAAAACAAATACAAATTTTACTGAAGCACAAAATCATGAAAAAAAGAATGTTCGTATTGAATTTCAAAAACTATGGCACAGACATATATTTTGAGTCAGTTGTGGTACAAATAATTTAGAATCACATCCAAACAAGTTACGATGGTTTTTCCATCAAAATAGAAGCTATAGTTGTTAACATTTACAAGCATTTTCATAGAGATGCAATTAGAGAAATAGAGTACAAAATGTTTTGATCAAGATGGGATTGAACAGCAAAAAACAAAACAAACAAAGACTCTCCTGCATGGCACCAACATTTCTTTCCTGCTTCTTATCCACAGCATCGTAGAAGTAGGTAAGCCTTTGAAATGCTTTTTTTTTTTCAATAAATTTATTTATTTATTTTTGGCTGCCCCACAGGCTTTCTTTAGCTGCGGCAAGCGGGGGCTACTCTTCATTGTGGTGAGTGGGCTTCTCATTGTGGTGGCTTCTCTTGTTGCAGAGCACGGGTTCTAGGCGTGCGGGCTTCAGTAGTTGTGGCACACGAGCTTAGTTGCTCCGCGGCATGTGGAATCTTCCCAGACCAGGGCTCGAACCCATGTCTCCTGCATTGGCAGGCAGATTCCTAACCTCTGCGCCACCAGGAAAGTCCTGAAATGCTCTTTTTTAATCAACCTGATCTACAATAATATTGAGCTCATTTGTTTAAATGTTCCCAAAATTTTTATTGTATTTATTTAAAATCAGAAGTCTTGTGTCTTCAATCAAAGCATGTAATGAATGGAGCACAAGAAACTTCCACTTTTGAAGGTGTTAGCAAGTTCCAAGTACTGAAAACAAATCTTGCAAACTGGAAGGCATTGAAATTTATCCATTCCGTTGGAAAGGAAAAACTAAACAAAATAAACAAACAAATCTGTGTACAAGATGTAATTCTGAAATTACATAATTGTGGCTTGGAGTATATTGACTTGTGACAAGACTCTTTTTGGTGGAGTCCCTGATTTCAATTGGATAAATTTCTATTCTAAACTGGAGTGAAATAATAAAGTCAAGCATTTTTCATTCAGCATTTAAATTTGATGAAACGTTCAAGGTATCATAATTTTATGATTTTTGACATAAAAATTGTCAAAGAAAGATATTCTAACTGGAGGCAAAAATGCACAAGTGGAAATACTTATTTTCATTGAAATGTTCAGTTCAAAGTGAAAAAAATATAATTAAGAACATCCTTCATTTAGCAAAATTCTCTTAAAGTGTATTAGATACCTCTATGAAGAAAAAGCAGTGATTCCTTCAAAAATATTATAGTTTACTGCAACAGTCTGGATGAATCTCACTAACATAATGTTGAATAGAAAGAATGAGACACAAATGACAATATGCTATGTGATTCCAGATATATGCTTTGTTATAGCAGAAATTGGTTAAGGCTGCTTCCAATATGCTAGGCCTTCTTCCTTTAGCCCACTCTACCATTTTCACAGAAATGTTTCTCTTTTTTACTTAATCACGTTTTGAAAACGATTACTTTCTAATCAGAGCTGTACCATGCACCTGGTGTTTGCTTCTCTGAGGAAGAACTCCCTAACATTCCCTTTGTGAGCCTTCTTTATTCCAGAAACAAAGTCACGGTGTGATAACCTCAAGGACCACCGGAACCCTCCCAAGACTGCCTGACACCAACTTTGACCATGTAGATGTTTTCCAAGAGGAAAGAAGAATGCAAGCTTGCATCTGCCCCTGCTCCTTATCTGCAGTACTCCCTTCCCCTCCTGAGCTATAAGACCCCTTCCTATTTTCTCCCAAGGGAGGGCACAGTCTTGAGGGTGCTAGCCTACTGTGGCCTCCTTTGCCTGGCAAAGCAATGAAAGCTACTCTTTGCTACTTCACCCCAAACTCTGTCTCTGCGTTTCGATTTGGCACCAGAGGACAGAGGCTGGGATTTCATCAACAAAAGAACAAAGACAAGCACTCTAATCAATGCTATTAGAATTGGGGGGGGGGGGGGATCGGAACGGTACACGGAAGGGTTTCAGGGATTGGTGATGTATTGGTGATGTATTGATCTGGTGCTAATAATTCAGGTCTTCTAAGACTGAAAATTCATGGACGATATTAATTTTTCTGAATGTGTGTTATACTTCAAAGACGTTTAAAAATATTATGACTATTAAGGATATCTTCTACATGACTATAATATTATAATGCCACTACCAGACGTAAGAAAATGGACAGTTACCCCATCACATAACTGAATATTTAATCCTCATTCATATTTTCCTTATTTACCCAAGAATGGTTTTTTAAATTTTTATTAGTTTTAATCCAGATCCGATCTACATTGAAGCACTGCATTTGACTGTTACATTTTTTACATTCTTTTAATCTCATACAGTCCTCCTTCCTTTTCATTTGTTTCAAGGCACATAGCTGTGCTCTAAATATTCTGCATTCTAGATCTGTCTGATGGGCTGGGATAGGCAGAATTCGGAGATGGCTTCCATTGACATATGCTTTGTATAATCCCCTCCCCTAGGATGAATATGATGAGGATAGCGCTTCCATTATTAGGGTACCAGATTTTTGAGAATATAAGTAGGGTCTCTAATTAGTTGACTCTGAGTTCATTAAAAGGGAAGTTATCCTGGGTGGGTCTGACCTTATGGAGTAAGCCGAAAAGAGAAATTCAAAACAGCAGAGACATCCTCTTACATACTGTGAAGAAGTAAGTTACCATGTGGTGAGAGGAGAGGCCAAGTGGCAAGGACCTGAGGGTGGGCTCAAGACCAGCCCCTGGCCTGCAGCTACTAAGGAAATGGACACCTACAATCACAAAGCAATGAATTCTACCAACAACCTGATGGGACTTGTAAGAGAACTTTGAGGGGCTTCCCTGGTGGCACAGTGGTTGAGAGTCCGCCTGCCGATGCAGGGGACATGGGTTCGTGCCCCGGTCCGGGAAGATCCCACATGCCGTGGAGCGGCTGGGCCCGTGAGCCATGGTCGCTAAGCCTGCGCGTCCAGAACCTGTGCTCCGCAACGGGAGAGGCCACAACAGGGAGAGGCCCACGTACCGCAAAAAAAAAAAAAAAAAAAAAAAATTTAATTAGATGAAAATATTT
>NW_020173674.1:11360604-11379733 GCF_003031525.2 Neophocaena asiaeorientalis asiaeorientalis
AGGCCCACGAACCACAAAAAAAAAAAAAAAAAAAAAAAAAAAAAAAAAAATCTAATTAGATGCAAATATTTAATTCTCAATAGCTATTCTTGAGTAACGTACAGGTATTGTCAGTTATTCACATCCTAATATAAATTCACATCCTATCTTATCATATGCTTTCTTCTACAATATTGGCTGAGAGTGACTTAATAATGACGATACCTATCATTTATTGGATAGTAACCATTAGTGGAAACTGCTTTTTAGATACTTTGCATGTATCAAAATTCTTACGAAGATTAAATGAGTTAATACATGTAAAACACTTAGAAAAATGCCTGAGTTACAGCGTTATGTCCGTATTTCCTATTATTATAATATTCATTTTATTATCTCATTTAATTCTCACAACTCATGAGGTAGATATTATCATTATTCCCATTTTACAGAGGATGAAATTGAGGCTCAGAGAGGAAATGTCACTTGCCCAAAATCACACAGCTACTAAGTAGTAATTTGGGATTCAAAATCAGGCAATTCAACTCCAGGGTAGAAGAAGCAAGGAGGAGGGAACCTCAGCTAAATAAAAATGCTGCCTATTGGTGGAGCTGGTTATTCTTTCCAAATTTTTATTTTGCACACTACTTAGGGTGTAGAGCACTGTGCTACAACCACATGTACCGTGAGGCACATGTGAGGCCATGGCCTTATCCTCAGAAACACTCACCCTCTGGGCAAGAAGGCAAGCAGGAACCCAGACAGCGATAACACCATGGCACCCACGTGGCTTTCGAAGGGTCAACCATGGGAGAACAGCCTCAAGGTTCCAAGCTGGAATGTTGGGTTAGAGTGACCTTAGCTTCTGAGTCAGACATCAGGACACTTGGCTGACAGAGACTTGCTTTTCCTAGTCTTTTATTTATGAGAAAAGTCTTAAAAAGTAGTTTAAAAATGACTTTACTAGGCCTTCATTGCTTTAATTGAAAAAAGTTAAAGTGCATGGTATCAGTCCAGTCATCACAGTTACAGGCTGCTTTGAGGTCCCACTCCAGCACGGTGGGTGCCATTAGGACCATCCTCCCCACAGTGCCACCCCCCTCCCCACCTGGGCCTCTATCTCCAGCCCCATGGTCCACACGAGACTGGGACAGCAACCATCACTCTTGGGTCGGGTGTCCCAGTGACAGGGAAAAAATAGCTTCTTGATACATTCAGCATTGAGGTGCTGATTACTACATTCTCAGCTTTGGAGCTCTAAAAATAGCACGGTTCACACCCATTCAGTAGATGTTTTCTGAACAAGAGCTACAGGCCAGATCATAATCCCCCCAGACACTAATATGAGTAAGCTCCAGCTGCCAACCTCAAAGAGCTCATAGGTGAGTGGAGCACAGACAATGGGATGATATCATAGTTCCAGGAAAGAAGTACTCACCCAGAAATGCCTGGTATGGGTGGGGCCGGCTCAAGCGGCCCAAAATCATTGTCAAAGTCAGACACCACTTATTAACTTAGAGTGAGAAATGTGATTTCCAACACGTCCAACAGCCTCGAACTGTCTGCTCAGCGTACTCTCTCCCTGCAGAAAAGCCTCTATCTGAAGCCAACTTCTTCTCGGAAGGATAATCCATGAGCCAAGAATTGGAGCATAAGGAAGAAAGCAGACTATTGTCTCTATTAAATCAGAGCTGCCCAGGCAACCAGAATGCTCAGCTCAGCTGAGACATCCTCTTCCTGTGTCTCACTCAGGCAGCTTGAGTCTTTCTTCAGTTGATTGTATTGTCACCCGTCCGGTTAGTTACATTCCAGCCCTGAGGATACACGTGGCCCACCACCTAGGTCTCCCCAGCATCACAGCCCAATGGGTCACTTGGGATGGGGTTAACCTCTGTCAATTTAAGTTAGTTTCCCTCAGGATCAGCCTTGGAGGCCACGTACTCCCAGGTCCACTGAACTCAGAGTGTCTGCATAGCCTCTCTAACACTAGGAACCCCACTCCTGTTGGGTGGTATCTCTATTTTGCTAAAATTCAAGGAGCTCCAAATTGACTACACCTTCCTTGCTTGTGCCGACTCTGGTTTTGCAAAACCCCATAGTTCACAAAATCAAAGGACCCAGTAGAAATTCTCCTTGTTTCACATAAATCCAAGAATGCACAGTCGGTGGAGGGACAGAGATGGGCTGGGAAGCAGAAGCAGTGGAAATGATGAAGGACACTGGCTGGAAAGTGAGTAAACCTGGATTCGAATGTAAACAACACTTCTTATTAATTATGTGATCCTGACAAATTAAGGCATCCCTTTTGAGCTTCACATTCCTCACCTACAAAGTGAAGGTAACAAAGATGAACGGCGATGCGTCTACTTCTTAGAGTCATTGTGGGTGTTAACCATGGAATAACCAGTGCCTGGTATATAACAAATGCTCATAACTGTTAGTTGTTATGGCTACTGACATTAATGATAACAATGTACACCTGGAAGGAGCAGTTATCTTTTGAGAAAGAGATACCCAAGTCCTCGGTATCATTTTGCCCAGTCTAGGATGAGAGAGTCACCAAGGACTTTGAAGTAAAGGAACTTGTCTGCATATCCCTGGTGGGACAGCTTCCCTAACAGACTGGAGAAAGTCTGGGACAGCAAACCCCTGCACTGAGTAACTTGGGGAACCTGCAGGAGGAGGGGAGAGGGCGGAAGATGAGAAGGAAGAGAGAAGAGCATGCCTTCATTCATGCACTCAACAGCTAAGACCAATTAAATGCTGAAAATCTAATTGGAGAGGAAAAGACGTGAGCTCAACCAATCTGCGGTAGAAGAACTCAGTGATGATGTGATGATGGGGCGGGTCCTAGGACTAGCAGGGACAGAAGCAAGAACTGGAGCCCAGCCTTAGGAGCAAGACTCTTGTCAGGGAAGGCTTTATAGGGTGGAACTCAATAGACAAGCCACATTTTGTTTAGTCTTTATGGTTCTCTATGAAAAAAAGAAAGTCTTTTAATTCTATGACCATTTCTTTGCTTTAATATTCACTTAACCAGAGCGCTATCCTGTCATCGTCCTGAGAAGTTTTTGCTAATCATTGGGTTGAAGAAAGCTTAGCAGGACTTATGGACACTCACATGGTCTGACTGCCCACCAGAAATCACACTCTGCAATGACTTAACCCCTCACCCCTTTGTTCCAAAAGCCTCTCATTCTTCCCTAGGTCCCGAGGACTGGAGAACCTCCAGGGCAAGTGGACTCACTTAAGGCTTTAATGTTACCCATTCCTATTATTGCTTTAGATGCATCTCTTCTAAATAGCAAATAGATGACTTCGGCTTTTCATGCAATTTGGAAGTGTCTGTACTAGTCAAAATCTTTACTCCGGCTACCTGTGTCCGAACTGCTCAATCCTCCCTGCTTTGACCTTGGAAAGGCAAAACACAGATGGCACACTCCCATGGGAATATGATGAAGGAGTTCTTTCCAAAGGAGTAGGCAGGGTTAAGGGTGAAACATCCAGGGGACAGCCACAGTGAGAAGCCCCTCCTCCCCATGCACGGAGGGGAGGAAGTAGTAGGAGGGGTCCTCCCCACTAGAGCCGTGGCCTTTCTCAGATGAAGGCAGCCACTGACAACCCACGGTCGAGCAGAGAGGCATCTGGGGGCATGAATACTCGAACCTCACTCTCCTCCCACCCCCAGTCTCACGTCAAGCCTCCGACCAGAAGAGAGAGGGCAGGGCAGCCCTTAGACAAGGTCCATAGACATCAGAATACTGGCACCCAAAGGATATAGATGGCTGGAGAGTTCATCCAGACAGGAAGTAGCGAACCCAGCACACTCTCCTTTTTTTTTCTTTTAATTTTTATTGGAGTATAGTTGATTTACAATGTGTTAGTTTCAGGTATACAGCAAAGTGAATCAGTTATACATATACATATATCCACTCTGTTTTAGATTTTTTTTCCATTACAGAGTATTGAATAGAGTTGCCTGTGCTATACAGTAGGTCCTTATTAGTTATCTATCCTATATATAGTACTGTGACACAGTACTCTTCTTAACTAGAGTAATTTAACCTTTCACATTTACTCTAACGTGTTTGATGTTATTCCACCATCTTATAAAATTTTCCCTTTCATATGCTTCATCATAACTTTTTATTAATAACTAATAGACCATAATGCTAGAAATAATAAGTAGAAGGCCCTTTCATTTGTTATTTAGTTAGAAGGGATGTCTATGCTTTCATTTACGATTGCTATTATTATAGTTTTCTATTTATTATACTTTTTTCTTGTTTTCTCCTTTCTTGAAATTTCCTGATTTTTGAAATCTATTTTCCTTACAGTGCTTTGGAAGTTCTATATCCTGTTTCAACTCTTCTAATGATAACTCAAGTTTTTAATTCACTTGAACCTTTATTTCTCAAACAGTGTAAAGAAATATACAATATAGAATGACAAAACACTTAGCATATCTTTCTTTCACCAGCACCCTAAGATATGTTCTTTAGTCTATTGCAGTGAGGTGAATTGGCTTCTCGGGCCTGAGCCTATAGGCTTTGGAACGACCTGGACATAATGTATAACATGTATCAAAGGCCAGAGAAACTGCCACGTCATCGTCTGTGACTGTTACCACTTCCACCTCAGGCTCCTGGCCGAAGCCATTTGGAAGAATGTGACCGGGAGGACGTGGATCTTCACCTCCTTCTCCTACAGTCCCTTGGTGCCGGGCCCCACGGCTCTGGGCTTGCTGAACGGTAGCTTGACCCTGAGTGTACACTCAGGAGTGATGCCCGGCTTTGAGGATTTACTGTTGGTGCTGCGCCCAGCCGCCTACGCAAGCAACGGTCTGGTGAGGAAGCTGTGGGAGCAGCTGCAGGGATGCAGGTGGTCTGGATGAGGGGCTTCCACCCCAAGTGCCAGAGAAGGGGCTCAGAACTGCACGGGGCTTGAGAACGTGACAGCTGTCCATCTGTCTGCCTTCAAACTTCCTGATCTGACGGCCACTTACCAAGCCTACCTGGCCGCCAAAGCCCTGCTGGCTGCCTATCAGAAACTGATGGACTGCTCCCCAAGAGATAAGGACCCTTCCTGGGAGGCACTTGTGCTAATTCACAGAACGCCAGGCCTTGGCAGGTGGGCAACCAAGACCCTCGCCCAGTCCCTGTTCATCCCAGAGACTAGCAGATGGGTGGTGTGGTCTAATGAAAGGTGAACTGAATTTAGGGCCAAAGTGACTATGGCTCAGATACCTTATTATTAAAGACATCAAGGGTTTAGATGAAGAGAGAGCTGGCTCCTACTGGCAATGAGAGTCTTTGTAAAATTTTCAGGAATTATGCAAATTGTTTGTTAAACCATGGAAATCAGCAAACACTAAAATCCTGGCTTTTTTCCCCAGAGCCAGTTGTTAAACATTTAACAACACACCACTGCAAATATCCAAGCAAAGTTATAGAAACAAATTCAGAATAGAAGAGAAATCCTCTTAATTTTAAAAGAATGTCTTCAAACCAGGCACAGCTTCTTTAAGATAGGTTTTAGGCAATTTTATCAGTATTTATATCATGTGAGTTCTTATAAGGCTATAAGAGTAATAATAGTTAATTAACACTTTTTGAGTGCTATTCTATCCAAGTAATGTTCCAAGCACTTTATATGTATTAATACATTTCATGACCCTATGAGGTAGGTCCCCTTTTTACAGATGAGAATACTGAGAGGTAGAAAAACATATCTAAAGTCCACACAGCTGGTTCAGGTAGAGTTGGAAATCACACCAGGCAACCTGGCTCCAGAGTCTGGGCACTGCCTCCCAAAGCTGAAGAATTCCAGGAATCTTTCACGATTCTAGACCCAACTCTGTCCCCAGCAAAGTGATTTGTTCAAACTCCGTCCTATAGTCTTACAGGGCTTCCATAGCTCAATTCAACAAATATGTGTTCAGGGGCTTCCCCCATGGCGCAGTGGTTAAGAATCCACCTGCCAATGCAGGGGACACGGGTTCGAGCCCTAGTCCGGGAAGATCTCACATGCCGCGGAGCAACTAAGCCTGTGTGCCACAACTACTGAAGCCCACGTGCCTAGAGCTCAGGCTCCGCAACAAGAGAAGTCACGACAATGAGAAGCCTGTGCACCGCAACGAAGAGTAGCCCCCGCTAGCTGCAAATAGAGAAAGCCCATGTGCAGCAACCAAGACCCAACACAGCCAAAAATAAGAAAAAATTAATTAATTAATTAAAAAATATATATATGTGTTCATGCCACAAGTATTTACAAAGCAACCTTCATTCACCTTGGAGCAATGGGGGTACAGAAATGTGCAAAATGCGTGCTTGCCTTCAAAGTGTTTACACTCTAGTTGTAAAGAGTAATAAACAATCACAGATACCAGATATTGGAGGGTATGGCATGTGCAGGAGTGGGAAAGTGATCTAGCTGTTTCAAAGCATGGAACAGACTAAGGAAAAAGAAAAGAAACAGTGAAAAGAAAAGGTCGGAAAGGCAAGAGGGAGCTCTATCATAAAGAACCTCAAAGGTTTTCTTAAAGAGTTCCAGGTTTCTGGAAAAGATCACAACCTAATCACAGAATCAAAGTTAATTCCATCTTCTCCAAAGGTGTTAAAAGATCCCAAAGCACACACTCTAAAGACCCTGGTGGGCTCCTAAAGGAACTTTGCCTGACCTGCCTTGTTTACTACTTAAGCTATTCCCAGAAGGGAATGATAATGGGGCTTTGATAGTCACAGAAGCTGAGATTCTCCCAGCTATGGAGTGTTTGGGATGCATTGAAACATTCACAATCCTTGGTCTATAACACCTTTTAATCAGAAGCATTCCCTAATTAGCCACACTGCAGAGATGAACATGGTGACGCTTTGAAGGCAGGACTGAGCTTTTGTGTCCTGGCTACCAATCATGTCTGGCACGAAGAAGGAAGCTTAGTAATTTGTATGGACAGATGGTGCAAAATTGGATGGATAGAGACCCATGTTCATAAGACCGTCCTATGAGTGAATTTCGCTTAGGCAAGACCCAATACTGCCAGCTTTCCATCGACTCAACTTTCACTCCCCTGCTTGTCACAGGCTAGCACAAACTTGGGAGGTGAGAAAGCAGAGTTCTTTTTTCATAAAATGTACAGAGATAAGGTGCCTTCCTCCAAGGGCTGACAAGCACAGATGTGGGAGGACAGTCTATGATGTGAAGGAAGCCCCCTGTGCCTCTTCTGCTCCTAACCAGCTTCCCTCCTTCCACCTTCTGTCTCTGTCTCAGATGCTCCATTACACCCAAAAGGTTCGCTTCACCACCAAAGCCCAGGAAGAGGTTTGCTTCACTAAAGAGGGGGAGATGCTGGCAACGTTTGACATTCAAAACATCTACATCCTCCCAGACCAGAGAGAACAGACCCTGACTGTTGGACATTCTGACTTGAGGTTACCTCCTGGAAAAGAGCTGCTGATAAATGACAGTGCTGTTATCTGAAGGGCGCTTAAAGGTGAGAGCAGAGAGCTCCCTAAGGACCAAGCCCACAAGCACCTCTCACCCCCAAGCACCCAGCAGGGTTTGTTATGTTGAACTGACAGAGTACTTGGTAGGGTAGACCATTGACCTACACAACTCTGAGGCTGTTCAGCAAACAAAACATTCCACAACCATTCTCTGGCTCCAAAAGCAAAGGAGTTTGCTAAAGACAAAGGTGATTAATGAACAAATAGCAAAATAAATTATATATGTATATATATATAATCCCAATAAATGCCGCGTTATATATCTTCAGAAGCATGATTGCATAATATTAAACAATACAGATTAAGAAGATGTTTAAATATTTTTGTTATTAGACATTACAATGTTTTCTAATTGTTGCAATTTAAATACCTCTGTTGTGTTATAACTTGTGCATACATATTTAAGATTGCCTCTGATTTCCTATAAGTATACTAAGTACTTAGAAGTAGAATTTGGGATCAAAGAATATGATATTTTTAAGATTCTTATACGGTACTTATTGCTGAATTACATGGCTTCTTATCAGAGGAAACATTAAAAGTTGGACTTAGAAAACACAGGCTTGAATCTCAAATTGCCACTTATTAGCTGTACGATCACAGGCAAATTCTTTTGTTTCTTGACTTAATGTGGAAAATGAAAACAATCACTACCTTATAAGAATGAAATAGAATTAATATTAAAATAACTTAGAAAAAAATTGTATATGATTGCCAACTCAAGTTTATCCTGAGATAGCTAGTGTGTCTACCTGGAGTTGCTCGGTTGTAGCCTTGTAGCCTTATGTCAGGAAATAGACAACTGATGCCAAGGTTTTTTACACAATGGAAAATAGCCCATAGAGCCCCATTTGTCCTTTCCTAGACCCCTAAGTATCGAAGGTCGCCAGGTGGGGGCCTTCTAATTTAAGTGCAGTTGCATTTCAACAACATGCCGTGCTTCTTGCCCTTTCTTCCCACTCATCCAGGCAGGGTTTATCATCCCCTTCTCTAAACACCCATAGCATTGTCCACATGGTTGTGTCATCAGAAAGAGTAAGAAGATTACTGTAACAAGTATAGATGTTTTGTCCCCATCCTCAAGGATTTCAACCTAGTTCCCTCTGCTCTCACCTTAGTCTTGCATGTCTTTTTTCTGTTCCCACGACTGTCACACCTCAATGGCCAAATTCCCCCATCCTGGGAGAAAGAAACAAGGGAGCCAATGAGCAAGGGAGCAGAGTATTGGGGCTGGTAGATGCAAACTATTACATTTAGAATGGATAAACAACAAGGTCCTACTGTATAGCACAGGGAACTATATCCAATCTCCTGGGATAAAGCATAATGGAAAAGAATATTTTAAAAGGCTGTGTATATATATATATATATATATATATATATATATATATATATATATATATATATATATATATATATATATATATATATATATATATATATATATATATATATATATATATATGTATGTATGTATGTATGTATAACTGGGTCACTTTGCTGTACAGCAGAGATTGGTACAGCATTGTAAATCAACTATACTTCAAAAAAATAAAACAAGGGAGAAGAGTAGAGTTCCAGGGGAGAAATGAGCATTGCTTCCCATCGCTTTAGGGTCATCATTGAGGACTATTTCAGGAATCTTCCCCTCACTTCTCCTTCCCCAGACTAAAGAATCCTTTTATCAGATCTTTCCAAGAAAATTCATTCTGCAAGCATGATTTGAATCTCAGCTGTTCTCAATTCAGAGTGACTTTGCTTCCCAGGGGACATTAGCAATGTCTGGAGACATTTCTGGTTGTCACAGCTTGGGGGGAATGCTACTGGCATTCAGTGGATAGAGGCCAGGGATGCTGCTAAACCTCCTATGATGCACGGGACAGCCCTTCACAACAAGTATCTAGCACCTAATGTCGGTAACGCTGAGGGTTGAGAAACTGTAAATTAGTTGCCTGGCTAGTGTGTGTAGTCTTTGCTTCTGATTCACTATTGATTGGTCTCCCAATTCTGTTTGGGCTCAGGGGAAAAATAAGTCCCTTGAGATAAAAGCTAAGGGATTTGATGAGCGCAGAATGGAGGACAAACTTCCCAGAACATTCAGATTATCCTATTCACTAATATTTGTTATACATTCACAGTGTTCTGGGCACTGTAGTAAGGGCTTCACTGCATCACCTCATTTAATCCTCACACAATCTTCAAAATAGATATAATTGCTACCCCCATTTTATCGAAGAGAAAACTAATGGTTAGAGAGGTTAAGCCCCAGGCCACCCTGCCTGTAAATGGCAGAACCAGAATTCCAGCCCAACACGCAGGGGCCAGCCCTTTGTCTGTGGAGCAATGTGCTCATATCTTTCTTCTCCTTGAGATTTCTTGGTTCCCCCCAGACTGTGACATCTTAAGAACTCATCTTTACCTGTTGTTCTCTCCCTAATACCCTACACAGTACTTGATGCATGGAATACATCGATAACAATTTGAACAAGAAAGGGAGGGAAGGAAAGAGGAAAGGGGTAAAGAAAGGAAAAAGGAGATAAATAGGGTTTTTAATTTTTTAAGGTGGGGGAGGAGAGGGAGAAAGAAAGAAGAGAGGGAGGGACCAGTAAGTGAGAACGACGCAAATTCTTCTAAGACCTGATGGCACGGGTGCTATTCAGTCTCCCCTGCAGCCTCCCCAGTGCTCTCTCTCCTCCCTTGTGCAGGTCCCTACCTCCATCTGCAATGAAAAATGTCCTGCAGGAGCTAGGAAGCCAACCCTATCTGAGAAGTCAAACTGCTGCTACAGCTGCCTTCCCTGCCCCGGAAAAGAGATGTCCATGACACCTGGTAAAGAGGGAAGCTGGCCCTTGGTCAGCAGGTGGCCAGTCAGCACCCAAGGAAGGTTTCAGATGAGAGCTCATATTTACATCAAGGGAAGATTCATTTAATGGGGAAAAAAATCCAGGGAAAAGGAGATCAAAAAGATGGTGTCAATATGCCCTTCCCACACGCTACCTCATAGCCATGTACGGCTATATATTCATTCTTTCTTTCGTCACCCATGAGTTTGCCCAAATTTTGTGCCTATTTTAATGTCTGGCACATGGTAGGCATTCCATAAATATTGGGGGAAAGCCTCCTAATGATTTAATCTATGTTTTACTAAGATGCCATTCATTCAGCAGATAGCAACTGGCACCTACTTGTGTGCAGCTACTGTGATGGGTGCAAGGGTGGTAACAACAAATAAGGCACAGCCCCTGGCCCCACAGAGCTCATGATTTGCTAAAGGAGAATGGTCATCGTATAATAGAGAAACTAGGCTTAAAGTCAGTTGCTTTAATAAAAGCTCAAGCATTGAGTCATGAAAGCAGAGAGAAACGATTAATTCTAATGAAGGATATGTAGGCAGACTTTTCACTGGAGGGGCTGGCATGTGATACAGGCCTTGAACAACAAGTAAGGTCTCAAAGGCAATGAAGCACGATAAGGGCAGTCCAGGCCAAGGAGTAAGTTAATGAAGCCTCAAGGCATGAAAGCAACAAGGAGCCTAGTGTGACTTGAGTCTAGACTGGGATGGGAGATGTAGGAAGCAGGTGGTCACATCGCAGAAGACCTTACCTGCCAGACTCAGGAACATGAACCGTATTCTGTAGGACATGGGGAACCACTGAATTACTCAAGTAGAGAAGCCGTATGTGTTTCAATATGCGTTTGGGGGAGAGTAATAGGTGGTAGATGTACTGAAAAAGAAAGAGATTGTTTCAGGAAGACCAGGTTCAGAATCCAAATCAAAGAAAGAGGTTAAATGAGAATATATTACTGCTCCAGAACTCTAGCCGCAAAGCCTTTCCTTAAAGTCACTACAGAAAGCAAGGCTCTGAAAAGTTCTATCGAAGGAGGGACTTAGAAAAGGGTGGCTCCATAAAAAAGGAGAGTCTGTGCACATATTAAGCATCCCCATAAACATTCCTTATATAAAATAGGCTGATGGATGAATAAATACACAAATAAATTAGCTGTGACTATGAATTACAACATTGCCACAATGGTTGTTCAATTCAAAAGGCCAAAGCCTAACCAGGAGTTAGAGCTTCCGTAGGTTGCCATGTCAACGTTATTTCACTATAGTCTGTTGCATGTTAAGGAGCGACTATCAGGATTTCGGCCATGTGTGTTTTGGGCCCTAAATCTGAGGACATCAGGCAATCTGGAAGGCCCATCGTAACGAGACTGAAATACTCTGATTCTACTCGAAAAGCCATCAGAAGTCGTATAACCGCTTGACCATGGTAAAGTTTCCAGACGCTTCCCCACTCTGTTCTCTGACCCAGTTTCTCTCTCTTCCTTTAGACAGTGCTACATGTGAGAAGTGCCCTGAGGACCAGTGGCCCAACAGGGAGTTGTCAGTGCATCCCACAAAACCCTCGACTACTTGCCCTACCACGAGCCCCTCATCGCAGTGTTGGCTGTCTGCACAGCCCTGCTCTTCCTCCTTGCTCTGGCCACATCTTAGGCATCTTCGTCTGGCATCACCACACCCCCGTCGTCCAAGCCAATAATCACCAGCTCAGCTACCTTCTGCTGTGTCCTCCTTGGCCCTCTGTTTCCTCTGCCCCTTCATGTTCATTGGTCATCCAGAGCCCCTCACCTGTGCCATACACCAGGCAGCTTTAGGGGTCACCTTCACAATCTGCGTGTCCACTGTGCTGGCCAAGACCATTGTGGTGGTGGCAGCCTTCCATGCCACCCGGCCTCACACCCGGATTAGGAAGTGGGTGGGGCCAGTTCTCCCTAGAACAATCCCCATGGCCTGTTCCCTGGTCCAGGCAACCTTATGTACACTCTGGGTGACCAGATGGCCCCCACAACCTGTGAAATCTACAGAGCCTGGGTCCACAGTGACTGTAAAGTGTGATGAGGGCTCCTTGGAACTGTTTTATGCCATGCTGGGTTAGCTTGCTGGTGGCCTTCCCAGCCCACCTAAGTGTCCTTCATCCCTGCGTACATGAGCGCCTGAAGCAAAGACATAATAGTCATGCAGGTCTTTGCCATCTTGGCATCAGGAGCAAGCCTCATATGCTGCCTCTTCTTTCCCAAATGCTACATCATCCTTCTCCATCCTGAAAAAAACACAAAAGAACAAATGCTTGGCAGGCATCATCTCAAGTGAGAAAATCAGTAGTGAACAGTAAGGAGTTCCACCTTCTCAAGGATGCCTTCCCTAAGCTCATCAACAGGAAAATGCTCCTTCCTCTGAGCCCTGTCACACTCATCTAGACCCCTCCTCTTCACTTAGCTGCTTCTATTTTGTATTTCATTCCATGAGAGAGAGATGAGACATGTTTGCAACTAATATCGTCCTAGATGGAAACATCTGGTCTAATTCATCCTGTGACCCTTCAGCAGTCAGCCAGTGCCTGGTGCAAAGAGGAGACAGAGTAGTTGTTTGATGAATGAATAAATCAACTTCTGCAAAGTTAGCACTGGAAGAGATCTCTGAGGGGAGGCAGCAAGGTAAGATGTTACAGAAAAACCCAAACGATCTTTTTGGCCAACCCAGTAGAATGGTCAAAAGAAGTCAAACAGACCTGGCTCAAATCCTCCGGGCTCCTCCATGTTGTAGGTATAGGGACCTGAGCATGTTGCTTAAGTTCTCTAAGCTTCAGTTTCCTCCAGTGAAAGATGAGACTACGCCTTTCTCTCTAGGTTGTTGTGATAATGAAACGAAACCAAAAAAAAAATGCGTGAAGGTTCTCAGCACTTATTAAACACTCAGAAGGTAAGTATATAAAGTCATCAAGTCCATCCTGTCCTTTCACATATAAGGAACTGATGCCAAAAGTGGGGACCCGTTAATCCAAGGCATCATTGTGCAGATGTTAGGAGTCAGATGAGTAAGTTTCAAGCCATAGCACTTCCATTTACTTAGCTATGTGACTTTGGGCAAGTTACTTAACTTCTCTGTACCGCAGTTCCCTCGTGTGTAAAGGAAGATAACCATAGCCCTTACTTTGTGGGGTTATCACTGAGGAGTAAACGAATTAGTATTTATAAGGCATGTAGAATATTACTCAGCAAATAGTAAGAGTATTTATTAAATAATTCAATTAAATTATACATAATGGCAAACCTGAATCTCTTGATGGATTGCTGAATGGCCGAAACTTTTATGAGACTGTTGCTAGGTCATGGGGAGGGAACTTCAAAATGGCTAAAGTATGGTCTTTACAAGCAAAGAGCTTGTGAGCTAACATTTCCAACCTAACCTGATCAGAGTGTACTAAATGTATCTGTTGTGAAACTGTTTATAAGAAGTAAATAGAGAGTGGCCAAGAACGCAGGGTAGGAAGATCGAGCTCACCTCCTCCCATGGGCATACCAAAATTACCACTATTTACAGAGCAACTATTGATGAGAACGACATGGAGACTAGCAGAAAAGATCTTCTACAACTAAAGCTACAAGGAAGGAACCATGGCAACACAACTAGGAAGGGCAGAGACGTGGTATAATCAAGACCCATACTCCCACGTAGCTGACCCACAAATGGGAGAATACTTACAACTGCAGAAATTCTCCCCAAGGAGTGAGGGGGTCCAAGCTCCACAGGGGTCCTGCACCAGGAAGATAAGCTCCCGGAACATTTAGCTTTGAAGGCCAACAGTACTTAACTTTCAGGAGAGTCAGAGGGCTGTAGGAAATAGAGACACCACTCTTAAAGGATGCACACAAAATCTCACATCCTCTGCGACCCAGGACAGAAGCAGTAATTTGAAAGGAGTCTGGTCAGACCCACCAGCTGTCTTGGAGAGTCTCTGAGACAGGTAGGAGGCAATTGGGTCTCACTCTGGGGACACAGACACTGGCAGCAGCCATTTTGGAAGCTCATTCAACCATGAAAACACTGGTGCTAGCAAGTGCCATTTTGGAATCCTTCCTCCAGCTTATTAGTGCCAGGATGCTGCCCCACCCACGAGCCAGGAAGCACCAGTCCTGGGACACCCCAGGCCAAGCAGATAGCTGGGCAGGGACACAGCCCCCTCTACCGGCAAGTCAGATGCCACAGGACCCTCTAACACCCCAGCTGCACTGGGACCCAGCCCCACCCACCAGTGGGCCAGCACTAGCCCTGGGACCCCTGGGGCCCCATAGGCAGCCTTTGGACCCAGTCCAAATAAACAACCTAACATTATACCTAAAAGAATTAGAAAAAGAACAAACAAAACCCAAGTCTGTAGAAGGAAAGAAATCATAAAGATCAGAGCAGAAATAAGTGAAATAGAGACTAAAACAAACAATAGAAATGATCAATGAAACTAAGAGCCGGTTCTTTGAAAAAATAAACAAAACTGACAAACCATTAGACAGACTCCCCAAGAAAAAAAAAGAGAGAGGGTTCAAATAAATAAATCAGAAATGAAAAAGAAGTTACAACCGATGCCACAGAAATATAAAGGATCATAAGAGATTACTAAAAGCAATTATACACCAATAAAATGGACAATGTAGAAGACATGGAAAAATCCCTAGAAATGTACAATCTCCTAAGATAGAACCAGGAAGAAACAGAAAATATGAACAGATCAATTACCAGTAATGAAATTGAATCAATAATAAAACAACTCCCACAAATAAAAGTCCAGGACTAGATGGCTTCACAGATGAATTCTACTCAACATTTAAAGAAAAGTTAACACCTATCCTTCTCGAACTATTCCAAAAAATTGTAGAGGAAGGAATGCTTCCTAGTTCACTCTACAAGGCCAGTGTCACCCTCACACCAAAACAAGACAAAAGTATCACAAAAAAAGGAAATTACAGGCCAATATCACTAATGAACATGGATGCAAAAATCCTCAATAAAATATTAGCAAACTGAATTCAACAATACATTAAAGGATCATACACCATGATCAAGTAAGATGTATCCCCTGGATGAAAGGATGGTTCAATATCTACAAATCCATCACTGTGATCCACCACATTAATAAATTGAAGAATAAAAACATGATTGTCTCAATAGGTGCAGAAAAAGCTTCTGACAAAATTCAACATCTATGTTGAATTTATGATAAAAAAAACTCTCAACAAAATGGGTATAGTGGGAACATACCTCAGAGAACACTTTCCTAAAGAACACATACGGATGGCCTATAGGCACAGAAAAAGATGCTCAACATCACTAATATCAGGGAAATGCAAATCAAAACCACGGTGAGAAATCATCTCACACCTGTCAGAGTGGCTATTATCAAAAAGGCAACAAGTGTTGAGACGATGTGGAGAAAAGGGAACCCTTGTGCACTGTCAGTGGGAATTTAAATTAGTGCAACCACTATGCAAAACAATATGGAGATTCCTCAAAAAATTAAAAATAGAAGTGTCATATGATCCAGGAATTCCACTCCTGGGCATTTTTCTGAAGAAAATAAGAACACTAAGTCGAAAAGATATATCCACCCCTATGTTCATTGCAGCATTATCTACAATAGCCACAATATGGAAGCAGCCTAAGTGCCCATCAGTAGATGAATGGATAAAGAATAAAGACACACACACACAAGAATATTACTCGGCCATAAAAAAAGAATAAAATTTTGCCATTTGCAACAACACGGATGGACCTAGAGGGTATTGTGTTAAGTGAAATAAGTCAGACAGAGACAGACAAATACTGTATGATTTCACTTATATGTGGAATCTAAAAAACAAAACCAATGAACAGACATACAAAACAGAAACAGAGCCACAGATACAGAGAACAAACAGGTAGTTTCTAAAAGAAAGAGGGATGGAAGGAGGAGAGAAATAGATGAGGGAGATTAAGAGGTACAAACTTTCAGGTACAAAATAAATGAGTCACATGTATGAAATGTACAGTGTGGGGAACATAGTCAATAAGTATGTAATGTCTTTGTATGGTGAAAGATGGTACTAGACTTGTCATGGTGATAATTTTGAAATGAATAGAAGTATCGAATCATTATGTTGTGTACCAGGAACCAACATAGTGTTGCAGGTCAGTTATACGTCAAAGGCAAACAAATGAACAAACTCATAGAAGAGGAGATCATATGTGTGGTTACCAGAGGCGTGGGGGAGGGGGAGGGGGAATCTGATGAAGTCAGTCAAAAGGTACAAACTTCCAGCTATAAGATAAATAAGCGCTAGGGATATAATGTACAACATAATAAATATAATTAACACTGCTGTATGTTATATATGAAAGCTATTAAGAGAGTCAACCCTAAGAGTTCTCATCACAAGGAAAAAAAATGCTTTTCTATTTCTTTCATTTTGTATCTGTACGAGATGATGGGCATTCACTGAATTTATCGTGATAAGCATTTCATGATGTATAGAAGTCAATTTTGTGCAGTACACCTTAAATTTATACAGTGCTAGATTTAAATTATATCTCAATAAAGCTAGAAGACAAAAAAAAGAAGTAAATACCCTGAACCTGCTCTGGTTAGCTGCCTGTCTTTGGGTAAATGAGGACAGGTGACTGTCTCCCATGCGCTAGAGCAAGGTCTGCTCTAAATGAAGCCCCTCCACTTCCATGAGAGTGTGGGGATAATGATTAATCCCACAACAACTGGGCATATATTAATTCAATGATAATGCTGCTGGACTGCCCCCTGCGAGGGAGGTTGCTGAATGGTGTTACACAAAATGTCTCAAGGTATCAAGGAATCCATTTTTCTGAGCAATGAGATTCATCTTAAGTTCCTGCCAAAAGGGCTTTAACATGCTCCTATCTTGCCATGGCCTGCTGAGAATTTTATTTCGACCAATGCAAATGAAGCCACAAAGGAAACAAGGATAAAGATAAAGAAGACTCAAATTAGAGAGAGAGAGCTGTATCATACCACAGTCAGAACCAGCATTTTGACAAATGTGCCATAGAAATCAGCTGCTAAGGGCTTGGAATGTGAAAAGTGGAAAATAAGAGACTAGCCGAAGACTAAGAACGCTGAGAAAAAGAAGTGGGAATCCCAGCACAAGTGCAAGGGATAAAAAAAATATGGAAGGAGATCCAGATGGGCCTTAGTGAAGTACACACATATCAAAGTCTTTGATGGTGTTACATAACGGTACGCAGAAAACTGTAGAATTCTGATTTCAGAGTGTAGGTTTGGTCATTCTCACTATGTCCCAAGTCAAAGGACTTTCTCCAAGATAGTTACCAGGTAGTCCCCAGCTAACACTTAAGCCAAGATTCTCATACCCAGAGTGGGCAAAACAAGATTAAACAGCCCTTATTATAGAATTTATCTTAATAAATCTTGTTTCTTTCTGGGATTATTCCCTGTGGCTTTCTCTGGGTATCAGTGAAGTAGTGTCTATGTTAAGCTAGCACTTCACATAACTCTATTTTACACTGTGAATAAATAGACCCCCAGAAAAGGAATTATATTCTCAGAAATCCCATATTTACAAAAATATGCATTTTCCCTGATATGATTTCATAATTTATCTTCATTGCAGATTGATCTATCATTAGCAGTGTCTTTTCTTTTTTTTAGCAGTGTCTTTTTTGCGGTACGCGGGCCTCTCACTGTTGTGGCCTCTCCTGTTGCGGAGCACAGGCTCCAGACGCGCAGGCTCAGCGGCCATGGCTCACGGGCCCAGCCGCTCCGCGGCATGTGGGGTCTTCCTGGACTGGGGCACGAACCCGTGTCCCCTACATCGGCAGGCAGACTCTCAACCGCTGCGCCACCAGGGAAGCCCTAGCAGTGTCTTTTACAACTTTAATTGGCAATACCTACACATATCATACACCTCACCAGCAATCCAGATTCTGGAAGGTAGGTCTGGGTTTTTGGGGGGTTTTTTGCTTTTGGCCACACCATGCAGAATACACGATCTTAGTTCCCCAACCAGGGACGGAGCTGGCCCCCTCTGCGTTGGAGCGTGGAGTTTTAACCACTGGACCACCAGAGAAGTCCCTATAGGTCTGTTTTTTAAGGGAGTGAGTGTTTTATAATGTAAATAATTACACTCACAAAGGCCTTTTTTTTCAGTTTACTTTGTTACATCAGATTTTATTAAATCAAGATTCGCTTTTACATGTATAGAAACCTTCCTAAGAGTACGCCTCAGAGTTTTTACCATTTTATGTAATTTACCTCAAAATACAGATCTCTTCTTCAAGAAGCTGAAAATCATAAGCTTTGCTGATGTTTCCCACAGCGTTATTCTTAGAATAGTTCTCAAAATCCAGAAAATATCCCCTGTGTTTGAATTTGAATTCCTTCTGCTACCATAAATGAGAACTACGTAACCCAGAGTGATGGTTAATTTTATGTGTCAGTTGGCTGGGATAAGGAATGTTTCTGAAAGAATACAGTTGAATAAGTAGACTGAGTAAAGAAGACGGCCCTCACCAACACAGGTGGGCATTACCCAATCCACTGAGGGCCTGAATTGAACAATAAGGCAAAATAAGGTCAAATCTGCTCTTTGCTTGAGCTGAGACATTCATCTCCTCCTGCCCTTGGACATTAGCACTCCTGGTTCTGAGACCTTCAGGCTCGTACTGAATTACACCACAGGTTTTCTTGGTTCTCAAGCTTGCAGTTGCCAAACCATGGGACTTCTTGGACCCCATAACCCATCACATCGATCAATTCCTATAAATCTCTTCAATATAGACA
>NW_020173674.1:11379842-11497203 GCF_003031525.2 Neophocaena asiaeorientalis asiaeorientalis
TTCCCTGGAAGACTCTAACACACCCAGTATATTTTGCTTTTTTCCCCATCATGCAGAAACCTAAAAGTCAAATTCATTTTGTGTCAAATCTACTCAGGTCAGGTGCCTGAAAGTAACTACTGCTTCTGTCTTATTCAGATGAATTCTTATATTTGATCCTGAAAGATCATCATCTTTACACTGTTTTGCATCTTGCCCTCATCCAAAAGAATATAAAGCACATCACTGAAATAATATTCAATAAATGAAATGGGGCTTCCCTGGTGGCGCAGTGGTTAAGAATCCGCCTGCCAATGCACGGAACGCGGGTTCGAGCCCCGGTCCGGGAAGTTCCCACATGTTGCGGAGCAACTAAGCCCGTGCGCCACAACTACTGAGCCTGTGCTCTAGAGCCCACGAGCCACAACTACTGAAGCCCACGAGCCACAACTACTGAAGCCCGCGCGCCTAGAGCCCGTGCTCCGCAACAAGAGAAGCCACCGCAGTGAGAAGCCTGCGCACCGCAATGAAGAGCAGCCCCCGCTCAACGCAACTAGAGAAAGCCCGCAGGTAGCAACCAAGACCCAACACAGCCAAAAATAAATTTAAAAAAAATGAAATGGTTTTCAAAACATGTAATTTGTGCTCTCTCTGTTAACTATTAAAACTGCAACAGCGGCAGGCACGTGACCCAGGCTGCAGCAATCAGACGTGCTCCTGTGAGACAGCGGAAGGGAGTCGAGTGAACACTCGAGCCTGCAGGAGCGGCCCGGAAACACGTATCAGAACCAGCACGAGCCAAGAGGGAGATGGGAAACTGCAAAGCCCGCTTCCACTGTCTGGCCAAACAGTTTCACCACCTGTACCAGGAGAAGCTGGAAGTTTTCCATGCACTGGTGTAGGGGGCTGCTGGCTGGACAGTTCCCCAAGACAGCCTAGCACTGCTGGGAACCTGACTGCGGACTCTGTCTCCTCGGAAGATGGGAGAAGTTGGAGTTGCCTGGGCACTTTATTTTTTAAAAAATGCAACAGTGAAGATGCTGGGTTGGGGTGGGGGAAGGTAGAGACTGGGGCTGTGGGCACCATTATGCAGTCTCATTACTGGCCACTTAAGAAACACCATTACAGTAATTCTGTCCTTCCTCTACCTTATCCCAAGCTCAGCATTTTCCTCTTCCACATATTGTAGTTTCTAAAATCCACATTCGAAGGATGATCGTTAATGTCTTTAGGAATGCAACTATCTACATACAGGGAACTGAATTATAACTGTCTTTTTAAGCCTTACTTCAAGTGAGCTGACATTGCCTTGAGATCGTCCTAAATCAATTTTCAAAGCACCATTTGGTATAGCAGGAAGCTTGGTCTATATTTCAAATAAAAGAATGTAGATACAAAGAAGATAAGTACATGGGTCACAGGAAGAATCAGCTGTGATTCTAGGGACTTTGTGGTGGAAACTGCCGGTTTTCTACCAAAATTTGTTCGTCCCTTTTCCCACAATAATCAAATTTTGGCAGGTATTTGTCTGCCTAGCTATGGACTCTTGTGGGGAGGCAGAGATATTGAATAATAACCTGCAAACAGAGAAGGAACTTTGAGACCAAAAAAGGAAGCAGGCAACTCCATAAAGCGCAATTATAAAATTTATTGTTGGTAACTTACATACAGTCAGGATCGGGTAGATGATGACCCAGAGGCATTCGCAGCTACAGTGCACATCACCAAAAGGGGGGAATTTAAAGCGGCCAAAGCTAAAAATAGAATCCGACTACTAGGGAGAAGCACGTCTGCACCACCAGGAACAGGAGTTTCCCCTACATTTCCATGGCCATTAACCATCTGCGTCAGCAAAAGGCATTCTTTTAGTTTTCATATCAGATGAAGGCAAGGGTAAATGTTAATAGGGAACTTAGCTGGCTTGGGTGCATTCCTTGTGAGTGGGCTAAAGCTCAGTCACACAGAAATGGGGGCGGGGTAGGACTGCAGGCCCAAGATGGAGCTGACAAAATGGAGTCAGTATGGTTCACACAATTCTTTTTACCCTCCTTGCAATTAGATGTGACCTGCGGCTAACTTCTCACCAGTAAAGGTGAGTAGAAATGATGATGGCTATATCTAGTGAAGAAACTTTAAAATACAGGCTGTGTCTTCTCCATGCTCTATGCTCACTCTTCTTGTCCACTGGGACCCTATGTTCATGATGGAAGTAATAAGAAGGCCCCAGATTGGGGGCTGGCAAATGGTCTCTGTCACAACGACTCACGTCTGTCACTGCAGCATAAAAGCAGCCATAGACAATATGTATGGTGTGACGGTGTTCTAGTAAAACTTGATTTACAGACACTGACATTTTTAATTTTATAAAATGTTTCTGTGCCATGAAATATTATTCTACGTTTGATTTGTTTTCAACTATTTAAAATTTGAAGACTATTCTTAGCTCACAGGTTGTTATAAATAAGTGCTGAGCTGGATTTGGCCCAGAGGCCTTAGTTTGCCAACATCCAGGCGGATGTTGACCCTAAAGATGCAAGGAAACAGAAACTGAGTTGACAGTTACAGAAACAGTGACAGTTTAGAAAATAAACTTATGGTTACCAGGGGTAAGGGAGGAGGGATAAATTGGAAGACTGGGATTGACATATACACACTACTATATATAAAATAGATAACAAATAGGACCTACTGCCTAGCACAGGGAGCTCTACTCAATACTCTGTAATGGCCTATGTGGGAAAAGAATCTAAAAAAGAGTGGAGGACTTCCCTGGTGGCACAGTGATAAAGAATGTGCCTGCCACTGCAGGTGACACGGGTTTGAGCCCTGGTCCAGGAGGATCCCACATGCTGTGGAGCAATTAAGCCCATGTGCCACAACTACAGAAGCCCGTGCCTAGAGCCCGTGCTCTGCAACAAGAGAAGCCACCACAATGAGAAGCGCACGCAACACAACGAAGAGTAGCCCCCGCTCACCACAACTAGAGAAAGCCCGGGCACAGCAACAAAGACCCAAAGCAGCCATAAATAAATAATAAAATTTTTAAATAAAAAATAGTGGATATATGTATATGTATAACAGATTCACTTTGATGTACACCTGAAAGTAACACATCTTTGTAAATCAATTATACCCCAATAAAATTTTTTTTAAATAAAAATGAAAATAATTGGATAGCTAAAAAAGAAGGAAAGGAAGCGGAGAAGTGATGGCAAAGAGGAAGAGAAGCATGTGATGGTAACTGGAGACAGGGAGCTTCCAGAAAAAAAAAAGATGCAAGGAACCTGGATCCTTGAATGCCTGTTGAGCACCAACCTGGATCACTCACCTTGGACTCTTCAGGAAAGAGAAAGTATCCTTCATTCTTTAAGCTACATTATAGTTATAGCAGACTAGAGTTTTACTTGAACTAATACATAGTCCATAACTCCTGACTCCTAGGCCTCTGTTCCATTCCAGAGTCCCCACCACCCTCCTTCTAAAAAGCCAAGGCAAGGACACTGGATCCCCACCTCCCCCTCACTGACCTTTCCAAGACCTGAAGGAAAAGGCTCTGCCCAGAGCTCCCTTCACCTCTTTGTTTCGAAGACTGTAGATGAGAGGGTTGAGCATTGGAGTGACGATGGAGTAGAAGACAGAAACCACCTTGTTGAAGTTGATAGAAGGGGCCACTTTGGTCCGGACATACATAAAGAAGAGAGTGCCGTAGAAGAGGCTCACCACAGTCAGGTGGGCTGCACAGGCGGAGAAGGCCTTCCGGCGCTCGGCAGCCAAGCGGATATGCAGCAGCGTCCAGACAATTTTGCCATAGGACACAGCGATGACTGTGGAGGAGGTCAGGAGCACAGCCAGAGAGACCAGGAAGTCTGTGGTCTCCTTCAGGGTGACATCCGAGCAGGACAAGGCTAGCAGGGGTGAAGTATCACAGAAGAAGTGATCAGTGACATTGGGGCCACAAAATGTCAGTCGGGACATGAGGTAGATGGGCAAAATGGGGGTGAGGAAGCCAACCAGCCAACAAGCAGCTGACAGACGGATGCAGCTGCCCCAGGACACCAAGGCCCCATATCAGAGAGGCATACAAATGGCCACATAGCGGTCATAGGCCATGGCGGCCAGTAAGAAACACTCTGTTGCCCCAAGGAAGGTAAAGATGAAGAGCTGGGACAGACATCCAGCATAAGAGATATTCTTGCCCCCGTGTCCCCCAATAAAACCAGCCAGCATCTTGGGCACTGTGACTGAAGTGTACCAGATTTCAAGGCAGGACAAGTGTGTCAGGAAGACATACATCGGTCTACGTAGCTGGTGGTCCAAACCCACAACCAGGATGATGGCCAAATTCTCCACCAAGGTGAACAGGTACATAGTGAAGAAGAGAGTAAAGAAGAGGAGGCACATTTCATGCACCTCGGCAAAGCCCACCATAACAAACTCTGTTATGTGGGTCCAGTTTGGGTCACATGGCTGCTACATGAGTAGTCTCAGCCTCACAGATAATGACAACTCAAGGAGAACCTATGAGATGCTGGACTGAAGTATCTTTCACTTCAGGAGAGGAAAATAAAGTCAAGACGCTATCCTTAACTCTCAAAAAAATGTATAGTCCATGAGGGGCACGAGAAAACAGACGATTTCAGTACAAAATGAAAAGTGCTAGATAGAAATGACAGGATATTAATGGGAGGCAGTAGAGGGGAAGCTCAACCAGTCTTGAGGAATCAGGGAGATCTTCCTGGAGGAAGAGCTGTCTAAATTGGAACCTGAAAAATAAGTATAAGTTAGTGACATAAAAGATAGAGAAATAGAGAGCACATAACAAGTATAAAATCTCAGACATCAGAGAGAACATCATGTATTTTGGAAACCTCAAGTACCATGAAGATTAAGAGCTTGGCTTCCTGATCAAGCATTCCTGGCTCCAAATACAAAAGAACCTAACTAACAGAGTTGTTGTGAAAATTTAAATTAGATAATCCCTCTAAAGTACTTATCATGATTGGGTTAATAAATACTAGGGAATAATACCCTCCAAGTCCATTCATGTTGTGGCAAATGGCAAATTTTCATTCTTTTTTATGGCTGAGGAGTATTCTGGTGTGTATATGTGTGTGTGTGTGTGTGTGTGTGTGTGTGTGTGTGTACATCTTCCTTATCATTCACCTGTTGATGGACGCTTAGGGTATTATGCTTAGTGAAATAAGTCAGACAGAGAAAGACAAATGCTGTATGATATGACTTATATGTGGAATCTAAAAATAAAACAAATGAATGAATATAACAAAACAGAAACAGACTCACTGATATAGAGATCAAACTAGTGGTTACCAATGGGGAGAGAGAAGTAGGGAGGGACACCTTAGGGGTAGGGGATTAAGAGGTATACGTATAAAATAAATAAGCTACAAGGATATATTGTACAGCACAGGGAATATGGCCAAGATTTTATAATAACTATAAATGGAGTATAACCTTTATATTGTGAGTCACTATGTTGTCCACTCAAAACTTATATAATACTGGACATCAACTGCACCTCAATAAAAATGCATGCATGCATACACACATACATACATACTAGAGGACATTCTTAGATGTTGACTTCTCCTGGAATAGATCATAGAGGGGAAGTGACTTTCACTGAGCTTGAGGAACGGTCTAGGCCAACAACATGAAGAGCTAGTAACCAAGTTAATGAAGGTCAAAGCTGAGTGTCAGCCTGAGGGCAACAGAGAGCCTTGAAGAGTGCTCGGCAGGGGAGCAATGCTGAGAAGGGACAAGTACACTGTGCTGAAACACGTCCGGAGAGGAGGAGACAAGAGGCAGGAAGGCCAGGTTGGGAGAACAGCATGAGGTGTTGACAGCTGTGGTCATGGGGCCTGGAGAGTGATAAAGAGAGCTGTCAGGAGGACTTCCCTGGTGGTGCAGTGGATAAGACTCCACGCTCCCAGTGCAGGGGGCCCGGGTTCGATCCCTGGTCAGGGAACTAGATCCCACATGCACGCTGCAACTAAGAGTTCGCATGCCACAGCTAAGGAGCCCACCTGCCACAACTAAGACCCAGTGCAAACAAGTAAATAAATATTTTTTTAAAAAGAGAGAGAGATAGCTGTCAAGAGATAAATTCCACAGGACCGAGTTCAAATCCAAAAGCCAATATCAACTTGAAATATGTGACCAGGGGTAAACACTAAATAATTCCATCTTGTAAAACAGTTAATGAAAACGGGGTCCAAAAAGATGAACTCTTATCTAATTTTAAGAGTAAGTGAACACACGATTGTAAAGCAATTATCCTCCAATAAAGAGAGTAAGTAAGAGAATATAATGTCCCCATTACTGTGGTCATTTTTAAATTCTTTGACACTCTTCCCATTAAAAAGTGGGGCCAATGGCCACTCCTCTTGAATCTGAGCCTTGTGGCTGCTTGACGACATAAGAAGACAGAAGTGGTGCTGTGCCAGTTTCCAGGCCTTAAGAAACTGATTCCTCTCCCTGCTTCTTGGAACCCAGCCACCATGGTGTGAGGAAGCCCAAGCAGCCTGCAGAAAGGCCCAGGTGGAGAGGAATTAAGGTCCCTGGTCCTCAGCCCTGGCTGATCTCCCACTGACAGCCAGCACCAACATGCCAGCCAGGTGAATGAGTCATCTGAAGAATCGACCCTCCAGCCCTGGTCAAGCTGACCCCGCTGACACCAGTCTTCCCTGCTGGGCCTTCCCCAAATTGCAGATTTGTGAACTAAATAACTGATTGTCATTTCTGTAAGCCACTAAGCTTTGGAGTGGTTTGTTAAACAGCAGTAGATAACTGAAACCATTACATACTTGTTCTGTAACCTTGGACAAGTTATTGAATGTCTCTGACCCTTTGGAGGAAAACAAATCGTGTTTTGCCTCTGGTCACACAAATGCCTGAACTGGAATTTGAATCCAGGTTTGCCAAGGTCTAAAACCCTTGCTCTTTCCCCTAAAAATAATTAAACAGGTTCCCTCGGGTGTCAACATTTCATGATTTGCTGGCAGTGAAAGCATGTAGAGATACAAAATCAGAAATAAACAAGGTCAGAGTCTTCAGATTCCTGCATGTATCGTCACCACACCTAAATCCAGGCTCCAACATCCCCATAGTGGGGGTCTATAAACACTGGTTTCCTGAACAAATAATTGCACTGCAGCCCCAGATGCTTCACGCTTCTGTTGGCTCCAGGAAATTTCAGAGCACAGTTCCTGCACATTTCTCCCCTTTGCAATTTGGCTTATCATGTAGCATCCTAGGAACAGTGCTCACCCTTTCCAGATACCCTTCCTCGCTGCGCACAGATGCTGTAGAAGCCTGCCTTACAGGTTTCATGGTAAAGTTTTCTGAAATGTTCATTCTTTTTCATAGTCATTAAAAGCACAAGATTTAGAGTCAAACAGATCTGAAATCAAGCCCTGGCCCTGCAATTCACTAGCTTGGTTGCCTCATCCATTAATTGTTAGTATTATTGCTAAATCTTACCTGGCCTTCCAGCTGTGACTCAAGTTCGATAGTCTCATCTTCAGTAGGAAGACTTTTCCTTCCCTTATTCCTCCAAACTTGTATGCAGGTCAGACCAAAATATGCACAGGGCGCCCGCTCTGTGCCAGGCACCATAGCAGGAGCATCCATCATGGGACCTGGCACAGAGCAGGTGCCCCCAGCATCTACCACAGGGCCTGGGACAGGTGTTACCTTATGATAGTTTCAGTCCTCTGATCCATAACTTAGAGATAGGATGCCAGAACCTGAGGGGGTTTGTATCAAATCCAGATGTTACCTTGAAAGAACGGCTTTTATTACTCAACTGCTGGACGAGGGGTAAAGAAGTAGGATATTTTGAACACACACACACCGCAAAGACCCACACCCCCCGCTCAGTGTGGAGTGCTGTTACGAGGCAACCGGGCCAGGGGCTCGTTCCCAGCCTCTTGCCTCCAGCCTGGGGTGCATCTCACTTGTGGGCTGGGATTTTTAAGAAGCAGGTGAGCTTTCCCACTATCTTCAGGCTCTCTCCCTCTCTAGTCACAGACTAAATTCAGAATATTTGGAGGCTTCAGTGGACGGCAGAACCACACCATCAAAAGAGCCTGGATCCCTAAGGAAAACCAGTCATGCCTCCGAGATCAGGAGCCATCAAACCTCTTCTGTAAAGAGCCAGATAGTAAACGGGAGAGATGGGATTCAAACCCCAGCACATCTGACCTAGATGTCTGTTCTTCCCACACACACACACTGTGCCACCTCCCTCTGTTATTTCATGTCACCAAATGGCAAACCTGCAACCCTGGCTGCCAGCCCTGCCTGTGAGGTTCATTTCTCTGCAGCTCGGGGCCCCGCTGGACTGGAGAAGTCCCCCGGCGGGCTCTGGCGACCTGCAGGGGCACAGCGACACTCCCAGGCCTGTTAACCACATTGGCTTCCTCTCCGAGATTAAGAGAACATTATCAACCAAGTGCCAAGTAGGAAGGCCACGGTAGGGTTGTGGGGAGAGGATAGGGTCATATGGGACAATCACTGAATGAGGAGGGGAAGCCACCCAGGAACCTGGCCTAGTTTAGTGTCCTCAAAGGATGGTGTTCCCTTGGCTAAGATTTTCCCTAACAAATGTGGAAAACAGTTTGAGGCCCATGCAGGGAAATTAAAATTGGGTTCCTGCAGCTATTTGCTGGTGCAGCTATGTGATAAGCCTGGTGGGAGAGGCTAGATTTCTCCCTGTTTCAGTTCTCTCTACCCAGCCTCTGGGAGACTTGTCCTCAAAGGTGAAAGGCATTGGAAAATGAACACGCTAAGACCCAGACAATGATTTCAGAACCCAACCACCAAACCAAGGTGAGCAGACAATCGTGGCACGGGACCACTAGGCAGGCAGAAGGGGCTACAGGAGGCGTAGGAGCTGAAGCCCGGGGTCCTGCTCTCTGCCTCCTCTCTGCTCTTACTTCCGGCATCGTGACAGCAATAGTTATCCCGACTTTCAGACACACAGACAACCCCCCGAGTTCCCAGCACCATCTCTAAAATCACAGGAGCTGAGCTTGACCCTGGCTCCATCAGGTACCAGCTGTATTTTAGGAACGGTTGTTAATCTTGCTGAGCCTCATTTTTTTTTCATCTTCAAATGGAGGGCGTAATATGTACATTTGCAGGGCTGGTCTAAAAATGCAAGGTCAAAGCATTAAGTGACAATTCAGGGCCTTTGCTCTTATTGTTCCGTCTGCCTTTCTGGGTGACTTCCTCCTGTACTTCCTTCAATTCTCCTTCACACAGAGACCCTTTCTGACCACCTCTCTGAAAATACAACTCCCGTCACTCTCTGACCCCCTTCTTGCCTTGATTTTTTGGTCACAGCTTCATTGTCATCTGTTAGACATTTATTTGTTTGTCTATAATATCATACACACACACACGCACACACACACACACACACACGTAAGCTCCTTGAAGATAGTGCCTTTGTCTGCTCATCACTGTGTTGCCAGTGCCAAAAAGAGTCACTGGATGAAGTCTGCATGCAATGAATATGTTGATATAATAAAAATAGTTGGATATATGCTCTGAGCATTATGCTGACCCAGAATGCTATTTTCTTTCCACATCCAGTTATCTGTTTGAAGGAAACGGGAAGGAAAGGAAGGCCACCAATACTTACAGAAGAGCCGCCCAATTTGGATGTTGAAGTCCAAGCAACCCTCCTGCCAATCAGCTCCTAGACCGAAGGTGCCCGCAAGAATGATGCCTGTGTGCCTGGAGCAGCCCACGCTCACTGGCCTTGGGTGAGAAACAAGTTGAATTGATTTTTGCATATAATTCTTTTTCTTAGCTACTGAATTTAAATTTCCTGAAAAACTGTATTATATCAGCTCTTCTCAAACTCTGCTCCACCAAGCCCTAAGTTTCCCCAGTTGCCAGGTGGTTGCAGTGGGGGAGAGAGGCACCTAGCATGTGGGGCTCCCACAAACCCTGCTTCAACCACTAGAAGTGGCAGAGTCCAGATGAGAATACAGCCCAGTCTGACCCCAGAGCCCACCATCTTTCCACCGTGCCGCCTCCTCGGGGGTTGGCTTTCCTAAAACTAAACCTGATCAATTAACTGAGAGCTTCTCTCATTATTCCAGCAGCTTCGATACTCAGTACCATGACCTGTTCCTCAAAGCCACTCACAGACAGTCTCTTCATGAATGGAAAAATGGGAAGCGGAGGCATAGAAAAGAAATGGGAAGGGTCTCCAGTCATATGTGCAGCAGAGACCCCAGTCCCAAGGCAAGCCAGAGAGAGCCCACTATAGCAGAAAAGATCCGAGGTGGATCAAACTATCTATCTGAGCTCCTAATCTCTAAATAGGAATAATGCCTGCTCTTCCTGTCTCCCGGATATTATGTGAATCAGTGAATAGTAGATAGGAAGGCTCTGAAAACTTTAAAGGTACACTCCAGGAAGACCTTCTTATTATCTTGCTTCCCTTACTGATGGTCTAGTGATTACTGCAGAATTTCAATAAAGGGAAAGCCTAGGGGATGGCAATCTCAGGGGGGCCCTGGGGATGGCCTTGAAGTTGCACTTGAATAAAAAGAAAATTGATTTTGTTTATATTGTAGGTTTAAGTGTCTTGAGGGGGCAGACGGAGATGAAGGGGAACTAAAACTCCAAACGTCCCTTGACAGCCCTACTCTATGTGAGCTTAAGCAAATCAGTTGAATTCTGTGTGCCTCAGTTTCCTCACTTGAGAAGTGGATTGATATTTAAAACCACAATGACTTGGTAAGAGAGTTTTTGAAAGAAAAAAAAATGAGATAACATATTGGGAAAACTGAAGAAAGGATTGGGTTATACGGAAGTCAGGGCTTCTGACTCTAGATTTTGTATCTCTTTGGTTGATGATGCTATTTTCCATTCACCACCTTCTGCACGCTCTTAGGATGTGTGCTTGTTAGTTTCCAGCGTTGGTATAAACCAGAAGCTAAATAACCCATAATCGGGTGCTCAGAAATCTCTAGAAGAGCCGCTCACCTGTCCCTGCTACTTCTCTGCTTTTTCTCTGGGTAGAACACAAAGGTCCCAAGCGCTCAGAACCTTGGGACTGGTGGCAAATGCAGGCTATTGGATCTCATTGTGTAACAGGGACCCCAAATTCAAGGATCACAGCTTCTCTGAACAAAAGGCAGAGGGCAGAGATCCACCATCAGCTGAGCTGGAAAGGAAAGAAACAGGGGTTGTCACTGGCCATAAAACGACTCATATCCCACGTAGGTACCTCTAACACCCTAGGGGTGACCCATGGGATCAGGTCTCCACGGAGGGCTGATGCACTCAGTCAACAAAGGAAAGAAGATAATAAATCATGGAAAACTCTGCCCCACGGGGTGTGCAAAAGCTACATGGGAATCCCAATTTGTAGACTAGCTGGACAAACACCGATGGAGGATGAGGGGCCAGCCAAGGAAGGTTCCATACCAGCTAGATTCTTTGTCGAAGTTTCTGGCTCTAACTACTCTGGAATAGGGTGAAATGAAAACTCGAGAGTTCCAGATTTACCAAGGCTGCAACAAGGTCTTCCTCTACTAGGGTGGGTCGGATATCCCCCACCCACCTACCTGCCCTTTATCCCCAGGTGGGGAAAAGCTACAATGATAACAATGGATATAACTGAGTAGCCCGTTTGGTTCAGGCTATGTGCCGTTCAGATGTGAAATACCCAACCTCAGTCCACAAAGAGTGAGCCTTCCCTGGTGGTCCAGTGTTTAAGACTCCGCGCTCCCAACGCAGGCCTGGGTTCGATCCCTGGTCAGGGAACTAGATCTTGCATGCCACAGCTAAGACCAGGCACAGCCAAATAAATAAATATATATATATATTTTTTTAATCTGCAAGGAGTTCAGAGTCTCATAGAGGCTGTGACTAAGGGTCACTTTTATCCTGAATATAACTACGCTCATTTGCCTTTCTTCCAAATAACATCCTCCAAACAAAAAAGAACTTCTTCCAGAGGATTGGATAATTATCTACGGCTGAGAAATCTTTTTCTGCATAAAGGAAATATGGCATCATTTCACTATAAAGCAGAAGGAACATCAGGGGTGGTGAGTATCCACTCTGTTGGATCATAGGAGGCAGCTGAACCAAAATTAACAGGACGCTGGAGATGACTATTTCTTTAACATACACATGGGATCATTCCCCTTTATTTCACATGACTTGGGTCCAGCCTTAATGTTTCAGGTGCCAATTAAACAGTAAAGCTATCTTCCCAACTAATCAATAAAACTCCTTGATAAAAAAAAAAAAAAAAAAACTCCTTGATAACTGGGCCAAGTCCTATATTTTTACTGGATCTCACAAACCTAGCACAGTGTAGCTCAGTGTAAAACATCATAGACTTGGATTTGAATCCCACATAAGCCTCTAAATGGATGTGCTACATTGGGGAAGTCAATCTCTCTGAGCCAGTTTCCTCATCTCTAAAGTTAGGAAAATAATGCTACCTGACAGGGATGTGGTTAGAGATGAATGAGGCAATAAAGTAAAAGGGTTCACTTATCTAACAGTGGACATGAGATGGTTACACATCAAACTTTGGGCTGCCAAAGGGAGGTGGTTTAACAGTATCATACCTGTATCTCTGCTCAATGGAAAAACCCCTTTTCAGCTCTGACCCAAGTTGGCCCAATCTGACAGAGACTCCAAGAGTACAGAGCAAAACATCCTCTTCTGCACTGACATACAAGGCTGACCAAAAGAAGTTAGGAAGACCACCATGCCAGAAGGCCGAGGGCATTCAGGAGGAAACAGCCTAGAGAACCAAGGAAACAGGCAAATGTCAAATTCTGCTCTCAAACCCAGGCCCCACCAGTTCCTGTCTTTCTCCTCCTCTCCTCTCACCTTTCAGAACGCTTTATTTCACTTATGCCGGTAATACTCTGACCTGACAATGTAAACCAACCCAGCTGTGCTGGTTTTCTTAAGTTCTATCACTCTATCTGTTGTCCCAGTTTTATACCACAAAAGTCCAAACTTGAGCAATTAAAGGCAGCATTCTCCTCTGTGAGGGTAATAAAAGAGGCTTTGAATTATCATATTCCTTTTCTTCTCCTCTTGCCTAAAGAATCAAATATCCCAGCTCAAAAACCAGGACACATAGAGGAGGGTCAGCAGAACCAAGTCTCTGACAAAGGAAGAGGAACCCAGTCTAGAGTGAAAAGCTGAGGGCCTTCGCCATTCCTCTAAGAAGAAATTTGAAATCACTACTTGTAGTCGTAATTGTTGTATATCATTATGATGAAGTATGTGGCATTGTATATAGTTCTTATTTCACAATAGAGACTCAGTCTTCTCAAAATCATGTTTTTCGTCTTTAACAACATCCAGAAGCAAAGTCTGGCCTGGTATTTTTCCAGGTATTCTTTTTAATGCATTTTTATCATGAAATAATTCAAATGTGTTCAAATGTACACTCAAGAAGGAACATAATACAATGATGACTTTATACCCGCTCCCCAGGTTTATCAAATATTAACCTTTGGCAGTTGTTACAGACTGAATGTTTGTGTCTCTCCAAAATTCATGTTAAATCCTAATGCCCAATGTGATGGTACTAGAAGGTGGGATGTTTGGGAGGTGATTTGGTCAGGAGGATGGAGCCCTAATGAATGGGATTAGTGCCCTTATAAAAGGGGCTCCAGAGAGCTCTCTTGTCCTCTTTATGCCATTTGAGGATACAAAAAAACTTTGGCAGTCTGCAGCCTGTAAGATGTTCTTTACCAGAACCCAACTATGCTGTCTCCCTGATCTCAGACTTCCAGCCTCCAGAACTGTGAGAAATAAATTTCTGTTGTTTGTATGTCACCTAGTCAATAGTATTCTGTTATAGCAGCCTGAACTAAGACAGCAATATTAAATTAAGATCATTTTTTTTGTAAAAATACAACTGATAGATGATAGATAGATAGATAGATTTAAAAAGCAGATACAGGGACTTCCCTGGTGGTCCAGTGGTTAAGAATCCACCTGCCAATGCAAGGGACATGGGTTAGAGCCCTGGTCAAGGAAGATCCCACATGCCATGGAGTAGCTAAGCCCACACGCCACAACTACTGAGCCTGCGCTCTAGAGCCCATGAGCCACAACTAGTGAGCCCACGTGCTCCAACTACTGAAGCCTGCGCGCCTAGAACCCATGCTCCACAACAAGAGAAGCCACTGCAATGAGAAGTCGGCACACCACAACAAAGAGTAGCCCCCACTCACCACAACTACAGAAAGCCCACGCTCAGCAACAAAAACCCAATGCAGCCAAAATCAATCAATCAATCAATAAGAATCCACCTTCAAATGCAGGGGGTGAGGGTTCAAACCCTGGTCGGGGAACTAATATCCCACATGCAGTGGGGCAACTAAGCCCACACGCCGCAACTACTGAGCCCTCACACCTCAACTAGAGAGCCCGTGTGCCACAACTACAGAGCCCAAACACTCTGGACCCTGCGGGCCACAACTAGAGAGAAGCCTGTGTACCACAACGAAGAGCCTGCATGCCACAACTAAGACCCGATGCAGCCAAAAACTAAAATAAAATAAATAAAATGCAGATACAGTTGAGGCCCTCTGTTTATCCATTTTCAATCCCATCACTCTCACTCCCTCCTTAGAATTAACCAATATCATAAATTCAGCATTATCCTGCTCATGCATAATTTATACCATTTGCTATCCATAAACTTTATATTACTTTGTTTTGCATTTCTTTAAAATGTATATAGATGGTATCAAACTCCATAGATCACTTTGTAATTTGTTTTTTTCATAGAATGTGTTTTTTCATGTTTTATGTTATATTTACATCTCTAGTTTCATTCATCTTAATTTCTATGTATATTCTGTTTTACTAAAAAAGCATAATTTACTCTTCATTCTCTTGCTGGTGGGCATTTGTTTCCGATTTTTTGCTCTTCCTAACAATAAACATTCCTGTGCACATCAAAAGGCTGTCTGAGGGAGTGGTTCTCAAAGTGTGGTCCCACCAGCAGCAGCAGCACCTGAGAACATGTTAGATGCAAATCCTCAGTCTCTTCCCCAGACGCACTGGATTAGAAACTCTGGAAGTGGGGCCCAGTGACAGATGCTTTAACAAGCCCACCAGGTGATTCTGAGATAAGCTGAAGTTTGAGAAGTGCTGCTCTAGGGTGTATACCTAAATGAGCACCCCCCACTTCACTGAATAATGCCAAATTGCTCCCTAAAGGGATTGTCCCAGCTCTATTCCCACCAGCAGTGTTTGAGACTTACTTAACAATATTTCTAATACAAAGCCAACACTGGGTGATACAGCCTCTTACAGTTTTGACCAACAGAGGGTTAGATATCACATCAAATGCTTATTGACAACATGTTTTTCCTCTCCTGTGCATTGCATTCCTTCATTTTTCTGTTGAGTAGTTTAATAATTTGTAGAAATTCTGTGTATTTTCTAAACATCCATACTTTGTTATACAGTCAGTATTTTCCCAGCGTTTTAACTTTGTGCAGCATCTTTAAGTTTTACGTAGTAAAATGTACTTATCTTCCCCTGTACAGTTTGTGCTATTGTACCTTGACTAAAATGTATTCTAAAAATGTCTAGGTTTTGCTTTCTATACTGAGGTCTTTAACACAACTGGATTTAATCTTTGTCATGCTGCAAAGCAGAGATCTATTTTTTTTCTCATGCTGATAACATCCTTCCTCATTAATTGATAATATCACTTCTGTCATATATTCAGAGGGATATTCATAATATTTAACAACCTCGTGGGTGACAACCAAGGGTTTCTTCTTAATATTACTTATTTATGTATCTTCCCTTTTTTTTTGATGAGTCTTGCTAGCAATTTACCTATTACATTATATTCCTTTTTTCTTTTTCCAAAGAACAAGCTTTTGGTTTTGTGTCCTCTCTAATTTTCTATTTCATTAATTTCTTCTCTTGTATTTATTATTTCCCTTCTTCTACCTTCATAAGTTACTTCATTGCTCTTTATTTTTTGGTTGAATACAACGCATTTATTTTCATTTTTATCATTTATAATAAATGCAATTAAGCTACATATTTCCCTCTAGACACCACTTTAGCTATATCAAACAATTTTTTTATGTTAGTAATTTATTATTGCTCAGCTATAAATATTTTTTTATTATGGCATTTATTTCATCTTTACTCAGAGTTATTCAGAGTCGCATTCTTAAGTTTCCCAATAAGTGGAAAAAAAGAAAGTAGGGGTGTGTTAAACTACTTTTTTTGTTTGTTTGTTTTTTTGTTTTTTTGGGTTTTTTTGCAGTACGCGGGCCTCTTACTGCCGTGGCCTCTCCCGTTGCGGAGCATAGGCTCCGGACGCGCAGGCTCAGCGGCCCTGGCTCATGGGCCCAGCCGCTCCGCGGCATGTGGGATCTTCCCAGACGGGGAAATGAACCTGCGTCCCCTGCATTGGCAGGCAGACTCTCAACCACTGCGCCACCAGGGAAGCCCCGTTAAACTACTTTTTATCATTCAAATTATTTCTAATTTAATTATGTGTTAAGATATTGTGGTCATTATGATATCAATTATTTAAAAGTTATTGAGATTTCCTTTTTGGCTTCATGGTCAAATTTTACAAAGATTCTATCTATACTTGAAAAAAACACATGTGCACTTGTGTGCAAAGTTTTTAGATACACATGCATACATTTTAGATCACACTTGCTAATTTTGTTATTCAAAGCTGCTATATCATTTCTAATCTTTGTCTGCTTGCGTTATGAGTTGTGTCAATCCCCTACTGTTGTTTTCTGACTTTCTCCTTAGAATTTTTCAATGTTTGCTTTATTTATTATGTTACATTATATGAAATTTTATTAGGGATATAAAAGTTCATAATTGTTTTTGTTTTGTTTTTGGTTTTGTTTTTTGCAGTACATGGGCCTCTCACTGTTGTGGCCTCTCCCATTGTGGAGTGCAGGCTCCAGACGCGCAGGCTCAGCAGCCATGGCTCACGGGCCTAGCCGCTCTGCGGCATGTGGGATCTTCCTGGACTGGGGCACGAACCCACGTCTCCTGCATCGGCAGGCAGACTCTCAACCACTGCACCACCAGGGAAGCACCATAATTGTTTTATCTTCCTGGTGTGTGGTTACATTTATTATTTTGTGTTTTCTCTCTTTATCCCTATGAATGTTTTTTGCCTTTAGATCTATTTTGTCTTACGTTAATTTTGCTACACTAACTTCTTTGTTAGTATTTATGTTACACATCTTTTTCCACTTTTTTATTTGCAGCCTGTGTGTATGTGGGTGTGTGTGTATCACTCTGTCTCTTGTAGGAAGCACAGAGCTGCATTTTGTTTTTATCTATTTGATTGCTTCTGTCTTTTAATAGATGAATTTAACCCATTTCCATTTTTTGTAATTTAGTAGTTTAGACAACTATATTATCTTATTTTGTGTTTTCTATTACCATTCTTTGCTTCTTTTTCTTCTTCCTTATCTTCTTTTGTTTGATAATGTTTATTCTCTTCTGATTTGGAAGATATCAATATGTCTTATTTTAATGACTACTCTGAATTTTGTAACCTACATTCTTAACTATAAATGTTCTGATAAAGTCTACAATTATTCAATTCCTCCCAACGTCAATAAATCCTTAATGTACTTTAAGTATCTCCTGCTTTGACTATCTCCCTCACCTTGTTATTACTGTTTTATGAAACAAAAAAATAATCTTAGACTCTAATCATTAATTAAAATTTTCAACACATTTCATCAATCTCTGTGATCTCTAGAACAACTTATTTGATTTAGGGGTGGGTGGGAAGAAGAGCTATTTAGAGGATACTAGCTTCTTGTAATCCACATTTCCTTCTGTTCCCACTTTTCTATTTCTGAAGCAAAGTTTAATAGTCTTTTAGTAAGGATCTGTGTGTAGTAACGTATTTAGTATTTGTATGTCTAAAAATGTTTTTCTTAACCCTCCTTCTTGAATAAAATTTAGCTGGTTGTAAAATTCTCGATTGACAGTTTTTTCCTTCAGCACTTTAAAGTTATTATTCCGTTATCTTCCAACATCTATTATTAACAATAAGAAGTTTGCTGTCAGTCTGTCATTCTTCTCTATATATAAAATCCTTCTTGATGCTTTTATCTCTCTGCTCTCTGTATTGCATTCTGAGCAGGTTCCTATATTCTATCTTCCAATTCTCTAATTCTTTCTTTTCCTCTGTCTGGTGCAGAGTGCATCCCATTCATTACATTTTTTAAATTTGCTTTTAAATAAGTAATACATTTATATGGTTCAAAACCAAAGGTTACACAAGGGTAAACAATGAGAAATTACCCTCCTACTTCTTCCTCCTTCCCACCACTCAGTTCCTCTTCTTGGAAGCAACCAATGTTTTCCATTACTTTTATTGTTTCTGATATACTCTATTCATATATGTGGAAATGCACACACACACATGCACACACAGAGAGAGAGTTATTTTTCTCTCTTTTATACACACATATTGGCATATTATGCATCCTTTTCTCGATTTTGCCTTTGTTCACTTGAGACAATATTGTGAGGATTGTTTCATATCAGTACATAATGAGCTTCATTGCCTACTAAAGGGCTTCATAGTGTTTCATTTTATGGATGAACATGATTAATTCACAAACCCCCTGTAAAGGTTGTTTCCACTCTTTTGCCATTAAAATAATTTTGTAAAATCAACACATTGTACACCTTAAACAATGTTACATGTCAACTAAATCTCAACAAAGCTGGAATAAATAAATAATTAATTGATTGGTTAATTGTTTATTTATTAAATTTATTTAAACAGTTTAAATAATTATTTATTAAATTATTTGTGTACATCATTTTGAACATGTGAGGTTTTATCTTTACGTTATACGGCCACAGGTAAAATTATTGCTTCTAGATATGTGCATTTATAATTCTGTGTATTTGAATTAAATTTTTAGGGAATGTTTTATTTTTATTTCATTAAAGTTTGAATAGATAATACATGTACATAATACAAAATTCAAAAATAACAGAATAGTAAATACCAGGTTATTGTACATCCTTCTACAGTCATTGCTTGCATGTGTAGGCCTATATGTATGTATAGGAAGATTTCTCTTATTCAGGCCAATTAATATTGTCTTCTGCATTGAAGTCCATGGAGATCAGAAGACTCTTGCCATACTGTTGATCAAAAGACACACTAGACTTTAGTGTAATCATTCTCATTAGGGCATACTTCTTTTTTGTCTTATCATTCAGTCTCAGCCATATAGACTCATCACTGTGGATATTATCAGTAAAAGTGAAGGTTCCTTTGGCTTTGAGATAGGCATTGTGCTTGGTCACAAATTTTCAGGCCAGCTCCAATCCAGTCTGCTTTTCTCACTCTGCCTGGTACCTAGTAATCTCTCTCAGATCTACCCTTGGGTTCCCCATCACTATGACTTTAAGAATTGCCTTCACTTCTCCTCTCAGTTGGTTTCCCATGTCTCATTTAGTTCCCTTTCTTGGTTTACACCCTTCATTTTGTGGAGTATGTCTTTCCATAGCTTTCTAAAAAAATGGTACACTAAGTGTCCATCGACAGATGAATGGATAAAGAAGATGTGGCACATATATACAATGGAATATTACTCAGCCATAAAAAGAAATGAAATTGAGTTATTTGTAGTGAGGTGGATGGACCTAGAGTCTGTCATACAGAGTGAAGTAAGTTAGAAAGAGAAAAACAAATACTGTATGCTAACACATATATATGGAATCTAAAAAAAAAAAAATGGTCATGAAGAACCTAGGGGCAAAACGGGAATAAAGACACAGACCTACTAGAGAATGGACTTGAAGACACAGGGAGGGGGAAGGGTAAACTGGGACAAAGTGAGAGAGTGGTAGTGTATATATGGACATATATACACTACCAAATGTAAAATAGATAGTTAGTGGGAAGCAGTCACATAGCACAGGGAGATCATTTCAGTGCTTTGTGACCAGCTAGAAGAGTGGGATAGGGAGGGTGGGAGGGAGGGAGACACAAGAGGGAAGAGATATGGGAACATATGTATATGTATAACTGATTCACTTTGTTATAAAGCAGAAACTAACACACCACTGTAAAGCAATTATACTCCAATAAAAATGTTTAAAAAATAAAGAAATAAAAATTTTTAAATGGTACAGGAAAGTATATTTTTTGATATTTGGGTGTCTTTCCTTTTTTGAGTTTCTGAAAACCCATGATATGCCATTCTACTGGGCATTTGGTGAGCCCTTTCAATATCCAAATTCATGTCCTTTAATCTGGGAAATTTTCCTGAATTATTGTATTCATTGTTCCCCATCCATTTCCTTTGTTCTCTTCCTCTAGAACTAATATCATTCATACATTAAATTTCCTGGTCTTGTCCTTCAATTTTTATCTTTTCTCTCTTATTTTCCTCTCCATGTATTTTTGTTCTAATTTCTAGGCAATTCTTTAATTTATCTTCCAGCACTTTCATTGAGTGTTTTTCATTTCTGCCATCATGTTTCTAATTTCCAAACGTTCTTTAATATTTTTTTCCGAATTTTTTACACATTCTGTTTCATAAATACAATATCTTTTTCTCTCTCTAGCAATATTAATTTTGCTTTTTTTTGTTTGTTTGCTTCCCCATTCCTCTACATAGTCTCCACTTCCTCCAAGTTGCTTTTTTCTGTCTGTTCATTGTGTTTTCTATGTTCCATGTTAGAGGCTTCCCTCAAGCTTCAAGTAATCTTAGATTATCTCCTGAGGATTAAGGGTAAACAGGATCAAAGAGCAGTTTGGAAGTTCTGAGCAGATGAGTATGACTTAGGAGCTTTTCTCTATCGCAGCAGTTCCCAACCTTTTTGGCACCAGGGACCGGTTTCATGGAAGATAATTTGTCCACGGACTGGGATGGGGGGATGGTTCAGACGGTAATGTGAGCGATGGGGAGTGATGGGCAGTGGCAGATGAAGCTTCTCTTGCTCTCCCGCCACTCACCTCCTGCTGTGTGACCCGGTTCCTAACAGGCCTCGGGACCACTACCGGTATGTGGCCCGGGAGTTGGGGACCCCTGCTCTATGGTGATCTGAGTAAGCCACTTCTTGGAGGAACACCCCCACACAAAGTGAGAGAGTGGTAGTGTATATATGGACATATATACACTACCAAATGTAAAATAGATAGTTAGTGGGAAGCAGTCACATAGCACAGGGAGATCATTTCAGTGCTTTGTGACCAGCTAGAAGAGTGGGATAGGGAGGGTGGGAGGGAGGGAGACACAAGAGGGAAGAGATATGGGAACATATGTATATGTATAACTGATTCACTTTGTTATAAAGCAGAAACTAACACACCACTGTAAAGCAATTATACTCCAATAAAAATGTTTAAAAAATAAAGAAATAAAAATTTTTAAATGGTACAGGAAAGTATATTTTTTGATATTTGGGTGTCTTTCCTTTTTTGAGTTTCTGAAAACCCATGATATGCCATTCTACTGGGCATTTGGTGAGCCCTTTCAATATCCAAATTCATGTCCTTTAATCTGGGAAATTTTCCTGAATTATTGTATTCATTGTTCCCCATCCATTTCCTTTGTTCTCTTCCTCTAGAACTAATATCATTCATACATTAAATTTCCTGGTCTTGTCCTTCAATTTTTATCTTTTCTCTCTTATTTTCCTCTCCATGTATTTTTGTTCTAATTTCTAGGCAATTCTTTAATTTATCTTCCAGCACTTTCATTGAGTGTTTTTCATTTCTGCCATCATGTTTCTAATTTCCAAACGTTCTTTAATATTTTTTTCCGAATTTTTTACACATTCTGTTTCATAAATACAATATCTTTTTCTCTCTCTAGCAATATTAATTTTGCTTTTTTTTGTTTGTTTGCTTCCCCATTCCTCTACATAGTCTCCACTTCCTCCAAGTTGCTTTTTTCTGTCTGTTCATTGTGTTTTCTATGTTCCATGTTAGAGGCTTCCCTCAAGCTTCAAGTAATCTTAGATTATCTCCTGAGGATTAAGGGTAAACAGGATCAAAGAGCAGTTTGGAAGTTCTGAGCAGATGAGTATGACTTAGGAGCTTTTCTCTATCGCAGCAGTTCCCAACCTTTTTGGCACCAGGGACCGGTTTCATGGAAGATAATTTGTCCACGGACTGTGATGGGGGGATGGTTCAGACGGTAATGTGAGCGATCGGGAGTGATGGGCAGTGGCAGATGAAGCTTCTCTTGCTCTCCCGCCACTCACCTCCTGCTGTGTGACCCGGTTCCTAACAGGCCTCGGGACCACTACCGGTATGTGGCCCGGGAGTTGGGGACCCCTGCTCTATGGTGATCTGAGTAAGCCACTTCTTGGAGGAACACCCCCACCCCATGCCTATGTCTTTAGGACTTTCCTCTTAGACTGATTCTATTCCTCATAGAAGAATCTTCCAAACTCCTTCCAGCGGGTCCAGTTCTGTCCACGAGCATTTTGAGAGCCAAGAAGAAAGGGCTTGATAGTCTCAGCATTCCAAAGTCTTTACCCATATTGTCACTTAATACCCCTGCTTTCAGTATGGTAGCCCCACTCTCAACAATGCCTGATCTACATGGACACACAGGCTCTGTTTCATCATTTCACAATATTCTTTGGATGAGAGAGGAGCAGTTGTCTAGCACTGTGGGTGGGAGAGAAGATCGAGGTATAATTGATTCTCAAACAACTTTCACTCAGTCCTTTTGGTTTAGCATCTACTTCTGGTCAGGCCCAGAGGTTTCTGGAATTGCTAGTTTTTGAGACTTTTAGAGGGTTCTCAGGATGAACTGGGGGTTTTGTCAGCTTTCTGAGACCATAATGACTTACAGGTCTGGCTGGCTTACTAACCACTTACCACTAACTCATCTCCCCTCCAGATTCCAAAATACTTTTGCCATTGTCTCTTCACCTATTCTCCCCATTCCTGTTGGTTTGTTTCGTTTTTCTTTCTTTAATCGCTTTACTGTAATTTTAGTGCGCTTTAGAAAGGTAGTGAACTTAGATACATATAACCAAACAGCCATCATAACTCAAAGCCCCACATGACTAGTTTTTCATGTTCAAATATTCTAACTGGTTCTTTTCCATATCTCCCCATTCTTTTTTTCAGCCTATTTTTTAAATTATTTTAATGGAAGTTTTTATTTCATTTATTTCTTTGAAATAATCAATATATTTACTTTAAAGCCATGTCTGATCATTCTGCAAAATCAATTTCATCAGAAGTGAACCCATGTTCTGACTGTTGGTTTGTTGGCTACTTTTCTTAGTATTCGCTTTTATTCATCAATTTTTTTAAAATTTGGTTTCTAGTCTCATTTGGAATATGAGGTGGTATGTTTGCTTCAATTCTCTCTCGCATGCTCTCTCTTGCTCTCTCTCACTCTCTCTTTCTCTCCCTCTCTCTCTTCCCTTCTCCTTTACCTGAATATTCAACTGTCCTGTTTAGCAGCTTCGGGGGTCTTCAATCCAAATCTAGTACGGACAGTTAGAGGGGACTGTCCTGCAGAGCCACTGGGCTGTGGCTGATCCAGGCTACGTCAGGGGGAAGCTTGATTCAGCTCCTGGTCACAAGGCTATGTCTCATCCTTCTCCTCTTCCAGCCTGAAACTGGAAACGAGCCACTGCTCCTTCAGTATTTGGCTGCAGGTTTATTTCTAGCTTCCTCCCATGAGGGTGGAGGATGAGAAATGAATACCACCCTAGCCCTGGGCATTAGTCAGTGAGCCTGCCTCTGCTTCCCCTTCTCACAGGGAATGCTCTTGACTCATTTACCACCCCTAACTGCCTCTGCATTCAAAACCCGCAAGTCCACCCACCCCTTCAGTCCTGATCACAGTTTGTGCTTCTGTGACAGCTTGGATCTTCAAAAATGCTTGTCTGCTATTTAAGGCCTTCTTCAGTTTTCCTTTTTTGTTTGTTTGTTTTATCCAGCACTTGCTATGTTTGTGGAGCAGAGGGGATTCTTAAAGCCTGAACTCCATCTTGATCTAGCTGTCAGTAGATATTCTTAAAGTAAGATATTTGGGGCTTCCCTGGTGGCGCAGTGGTTGGGAACCCGCCTGCCAGTGCAGGGGACAAGGGTTCGAGCCCTGGTCGGGGAAGATCCCACATGCCACGGAGCAACTAAGCCTGTGCGCCACAGCTGCTGAGCCTGCGCTCTACAGTCTGCGAGCCACGGCTGCTGGGCCCGTGCACCATGGCTACGGAGGCCCACGCACCTAGAGCCAATGCTCCACAATGGGAGAGGCCACTGCAGTGAGAAGCCCGCGCAACGCAGCGAAAAGTAGCCCCCACTCGCCGCAACTAGAGAAAGCCCACGCACAGCAACGAAGACCCAATGCAACCAAAAGTGAATAATACATAAATTAATTAACTTAAAAGAAAAAAAGGAGAGAAGCCATTAAAAAAAAAAAGTTAGATATTTGGATTGTATAAATCTTCAGTGTGGTCAAACTTCTGATGTCCAAGATGGCCAGACCAGGTCAGTTGTGGTACCGAATGTCACCTTAGCCAGGCTTAATTTTGTCTCCATCTGTGGCATATTACTAAGGCACCAGACATGTAAGAGGCTGTCAAGACTAAATATGAACTGAATCTATTCTGAGTCTTCAGAATTCAAACAGTAATAAAGTTAAATGAAATTGAAGTAAAGATTTGAAGTCACTCATTTTTTTAAAATCTATTCCTACGATACACAACTATAGAGCCCCACAGGGTTGTAGGGAGGATGAAATGAGTGGTCTGTGTAGGGCACTTAGTACACTGTCTAGCATGTCTTAAGTCTACTAGGATACACCTGGTGTTAGAATGCACTGCAAAGGCGCCAGAGGATCCAGTGTGTATCGAGGTCTTTAGAGGATCAGCAGGAAGAGAGAAACAAAAGGGAACAGGAAATAACACTCCAGCCAACAGGGGAAAGGATTAAAAACAGAAAAAGATGATTATCACCAATGAAATGAAGTTTTCCTCCCTTCTAGTAACCCTTACCCTGTACACAATAAATAAGAAATTATTAACATAAATACACAGGTTTTATCAATCCAGAGGAACCACAGGAAGACAACGTAGCTCCTAGGACCTCTGGAATGTATTAGTACATTCTGTGAGGGCTGGGATTTATCTGTGTTGTTCATAGCTTTCCACCTAGGACATAGTGAGCACTTAATAACTGTGGAATGAATGAACAGATGAAAGGTGCTCAGAAATGGTTTGCTATAGCAGGTCCCAATGCAAGTATGTGTGAGAATGAATTTATATTACGGAGACAGAGAGGGAGCAGATCAGTCAAGGGTATAATTCTCTCAGCCTCCAAGATTCAGTGCAACTTGAGTGCAAATGGAGAATCAAACCAGATAAATGTGTGTCCAACATTGGCCATGGGGAGGATAAGAGTAGGAGCATTCAAAGACATCCCTTCCCAGCAGGAAAATGGTGAAGTCTCAGTCACAAAGTAGCCCACCCCACAGGAATTCACACGTCAGTAACGTATCACTGATTAAATATTTGGGGTGTTCGTGTGTGTGTGTGTGTGTGTGTGTGTGTGTGTGTGTGTGTGTATTCCTAGAAGTCCTAGGAAAGGAGAATATGACCCAGACACCCTTTAATAACAATTATGAAGGGATTCAAAAATAAACTGCATTGATTACAGGGTTATTTGCATAATCCCCATGTACTCAGGATATAGCTGGTGTCCCAGTTCCAAGGTTCTTTAGAGGTGAGTGGCTGAGAGGATGAATGCCACTTACCACACATGTGTCATTGGTGACATCACTTCCCCTTCTCTGGTCCTCAGGTTCTTTATCTATAAAATGAGACCATGTCTATCCGGAATATGTTGGTTGCAAATAACAGAAAAACCAACTCAAGCTCTCTTAATCAAGAATTCCAATTTATAAATCAGACAGAGAAAGACAAATACTGTATGATATCACTTATATATGGAATCTAAAAAATACAACAAACTAGTGAATATACCCAAAAAAAAGAAGCAGATTCACAGATATAGAAAACAAACCAGTGGGGAGAGGGAAGCGGGGAGAGGCAATATGGGAGTGGGGGATTAAGAGGTACAAACTATTGTGTATAAAATAAGCTACAAGGATACATTGTACAACACAGGGAATACCGTCAATATTTTACAATAACTATAAATGGAGTATAACATTTAAAAACTGTGAATCACTATGTTGTACACCTGTAACTTATATAACATTGTACATTAACTACACTTCAATTTAAAAAAAGAATAACAATTTATGGGCTTGTATAACTGAAGAGTGGCCAGGGTCAACTTTCTCCGTCTCCCTGTTCTATCCACTTCTGCGCTGGCTTCACTCTCAACAAGCCCTCTCCACTTGGTGGCAGAGGGATTGCCAGCAGCTCCCGATTTATCACCTCACGTACAAGTCCAGTGGAAAAGAGAGCTCACCTCTCCCACAATCTAAGTGGAAGTCATGAAATAGCACCTCACTGACTCCAAAGGGGTCAGGTCACCACCGTGGGCCAGAGAGATGTGATATTCTTATTGCCCTCATCTGAACATGCCTGCTCACCCCAGCTCTCCCCACCAAGATGCTACCAAACTGTCCCACCCATAATCCCACATGGCATTATGTGTTAGAGCAAAGCCTTGGGGTTCAAAAGCTTCTAACAGAAATTTGTGACAGATCAGAGGGGAAGCGGAGAGAATTCCCAGGCTGCGTCTTAGAAAAGTTGTTGTAATTGAATAGCAATGCCTGCTAAAGAGCTCAAGCCCAGGCAGTGATTCACAAGTAACATACATTTGCCATCCCTAGAAGAGGCCATCCAGACCTTCATTCCCAGGACCGGAAGACAGGACGCCAACTGAGCTTTTATAACCCGAGAGACTTGCAGGACTTTAATGCTCATTAACAGTATGTAGAATAAATGTTAGTAAGTGGATGATCCTGAGCATATTACTACATCTTTTCCGCGCTTCAGTTTTCTTATGTGTAAGAGACTTAATAGCATTTCCTCACAGAGTTGTTATGTGGAGTCCATGGGATTATGTATGTACAGTGGTCAGCATATAGTGGAAACTCATGAAGGTACACTAACACCTCCATCAGAGCTGCTGCTCTAAGACATTAATCAAGAAGAATATTTCCGGGCTTCCCTAGTGGCGCAGTGGTTGAGAGTCCACCTGCCGACGCAGGGGACGAGGGTTCGTGCCCCGGTCCCGGAAGATCCCACGTGCCGCAGAGCGGCTGGGCCCGTGAGCCATGGCCGCTAAGCCTGCACGTCCGGAGCCTGTGCTCCGCAACAGGAGAGGCCACAACAGTGAGAAGCCCGCGTACCACCAAAAAAAAAAAAAGAAGAATATTTCCTAGTGCCTACTACATACTCAGCGTCTGGAAATCAGGGGGGATGGGGGTGTGAAATATGAAGAAGAGGGGATACAGGTTGTAACCTTAGAGACTGCCAGATCATGGGCCCTCTCCGCAGCAGCAACTTCTCACTTCAACATGACTGTGGAAGTCAGGAGAGGGCAGCAAAGAGCTATAGAACTAGAAGGAACCCACACATCATGGGAAGATGACCCTTCATCTCTGATAGGGTCTACCCGCCAGGAACACAGGATGAGGTCCGAAACAAAGCCAGGAATCAGGCATCCTGGTTCAGCCACTTACTTGCTGTGTGACCTTAGACAAGGCACATACCTCTCCAGTCTTCACTTCCCAGTCTCTAAAATAAGGATAATTAAGGGTTCAGGCTGTTGTAAAGATTAAAAGAATTGGAAGAGTTGCTGAATTTTACAGTAGAGTTGTCTCAGGGCCAAAGTGGAGACCACACACACCCTAAATCAGAAGCAGGAGACAAGAAGAGACCTCACTTTGGGAACTACATTTTAAAACTTTTTAATAATAAAGTGTATGTCATAACCACTTATAAATACAATTCCATGATGGTACATATACTCCCTTTGACCCTCACACACATGCATCCTGAAAAGTGACTGAGTCAGGGTCATGCTTTTTGTTCACCAAATCCCATCTGTTTTCCTCCTTCCTTGGGCACATGGAAGATTAGTTCTGGCCAATAATATGTGAGAAAAAGAGATGTCTGTCACTCCCAGGCTGAAGCAGTGCAAAGCCCTTAAGTGACCCTCCAGTTTTTCTCCTCTTCTGTCATGGAACCAGAAACATCAATTAGCCTCAGCCCTCCTTCTGAGTGAAAAAGTGCCTCAGGGAATCCAATACTGTCAACTGTGTCAAACACTGCCAACAGTAAGATGAAAACTGAATTCACCATTGGATTTAGTAACACAGGGGCCATTAAAGAGCTTGAAATGAGCTGTTTTAAGTGAATGCCGACTGGAATGGGTTCAAGGGAGAATGGGAGAAAAATTAAAGACAATGAGTAAGGATAACTATCTAGAGAAATGTGACTGTAAACTGATATAAAAAAACAGGGAAATAGCTGGAGGGGGAAGTGAGGTCAAAAGAGAGTTGGGCGTATCCTAATGCATATATATGGAATCTAGAAAAATGATACTGATGAACCTAGTGGCAAGGCAGGAATAAAGACACAGACCTAGAGAATGGACTTGAGGACACAGTGGGGGAAGGGGAGGCTGGGACGAAGTGAGAGAGTGGCACTGACATATATACACTACCAAATGTAAAATAGACAGCTAGTGGGAAGCAGCTGCATAGCACAGGGAGATCAGCTCAGTGCTTTGTGACCACCTAGAGGGGTGGGATAGGGAGGGTGGGAGGGAGGCTCAAGAGGTAGGGGATATGGGGATATATATATACATATAGCTGATTCACTTTGTTATACAGCAGAAATTAACAAAACACTATAAAGTAATTATACTCCAATAAAGATGTAAAAATTAATTAATTAATTAATTAATTAAAAATAGGACACTAAGCAGAGAACATGTTCAAAAGAAAAACAAAGGCAGTGAACACGATTCCTTCCACCCCTTAAATGAGTTGGTTTAGGGCTTCCCTGGTGGCGCAGTCGTTGAGAGTCCGCCTGCCGATGAAGGGGACACGGGTTCGTGCCCCGGTCCGGGAAGATCCCACATGCCGCGGAGCGGCTGGGCCCGTGAGCCATGGCCGCTGAGCCTGCGCGTCCGGAGCCTGTGCTCCGCAACGGGAGAGGCCACAGCAGCGAGAGGCCCGCGTACCGCAAAAAAAAAAAAAAAAAAAAAAAAAAAAGACTCAGTTTACAAGTAACTCATAAGTTCCCATCAAAATGGGATTTAAAATTTTCCAACGCTACTAATAAAGTGAGCAACATAATGCAGAACTCTTGAAAAAAAGAGGGTTGGGGTTTTTTTTCAGTTACAAGGAATAACCAAATATTTGTATGCTATTTGCGTGTTTGTTTATCCTTAAATCTATAGTGAAAAACTCGATGTCCATTTCCAACCCTTGGTTCCCAGACCTTCTATTCCCTCAGAGAGGAAAAGAACATGATAAGCTCGTGATGGCTTCAAAGAAGATACCACTCCACATGACTGAGCAGCAAGGATGCAGCTGTCTCCCAGCCCTCACTGTGAACCACACCAAGAGACCAATAGATTACAGATGAGGTGGTATGCAGTGCATCACCCCGTTAGCATACTGCTTTCAATTATTTTTTATTATCAGAGGACTTCATTGTGCAGTTTAAAGAGTCAATCGGTACCATGACGCTTATAACAGAAAAGGCTTCCCTGCTCTAAATCCTCCCTATGACCAGTCTCCACACCCCAAAGCAATCGCTTTCAACTCCATTTGTTTCTTATCCTGTTTACTGTCATATTTCTAGATCACATGCCTATGGGGTTTTTTTAATATTTTCATTTCAAGACTTAACTTTTGACTTCATAAGATGGAATACAAGGATTTCATTCTTTTAACCCACACACCCCACCCATATCCCTATATCCCTTCTACATTATTCTCTCAATAAAGTAATGTCAAGATTTTTTGTTAAATTAATATTTAAGGCTTACATTGTTGATTATAAAAATGTAACTCTTAGCTGGGTCATTTGACATGTTATGATCACGTACCCTTTCTTATATGACTTTTTGTTTTTCCTGAGTTAATATTGCCTTAGTTTTTCATTTGTTTAGTTTTTTATATACCTGCAATTGACACAAACTATCCCCAAACTATTTCCAAACCGAACTAAAACTCTATCTCCATACAAATACATAAGGTAAACCATGAGTTCAGTGTATTTCTCAGAGACACATCTGTTGGGGCCCTGCACACTCCCGCTCCTCTCTGGACTGGTTGTCCTTTCGATCTGATGAATAGCTGTCATCCTAAGATTACCTTCAGAATGGGTGTTTCTCCCCCTCCTCTCTGGATTCTCTGTTTGCTATATCTGGGATCTTCATCTCTCTTGGTTTATTTCTTAATTTTGCCACTTTCTCTGTAGCTTCCTGAGACAGGTTGCATGAGAGGTATATTTTTATGACCTGGCATATCTGAGCAATTCTTTATTTTACCACCACTTTAGTTTAATACTTGTCTAAGTGTAGAAGTGGAGGTTGGAGATCACCTTCTCTTAGTCTTTGAACGTGTTACCCCACTGTCTTCTGGTTTCCAGTTTTGCTGTTGAGAAGTCCAATGCCATTCTGATACTCATTTTTTATTTGTGGCTTCTTTTACTCTCTGGAAACTTTCTAAGATCTTATTATTATCCCTGCAATATGAAATTTCAAGATTGTGTGCCTTGAGACTACCCTGCTGCATTTACTTTCCTGGACTCAGTGAACTTGAATTCTAAAAACATCTTCTGGTTCTGGCAAATTTTTCTATATCATTTTTGTGCCACCCTTCCAATCTTTCTGTTCTTTCTTTTTGGAATTTCTATCAGTCAGATGTTAAAACTCTTTGCCTCATCTTCCAGTTTTACTCTGGTTTTTTAATTATTTTTCATTGGTTTATTCTATATTGGAGAATATGTTCTCCATCTTATTTTTCAAATCTCCTATTGAACTTTTAAATTTTCTTATCATGCTATTAATATTCCAGTATCTTTTTTGCTCTTCGCTGCTCCTTTTCTTACAGTATCCTGTTCTTGTTTATGAATACAGTTTTTATCCATTCAATCAATGGTATTGGTTGAGCACCAACCTTGTGCGGGTCATGAGCACTGATGATAGACAAATGAACAAGACAGAGTTCCTGCTCTCATAGAGCTTACTATTCAACTAGGAGTAACAGAGAGTAAATGACTAATAGATATATGATATCAGGAGGTACTGGAGCTATTTTTTTAAAAGATTTAAACGAGAAATGGAAATAGAAAGTGGTGGGGAGTAGCATCTTCTTGCATCTCTCATATGATATTAATTATAATGTTTTGAAACTGACGTCTAACCTCTGTATTCTGTTTCCCCCAGGTTCCTTTTCTGTTTGTTGACTTTTGTCTTTTATTCTAGCGTCTTTTTCCCAAAATCTTTGGCTGTCCACTCATATTTAACAGTGAGGCACAGCTCGGCATCCTTGGGCTTCTTGGTTTATAGGCGTTAGCAAAGGGCAGTTTAGAGGGGTGCTGGCCTTTGGGGTTGGGGGATCGAGGTAGCCCTCTTCCCCTAGTTGGTGGTCTCCCCAGAGAGGACTCTCCTGTGTCCCTGCTGAGCCTGGCCTCCAGCATTCTGGGAGCCAAATGGGTGTGGGCAAGCTAGGAAACCCTCTTGTAGATTTTCATTAATCCGCATTTGCAATCTGGTCCTCGACTACTGCCCTCAATTCTACATAGTATCCCCAGATCCAAAAGCTCTGTGGTTCAACATCTACAGAGAAAATACTTGCTCCCCATCTTTTGGGGGCAAGGTAAGGAATCTGGGGTGCAATCCCTCTTCTTTCAGACTTTCCATTGTCTTCCGGTTTTTAGTCCCAGCCTACCCCTGCCTCTAGAAATACCTAGGCCCCCAGCTCCTGGGTCTTTAAGGACTTCTGCAGTGAGACTCAACTAATGTCTTGTTAGCTTCTCCCTGACCCTTTGTAGGGGCTTAAGAATTAGCTTTCTTGGGCTCCCCTGGTGGTGCAGTGGTTGAGAGTCCGCCTGCCGATGCAGGGGACGCGGGTTTGTGCCCCGGTCCGGGAGTATCCCACATGCCGCGGAGCGGCTGGGCACGTGAGCCATGGTCGCTGAGCCTGCGCGTCCGGAGCCTGTGCTCCGCAACGGGAGAGGCCACAGCAGTGAGAGGCCCGAGTACAGCAAAAAAAAAAAAAAGAATTAGCTTTCTTTATCTCTCAACTGCTCTGCTCACCTCCCGTGCCCTCTTTATCCTTATGGATTCATACTTTTTATTTTTCTTTTGCTGACATTTTAGGGGAGTCATGGAAGGAAACATACATAAAATTGTATTCTCAATCCCCCATTTTTAATTAGAATAATTCCTTTGTGGCAACCACTCCAAAACTACTGCTGATAAAATAAAAAATAACAATTTCTGATTTATTGTGAGTGTGTGTGAGTCTGAGCTCACTGCCAGGCAAAGCAGGGAAAATCTGATCCAACCCGGAGGGATTCGACCCTGTGGGATGGGGTCTTCTGATTAACTGTCAAAAATAACTCAGAGGGAGTTCCCTGGTGGCACAGTGGTTGAGAGTCCGCCTGCCGATGCAGGGGACGCGGGTTCGTGCCCTGGTCCGGGAAGATCCCACATGCTGCGGAGCGGCTGGGCACGTGAGCCATGGCCACTGAGCCTGCGCGTCCGGAGCCTGTGCTCCGCAACGGGAGAGGCCACAACAGTGAGAGGCCCGCGTACCGCAAAAAATAATAATAACTCAGAGACGACTGGCCTAAGCCTTGAGTGTTTCATCATATGTAAATATCCAGCAAAGCAGCTTCATTAGCATGTGCTACCACATTCTGAACTGATAAGCCAGGACCCCGTGCTCAGAGCACGCCATGCTTGGTTTAAAATTCCACGGTCATCATCTTGAAACCCAAAAACAAGAGGCCCCGCATTTTCATCTTGCCTGGGCCCCACAAATCATGTAGCCAGTCCTGGATATGCTTGGGATATAGGAACCTCGTGAAGACAGTCTTACCGACCAAAGGCAGCAGCAAGATGTATGAAGGCAAAAGTCACAAAGTTCACAGGAAAGAAGAGTGTCTGATTTAAGCAATTCACAGTCTTGTCCGTTCAGGACTGAGCAGCAGTGGAGCTCAGCTCAGGCCAACTATCAAACCTGTAAGTCCATTTTTAGCGTTTTAGGAACTGGGTTAACTCACGAGTTCATTAGGTTGGACATAAATAAGACATCTGGGTCCCACACAGACAGAAAACAGTCACAAATTCACCGTCAAGGCTGTTTCTCTGCTGATTCCGATCAGTTTTCTGAGAAGCAGTTGCTCTGGTTTCTTTTTCTGTGGCCTGACCCCTTGTTATCTATCTGTCTAATGATTTCTCACACTCTCTAGACTCCAGGTCTCACAAGGACACGTCCATATGCACACGCCCAAGGCCCAGCAAAAATTTTCTCTATCGCTGCTCAATATTGCTTCCCCTCTTCCTTACTTACAGAAAACTAATAGGTGTGTGTGTGTGTGTGTGTGTGTGTGTGTGTGTGTGTGTGTGTGGCAGCAATATGCCCAACTCGAAACTTTGTGTCCCAGCCTCTCTATGGGTAGCCCTGAGCTCCAGCCAATGCATCTCAAGTAGATATATCTATGGATTTCAATCCCTTGGCTATGGATTTCCCAGGAACGCTTTATTTTCTTAGCATAAGGGTTATCCTTTCTTTTGCATCTTGTCCTCTTTTCTTCTGCCTGTAGCTCTTAACTGATAGTTGGAGCCACAATAAACCACTCCACACAGTATTTCTTTTTCTCTTTCTGACTTACTTCACTCTCTATGACAGTCTCTAGGTCCATCCACCTCACTACAAATAACTCAGTTTCGTTCCTTTTTACGGCTGAGTAATATTCCATTGTATATATGTGCCACATCTTCTTTATCCATTCATCTGTTGATGGACAGAAATACTGTATGCTAACACATATATATGGAATCTAAGAAAAAAAAAAGGTCATGAAGAACCTAGGGGCAAGACAGGAATAAAGATGCAGACCTGCTAGAGAATGGACTTGAGGATATGGGGAGGGGGAAGGGTAAGCTGTGACAAAGTGAGAGAGTGGCATGGACATATATACACTACCAAACGTGAACTAGATAGCTAGTGGGAAGCTGCTACATAGCACAGGGAGATCAGCTCGGTGCTTTGTGACCACCTAGAGGGGTGGTATAGGGAAGGTGGGAGGGAGGGAGACGCAAGAGGGAAGAGATATGGGAACATAAGTATATGTATAACTGATTCACTTTGTTATACAGCAGAAACTAACACACCGTTGTAAAGCAATTATACTCCAATAAAGATGTTAAAAAGAAAAAAAAACCACTCCACAAACATTTAGTTACTGAGTACTTGCTATGTGCCAGGCGCTCTTCCGAGCTGCAGAGAACCAGCAATAACAAAACAAATATCCCTGCCCTTGTGATGTATACACTCTAGTGGACCGTCCTGCAACTCAAAGGAAAGCAAAGAGACTCATGTGAGCCTCAGCTCTGACAGTCTAAGCAGCTGAACTAAAGACAGGAACTTACTGGAGAAAAATGAATTTTATTCAACCCCTTAGAGCAAGCTAGTTGGTAAAGGAATATTAGAGATAGCTTTGACCGGAAAAATTAGAGTTGTGATGTGTTTTGGAACCACAATTAAAAATTAACTTAAAATTTAAAATATATACATGCATATATGTTTATAATTTATACATGTATGTGTGCATATATGTGTGTATATATATGTGTGTGTGTGTGTCTGTGTGTGTTTTAGAAAGAGAGAAAGAAAAACAGACAAAGCAAATGTGGAAAAATGTTATCATAAATTGGAGTGAAAGGGAATTCCCTGGCGGTCCAGTGGTTAAGACTCCACGCTTTCATTGCCAAGGGCACAGGTTGGATTCCTGGTCAGGGAACTAAGATCCCACATGCTGCGCAGTGCGGCCAAAAAAAAAAAAATTTGAGTGAAGGATATGAGGGTGTTTGTTTTATTATTCTCTCAATTTTTCTACCTAAGAAGGGGAAGGGAGGTCTTCCCTGGTGGCGCGTTGTTTGGAGTCCGCCTGCCGATGCAGGGGACGCGGGTTCGTGCCCCGGTCCGGGAAGATCCCACATGCCGCGGAGCGGCTGGGCCCGTGAGCCATGGCCGCTGGGCCTGTGCGTCCGGAGCCTGTGCTCCGCAAAGGGAGGGGTCACAACAGTGAGAGGCCCGCGTACCACAAAAAAAAATAATAAAATTTTTAAAATGAGTAAATAAAAAAAAGAAGGGGAAGGGAATCTGTGATTTCCTTGGATCATGTAGGAAGGTTCCTGGCATTCCTATGAATAATGTTTGTTTGTTTTTTTAATGAAGGCAAGCCCGTCAGTCCACGTGGGAAGGGGCTGCTTGAACTCCCAGGCCCCTTGGGTCCATTTCTGTCCATTTTGTAGAGGAGTTTGCCAATCCTGTTGTGAGAAGTACCTGCTTCGGAGCAAGCCTTTCAAGCCAGTGTTGGCCAGTCTGCCTGACCAACAAGACAGAGCCCCCTTCCGAGCTCCAGACCAGCTGTCTGCGCCTGCTCACAGGGAAAGGGCTGTACAGCTGCTGGCATTTGGTCTGAGATGCTCGCAGCTCCATCCACCCAAAATAATTTGACGCTCACGTCACGTTTGCTGGCAACAACAAGCCACCGACTGTGGAATGTGTGCCTCTCAAATCCAAAGAGGCGTACCATGATGTAATGTAGGGTGAAAGAAGCAAGTTGTGGGACAGTATTTCAGGACGATCCCACATGTGCTAGAAAGAAAAGAGGGACGGACAGGGAGAGGGAAGGGGCGGAAAGAGAGGAGAGGAAAAGACAGGAAAGGAAAGGGAAGGGAAGGAAAGAGAAAAGAAAAAAAGCTAAAAGAAAAGCTTTTATCTGGATGTATATACTCATTATGTATATACACATACGTAGAAAAACCTGAAAATAAATACATTAACAGTGGTAATCCATAGAGTGTATTTGAGGGTAAAGGTTAAAACTAACTTTTTTTCCTAGTTTTTCTTGTCTATTGTATAAATTTTCTGAATTAATCTATCTTAATTTGTATTTTTTTTCTAATGAGAAAAAATTAAGGAAAGGACTATTTAATGGGGAGGGGCTCTCCCCTCGAAGAAAAAGGGCTGCTGCTGCCCTTTTTATTTGCTTTGAAGTAAATAAAAACAAAGTGCAGTTGAGAGCAAAGGTCAGCAAACTATTGGCCAAGGGGTGCCGCGGGGGAGGGCAGGCAGCTAAGGCCTGACTCCTGTTTTTGTAAGTAAAGTATCAGAACACAGCCTCCTCCATACATTTACATATTGTCAGGGCCGCCTTTGTGCTACAAACGCAAGAGCTGCATCCACAGAGATTCTACGGCCCACAAGGTCCAAAATATTTACTATCCGGACCTTTACAGAAGTTTGCCAATCCCTGGTCTAGATTCATATTTCCTCTGAAATGGCAGAATACATTAGAACACTGACCCAAAAATTCAGACTCTGAAAGGGAAGGGTAAATTGAAAATTATTTTGTGAACTTGAAGGTTTAAATCAGCAAGTGTCACCTCGTCGTAAAGGCCTTCCTCATTCACTCAATGTTGGTATCCCCTAACACAGCCCTGTCTGGCATTCATGTCCATTTTCTTCAAAGAATTTGTCACTGTCCGATATTTTTTTGTTTGTGTTTTCCTTTCTCATCATAATATAAGAGCCATGAGAACAGCAATCTTCTCAGCTTTGTTTGTCGCTATATCCCCAGTGCCTAGAACCTAGAACACTGCCTGGCACATAGTAAGTGCTCAATAAACATGGAGTGAGTGAATGAGTGAGTGAATCACAATTCAGTGGCAAAATTTTCATATCAGAATGAAGAGAGATAAAGCCACAGTCAGTGGCAACAAAAACTAGAGCCCAACAAATAAAAAGAAAGAGCAGTCAATCTTTGAACCATCCATGAACATATGTTAAAGATATGAACACTAATGCTTAGCAATGATGTATGTGTGACTCTTCTCTTTTTCAGTTGAATTCAAGACTAATATTGAGAAGAATGTCTGCCTGAGAGGAAAAACTGCAATGAAAGGCAACAGCGTCAGGGTGGAGCAGGGTTGCATTATTATGGTTTCTGTTTCTGAGACAAGGCCAAGGTGAAAAGGTAAGAAGATACGGGATAAACACCCAAGGATGCTCCCTTTGGGGTTTGGGAGCAGTCAGCGACTCGGAAGACAAAGGAAGTAGCAGAGGGTCCAAAATGGAATTTCCACACTTTCTATTATTTGTTTTGAACCATAAAGCTATCAGGTGGGACCCAGAAAATCCCCAAGCACAATCCTTTCCCCTAAATACACACAGTGCACAGAGGCGGGAGAACAAGAAAACAGTGTCCAAGAGGGGCCATGGAACCCCCAGTCCTGGGGAGGTAGGTGGCTCTCTTTTGCTTTATTCCATTTATCCCTCTGAGCCAAGTACATACTCAGATGCCCGGAGGTAGGTTACCAGTTAAACCCTTCCCCACACCTTATCTCCCTTCTAAGAGGAATGGACCCTAAAGAGGTTCCTCCGTTTGCCAGGCAGAGGAATAGATGGGAGGATGAGAGACTGGGGAGTTTGAAAGGGACTAGATTGTCTTGCTTAAGAACACGAAGAAAAGAGATGAAAGAAATGTGAAAACCTTTCCGCTTTGGAAGGAAAACATATATGACTAACGGGGATTGTTATTGAGTTTTGTCATAGATCAAAACTACTTCCCCAGAATTCACAGAGCTTTTCAGTCTCCTCAAGGCATTTTCAGTAGAATTGACATTATTCATTAATCCTTTGTCACATTGGATCTGCTTTCTGGGAAACAATAGCAAAGTTCCCGAGTCAAGGTGGATGTAGGGTCAAGAGCAGAGGCTACTGACTGGTGCCCAGCATAGTTACAAGAATAGCCTATTGTATTCTGCAGCCCTGGGGTTCTTATCTCTGCCTAGACAAAATGCAGGAAAATGTGCAACCTTGAAAGACAGAGGCTCATTCACTCTCCCAGGTGAAACCAAAAAACTTTGTACTGTTTTAGAAACAAATTAATTCCCAGTTGGCTTGCAGACATGGAAGGAAGACAATAATCCATTCAAAGGTAAATTACTCCTTTGTACAAATAACACAACTTGAATACCAAGACTAGTGTGGACCCACATACCCATTTAAAATTTCTCCAAACTTTGTACAACATGCCCCTATTCTCTCAGTTACAGTCTAATTATTTGTCTAAAACAACCTGCACCTCTAATCCCAGGATCCTGTATTTTTCATTAACCATTTCGGGACAGCTTCTTCCCCAGGCAGATACGCTTCACCTAATGAATTTCACCTTTAATCAGAAAACAGAAAAGTTATACACCCAAACTTACAGTTTACAATTTTAAAGGAATCTGATTCAGAAATTCTTATTTTTATCGTCTCTACATCTTTGGTTTTTCCTGCAGAACCGACATCTCTCATCTATAGCTTTTCCCGGTGGGTAATGTGATATTGTAGAACATCTCAGTTACTGATTTGAACCTCCTGGAAATTCACAAAATAAATGTACAGATTAACCTTTTCCCTCAGAACTTCCACCCCCTAATCTTTCTATTCCGATTCGGCAGCCTCCATTTCAGAGATTCATCTTGATCCTGACCAGACTTTGCCAATATTTGCAGCAAGTGTTCAGCAGTCACCTCCTTCTCCCTCACTGAAGTCAGCTGGTCTTTCGCCTTCCTTCCTATTTGTTGTTGGAATTGAGAGGAGTGGAGTAGATGGGGGCCAGTGTACATATATGAGAGCTGAAAAAAATTCAGACATACACAAGAGTATGAAGCGAAAGCCCCACCCCTGCCCTGGGATAACCATTTTAACATTTGGGCATATATCTTTTCAGACCTTTAGGTATGTATAGTTTATACATACACACACACACACACACACACACACACACACACACACACACACACACAGGAACATATTGGACATCTGGTTATGCGAGTTGTTTTTTTCTTTTTTTACTTGCTCTATATATTCATTCATTCCTCACACATTTAATGAGCATCTATTCCGTGCCATCTAGGCTGTGGGAACACATCAGTGAACAAAACAGACAACAGTTCCTGTCCTTGTGGAGAATGCAGACCAGAAAAAAAAGTAAGCATGTGCTATTGCAGATGGTAATAAATGCTATAAAAAGAGAAAGAGAGAGAGAGAGAGAGAGAGAGGGAAGGAGGATAGGGAATTGGGTATTGCTATTTAAACAAGATCAGAAAGGGTCTCTCTAATAAGATGACATTTGAGCAATAACCTGGGATTCGAGTCAAACAAGGAAACTGGGGTGGCTGGAGAAGAATGGGCAAGAGGAAGATACAAGAAACCACATGGGGTGGGTGTCAGGAAGTTATCAAACAAGGCCTGTAGACCACAGCAGGGGCCTTGACCTTCATTCTGAATGAGATGGGGGCCCAAGTGTAGGTTCTAAGCAAAGGAACACTCCTTTTTTGTCAGTGGCCCTTCCTACCCATTTCCTTCCCCTACCACCCACATCCCACCTTAAAAATTAAGAAAAATACTCACATGTTACCACTACACCATCCACCAGCCCTCCCGTGACTGTCAGCCGCAGCCCCAGGCCTCTCCCCTCATTCTGCAAAGACCGTTAGCTCTTGGCTCAAGATAACTGTTTTGGTGACGCAGAGGGTCTCAGTCCTGGCTGCACATTTGAACCACCTAAGTAGCTTTAAAATAATAAAAGTTAAAAATACCTGTAATAGGGCTTCCCCAGTGGCTCAGTGGTTAAGAATCCGCCAGCCAATGCACGGCACACGGGTTCGAGCCCTGGTCCAGGAAGATCCCACATGCCGCGGAGCAACTAAACCCACGGGCCACAACTACTGAGCCTGCGCTCTAGAGCCCGCGAGCCGCAACTACTGAGCCCACGTGCCACAACTACTGAAGCCCGCGCGCCTAGAGCCCGTGCTCTGCAACAAGAGAAACCATCGCAATGAGAAGCCCGTGCACCGCAACGAAGAGTAGCCCCCACTCACCTCAGTTAGAGACAGCCCACGCGCAGCAACAAAGACCCAACACAGCCAAAAAATAAATTAATTAAATTAATTAATTTTTTAAAAAAATACCTGTAATAGGATCTAACCCACAGAGATACTGCTTAAGTTGGTCCAGGGAGGCCAAGGCTTCAATTTTTTTTAATTCCCTAGATGATTATAATATGCAGCAAATGTTGAGAACAGCATCATAACTGATCCTTCTAGTACCCTGACCATCCAGCTCCTGACCTCCTTCTTCTATCGCGTTATTCTTAGCTGTTCGTTGCCATGATCATGCCATAGACTTTGACACTACCAGTAAAAACCCCTCCGTAATCTCAGTTTTAAGCCTTCCAACACTTCCCATCTTTTTAGCCTATACTTCCAGTACTCCAATTCTAATAACCCCTAAGACCTAGAGTTCACTGTCCTATCACATTTACAAGGTCTCTCGACCTCCATATGGCCTCACTTCCCTCCTCACCCAGTTTAGATTCTATGGCCAGTTATTACCATTACCCTTTGCATATACCCTTAACTATCTGCCCCATTGTCACTCCTTCTGTCCCTCCATAGAAATTATTAAAACTGATTAATAAGCCAGTCTCCCCTGATTATCCACCAATTTCCAAGGGGTGGGAATTCTTCATCCTTACCTTCATGGCTTCTTCAATCAGTTGTAGGAAATTCAAAAAATTATAAGATGAATTCCTTTGCTCTATATTCATAATATTTTTACTCAGACCTCCAGGTCACAGACTTTCTCTATTCAATGGCATATGGCCATTCAGCTAAATCTCCAGTGGGGCTTTACTTGCTGATTCAAGAAATTATCCTAATAGAGACCTGGACTTAGTGACTTTCAAAAGAATCTCTAATTTTCTATATGGTCTAATTGATATGGGCTTATGCCATCACTGAAAACCAAGGGAATTTTTAAAGCATTGTTTAAAACATCAGGTTGTTTGTGTCCATCTCCCAGTCCCATTGTGGCTCCAAACATGTAGAATAAAGCTGAATCCTTAGGGTTATTGTTTCCTAACCTTATCAGAGACACGGAGCAATTTCAGATGCATAATTTAATCCTAATACACAGTTGTATACCCTTGCCCCTCTCCCACCCATTATAATTACCTGCAAACCGCCAACAAAACACTGCTCTGAGACCTTTAGTCACAACTGGGATTCCTCACCCACATCTAGGGTTCCTTCCACCTATAGATATAGGAACGAAGCCCATGTGAACTTTATATCGGCATCTCTGATGTCTACCAAACTTACGAAAACTGAACAGGAAGAGTAAGAACATATAAAGTCCTATAACTTATCAAGAAACTGAAAAACCTTCCCACAAAGAAGACTCCATACCCAGGATGGCTTCACAAGTGAAAATTTCCAAACATTTAAGGAAACAATGAGAGAGACCCTCTCCCAACTCTTTTACAAGGCAGCAAAACCGGAATCCATCATGTCACAAAAACATAGAAGAAAGGAAAATTATAGATAATAGATACACAAATCAAATTAAATCCAGTGATGTATAAAAGGGTTATACATCTCAATTTTGTGTTCCTGGATTAATTCCTGTATTTATTCTGGGAATATAAAAAGATTCCTTTAATATTAGAATATCAATCAAAGTAATTGACCCCTTTTTCAGAATATATAAAGGAAAATTATATGATCAACTCAGTAAATGTAGAACAATGTACTTGATAAAATGTAATGCTTATTTGTGAGTTTTTTCTTAAACTGTAACAAGCTAGTAATAAAAAGGCATTTCCTTAATCTGATAAAGCATATCTACCAGAACAAAAAACAAACCACAGCAAACATCATACTTAATGATAAAATATTGAAGGCATTCCTCCTGAGACGGGGAACGAGATAAGGATGCCCACCCACAGCATTATATTCCACATTGTATTGGAGATCCAAGACACTGTAATAATATTAAAATACACAGTCATTATTTGTGGATGTGGTGGCGTACATTGAAATCCCAAAGGAATCTACAGGTAAACTACTGTGACTTGAGCAAGGTCACTGTATACAAGAACAGCATTCAAAGCTTAACTGAATTTCTATATATTAGCAGTAGAAACAATAAGAAGATGAAATTGTTAACCGTTGCAAATTAAAGACTTAAAATACCTAGAAATAAATCTAACCAAAAAATGTGTATGGGGCTTCCCTGGTGGCGCAGCGGTTGGGAGTCCGCCTGCTGATGCAGGGGACGCGGGTTCGTGCCCCGGTCCGGGAAGATCCCACATGCCGCGGAGCGGCTGGGCCCGTGAGCCATGGCCGCTGTGCCTGCATGTCCAGAGCCTGTGCTCCGCAACAGGACAGGCCACAACAGTGAGAGGCCCGCGTACCGCAAAAAAAAAAAAATGTGTATGACCCCTAAGAGAAAACTACAACATATGACTTCGATATATTAAAGAAAACCTAAATACACTATGCTTATGGATACACTATGCTCACGTTCGATATATTCAGTATCGGAAGGATATCAGTTTTCCCCAAATTGATCTACTGAGTCAATATAATTCCAATCCAAATCCCAGCAGAATTTTGTGGAAAGAGACAAGCACATTTTAAATTTTATATAGACTTCATTAAAAATGAAGCACATCTGTTCTTCAAAAGACATCATTAAGAAAGCGAAAAAGTCAGAAGACCTAAATTGACATTTCTCCAAAGAAGACATACAGATGGTCAACAGGCACATGAGAAGACACTCAACATTGCTAATTATTATTAGAGAAATGCAAGTCAAAACTACATTAAGGTATCACCTCACACCAGTCAGAATGGCCATCATCAAAAAGTCTACAAATAAAAAATGCTGGAGAGGGTGTGGAGAAAAGGGAACCCTCCGGCACTGTTGGTGGGAATGTAAATTTGTGCAGCCACTATGGAGATCAGTATGGAGATTCCTTTAAAAAAACTAAAAATAGAGCTAGCTACCATATGATCCAGCAATCCCACTCCTGGACACATATCCAGACAAAACTATAATTTGAAAAAATACATGCACCCCAATGTTCCGAGTAGCACTATTTACAATAGCCAAGACATGGAAGCAACCTAAGTGTCCATCAACAGATGAATGGATAAAGAAGATGTGATATGTATAATGGAATATTACTCAGCCATAAAAAAGAATGAAATAATTCCATCTGTGGCAACACGGATGGACCTAGAGATTATCATACTAAATGAAGTTAGACAGAGAAAAACAAATATCATATGATATCACTTATATGTGGAATCTAAAAAAAAATGATACAAATGAACTTATTTACACAACAGAAATAGACTCACAGACATAGAAAACAAACTTGTAGTTACCAATGGGGAAAGGGTGCAGGGGGAGGGGGAGGGATAAATTAGGAATTTGGGATTAACAGACAACACACTACTATATATAAAATAGATAAACAGGGCTTCCCTGGTGGCACAGTGGTTGAGAGTCCGCCTGCCGATGCAGGGGTCGCGGGTTCGTGCCCCGGTCCGGGAGGACCCCACATGCCGCGGAGCGGCTGCTCTCCTGAGCCATGGCCGCTGAGCCTGCACGTCCGGAGCCTGTGCTCCGCAACAGGAGAGGCCACAACAGTGAGAGGCCCGCGTAACGCAAAAAAAAAAAAAAAAAAAAACAACAAGGACCTACGGGATAGCACAGGGAATTTTATTCAATATCTTGTAATAATCTGTAATGGAAAGAATAGATAGCTAGATAATAAATATGCAGGTAGATAGATAATAAATATGTATAACTGAATCACTTTGCTGGAACTAACATAATATTGTAAATCAACTATATTTTTTTTTTAAATCTCCAATAAAATTTCTGGGCATCAAAACCCACGTGAGCTTCTCTGTTTGGCAACACTTTTGTCACCCATCAATGTCCGGAGAGTAACGTGTCCTGAGGACTACAGATGCTTTGCATTTGGAGCCCTCTCAGACTCTGCCCTCTGTATCCCTTCCCTTGGCCAATTTTAATTTGCATCCTTTCACTGTAATACACCATAACCCTGAGTATAAGTTTTCAGTGTGTTCTGTGAGTTCTGTAAAGAATGATCTAATCTGAGGGTAGATTTGGGAACCCTTCGAATCTGCAGTTGGTACAGAAGTGAGGGTGCTTCGTACGGACCCTTCTCTCTAACTTTGTAGCTGGACCCTAAGCCCTTGAGGTTGGTGTCAGAACTCTTGGACAGTCTTGTGTGAAAACTGTGTCCCCTTCCTGTGTAGTTGACTAAACTCCTGCAGTTGTCCTAAATTCCTCAGAGAAAGGAGCATGGACACAGAAAGAGGTGAGGAATTGGGGAGAATAATTAATCTACTTTGAGCCTTTGCTTTTATGCTTGAAAGCGATTATACATGGCCAAGATATCATCTAGGGGTAGGAAGAAAATTCTATCAGAGTAGGTTGAAGGTCATGATTAGAAGAAAAATAAAACCATTCTGTTTTTCAGCCTGTTCAGGTTAGTCAGTAAAACTTCAGAGGGCCATTGTATGTCCCCATGCAGTATGATGCAACAATGAATGAGATGTTTGAGAAAGATGGGGATGATATCCGATAGTAGGCCAGGGAGTCAGGATCCACAGGACACACGAGACTCCAGCCCTGCAGATGGGATTTGTTGGATTTCTCCAGAGTGCATCCCATGCCTTCTCTCTCTTTTTTTTTTTTTTTCCTTTTTTTTTTTTGGAGGTGCCTTGCGGCTTGCGGGGTCTTAGTTCCCCAACCAGGGATCGAACCTGGGCCCGTAGCAGTGAAAACATGGAGTCCTAACCACTGGACCACCAGGGTATTCCCTCCCATGCCTTCTCCACACCCTCCACAAAGTTGTCTATTCCAGGGCTCCATCCCAGCTTCAGGAGTCCAGAGACTGGATTTCCGTCACACAAACAAGCTATCTGCCAAAAAACTCTGTTTTGCATAATAATTTCCCAGTGGAGCAGGAGACTAAGGGTCTCCAATTGCTTAGCAGGGGGGCCAACCCCTTATATCTTCACCTTGGAGCAGCATCCCCACATAACCCATTCTTATTGGCTCTTCCAAGTCCTCAGTCTCTTCCTCAGGAAACCCAAATGTAGAGAAAGAAGCAGGCTTCTCAGACTCAGAACAAAGAATTCAGTAGAATGAGAAGAAGCTAAGATTCTGAGCACCAGGCTAGAGTTGGATGGAAAAATTGAGAGTCAACAGAGAGACCTGCCGGCCACGGCAAAACTGTCCCCCAAACAACCTTGGGGCAGAGAGCCCAGGGTTCACTTCTGATCTCTCTCTCTCTCTCAACTCCGTGCCATTTTCTTCATGGGCCTCATGTGCAAAGCTGCCTCATCCCCCGCCTTACATAAAACTACTGGTGAGACACAACCTGCTATGGCTTATAGGATGGAATTAAAGTGGACCTGCTCTGTGGGAAGTTACCTGATGCAACGGCAGCCTCCTAGGGCACAACCAGGGAGGTTACAGAGCAGAAAGGCTCATGGACCAAATCAAGATACTCAAATCAAATGGTTTATTAAATCAGTAACAGAAATACAGGGAGAATCAAGAGGAAAGAGACAAATTTAGGAAATGATTCAAGCAGGGTGAAAGAGCTACACTCCCTGAATCCCGTGGTACACAGTGTGTGTGCGTGTGTCTCCATCTCTCGCCCTGTCTCTGTCTCTCTCTCTCTCTCTGCCACATCAGTTTTTCTGCTGACATATGGTCATGAGAACATTGAGTTGAGGGTAAACAAAGGGTGTCAGAGGACAGAAGGTGCCTGGAGCCAACAGGTGTCCCATCAGAAAAACACAGGGGCAAGTAAGCCTTGCCCATAGCTCTAGCTCCCCAGTGACTTGCTAAGCGACGGTGCCTTTATCTCCATGCCCTGGGCAGAAAACAAGTGGGACCAAAAATGGGCATCACCCAACAGTGCCAGTTTAAAAGCTCATGCATATTGAGTGTTTTGTGAAACGGCCTCATTGCTTCATAAATATGTACTGCTTCTTGGTCCCTTCACGCCTTCCTATAAATATTCATCACACACATTCTCTACTTCCTTTCTTGCAAGCTCCTTTGCTCCATCCTTACTTTCTCTTACTCCCTGTGGTAGAATTATTCTTAAATAATACAAACATGCATTGCAAGTCCCTCTGTCAGAAGGATGTTCAACCTGAGCCTCAAGATGGAGAAAGTCAAGAGCTGTCGCATCTCAGGGCCACTCGGGCATGACTCAGATACCTAGGGCTAAATAGAAAGAAACAGGAACTGAAGCCACAGAAATTCACAGGGAGAAACAGGTGGGATATCTCAAGTGACAGGAGACAGATTAAGGGGCAGCAGCTGCAAGAACAAAAGGCTGGCCACCCAGGAAAGCCCCAGGCCTGCGACAATGACACGGCTAAGTTGGAACAAGCAGTCAGTATCACTGGAGCGCCCCAGGAGGGGACAGTCACAAAGAAGTACATGTGACCAAGGTGTCCCGAAGCTGTGAGATGTGGTACTGAGCCAGAGGTGGAAGAAAAATGCAGGGAAGTGCAGGCAGAGAGAACCCAGGACTACGAGCGACACTGGGGGGTCCAGGGTGCAGACACCCGTTTGGGATTCAGCAACAGGCTGCAGGTTCTATGATGAAGAGAATCCCAGTCCTGCAGGACACAGTTCTGGAGGGAAAAGAGTAGGGATCCTGTTTTCAGAATCTGCTGTCAGGTCATTTACTAAGTTAACCTTAAAAATGCATTCCAATATACATTAGGTGCAGACAAATACTGTTTGATTCCACTTATACGAGGTACCTAGAATAGTCAAATTCATAGAGTCAGAGAGTACATTGGTAGATGCCAGGGGCCAGGGGGTGGGGAGGGGAGTGGGGAGGGGGAATGGGGAGTTAGTGTTTAATGGGGACAGAGTCTCAGTTTAGGAAGGTGAAAAATTCAGGAGATGGATGATGGTGAGACTGTATGTGACTGTACTTAGTGCCACTGAACTGTACAGTTAAACATGGTTAAAATAGTATGGTTTATATTATGTGACTTCTATTACCACAATAAAAAAATTTTAATAAAAATTAAAAAATAAAGCAGAGTCCTCTCCATACCTTGGCCTATGGTCCATTGAATGACAGGTGGGTGACAGGTGCATCCTCCAGGTACCAGGGCCACCTGAAGTTGCAGAATAACCTCGTGGGTTAGAGGCCTGGGGAAAGAGGGAAATAAGTATTCATTGAGTGTTGACTCTGGGCTAAGCTGTCGTGAGCCTTTTATCTAACAGAGCTCATTTATATGTCGCAGAAATTCTACCAGGGAAATGCTGCTGCTCTCCCCACTTGTGGCTGGGGAAACTGAGGCACTGAGAAGCTGAGTGATTCTTGAGCCAATAGGAAAGGATGATTCCAAACGCGAAAGGTCAGAGGCAGTGAGTAAAGGATGAGAGGATGGGTCTTGTCACTGATGATTCCATCCTGAAGGTCTTTCTAACCCTCCATGGATTGTATGCTGAGGCCTCTGGACTTTTGACAGATTCATTGTTGCTGTGGTTAACAGCAGTGGCTGGCAAACTTTTTCTGTAAAGGTCCAGATAGTAAATATTTTAGGCTTTGTGGGCTGTGTGATGTCTGTTGCAACTCTGTCATTGTAACAGGAAAGCAGCCATGGACAATATGTAAATGAATGGGTTTAGCTGTGTTGGCTGTGTTCCAATAAAACTTTATTTACAAAAAAAAAAGAATCTGCTGCTAACTAGCTGGACAGGAACGTTATCAAGGACAGTGGGGCTGTGGCACAGAGTATGACGTTGAATTTGCTTATGCCTCTCCTGAAAAACATTTTGGATTATTTCTCTAAACTAGACCAGTAATATCAAGTCATTCCAAGATGACTGAACTCCTAGAGGCTGGGAGCTGTGAAGGAAGCAAAGATCAAATTCTAGAAGAGCCTGGCTTTGGTCCTGACTATGCCACTTACCAGCTATCACCTTGAGCTAGTCATATCACTTCCCTGAGCCTCTGCTTTTCCCTTCCACAATATGTGGACAATAATGTTTGCTTTTCAGACCTCTGAGGATTTGTATGGAGACAAAATGAAGTGACATACATGCAAGCTATTGCTAAATTATACCAATGGTAGTTATTAATATTACCAGTGATTTGCTGTGGGGTCAGAAAAAAAATTAGTGAGCCTTATTGGGTCTCAGATTTTTCTTATGAGAAAGAGGAAAAGATCACTAACAACCTCTCTGCTGTTTGTGAGACAAAAAAAAATAATTGCCTCAAACCCCTAGGAAGGTGGTGTTGTTTGAGCACTCTCTGATGAATTTCTGGGCACTGCTCATGGGCTACCTGTCTCTCTGGAGCCTCACGCTCGTTAAACTTAAGGTAGAGGCCCTCAGGGAATAGACTTGGTAAACGAAGAGGGCCAACCCTGTGCCAGGAGCCCCACCAGACCTCATGCACCAAAAGGATCTCCATCTCCAGGTATCATTCTCTGTGCGTCCTCGACTACCAATCATTGGTTTCCTGTTCAGCCCCTGGGACAATCTAAAATGAGGCAGTTCTCGTAAACTGATACAGCCAGTATGGAGAACACATGAAGGTTCCTCAAAAAAACAAAACTAGAACGACCATGTGACCCAGCAATCCCACTGCTGGGCATATACCCTGAGAAAAACATAATTCAAAAAGAGTCATGTACCACAATGTTCACTGCAGCACTGTTTACAATAGCCGGGTCATGGAAGCAACAGACCTGGTAAAAGCTCATCCAGAAGGTTTCAGAGGAAGGAGATATCCAAAGGTCCAACAGGACGGTCTGAGAACACCCACCCCTCGAGCTGGTTGGATGCAGCCAACAGGGAAGGAAAGTCACTCCCGGGGGTCTCTGGAAGCTGGATTCAGGGGGAGATTGTCCCTGCTTCTCCACAGGTCACTGTGCTCACAGATGACCCCCACCTCTTCTCCTGTGCTTCCCTTCTCCCAAGTTACCCTCAAGCCCCCATTTAGAATTAATAACAAGCACTGAATGTAGGTGTTCCTTGATTAACAATAAGGTTAGTCCCAATGAACCCAGCGTAAGTTGAAAATATCATTAGTTGAAAATGTATTTAATACGCCCATCCTAGGGCTTCCCTGGTGACGCAGTGGTTGAGAGTCCGCCTGCCGATGCAGGGGACACGGGTTCGTGCCCCGGTCCGGGAAGATCCCACATGCCGCGGAGCAGCTGGGCCCGTGAGCCATGGCCGCTGAGCCTGCGCGTCCGGAGCCTGTGCTCCGCAACGGGAGAGGCCACAACAGTGAGAGGCCTGCGTACCGCAAAAAAAGAAAACAAAAAAAATACACCCATCCTACTGAACATCATAGCTTAGCCCCGCCTTCCTTAAATGTGCTCAGAACATTAGCCTACATTTGGGCAAAATCATCTAACACAAATGCTATTTTATAATAAAGTGTTGAATACCTAATGTGATGTATTGAACACTGTACTTGCAAGCGAAAAACGGAATGGTTGTCTGGGTACAGAATTGTTTTAAGTGTATCGGTTGTTTTGTGATTGCTGCCACTGCCCAGAATCAGGAGAAAGTACCTTACAGCACATTACTAGCCTGGGAAAAGATCAAAATTCAGAACTCAAAGTATGGTTTCTGCTGAATGTGTATGGCTCTTGCACCACCATAAAGTTCAAAAATCTTAAGTCAAATCATCGTAAGTCAGGGACCGTCAGTATTACTCTCTGCCAAACGCTGACAAGAGCTTCAAAGGCATCATCTTATTTAATCCTCACGGCAACCCTAAGGGTAGGTACTATTATCGCCACTTTGCAGAAGACAAAACAATGAGGTTAAATCACTTGCCCAGGGTCACAAAACGAGTAAGGGCTGGCACTGGGATTCAAATCCAGATCTGGCCAATCCCAAGGCCCATGTTCTTAACTGCTAGGCAATAATGCTTCCCAGAAACACGCCACCAGCCCCAGGCTCCAGCAGTGGACTAAAGAAACCCTTCTGAAAGGCAATGAAAGGTTTGCCATTTGGGAGTGCATTTGCAATAGTTGGGGGTGGGTGAGGGAAGAACGGTGTAGAATCTCTCTGTCCCCCAGCTCTTGTAGGCCACTTAGATGTCCGCCATTACTCCGTGGAACTTGATTCTTGAGGCCCGACATTCAAAGTCTGCATGTCCTCCTGGGCTCTAGGCCTCTGCACCCATATGTTGTCCTCTGACATCCCATCAGTGAGGCAACCCCTAGGCTTGGTTTTTAAGTTCAATACTTCTCTTCCACTCACTTATATAAAAATGTATTTTAAAAAAAAAAGCTAGTTCAATCAACTGCTAATTGCTGTTCTTTGGACACATACACAAACCAGGAAAATCCCATAAGGAAGACAGCGAATTTTCCTCCTGTGCAAGGTGGGAGACCCTCCCATGGCCAGGGTTCTCTCTGACATCTTTTCATCCAGGCTAGAAGGAGAACGTCTAGTTCTCAGGGGCTTTCCCCTTCAGCAAATCCTCTGCTTCCATGACAATCCCCTCATCAGCCCTCCCAAGTCACTTTCAGATGTTCCCACCAAATGTGTGGTCACTTTCTGAATCAGCCTCAACACAGAATCTTACAAATGGGGACCAGGACCCCCCTCACCTCTGTCGTTCTCCGCCAGCATCCAATTCACGCAAGAGCTGGATCCATTCGGGTTGCTAGTCAGAGTGTCTCAAACTCTAACCAGAATAGGAATCAACTGTGAATCTTGTTAAAATGCAGATCTGATTCAGTAGGAGGGCTGGGAGGAACCAGATTCTGCGTTTCTAAGGAGCACCCTGTGATGCTACAGGTGTGCCATCTCTCTTTGGTAACCAGGTGCTAAAGATCAGTGACCACAGCTTGCGAATATCTGTGCCATCTGGCCGGGAGGGAAAAAAAAATGAAGCAAGAGAAAACCAGGCAGGGTCCCTTTGAGAACCACAAATTTTCTTCTCCCCCAAAAAGGAAATGTAGGAAAGTCCAGCAAGGCTGCGAGTTCTCTGCATGAAAACCAAGTCAGAGACTGCACACTAATTTTTATTGGAGGTTTCATGGCTCCGGATTCCAGATTGTTTTAACCCAAAGTTGCTTTAAGATAGGCGCTGTTGGTGACTGTAAAGGAGAAGCAATAACTTAAATATCCCTCATTAGGGGACTTCTTAAAAGAGACGTTCATGAAATATCTTTTGGGGGGGAAAATGGGCAGCATTTAATCACTGACATTGAAAGATCTCCAAAATAGGTTGTTTAAAAAGAAAAACAAGATGCAGGACAATGTTTATAGTTTGCTACCATTCGTATCTTTTAAAAGAGAAAGGAGGGTATATACGTACACGTATTGCTCATGTAAGCAATGACTAACAACAGAAAAATACACAGGAAACTGGTAGCTTCTGAGGAAGAGAGGTGAGTGACTGGGGAATCAGAAGGGGCAGGATGGGAGGACTTATTTTCACTGTAGTCCCTTCTGAATTTTGTGCCATAGAAACACAGTTCCACTCAAAAACAAAAACTAAAATTGAAAGACAATCCCCTTGTTCTTATTTCTGTACCTCCATCCACCCAAAAATTCAATGAAATTGATTCACTCGACATTTTCATGTACCCTCTTGGTGAGTCCCCAGCTGAGTTAGTTCTCAGAACAAGGATCAGAGTAGCATTGCCTTGTGTCATTGCTGGGGAGACTGCGAAAGGTGTGTGCTCAGGGTCTGGATGCTCCGGGGGTCCTGATTTCCCTTCTGGAAACCAAGAGACCTGCCACTGAGGTCAAGAACTGACAGTCTGAGTCAGCTCTGCAGGTGGCAGAAATTCTGCCCGCCTGGATCACCCTCGGAGGCTGGGTGAACGGTGAGAGTTTAGGATCCTCCTATAATTGGATGGCTTAGCTAGAATCTGTGACTGGAAACCAGGTGGGAGAACAATTACTTCCTTTAAAAAGTCTTCTTGTACGGACCTCATACTATACTTAGGACATGTTCTGCTCTCCCCAGTTATTTCTGGTTTAGACATCTGATTTAGGCTGGCTGAACTATTGGGTCTCACTGTTCTTCTCTGGTTACCCTATATGATCTCTTGATTCTCATTAAGTAATTTCCCTAGCTCGTGTTATTTACCTTCTTTCCTGAGGCTATGATTCCCTCCGATGAAGAGGGGGTTATGCCAGTTGTTCTCCCTAGAGCCATCCAGCTTCCAATATCAGTTCATCCATTTGGGACCTCAGGCAGGTTACTCACCTCTCAAATGAGGTCGGGATGGAGGGGAACACCTAGCCCGGAGAATAGCACAGAGCAGAGGCTCAACAAATATTTGTTTTGTCCATCATAATATTTCTTCCTCCCTCCACCATCACCCAGGATTATTATAAGCACCTCATTCTTTTCAAAGCACCTCTGTTTTTACCATCTCTGAATCCCAAAAGCCCAGCCAAGACTTGTCCTTTGCACTTTGCAGATGAGTACGTAGGACCCAGCTTTCTCCAAGTGACTTGCCAGTGTCACATCACCAAGTGTGGAACTGGAACCATACCCCCATCGAGGAGCTCCCAGGAGAACTCCCTGAGCGCCACTCCTCAGGGAATTAGGTTCTCCGTCCTGCGGCTCCTTCCTGTTTCTCCCCGTCGGTACATTCAAATCCACAAGTATTTCAGCTCCCACAATGTGCTGGGTTACAGGCAACTTTTTTTTAATGTCCAGATCTTTGTACATGGAAAGGATTATCTAAAACCGTTTATTAATTGATTATATCTTAATCTGTAAATTTATTTTTTGTGGATTTGTGATCTTTACTGGTTGATAAGTCTAAAAAGTTGACCACCAACTGGAGTCACACAGTCTCCAAACACTGTGTGACTAAAGTAAGCTGATACCTAAACTCTTTGGTGGATTAACATCATAATAATAATAAAATTGAATGAGCATCTACATTGTCCTATGGTGAGAAATTGGCCTCACGGAATTGGGACCCTGAGATTCTCACTTTTTTTCCACTCTTTATTTTTCAAGTATTTTTCTACTGAGTTGTAAATTTGGAACTTAGTTTTTCTTAGGTCATTAAATGCAATTTCTAGTTTTTCTTAGGCTGTTAAATGCAATTTCTAAATATAATAAATTTAATTATATATCTAGTAATGTTTGTTAAAATTTAAAACAATCGGGGCTTCCCTGGTGGCACAGTGGTTAAGAATTCTCCTGCCACTGCAGGGGACACAGGTTCGAGCCCTGGTCCGGGAAGATCCCACATGCCGCGGAGCAACTAAGCCCGTGCGCCACAACTACTGAGCCCGTGAGCCACAACTACTGAGACCACACACCACAACTACCGAAGCCCGTGTGCCTAGAGCCTGTGCTCCACAACAAGAGAAGCCACCACAAGGAGAAGCCCACGCACCGCAATGAAGAGTAGGACCCGCTCGCCGCAACTAGAGAAAACCTGTGCTCAGCAACAAAGACCCAACACTGCCGACGGTAAATAAATTATTTAATTAAAAAAAAATTTTAAACAATCACACTTGATCTTTGGTTAATGCTTCCTTTGCCCAAAAATCTAACAGATTAAATTCCCCCAAATAACTTAAGTGCTGTTTAAAATCAAATTCTCTTAAATAATTCAAAGTAAAGTCACAAAAAAAAAACCCTATAGGAGCAAATTCTCCTAAACATTTAAACACTATTTATAAAACATGATTGATTAAATGCTCTTAAACTTTTTAAACTACAATCACAAATTTAATGTACCTGATTTCCAAGCCCTTCAAGTGCCTTCATAAACATTTAAACAACTCCTGAAAATTACTAAATCAAAGTGTTTATTTTTGGTAAATCAAACGTTCTGCATTTTAGCAGAGTCTAATGGAACATAGATTTAGTTAATTCCGTTTAGCTAATCATTCTCCATATTTCAAGTCTAATTAACTAGACTCTCTTAATTGTTTCAAGCACCTTCAACAGTAGGCAGATACAATATGTATATATTCAAATATGTATTCAAGTTCATATCAAATAGTATAATTGTCACATAAACTTGTCATCTTACAAATGGATCCTACACACAATTATCAACGCAGGGTGCAAAGCATACACCCATCTGAAAAGACTCATCCTGAGACTCCACAGCAACTGGAGTTACAAACGATCGTCCAAGATTCAAGATGAGCATTGTGGACTCAGTGATTTGGGCTACGACTTCAAGACTGGGAGAGGGGAACATGGGTCTTCCTCCCTCGAGTGTTCAGCGCATCCTTCATGTTAACCAGCTCCTGTCGTCAGGTTCTGCTGCTATGACCAGGTACCCCAGGCCCCAGCTTCCAGTGGTATTGAGTTTCACAACCCAGTGCATCATCTTTCAATTCTACTCTTACCTAATTCTTTTTTTTTTTTTGAACATTTTAGTTTAAAAGAATTTAGACTTACAGAGGAGATATAAACATAGTACAGAGAGTTTCTGTCTACCCTTCGTCCATCTTTCTCTACATGACCACAGTACAACTGTTGAAAATCAGAAATTAAGATTGGTGCAATAGGGTTAACTAAACTATAGGTTTTATTTAGATTTCGTCAGTTTTTCCACTAATGTCCCTTTTCGTTGTTGTCCCAGTCTCTAAATCCAGGATACCACATTGTATTGAGCTGTTAAATTTTCTTAGTCTCCTCCAATCTGTGACAGTTTCTCGGTCATTCTTGTCATTCTTGCTGTTGACAGTTTGGAGTTATACTGGTCAAGCATTTTGTGGAATGCTTCCCGATTTGGGTTTGTCTGATGTTTTCTCATGATTAGGTTGAAGCTATGGATTTCTTACCCAATTCTTATAAACATTCTCCAATGTTTGTCACCTGATTTGGGCAAGTGGAATTCCAAACTCACCCACCTGGGTAGTAACTACCCTTTTTGCAGCCTGATTTGCCTTGATAAGACTCTGTATGTTCTTTTTTTTTTTTTTTCTGGTCATGCCACGTGGCATGCGGGATCTCAGTTCCCCTAACGAGGGATCAAACCCATACCCCCAGCAGTGGAAGCGCAGAGTCTTAACCATTGGACCACCAGGGAAGTCTATTGAGGGCCAACATTGTGCCAGTCCCTGGAGATACAGCAATGAACAGAATTGACAAAAATGCCTGGCTTCACGGTTCGTTCATCCTAATGTCAGGGCAGAGATCATAAACTAATCAGTCACGTGTACATAGCATGTTAGGAGAGAATCAGTCCTACGAGGAAAAAAAGATCAAACCGAGAAGAGGAATAGTGAGTGCTGGAGTAGGAGAGAGTTTCCTTTAAATAGGGTGCTTAGCGAGGGCTGCACAAGCAGGTGACATTTGAGCCACAGCTTAAAGGAGTAGAGAGAAGGAGCCACGTGGCAGCTAACTGAAGCAAAGCGAGGGTAGGGGCCAGTGAGCACAGAGGTCCTGACTCATGCCTGGCGTGTCCTAAGAGGAGTAAGGAGAGACGTGTAGCTAGAGCGGGGTTAGGGAGAGTGGGGAGAGGAGGAGAAGAGGCCAGAGAGGTGAAGAGGGTGTCAGAGTAGTGGTGAGCCTAGCAGAGTGGGCTTTGAGGGCCACCGCGAGGGTTCTGACTTTCAGGTGTTAACAGAATCACCCTGGCTGCTCCTCATGAGAAAGAAACAAGACACCAGCTAAGACCAGTTGCAAAATAACCCAAGCAAGATAGGATGGTGCCTCTCAGAAAAGGGGGGGAAGTCAGTATACCTTTTGAAGGTAGAGCCAAAATGATTTGCTGAGGGATTCGATGAGGGGTCGTGGGGGAAAAAGGTCCAAAATGGCTAGAAGGTTTTGGCCAAAACAACTGAAAGGATTGAGTTGACATTACCTGAGTGGGAAGACTTTCTTATCTAATTATAGTTAATTTATATTCATTCATTGACATGAGGCACTGTGATAGATATCAGGGTACAAATTATTGAGATATTAAGTAACTCTCCTCCTACTAGGAGTAAAAAAATGCAATAGGAAAGATGGATGGGCATTTTTTTAAATTTTTATTGGAATATAGTTGATTTACAATATTGTGTTAGTTTCTGATGTACAACAAAGTGAATCAGTTATATATATATGTGTATATATATATATATATCCCCCACTCTTTTTTAGATTCTTTCCCATATAGGTCATTGCAGAGTATTGAATAGAGTTCCCTGTGCTATACAGTAGGTCCTTATTAGTTATCTATTTTATATATAGTAGTGTGTATAGGTCAATCCCAATCTTGCAATTTATCCCTCCCTTTCCCTTTCCCCCCGGTAACCATAAGTTTGTTCTCTACATCTATGACTCTATTTCTGTTTTGTAAGTAAGTTCATTTGTATCATTTTCTTTTAGATTCCACATATAAGCGATATCATATAGTATTTGTCCTTCTCTGACTTACTTCACTTGGTATGATAATCTCTAGGTCCATCCATGTTGCTACAAAAGGCATTATTTCATTCTTTTTTATGGCTGAGTAATATTGGATGGGCTTTATGTTAAAATATGGTGCTATTAATTCAACTAAAGGAGTATTTGTGAAATTCAGGGGAGAGAGGAAGGGAACAGACCTCTAAGCTGGATTTGGAGAGACCCAAGGACATTCCAAGAAGAAAATGTTGAATTTGTGAAGACACAGACATTTGCAATAACATTGTATGTTTGTAGAAGTAAGTTTTTCAGAATTGCTAGAGGGTAAACTGAGAGCAGGGGAGCATGGAGGTGTTTCAAAGAGAACATCTAGCAGATTAAAGAATTTAGACATTATCCTAAGAGAGACAGGGAACACTTAGCACGCAAGCATGATTGTGACATCATGGGATTGCTGTGGGATCTGGAGAACAATCTACCACTCAGATACACGTGACTTTTCACTTGTAGTAGATGTTAAAGGCTACCTCTTCGATGAGAATGTTATTATTTCTCCATTCTTGTTTCTCCTCCTCTTCTTCGCTGTCATGCGAGAAACACACCAGTTCAATGGCCTGGGGTCAGAAGCACACCACAGTGAAGGGATTCATCCTGCTGGACCTCACAAACAGCGCAGACCAAAAACAACTCAACTCCTCTTTGCCATCTTCCTGCTGATCTACTCTGTGACTCTGGTGGGCAACCTGGGCCTGATAGATGTGATCCACACCAGCGCCACCCTCCACACCCCCATGTACTTCCTCCTGGGTGTGCTTTCCTTCCTTGACATCTGCAGTGCCTCCGTGTTCACTCCCAGGCTGCTGATCAACTTCGTCACCACTGACCAGTCCATCTCCTTCGTGGGCTGTGTGGTCCAGACGGCCGTCATGATCCTCCGTGGCACAAGGGAGTGTCTGCTTCTGGCCATGATGGCCTATGACCGATTCGTGGCCATCTGCCCCCCTCTCCTCTACCACACCATCATGTCCAAGCATTTGTGTGTCCGGCTGGTGGTGGTCACCTATGCTGCTGGGGTGTTCATTTCAGCTGTTCAGACAGGGAATGCCTTCATCTTGCCCTACTGTGGTCCCAACATCATTGATCACTACTTCTGTGACATCCCCCTGCCATGCTCCAACCGGCCTGCTCAGAGACAACCATGGCCAATGTCATCTTGCTCATCTTTTCTGCCTTGGTCACTGTCCCCACAATCTCAGTCATCTCGGTCTCGAATGCGTACATCCCGGTCACAATCTGTAGGATGAGGTCCTTGGAGGCCCAGCGCAAGGCCCTCTCCACCTGTGCCTCCCACCTCACTGCCCCCTCCCTTTTCTATGGGTCTGTATTCCTTGTATATGTCCAACCCAGCCCTGAAACTGCCTCAGCCTGTAACAAGATCCTCTCTGTGTTCTACACCATTGTGTTCCCCATGCTGAACCCACTGGTCTGCAGCTTAAAGAATAAAGATGTCAAGGCCTCTGCACAAGTTAGGGTTCTTAAGCTAAGCAGAAAAGTAATTTGTTAGAAAAGTATCTGGTAGCCATAAGATAGAAGAGGAGCCTAGAGAACCCCGCCAGGACGAGAAGCAAGGCACAGCTAAGAGCCTGCCACAAGAGTAGTCTGTGCAGGATAGCACCATAGGAAGCATCACCTCTGGGCACTCTCCATGGCTGCAGCTAGCACTGCTGCCCCAAGCTTTCAACACAACTCAGCTGCTGGACACAGCCACCTGCACTAGCCACCACACCTCCCTCTATAGCATCCAACTGTGTATCATCTCTAACTGATCCTAGACCTTCCCATCATTCCCTGAAGCTCAAGTCCTAAGCAGGAGCTTTTAACTGTCTGGCAACGTAGCTATTCTACATCTCTTGATATATTAACGACATCTAGCATGGATATCTTACATCCACTGAGCTCCTACATCCACATTTCTGCTGTACAAAGCCCTGGGAGGTGGAAATAGGACCTTCTTTCACTTCAGAAGTGGGAGCTAGATTCTATATTCTTCCTGTCTTGAGAGTTCCCACATAGAGCGAGGATCATTGAATGCCAAACAGTGAAAATGACATATTTCAACAGGAGAAACCTTCCCTACAAGGCTCTACAGGGAATGTTGCCCTTCTGAATACATGATATTGGAGAAATAAAGCATGTGGTGTTTGAGTATAGGAAGGAGACAGTAGTCACTCGACTTTGTGGGAGAGAGTGGAGGCTCCAATTCGCCAGGGCCCAAAAGGTGCTCTAAAGCAGTAATGAGCTATTATCTCTATGTAAATGGCCAATTAAACAAAATTAAAGGCTGAAAGACCATACAACTTTCTTCAATCAAAATCAAATTACCTTTATGTTTTTAGACAAAACCCTACTTGTATTGTAACAGAAATCAGTCTTACTAATTTAAGAGTGGGGGAAAGGAGGTGGAATTTATTGTGAAACCCAGATGTCAACTGATGTTCAGTATCTTTTGGGGATTCAAATAAAATTGCTTGAACCCTGTTCCATGTATGGTAGTATCCCCACATTCCTGCCAACCCAGGAATCCTAGGTAACAGGAGATGGGTTGTAAATGTGTTTTATGCTTTGCCTGGTTACCTCTAACTCTGAGTTCCTTAATCCACTGAATTACTTCAGTTTATGAATCAGCCAGGGAGGGCGAAAAGGCATGGCATTAAGAATGTGGATGGGGCTTCCCTGGTGGCGCAGTGGTTGAGAGTCCGCCTGCCGATGCAGGGGACACGGGTTCGTGCCCCGGTCCGGGAGGATCCCACATGCCGCGGAGCCGCTGAGCCTGCGCGCACGGAGCCTGTGCTCCACAACGGGAGAGGCTACAACGAGAGGCCCGCGTACCGGAAAAAAATAAATAAATAAATAAAGAATGTGGATGATATAAATGGGGAAGAGGGAAAAACAAAACCTGACCATCTTAGATCCTGATGGGGAAGAAAAAAGGGGAGTATAGTCAGGTTGGGTTAAGGGCAATACAGCTGGGCTTGAGGCCTGTGAAGAAGACAAAGAAGCAGTTGCATCTCCGTCAGATAAATCATTCACCTGTAACTTCACAGATGTCAAAGTGAAACTTTTTCCTAGAAAACTAATTAATCCATGGCTGAACCTGTTGATCAATTCTTAGTGACGATATTGGAATCACCTCCCGGCTTTATGTACAGGTTTGAGGTCATTTCTCTTAACATACTGTACTAGGCTTCTCCAGAGAAGCAGAACCAATGGGATATATATGGATAGATAGATATAAGAGGAGATTTATTATAGGAATTGGCTCGTGCAGTTATGGAGGCTGAGATCCGCAATCTGCCGTCTGCAAGCTGGAGGACTAGAAAAGACAGTGCTGTAATTCAGTCTGAACAAAAGCCTAAAAACCAGGGGGCTATCGATGTAAGTTGTGGTGAGATTCTGAAGCCTCGGGAACCAAGATCAGCAATATCTGAGGGCAGGAGAAGATGGAGGTCCCACAGTTCAAATAAAAACAGCAAAGTCACCCTTCCTTGGCTTTCTTGTTTAATTCAGGCGCTCTACCGACTGGATGATGCCCACCCACATTGGTGAGGACCATCTTCTTTACTCAGCCTACCGATTCAAATGCTAATCTCTTCTGGAAACCCCTCACAGACACACTGAGAAGTGTTTTACAACTATCTGTGCATCCTTTTGTCCAGCCAAGCTGACACATAAAATTAACCATCACACATGCTAAGGCTAGAGCAGGCTCCAGCCGGTCCCCTACCACCTCCGCAATACTCCATCTCAGACTCAGGAAGTTAGGAACTGCAGTCTTTTCATGAAAAGAAGCCATTTGCTTAATGAGAAAGTTTTCTTTAAATAATAATTTCCCTTAGGGCCAAGGAGACGCTGAGGACCAGGAAATGGAGAAGGGGAGGTGCCAACCCCTCCTTCACTGCCCTGGTAGACTCAGACTCTGCTTCCTAACTTCACCAGTTCCTGAGCACATGTTGCCAACAGCCCTAGGCAACCTAGTCACAGACTAAGAAATGAACAGGTTCCCCAAAACTTGACAGGTGAGTAGCCTAAGAGGGACGGAGGGAAGACAAGGCAGAGGTGTGAGCGCAGACGCAGCTGGTGACATGGCCAAGTTTCTCCAGAGAGACAACGCATCCCATTCCTTCAGCCCCCCCACATACTGCCCTCTCCAAATGGAACCCAGCCCTCTCCTCCCCTCTCCCTTCACCTAAAACCATCTGGCATAGAACCCAATAGGAGTCATTGGAAGGTTTGTTGGAAATTAAGTCAAAGTGTTACCTCTCTCAAGAGCATTTGAATTAGATTTTTATTTACACATCTTTAGAGCACCCAGAGCCCAGCCAGTACCTGAAGATCTAGAACTTTCCATTGGGTGGAAGTGAAGCCAAAGGTAGGGGCAGATCAAGCCACAGGCGCTAAAAGGAAGACCAGTCTGTGGTCCCAGAGAGGCAGCCAAAGCACTGGGCTACAATGGATCACAGTCCAAGCGAACAGGCAGTGTTGAATGAGTGTTTACCGTTACCAATGACTGGCTCCAGCACCTGAGAAAAATTGGTCAGCCTTGCTGGGCCTCAGGGTCTGTCCTATGTAGAATAGAGATGATCCCTAAAATCTCCTGTTTACAGATGGAAAGGGGGGATAAATCGCTTTGAATCTCCTGGATGTTCATCTTGTTCTCAAGGCTCTCAAACTCATTTAAACTAACCCTAAAAGTCTTTGGGGGAGGGACATTGTAATGAAGTGGGGAGTCGGCCCTGGCACTGGGATCTTCGGTGGAAAACTCAAGCTCTCCGGCAGCTGATAACTTCACTCACCAAGCATAATGTCTCTCCAGACATCACTTCCAGGGACAACTTGGGGCAGGATGGAAGGAGCCAAAATTAGATAAGACAGGGGCCTTCCCTTGGAGAAAGAATCCAAGACAGTCTAAGAGCATCTCCAACTGGAGCTGGCCAGAGGAAACTAGTATCTCAAGGAGAGGGAGATGGACAGATATCCTTCAGAAGATTCATGGATCCCGCTAGGGTGTGGCCACCCTGCCTTCTCCACAGGATCCTGAATACTGTCCACACTCCCCACCAGTGTCATAGACCCCGTTTCATCCTTACCCTCTCCGGGACCTCAGAGAAACTGGCCAGTCCCAAGAAGCTGAGTTAGATGGGAAGCAAGCCTGGCTCATAGGCAGTGTGTGGATAAGCTCTATAAAGATGAATTTGCTCCATGGAGGGGTACCAGTCAATCTCAGACCCCATTCTTCTACTCTAAGATGCTCATAAAGTATGATGTTTGATAACTTGAGAGACTGAAGTTTCAAGGCCAGCCCTCCAGAGTCATTATCACCCAGAAAACTCTATGCCCAGGAAACACTGTGTCTGTATCTGAAGCAGGACCTCAGGGTCCGAACAGGGCAGCTTCCCTTGGGTGTTACTATTGCACCCAACAGACAGTTTGCTGTTCTACTCACACGCTCTTTGAAGCTCAAAACTGCAATTCTTTATAAAAATGACCCAATCACTCAATTTACAAAGTTGTCAGTAAACAAGTGATGTGAGCAAAATTGGCAGGCTCTCAAACTGTGCCTTAGAAGACCAAAGCAAGAAGGAAGACCAGAGACAGACTTGAGGACTTATGGGCAGGATGGGATGTTTAAAATTTCTTAGTGGTTCCTATCTGACATCGCTGTCTTCATGCCTCTCCCCCTTCTGACTTCCACAGTCACAAGACTTGGGCTCAGACATTCAGCCCAAATGTGGGTCGCTGCCCTGGCAGCCCCAGCACTGAGTCTCCACAGTGGAGCTCCTGGGGGAAGCCAGAGTTTTCACTCAGTGTGATCACCACAACCCATGGTTAAAGCCAACTCACTTGCCGTGCTCACCCCTCATTTCCTCTTCCCCAGGCTTAGCTGTCACTGAGAAATCACATGTTCCTAAATACAACCCAGAGCTATTGGGTAATTAATCTACCTCCTTAGCCACCCAATCACTCTCCCAAATTTCCTTCTTTCTCTTTCCCAATGAACCAGAAATCCTGAGACAGAAGACTGTAGATTCATGAGAGCATAAGGTGAAACAGAAGCTACATGGGTCATGGAATCAGACAGGACTGGTGTCTGAATCTGGTTTTGCCATGTACAATCTAGCTTAATCTGTAAACAAGAAAGTTGTGTAAAGATTAAATACTTATATGGCAAGAGGCTTAGCATATAGCATGGTTTAGAGTAGATGACCACTTGATACCAGCTCCCCCACTTCTTCTAGGATTATTCATTCTGGGCATTAAAAGGGCATTGGCTGCTGGTATCAGTGATGTGGTCATGCAAAATCGCATCTTCATCTTGCTCTTCTGTGGCTCCAGCATCGTTCATCAGTACTTCTGCGACCTCTGCCTCTCTGCCTAACCTCCAACTTACCTGTGCTGACCTTGCCAAGGCTGAGGCCATCCTCTTCCATTGTTCTGCTTACCCTCTCCATTGTCACTGTCATCCTAGTCATGACCAGAAGGATGCATCCCCTGAAAGCCCAAAGCAAAGCTCCCTCCATCCGTGACTTTCATCTTACTGTCATCTCCCTCTTCACTGGCACCATCGTGTTCATTATAGGCTCAGCCAAGCTCTCGAAGTCTCAAAACGATGGGCTAAACCCTGAGGTCCTGTAGCAGGACAGAGCCAAGACAAGTACTCAGATCTTGCAGAGCACAGTAACTCTAAACCAAGGATGAGTCAAAGGCCAAATACCAGGAGAAGAACGATAAGATTTCAAAACCCAGGTCAAGATAAGAAAGACAGCATCAGGAGTGAAATCAGGGTCAGACACAAAGTTAGACCAATAGGTGGTACCCTTGGAATACTCAAGGTATTCCTTGTCCTTAAGGCCATTGGAAGTCAAACCTAACTTGTGAGGAGCCAGACTCAGAAAGGGGTATTTCAGATCCCTCCAGACTCCTGCTTATGTACAAAATATGTTTGGAGTTAAGCTTCTTTTAAAGACCCATCGTCTCCTATTCTGGCACCTGACCTTGACCTCTCCTCCACAGCTCTATTGCCCCTGATAAGAGACAGTGGCCAAAGACAGCACTTCAGAGGCTGCAGTGAAGCGTACTCTGTTCCAGCACCTGTTTCCTCACCAGCCTCTTTTTTTCACGAGCTCTCCACTCCCAGGACAGCGTACAAACACAAGCACATTTGTCACTGGGACGGTGCTGAATTATTCCCACCGTTGCTATCTGGCTGTGTATCTCGCTTCCCCAACTGAACTGCAGGCTCTCTGAAGCAGGAACAAAAGCTCCTATTTCATTTCATCCCCCACTGAGCCTAGCACGGTGCTGGGTAGTTAATCAGGGCATATTAATTAAGGCGTATGTATTTATATATATTTCACCTCTTCCTCTTTGGATTTTAGGCTTTTAGACAGCAGAAGATAAAAAGAATACCAGTTGTTATTCTATAAGGCTCGGGACTTTATGAAACACTCTGCTCCCTGAAGGAGGCATTTGCCCAATAACGATCATTAATAGCTAATATTTACTGAACATATATTACGTGCCAAGAATTCTGGGAGGCACCACATACACACTATTTCATTTAACCCTCATAACAATTCTATGAGTAGATTATGCCTATTTCACATATGAGAAAATTGAGAGTCCAAGAAATCTAGGGTCAAATATAGTTCAATGGCAGATCCAGGTCCAGCTGATTCCAAAGCCTATGCTCTACTCAAATGTCTAAAACCCCTTGGGTTTTTGCAGAAAAGTATACAAGTTTACATTTCTACTGCTTCCAAAAAATCCGGAGAACTTCTCCCTATTTCCCACCAAGGCCCAGCTTTTCTGTTAATCCCATAGAGTCTTGACTCCTACCAGGAGTTTTCAGTTCCTACAGAGCACCTGAAGAGCCACTTGGAAGAGGAAAAAAGAAATGGGACAGAAGGGGCAGGAAAAATTAGGAAATGAAAGGGCCCTTGGTGCCACTGCTCTGGCCCCACTCCTTTTGCCACAAAAGAAAGCCCCAATTTCCTAAGCCAGTTACCTCTCCGTCATCCCCTTCCTGAGTTACATCTTAATGCTAGTGTAGAGTTTCTTTGTGAGTCACAACAAATAATGAAGCCACTTTTTCTTCCAAGGCAAGTCCACGCTGGTTTCAAGAGTGGACAAGCAGTGATTCACTGATTGAATCATAAATGGGGAGCTTGGAGAAGGAGTGACGTTGCTTAAAGTAGCATCTCTCCCCCAAATCAGAGAAGGGTCTATTGAACCAGGACCTCAATTTTTCTTTGTGCAAAAGGAAGTATTTAGAAAATATGATCTAAGGAAGGTCACTTCCAGTCCTGATATCCACATGAAATCTGAACCCACTTGGCAGTACCAATGAACCTTTGTATTGATAAAACATATACTGATGGGGTAACCTGCCTTACAGGTAATGTAACTCTGCTTTTCTTCTCAATTATCAGGTGGCCAAAACAGAAAGCAAAATGGCTCCCCCAAAAACAGGAAGCAAAATGCTCCCAAGTCACCCTGGATAAAGAATGGATTGTCAATTGATAACTCTTTGAAACACCACCAGAAAACCTGTTTCTTGACCAAAGCTAAGTTTATTAGACTTACTATAATAAGAGAGAATACAGAATCTTAGTGGTTCTCAAAAGGAGGAAATCAATGGAAAATATTTATAGATTTGGGGAGGTCTGGATTCAAGTGGTTTAAGGCGGATCTTCCACATCAAGGAGCAGATCAGGACGCTGGACAAAGTCTGTGACATTATAGTTTAGGATTGACAGAAGGGGGAAGGGCCTGAAAGCAAATCTTGGTAAGTAAACTACTGTTTGTTGAGAAAATTCTTTACCCAAGTGAGTGATCTATAGTCTTAATAGGAGAGATGTTTGCCTAGAGAAGCAAACTATTTGTTCAGATAAATTGGCCTGCAGGAACTTCATGAAGCAAACAGTGAAGTTATTTATTGGTTTACAATCACATCTTCCTAGGCCTGAATTTCTGGGAGCAATCAGCTAAGTCATGTTGCCAAATAGGAAGTCTCAGCTCTCGGTCCCAAGAGATAAACTATGTGGATATAGATGATCTCCAAGCTCAAGTTCAATTTATTTTGTTTAAACTACCATGAGACTCTATTCTGTTCCCATGGAAACTGAACTTCATCACCTCACTTCCTCCCACCAGTGACATTAAGCCTGGGCTCTAATGCTGTGTGTTTCTCCCATCTCACCCCACAAAGTGAGCAGAGATAGTTAATCGAGAAATAGTTTCAGCTGAAGAAGTGCTCATATCACTTGTCAATCAGGCTTGAAAGAAGGGGCTTGTATAGAACCTGCTACTAACAACTAGAACCTCCTCATGTTAAAAAAATGAATTGTCGTAAATGAGTCATGGGGACGTCGTAATGCACAGCATGGTGACTATAGTTAATGATACTGTCTTGCATATTTGAAAGTTGCTAAGAGAGTAGATCTTAAACATTCTCATCACAAGAAAAAAATTGTAACTACGTACGGTGACAGATGTTAACTAGACTTATTGTGATCATTTCTCAGTATATACAAATATTAAATCATCGTGTTGTACACCTAAAACGAATAGAATGTTGTATGTCAATTATATCTCAATAAAAAATGTTTTTAACTGAAAGTCAAAACAGTTTTAGAAAATTGCCTTAGGTCAATTAGCTAGATGCTGGCTCAGTAAGTGTGAAGAAAGGACTTCTCAGAGGAAACAGGAAGGAGCCTGGACCGAGAAGCATGGACCATCTGAATTAGGAGAGATGAGGTAGAACTGGGGTTACAACCAAGAGAAGAAGTTTGCCCTGGAAGAAGATATCAAGCAGCTGAGGCTGCTGTATTAACAGACAACACCCAAATCTCATTGGCTCACAGCAGCAGAAAGTGTATTTCTCACTCGTGTTCACGTCTATCATGAGTCCGTAGTGAGTCTGCTCCCTTTCATTCCAAGATTCAGGCTCATGTAAGAGAAGTCCCTATATCCTGGACATGGCTGGTGTCACAGCAGAGGGAAGAGAGTGGATATGGGAGACCATGGGGTGGCTCCTGAGGCACGTATGCTCAGAGAGGGCACAAATCACGTCCATTCACACGCACGGGGCCACACCTAGTGATGCGGCCAAGCTTAATTTAAGTGAGGAAAGAGAATGGATAAGAATTCTTATCCGAGAGCCCCAGGGAGGAGCACTGACTCTTAGGCATCATAATAAAATCTAGCACAATGAAGGAGACACTGCATTCACGAGTAGAGGGCTGGCAGCATGAAGGGGGCGTTTGCGGGGTAGATGCATCAGACACCTTGTGCAGGTTGGGATGCAGCGCAAAGGTCAGAGGACTCAGCACTGTTTCACTGCGAGATTCAGCAGGTCTTCCCAAGTGAATAAACCCCCTCTTACCTGCAGGAAACATGGGCAATCCAATCGCTCACCTGCTGTGACTCTCTCCCAGATCTGTAGTCTAGGGACTGAATTTCTTTTACCCAAACAAGTCATTTGCTTAACAAGGCCTGTTGCTTTATGAGGTGATCTCCCCTGGGATTGTGGAAACCCAAGGTGCCAGAGTCCCCAAGGAGTGAGCCAGTGTCTTCCTTCCTGGCCTGGGAAAAGCAGTCTTTCTACACCCTGTTCTCACTGGACTTGCCCATACCTGAGGGTGTCTGCCAAAGTTATTTATAACAGTGAAAAGTTGGAAAATACCTTATTGTCAACCCAGGGGGACAAGTGAATGATACCACGCATACACAATAAAGAACATGCAGTGATTAAGTACAATTATGTAGACTATTACTTATTGATTGATATAGGGAAATGCCCATGGCATGAGTGAGAAAGTAAATGACGGAATAACTTATGTAGTATAACGCTGTTTGATTCTGTTTATGGAAAGTCATGGTCATGATTGCATTGAGAAATTTATAACATGAACACTCACCAATGTCCACTTTCTGTGGTGGCAGACGTTAGATGATGTTCTGCTCTCTTCTTGGTTCTTTTCTGTGTTGTTTAAATTTTTTTACAACTAACGTGTGTTATTTTTACAAAGACAATAGAGCTATTTTGTAGGTGGGAAGAATTGTGTTGTTTTTTTTTAGGTGGAGAGATGTAGTTTCAATACTGTTAAGTGAATAAAGCAAATATGATATAATCCCATTATTGTATATTTACAGCAAATATACATGCTTGTTTCCCAGGGACATTCTGAGGATCAAAGGAAATAACAGTTGGGGAAGCCACATCTAGACCATCAAAGAGGGCACATATGTTGATGTCATTATCACTTTCACTCACTTCTTGTGAGACCTGGGGATTATGTAGACTTGTGCCCCTGTGCACATCTCGGCCTTTTGAGTCTCAGTAACCCGAAGACAGGCCCACCAGGGATGGGCACTGTATGAACAGCATCTGTCCTGGCATTTGATGGAGAATCCCTGCTCCTCAGGGGTTCCCAGACAACCGTCCCCAAGACCTCTCCAGCATACCTTGGAGACAACCTGCAGTTCTAGGACTGCTCCTGGGAGGACCAGTCACGAATTCCCACTGGCACATTTCTTAACTCTAGGGGTCATGATGAAAAAAAACTAGACGAAACTTAAGACGGGAGTCTTCCCAGCTTTGTTACAACTGGTTGAGAAGTTCTCTTGAGAAAGCTGGTCAGGGGCAATTAATGAAAAGGGGAGAGGAACACCCCAAGAGGCCTGCAAAAACAAGGCTCATGGATGGATGGTCTCCGCTCAACCACAGGTAAGCAGGCTGAGAGGTGGAATCCTAATACCAGTAAGGGCTTAGATTCCTTTATCCTCCCTTTCTCATGAGCCATGCTCACACCATTCAAATCTGATCAGCCCCTTCACCGAGGTGACTGGGAAAAAATTGGAGCTCAGAAGCAGTGCACAGTAAGGTTGAAATTAATTTCCTTAGGGTTTTACCCAGGGACCTCTTGGCTTTTTTTAATTTTTTTTAATATTTGGCTGCGTCATGTCTTAATTGCGGCACACGGGATCTACGTTAAGACATGCGGGAATCTTTCCTTGTGGCGGGCAGGCTTCTCTCTAGTTGTGGCGCAAGGGTTCCAGAGCACGTGGGCTCCGTAGTTTGCAGCACGCAGGCTCTCTAGTTGAGACACGCAAGCTCAGTAGGTGTGGTGTGCCGGCTTAGTTGCCCTGCAGCATGTGGGATCTTAGTTCCCTGACCAGAGATGGAACCAGCGTCCCCCGCATTGGAAGGCAGATTCTTTACAACTGGACCACCAGGGAATTCCCAGGGGCCTCTTGGCTTTTACTGCTCACATTCTATCCTCACTTTTTTTTTTTTTTTTTTTGCGGTACGCGGGCCTCTCACTATTGTGGCCTCTCCCGTTGCGGAGCACAGGCTCCGGACGCGCAGGCTCAGCGGCCATGGCTCACGGGCCCAGCCGCTCCGCGGCATGTGGGATCTTCCCGGACCGGGGCACGAACCCATGTACCCTGCATCGGCAGGCGGACTCTCAACCACTGAGCCACCGGGAAAGCCCAAATGTTTATTTTTAAAAGGCAAGGAATAAATAGTACCTGGACTAACCCTGGGGGTCTGAAAACTCCAGTTTCTTCACCCATTCACTAAAGCTCTTTCTATCAAAAGAAATGTATTTATTGGGAATTCCCTGGTGGTCCAGTGGTTAGGACTCCTCGCTTTCACTGCTGAGGGCATGGGTTCAATCCCTGGTCAGGGAACTAAGATCCCACAAGCCGTGCAGCATGGCCAAAATTAAAAAAAAAAAAAAATTTATGAAATTAGTTGAGACTCCAAACTACTGATCACTGTACTTTACACACAAATATCAAGCAATTAAAGTTATAGCCAAAAGTGGCAAGTTCCTGTGCCCAAGGCAAGAGCAGAGGTGTCAGAGAGAGAAGCGGAACCCATCCTTGGCTCTGTAAGGTATCCATGGGAACAGGAGATCTTCAGAAACTCTCAGGGACTTTCTCATCTTGAGATGACCTCCACCTTCATGAGCCGCCCCTCTTCTGACCTTGATAAGTCTTCTCTTTTCTTTCATGTCAGGACACTTCATTCTCATTCATGTACTCTCATTGCCATGGCAGCCCCTCATCAACATCTTAGCAGAGGAACTGGAGGGGGCTGTCTTTCTGCTTTCTCATCCAGGAATTTATTATTGTGAATCCAGGTCCTCCAGGGTTCAATCACACCCATTGTTTCAGCCAACTCACCCCTTAACTCTATCAGTGTGCTAGAGATGAGTGAGCCCAGGTCATGGAATTATTGACGCGACAGGCCAAGCAAAGCACCCCTGCCAGCTTCCTTCTGGTTTTGTCTGTGCTGAGGTCTTTAAGGACCACAATAACTAACATCTCTCCTCTCTATGCTAATTCTGAACCAATTAAGAGAGATGAGGTAGAAGCAACGCAGACAGAGAGCAAAATACCACCTGCATCACTGATGCAACTTGGTACTGCAGGACATGACTCATCCTTGTAAGTGGTCTTCTTAAAAATTAGACAGACAATGACCTAGTTTTAAGGTCTACATTACGGAGAAATAGAGCAGAGCAGAACCTGTGCTTCCAATGAGCAAACAGAGCTCCACGCATTCAGTGCCTTATCCCAAACCCATTGATCACAAAAGGCATCCCTCCTCCAGGAGAAGAGGGGGTCAGGTGTATTACACAATGGATATCCCTCTTTAAGAAAGGAAACACCATGAGCAGAGAGGAAGCAACCCCACTGGTGCTCTCCATAGGTAAAATCTGTACATACATTTTTATATTTCAAGAGGCCGAGTTGCCAATAGATACTGATAACACAAAGCCCTATTACCAGCTTTGATCAGACGCCACTTATTTCTAGCTATCCTGAGATACTCTGAAGAGGCCCTGCCTTATTCCTCCTTTGTTCCCAGCCTCATCCAGATGATACAGAATTCCAAACATTTAACAACCAGAACGCCATGGGCACCAATCAGAACAGATGCTCCAACAATCAGAACCTACACTCAACCAATCAGAACTGATGTCCAACCAATGATGTCCAACCAACGACAGAAGGCCCTGGCCAGTATCCCATACAAGGGCTTCCCCTCAGAACAGCAGCCTTGGTTATCTGAAAACCCAAAAAGCGACGATGCTTAGAGGCAAATTCTTGGGAGCTGAGAAAACTTACATAAACATGTGGGCTCCTCTGGGGAGGTTAGGTGTGTGACCTGTACACTCTGACCTGTGCTCTCTGGTGAAAGAGCTCACCTCCGGTTCAGAACCATGCCCTGCACTGGACCCCAATACCACAAATCTGGCATGTCCTACTGCCTTCAGTTATTTATAGCTAAAACACAAGACTTTGGTTCTTTGGTCATGGTTTTGTCGAACTGGAGTTTTCATATTTAATGTAGCTGCCTATTCTCCCATACAAATATTTTTCTTAGTTAGGGGTAAATAATAAATGACTTTGTTTTAATTTATTGTGTTTAATTTTCTCCCCTTGGATTATTAGTTCTGTCAATAGAGAGAGATCTGAAAGCCCAGTCTCAGGGATTTCCCTTGCAGTCCAGTGGTTAAGACTCTGCACTTCCACAGCTCCCTGGTCAGGGAAATAAGATCTCACATGCCATGTGGCATGGCCAAAAAGAAAGCCCAGTCTCCTGACAACTGCTCAGGAGGCCTGTACCAATAGCCAGGAGTGTCCCCAGCTGGGTGTATTAGTGTCCTAGGGCTGCTGTAACAAAGTACCACAAATTGTGTGCCTTAAAACAAGAAAAATACACTCCCTCGTATTTCTGGAGGCTGCAAGTTCAAAATTAAGGTGTTGGCAGAGATGTGCTCCCTCAGAAGCTTCAAGGGCTGGATCTTTCCTTGTCTCTTCTGGCTCCCAGAAGCCCCAGACATCCTTGGCTTGTGGCAGCATCACTCCAACCTCTGCTTCTGTCTTCACATGGCCACCTTGCATCTGTATCCATGTCTTCACATGGCATTCTCCCATATCATCTCCTGTATCTCCATTTTCTTTTCTTATAAGAACACCAGTCATAGTGCATTGAGGGCTCACCCTAATCGAATATGATTCAACTTGATTACTTCTGCAAAGACCCTATTTACAAATAAGGTAACATTCACAGGTACCAGGGGTTAGGACTTCAACAAATCTTCCTGAGAGATACAATTCAACCTACAACACTGGGAGAAACCACTGCTCTACTGAGTCACCTTATATTAATGATGACATTAGGCCTGATTTCCGTGTCCCTGGCCTTGGGGACTAGTACTGTTGGAGCCTTTGCCCCCAAATAAATTACAAATTAACACTTTCATGTATTCCCTCTCTGGACCAACATACCGGCCTCCAACACTCACTAGTGATGCCATTTTTCCATGGAACAGGAAATTTGGAGAAGAGAAAATTATTATAACTATATAATATGATTGTTACTTGGACTGAGTTCTAATCCCACGTTCTTTATGTACTAGCTCTTTTACCTTGGACAAATTGATACTCTCAGTAAATATAAATGGACATAATGTTTTTTTATGTTCTATACATTTTTACAATTTATTTTATTGAAGTATTGTTGATTTACAATGTTGCGTTAATTTCTGCTATATAGCAAAGTGATTCAGTTATACATATATATACATTCTTTTTCATACTCTTTTCCATTATAGTTTATCACAGGATATTGAATATAGTTCTCTGTGCTATACAGTAGGACCTTGTTGATTATCCATAGTTTGCATCTGCTAATCCCAAACTCCCAATCCATCCCTCCCCTTGCCCTGTCTCCCTTGGCAACCATAAGTCTGTTCTCTATGTCTGTGAGTCTGTTTCTGTTTCATAGATAAGTTCATTTGTCATATTTTAGATTCCACATATAAGTGATATCATATATTATCTGTCTGTCTCTGATTTACTTCACTTAGTGTGATAATCTCTAGGTCCATCCACGTTGCTGCAAATGGCATTATTTTGTTCTTTTTTATGGCTAACATTCCATTGGATATATGTACCATATCTTCTTTATCCATTCCCCTGTCAATGGACATTTAGGTTGTTTCCATGTCTTGGCTATTGTGAATACTTAAATGGGCATAATATTTAAGTGAGAAAGTATTATGAAGTTTCAATAGCTGTTTAGGAAATGAGTTAGCACATGACTCACAGTAGGTGATCAATTCATGCCAGTGCCCCCTCCCCAGTTCCTCTAGCACTGCCCATACTGGGGGAATTAAAAGAGCTTCAGACACTGACCCCAGGGTCTGCCTCTAGGGTACAAGCATGTCTTACCTGGTGTCTCTGCAGTGACAGGGGCACCACAGCGAAGAACTGCACCCGCGTCACCTGGCTCCTCCTGCTGGGGCTCACACAGCAGGCAGGGCTCAGGGCACCCTCTTGGCACTCTTCCTGTTCATCTACTCAGTTACCCTCACAGGCAACCTGGCCACGATCACCCTGATCCACGCAGACCCGCAGCTCCGCACGCCCATGTACTTCTTGCTGAGTGTCCTCTCCTTCATAGACTCCTCCTTCTCCACGTTAAACACCCCCAGGCTGCTGCAGAGCTTCCTCACCTCAAGCCAGTCCACCTCCTTTGCAGGCTGCCTGGTCCGGATGACCCTCATGACTCTCCACGGTACTGCTGGGTGTCTGCTCCTGGCCATTATGGCATATGACCGATTTGCTGCCATCTAACACCCTCTCCTCTACCACACCAGCATGTCCCAACGTCTGCGTGTCCAACTGGTGGCAGCCGCCTATATGGCTTCTGTTGCCAATTCAGCTTTACTGACTGGGTACATCTTCAAGCCGCTCTTCTGTGGCCCCAGTATCATTAACCACTATGTCTGTGACATCCCCCTTGTGCTCCAGCTTGCCAGTGCAGACGTTGCCAAGGCTGAGGCCATTGTCTTCTGATCTTCTGCCTTGATTATCCTCTTTACCATCACCATTATCCTGGTCTCCTATGCCTACAGCCTGGTGACTATCTGCAGGATGCGTTCCCTCAAGGCTCAGAGCAAAGCACTCTCCACCTGTGCCTCTCACCTCGCAGTCCTCTGCCTCTTCTATGGCACCATCACCTTCATGTATGCTCAGCCAAGCTCTCACAGTTCCATGGAACAGAACGAGGTCATGTCTGTCTTCTAAACAGTGATCATCCCCATGCTGAACCCTCTGATCTACAGCCTGAGGGATAAAGATGTGAAGCCTGCTCTAAAGAGGGGATGCCTTGACATGCTGCCTTCCTAACAGAGAGTGGAACATTCTATCCTAAGCCATACCATGGTAGAGACAACATAAAACCTGAATAATATTAACACTTGGATAGAAGGAATTATGTGCCAGCACTATTTTAAATACCTTTCACATATCAATCCATTTAATCTTCACAACAAGAGGTTGAAATAAATACTATTATTGGCCCTAGGAATCTGAGGCACAGAGAGGCTGAGTAACTGGCCCAAGGTCACACAGCTAATAAGAAGCATAGTCAGAATTTGAATCTAGGCAGTCTGGCTCCAGAGACCATGTTCTCAACCAATACATTATATTGCCTTTTTCTGATAAGTGCACCTTACAAGCAGACAATGGGCACAGTTATTCCTAAATTCCATATGTCATAAGGAGGGGCTAGATAATGGAATTATAAGGTGGTATGGGCAGAATATGGACTTTGGCACACCTAAGTCATGCTGCCTCTGAGTGATTCTCTCTTTAGTTAACTGTATGATGTCAAGTCAAGGTACACAACCCCCTGACCCTCAGTTTTCCCAACTGAAATGGGGCACTAACACCCATCTCAACTGGTTATCGTAAGGTTCCCATTAAGATAAAATGGGTTTACGTGGGGTCTGGCACAAACAATTATTCAGACGATTGTGTTCTTTTCTTCCCTGGGGAAACCTCTCCATAAAACCAAATTCTTGTACATCAATGTCTTTTAAGTGTGAGACCGTATCAGATAAGCTAAAAGGTCCTACTGTATAGCACAGGGAACTATATTCAATATCTTATAATAAATCATAATGAAGAGGAATATGGAGAGGGCAGACAGCAGAAGCAAGAAGAACTACAATCCTGAAGCCTGCAGAATGAAAACCACAATCACAGAAAAATAGACAAAATGAAAAGGCAGAGGATAACGTCCCAGATGAAGGAACAAGACAAAATCCCAGAAAAACAACTAAATGAAGTGGAGATAGGTAACCTCCATGAAAAGAATTCAGCATAATGATAGTGAAGATGATCCAGGACCTCAGAAAAAGAATGGAGGCAAAGATCGAGAAGATGCAAGAAGTGTATAACAAAGACCTAGAAGAATTAAAGAACAAACAAACAGAGATGAACACAGATCATGAAGAAATAAAAGAGGAAATCAAAAAATACCTAAAGATAAATGACAATGAAAACATGACGATCCAAAACCTATGGGATGCAGGAAAAAGATTACTTAAGAGGGAAGTTTATAGCAATACAATCCTACCTCAAGAAACAAGAAAAATCTCAAGTAAACAATCTAACCTTACACCTAAAGGAACTAGAGAAAGAAGAACAAACAAAACCCAAAGTTAGGAGAAGGAAAGAAATCATAAAGATCAGAGCAGAAATAAATGAAGTAGAAACAAAGAAAACAATAGCAAAGATCAATAAAACTAAAAGCTGCTTCCTTGAGAAGATAAAGAAAATTGATAAACCTTTAGCCAGACTCATCAAAAAAAAGAGGGAGAGGACTCAAATCAATAAAATTAGAAATGAAAAAGGAGGAGTTACAACAGACACAGCATAAACAGAAAGCATCATAAGAGACCACTACAAGCAACTCTATGCCAATAAAATGGAAAACCTGAAAGAAATGGACAAATTCTTAGAAAGGTATAACCTTCCAAGACTGAACCAGGAAGATATAGAAATTATGAATAGATCAATCACAAGTAATGAAATTGAAACTGTGATTTAAAATCTTCCAACAAACAGAAGTCCAGGAGTGGATGGCTTCACAGGTGAATTCTATCAAACATTTAGAGAAGAGCTAACACCCACCCTTCTCAAACTCTTCAAAAAAATTGCAGGGGAAGGGGCACTCCCAAACTCGTTCTACAAGGCCACCATCACCCTGAAACCAAAACCAGACAAAGATACTACAAAAAAAGAAAATTATGGACCAACATCACTGATGAATATAGATGTAAAAATCCTCAGCAAAATACTAGCAAACAGAATCCAACAGCACATTAAAAGGATCATACACCATGATCAAGTGGTATTTATCCCAGGGATGCAAGGATTCTTCAATATACGCATATCAATCAATGTGATACACCATATTAACAAATTGAAGGAGAAAAACCATATGATCATCTCAATAGATGCAGAAAAAGCTTTTGACGAAATTCAACACTCATTTATGATAAAAGCTCTCCAGAAAGTGGGCATAGAGGGAACCTACTTCAACATAATAAAGGCCATATATGACAAACCCACAGCAAACTTCATTCTCAGTGGTGAAAAATTGGAAGTATTTCCTCTAAGATCAGGAACAAGACAAGGATGTCCACTCTCGCCACTATTATTCAACATAGTTTTGGAAGTCCTAGCCACAGCAGTCAGAGAAGAAAAAGATATAAAAGGAATACAGATTAGAAAGGAAGAAGTAAAACTGTCACTGTTTGCAGGTGACATGATACTATACATAGAGAATCCTAAAGATGCCACCAGAAAACTACTAGAGCTAATCAATGAATTTGGTAAAGTTTCAGGATACAAAATTAATGTACAGAAATCTCTTGCATTCCTATACACTAAAAATGAAAGATCAGAAAAAGAAATTAAGGAAACAATCCCATTCACCATTGCAACAAAAAGAATAAATTACCTAGGAATAAACCTACCTAAGGAGATATTACTCAGCCATACAAAGGAACGAAATTGAGTCATCTGTAGTTATGTGGATGGACCTAGAGACTGTCATACAGAATGAAGTTAGAAAGAGAAAAACAAATTTTGTATATTAACACATATATGTGAAATCTAGAAAAATGGTACAGATGAATCGGTTTGCAAGGCAGAAACAGAGACAAAGATATAGAAAACAAATGTATGGACTCCAAGGGGGAAAAGCAGGGCTGGGGGTGTGGGATGAATTGGGAGGTTGGGATTGACGTATATACACTAATATGTATAAAATAGATAACTAATAAGAACCTGCTGTATAGCACAGGGAACTCCACTTCGCTGTACAGTAGAAACTAACACAACATTGTAAAACAACTACACCCCAATTAAAAAAAGAAAGAAAGAAAGAAATTGAATATGAAAAGGAATACATATATACATATGTATAATTGAATCACTTTGCTATACACTAGAAACTAACACAACATGGTAAATCAACTATACTTCAATTACAAAAAAAGAGTGAGACCATATCATGTAGCTATGATATTAAATAGCAGTTAACCGAACCATGGAAAAGTTCTTCCTTTTCCAGTTTTCCTTTTTAACTCTTGTGATTATGTCAAAATTGAAGTCTCTACTTGGTACTAGTCTGACTTTAAACCTTCCTTAATCTAGTCTCCCTTTTTAAGAACAAGCCTTAGCACTTCACAGTAACTAGCTAGCATTTAATAATACTATGTTGCTTTTATTTTTACTTTTTATTATGATCCTGATAAAAAGTATTTTTAATAAAAAATTATTTAGAATAGTCCAATTTGTAGAAAAATCACAGTACAGGTGATACACAAGGCAAAATGTCACGAAGGAGGTAGACAAATGACTTTAGAAACACTGGTATAGGTCATACATACTTTTGAAAATATTTTCACATTCATTCTTCTGTTTGATCTTCACCAAATATTGTAAGATAAGTAAGGTATTATTACCCCCATTTTACAGATAATCAAAAAATAATAACAAATCTGAAAGGTTGAACTGACTAGCTCTGAGTCTCACTGGAAGACCATAAAATAGCTTAGAGCCCAGAACCCAGGCTACTTGAATTGTAATGGAATCCCCCAAACACACTTCTCAACTTCATTTCAGAAAACGTGAAAGTTCTTGATCTTTCTTGGCTTCAGGAGTTTTCCTCCTTTGGTGTTCCTGTTTAGTTTTTTCTGATAGGGTCTCCCTTGCCCTCAAATATCCCTCCTCTGCCTCAAACCTCTGGAAAACACACACTGGGCTAAATCCCCCCTCTTCCAGAAAGCCCCATGAATCTGCTAAGAATTGCCATCCACTGCTAGCAATAGAGATCTGACTATAACAGTTTAAACTTCTAAGGTTTCTTATGATGCATTCTACCTATAGGAGTCAGAGAAGCTTCCCAGAAGAGGTTAAGTTGAAGCCAGGACTAGATTGATAACAAAGAGATTTTTCAGGTTGATAAAGGGATCAGAGAGAACAAATCCCCATGTGTCCTGAATTGTGATGGAATCCCATTTTTTTAAAAAAAAAAAAAGGCTAGGACTTCCCTGTTGGGGCAGTGGTTAAGAATCCGCCTGCCAATGCAGGGGACACGGCTTCGAGCCGTGGTCCGGGAAGATCCCACATGCTGCAGAGCAACTAAGCCCATGTGCCACAACTACTGAGCCTGCGCTCTAGAACCCAGGAGCCACAAGTACTGAGCCCACGTGCCACAACTACTGAAGCCTGCACACCTAGAGCCCATGCTCCACAACAAGAGAAGCCACCACAATGAGAATCCCACGCACTGCAATGAAGAGTAGCCACCATTAACTGTAAATAGAGAAACCCTGCATGCAGCAACAAAGACCCAATGAAGCCAAAAATGAATTAATTAATTAATTTTTTAAAAAAAAGTTAGAAATTGTTCAGACTGATATGGACACTCCATGAAGATCCAGGTGCCAGCACCTTTCTGTCCCAGCATCTTTCATGCATAATTTCTGTTATGGGACGAATTATCTCCCCACCCCAAAATTGATATGTTGAAACGTTAACCCCTGGTACCTCAGAACATAACTGTATTTGGAGACAGGGCCCTTAATACAATCAGACTGATGTCTTTATAAGAAGAGGAAATTTGGACACACAAAGAGATACCTGGGATGTGCACACACAGAGAAAAGACCATGTGAGGACACAGCAAGAAGGTGGTCACCTTCAAAACAAGGGGAGAGGCCTCTGAAGAACCAAACCTTCCAACACCTTGATCTTGGACTCCTGGCCTCCATAACTCTGGAAAAAATTAGTATCTATTGTCTAAGTTACACAGTCTTTGGTATTTTGTCAAGCACTAATATGGCTTCTATATTCAAGGCTGCCCCTTAGCCTAGTATGACTGCTGAAGCTCCAGCCATCACTTTACTCTTTGAAGAAGAAAGCTGGAGGAATGGGGGACATTACCAGCTGTCTATCCCCTTTTTGTAGCCTTTTCAATAACGGCCAAGCACAACCGTTGGCCTCTCATTTGCCAGAACTTAGTCACATGGGAGTCATATGACTTGACTCAGCAAGGGAGGCTGGGAAATATGGTTATTAGCTGGGCACACGGCCACCTTGACAATCTTGGGATCCTGTTTTTAAAAAAGAAGGGGTGAATGAACACTGGGTAGGCATCCAGTCCTCTTGATGCCTATCCAGTATTCATTCCCTCACCGCCTGCTGCCTAGAGCAGAGGATGGTGGAGGACTGATGGTTCACCCATGACCCCAACACACCCTGCCAGCCGGTTGTGTGTGGGCAACATATAGTAAGTTAAAAGTTTTTAGCCAACATAAAAAATTTTGATACAATCACATTTTTTAAATCCCTATTGCCACTTTCTCTGGGAAGAAAAATTGGAGCATTCTACCAGTCTTATTCTCAGCAGTTATAATCACCTGGTGCTGAGCCAGAGATGCCCTTTTAAACAGGACACAGATTCCCCAGTTCTCCCCACCCCATTCTTCCCCATCACTCTTCTTGGGGTGTCTGTTGCCTTTTTATCATGCCCTGAGTTTTTTCATAATAGTAGAGAAAATGTATTATATTCACATCTCTAGCAAAAGTAGGAAAAGAAAATAAGGGCTTAGAGATGTACATGTTTCAAGACAAGTAGCCAGTGCCTAGGACGATGCCTGGTGCATGGAAGAAGCTCGGCCAATACTCCTTGAATGAAGGAAGATAATATCTATTTTTTGGATGTGAAGAATGTCCCCGCAGGTGTAAGATTAACAACCCCCCACCCCCAAAAAAAAGTGTGTCCATGTAGAAGAATACCTTTTTCATTCATTTAAGGTGTCTGAGTGGTCCTTGTAGGTATTTGAGTTTGCAACCCTTGGCCACGGGGAAAATTCTCAACTCTTTAGTATTATCTTACAAGCTTGTGCCACCCTAACTTTCCAGGGAGCACCTCACAGTTCCCACCAAGCACCTACCCTGCAGTCCCAACAAGTGACCTGGCCTGGCCTGAATAGGTCATACGTTTGCACACCTCTTTCTTTGCTCACGTCCTCCCAGCCCCTGGAATGTGCTTGCTCATCGCTTTGTCAGCCTGACGGATCTTTTTGTTATCATTCCAGTCCCAGCCTAAATGCAACCTCTTCTCCGAACTTTTCTGACTCCTACGCACAGAATTTATCACTCCTTCCTCTGTGCTCTGGTTTGCCTTTGTTAAAGAAAAATGTTTAAACTACCAGAAAGCAAAGATTGAGGGCTGAATGGAAAAAAAAAAAAAAAGGAAGATTTACTTTCAAGCAGGAAGCCCAATCTAGCACAGACTAGGAAAACTTCAGATCTGACAATGTGGGAGGAGAAAAGAGGTCATTTTCCAAAGCCGGGAGACTATGAACTGTCCCTTTCCCAGGTTAGGAAAGTAAAGTCCCTGGGTGTTCCTGAATGGTTGCTGACACCTGGGTTTTTATTTTTTATTTATTTACTTGTTTGTTTTATTTTTGGCTGTGCGCGAGCTTTCTCTAGTTGTGGCAAGCAGGGGCTACTCTTCATTGCGATGCGCAGGCTTCTCATTGCGGTGGCTTCTTTTGTTGCAGAGGATGGGCTCTAGGTGCGTGGGCTTCAGTAGTTGCGGCTCGCGGGCTCTAGAGCGCAGGCTCAGTAGTTTTGGCGCACGGGCTTAGTTGCTCCGCAGCATGTGGGATCTTCCCGGACCAGGGCTCGAACCCATGTCCCCTGCATTGGCAGGTGGACTCAACCACTGCTCCACCAGGGAAGCCCCTACACCTGGGTTTCTAATTAGAAACGATCTGGCTTAGTTGGAGGTGGTCTTCTGGGTACACATGTGGTGCCTGGTTCGGGTTGGGGTTGTGACATCCAGCTGCCTCTGCGTGTACGTGAGGTGCCTGAGTCAGGGGGGAATCACCCAGTTAGCAGCTTACCTCATCAGCAGCCAGGAGACCAAGTGAAGGCTCATGACTTACCTCCACACCAGCACTGAAAATGTCATGTTTTTCTCCCCTATTAGAATTTTGTCTTTTTTTTTTTTTTGGCCACACCTTGTGGCTTGTGGGATCTTAGTTCCCCGACCAGGGATTGAACACGGGCCCTCGGCAGTGAAAGTGCGGAGTCCTAACCACTGGACTGCCAGGGAATTCCCTATTTTGTCTTTTTTTTTTTTAACCTTATGTCCGAGTCACCCAGCCCCTGCCCCAGTGTTCAATACAGAGAGGATATTCAATTATTGCTTGACTTAAATAAGAGAATGCAGCAAAGTACCTACTTAGTGTCTGACACATAATAGATGCTCAGTAAATTATAGCTCCTGTGGGAAGGACACATGAGGCCAAATAACTGGCAGGAATCTTTCTCCCAAGAACAACGAGGAAAGGATGCCTCTACCTTAAGCCCAATACAACTGCTACAAATTACAAGGCTGCATCTTTCTGTAAGGAGCTGATACTCCAAATCAGCAAGCCATCTTCCACAGGGAGAGCAATCTGGAAACCCCCAGCACTGCTCCTTGGGACAGGCTCTACCCAGCTGTGTGTGGGGAATGGGGGCAGAAAGCAGAATCTCATTTATACCTAGATTTTATTGGTGCCTTCATTTCGTGAAGAGGGTCACGTAGCTGGGAAATTTTAGCATCAGGATATAGCTGAAGCCAGTGGGGTCCAGAGCACAGGTTCTTTCCATAGTTCTGGGCAACCCCATCATCACTCTGTACCCTGACTCTCTGCTCCTTTAAAGCCTCTGTTACCACTGAGTTCCATTTAATGCCATTTAAATCATCTTAAGTATGCAGGCTTTGTATCCCTGGCTAGACTGTAAAGTCCCTGAGGGCAGGGAGTGTGCCTTTCAGAGCTGGGGTTTGGAATTAGGGCTCCGTGAAAGCTGGTGGGAGAGTTACAGAATGGACCTATCCCAACACCAGCAGGCCTGCTCCCAGCTGCAGACCCTGGAGACCTGGGCTTCTGCAAGAAATCCGGAGGCAAATTCACAGTTTTTATTCTCTCTGAGAAAACCCTACCTGCTTCCATCAGCTTCCTTCTCAGCCCCACAACTCTGATAGCTATCTGCCCAACAATTCTGTAGAGTCAGATCTGACCAGGAGCTTCTTGTAAGCTCAGGGAAGTTGCAGAGGGAGTTGGAAACAGGAAACAAACAAACAAAAAAAAGACCAGCAAGGTAAGGGAACAAGAGTGGCAACTAACCACGTACCCTCTGTACCAATCCCTTCTCTAGCCCTCTGCCCCAGAGGGCTTATCTCCTGCAGGGAGAGGTCTCCACCTGAGACTTGGGGCATGTGAGTCACACTTGAGGAGAGCTTCTTCTCTCCACCAGGATGAGTTCAGGCAGAATCAGTGCAGGGCAAGGGCCATGAGTCACCGGTGATGAAGAAAGAGTCAGGGAATGGGAGAGGGTGGGGCAGGCCCCTCTACTGTGTCAGCGTCCACAGCCTCCCTTCCTGTCTTTGGCCACGGATATCAAAGGCATTTCCTAGGCAGGTCAGGGTCTCTCAACCTTGACGCTATGAACACCTGGGGCTGGATCATTCTTTGTTGTGGCAGTTGTCCTGTGTGTTGTAGAACGTTTCTCAGCATCCCTGGCCTCTACCCTAAGATGCCAGTAGCATCCCCACCTCACCCAGTGTGACAACCAAAGATGTCTCCAGATGTTTCCAAATGTCCCCAGTGGGTAGGAAGAAATGAGCCTGGTTTAGACCACTAGACTTAGAGGGCTTCCTGCCTCTCCTTCCCTTCCTTCTACAGAAGGTTGGGCTGGGGTCTCAGTCTGCCGTATCTCCTCTCCCGTGGCTGCCTCTTCCTAGCAATTCCTGAATATTATTCCCTTATCTCGTCAAAGGGCTTACGGCTGCTTCTTTCAGGGTTGTGGATGAAAAGGAGTAAGTAGTGGTCATGGAGAAGTAATCAAGCTCCCTGAGCTTAAAGAAGGAAGGAAGAACCAGGACAGGACCCAGGAGTCCCCATCCTATGGTAACCAAAAGTCCTGATGGACTGAGGCAGCGTGGTCCAACAGAAGCCTAATGTAAGCTACAGATATGGGCCACATATGTAATTTAAATTTTCTAGTAGTTAGTTACATTTTTTTAATTAAAAGAAACAGGTGAAATTACTTTCAAAAATATGTTTTACTCGGGGCTTCCCTGGTGGCGCAGTGGTTGGGAGTCCGCCTGCTGATGCAGGGGACACGGGTTCGCGCCCCAGTCCGGGAAGATCCCACATGCCACAGAGCGGCTGGGCCCGTGAGCCATGGCCGCTGAGCCTGAGCGTCCGGAGCCTGTGCTCCGCAACGGGACAGGTCACAACAGTGAGAGGCCCACGTACTGCAAGAAAAAAAAAAAAATGTTTTACTTAACCCAATATGTTAAAAATATAGTTACTTCAGCATGTAATCAATATTTCAAAATTAGTAATGAGCTGTATTCCATTCTTTTTTTCGTAGTAAGTCTTCAACATCTGAAGTGTATCTTTCTCTTATGACACATCTCAGTTGGGACCAGCCACCTTTCGAGAGCTCAATAACCACATTGGCTAGAGGCTACCATCCTGGCTCTGGCAGGACTGAGTCTTCTTACAGAGGGTGAGGTTCACCCCTGCCCTTCTCCCAGCACCCGGGGGCTTCCAGAGGCCAAGATCTTAGGAACACAGTGAGGCAATCTAATCTCCAAGTAGATATTTGTAACTTAGGGGAAAAGATACCCATTTCAAGGGGCACCTACCCCACCCAAAACAATGCCCACTCCTGGACCCATAAACAAAGCAGCCTGCAGGTTGTCTGTTAGGTCCTTTCCAGAGACTTGGACCTCAAACATTCCACAACACACCCCATGTCAGAAGAAAGTTATAAATCCTCAGGGTGTATATTAACCTAACCCCACCCCACACATAGACTTTCTCCCAGCAGTCAGGTACTTCCACCCAGCCTTTACACACCCTGCTTCTTCCCCTGGTACTCAGCGTGCCTAATGCAAGACTGTAGACCCATGGGGCCCTCAGACCCTGCCCTGTGTGTCATGATCAGTTCACCAACCCTTCACCCACATCTGCTTCCTGGTAGACAGACATCCTGCTCCGTTGAGCCTACAGCCTCTGTTCGATTGATAAATTCCCAAGCCTGACGGACTCATTTCTAGTTAAGGTACCAGACCTAGGATTGGGGCCCCGATGGAGACTTATAACCTCTCATTATGGGTGGGATCCTCCCCTGTCCTTGTTCTGCCAGGATGTGCATCCTGAAATCCATTCATCCCAGCTCAAACAAAGATGGTGCAGGGGCTTGGATAGGAAAAGATGGAAAAATGCTGAGGCTAAGACCAGCTAAGGGGAAGAAATTCCAAAATTTTCCAAACATTTTTTCACTGGATATGTTCCCAGATAATCATTCAGCAGCTTTAAAGTTTGTTTGTTTAATCTTTATACTCCTAGTACATGAGACCTGGCGTACAGTAGGATCTCAATTAATACATGTATGAATTTGCTGTAGGTGGCAAATACAGCCCACACTCTGGGAGGGAAGGGGGGATCTCTGAGAGGTCTCCATGTTTGAAGCTTAGGAAGGAATGAGCCCTTATCTGCACAGTTTTCCAGTGTCCTGACACTTTATCCACAAAGGATTGGGTGGACAGCTAGATTTATGACTCATGAGGTCAGTTCCGGCATCCTACCTGTGCCAAGCCTGTGCTCCAGGCTCACCTCCCTGCGTGGTCATTCAAGCCCCAGCCCCAACTGTAAAGACTCTTATCCAGTCCCCTTCCCCTTGGGGCCACTGTTCAAGTTCCACTCACTTTTCTGGTTTTTAAGAGCCTCTTCAGTTCTGGCTCTTGGGGATTTCCTTTCCTTAGCTTTGAGCGCAATCATATCTTTCAAATTATTTTGTTAGTCGGGTTTTTTTTTCTGCATTTCTATGTTTGAGATAGAAAGGGCTTCCAGCTTTCTCTGTTAAAGTAACTGTGTTAGACCCAAGATGGGAGTCGTGCTAAGCCCCATGTCAGCAAACAAAAACTGAACTAAATTTCTTTGCTCTGACAGAAAAGGAAGCCCTAGGTCAACCCATCACTGCTTACCTGCTCAGCCCAAGTTACCTGACCAGAATCCAAGACTTCCCTTTTCTCCATATGAGGAAAGCAACCCTGCTTTACCCAATCAGCAAATGCCCAGTTTCACCTCCTTGTTCCTGCTCGTATGGGTCTGTAAAAATTTCTCACCTTGTACAGCTCTTCAGAGCTCCTTTCTGTCGGCTAGACTGGATGCTGTCTGACTCATGAATCGCTGAATTAAAGCCTACTAGATCACTAAATTGCCTGTGGAAATTTTTCTTTTAACACAGGTAAGTTTCCCATACTGACTGAAAATGCCAGGCTGATGTGCTAATGCAAATCTAATCATCTAAATCTTGGGCTGAAAACCCTTCATTGATTCCCATTTCCTTCAGCGCGGAGTCCAAAGAGCTTACGTAGCAAGGCCTCTCATAATCTGACCTGGGTTGATTTCCTGGGCTGCTTCTCAGGCAACCCCATCCTCACAACCACTGGAAGTGCCCCCCAAGTCAGCCATGGTCTCTTACACCTCCTCCCTTCACATATGCTACGTATCCGCCTGGGACATTCTACCCCCCTCACTCCCACTCACCCAAATGTCATTTTCCACAGGAAGCATTCCCTTGCATCGACTCCGCAAGCCTGAGTCAATCCCCCACTTTCACATTTGCGCTCTCTTAGTCCGCCCAATTTCTTCTCACAGTGTATTATAATTATCTATCCTCATGGAATTATTTTCATTTCCTCAGGAAACACCGGGTTAAGCCTCCAGCAACCATTTTGCTCTATAAGACTCTACCCAGAGGCAAATTACCCAGAAGGGTGACAAACCAAGGCTTCGGGGCTCCTTACCCGCCAGGACTCTTCCAAGGCCCTGGGAAGGCCATAGCTATGTGTTGACGTCATCAGGTGTTTTTTGTAAAGTTTTAGAAAGAAGGTACTTTAGCCACAATTGGTTAAAACCACTGTATCTGGGCTTCCCTGGTGGTGCAGTGGTTTAGAATCCACCTGCCAACGCAGGGGATATGGGTTCGAGCCCTGGTCCGGGAAGATCCCACACGTCGCGGAGCAGCTAAGCCCATGCACCACAACTACTGAGCCTGCGCTCTAGGACCCACAACTACTGGGCCCGCATGCTACAATTACTGAGGCCCACGCACCTTGAGCCCGTGCTTCGCAACGGGAGAGGCCACCGCAATGAGAGGCTCACGCACTGCAACGAAGAGCAGCCCCCACTCGCTGCAACTAGAGAAAGCCCGCAAGCAGTAACGAAGACACAACGCAGCCAAAAATAAACAAACAAACAAAAAACACTGTATCTTTCCACCTCGATTTCCCCTCCATCCTCCTACCCTCCTGCAGCTTTAGAGTGACTGCCGGTGTTATGAAGTCCAGCTAAGGGGTAGTTGAGGTGAGAATATACTATGCTTGGGTTTATTGAATATATTTATATGATTTGTAAATGGTTTGGAATTTAGTTCAGTTATCGGTAGTCATCCCAGGGGAGAATGGCTTCTAGCAACACTGATATCACCCGCTGTACCAACTCTCCCAGAATCATGCGTGAAAGTGCAGAGCCAGAGCTCAGATCCGTACACTCATGTGACCTACAGCACTCAGATGCATGTGGGTTTGAAATGGGCAGAGAAGATAGTCTCTGGAAACCTCTTTCAACCATGAGACTTAACTAATACAAATACCATGCAATTGTTTTATATTATAATATTTTGGTATGTGTCAGCTACAGAACATTTTTAATTTGTTGTGATTTATTTTCTCATCCAGTCCAAGGAATCATTTTTTGTATGTAATCTTGTATTCTTTTTCTTAATGATGCCCCTGTAAAGATAAAATCTCCAAGCCCAATGATACTTGGACTTGTCCCTACAGCTAACCCTCTGCCTCAGCTGACCCACATTCTCCCACTCAGAAATTTGGGATCTGGGGACTTCCAGCGGTTAGGACTCAGTGCTTTCACTGCAGCGGGCCTGGGTTCGATCCCTGGTCAGGGAACTAGGATCCTGTAAGCTGCAAGGCCAAAAAAACAAGAAGAAATCTGGAATTGGGATTTCTGTATCCCTGGAACCGTAACATGTAAACACAAAAGCCTTGGGCTTATCACGTTTCTCTCTATGGATGAAGTACTGGAGAAAGCTGGTAGGTAGAGTAGCCTGAGGCAAAGAGCTGTGTCTACTTTGCTGCCTACTGGTTCCTGCCTTTTCCCTTCCTGTAGGGTCTGTTTTAGTTTTCTACTGCAGAAATGAAAATTACCCCAAAAGTTAGTAGCTTAAAATAACAAACATTCCTTATCTCACAGTTTCTGCAAGTCAAATATTCCAGAGCCACTGAGCCAAGTGTTTCTGCTCAAGGTTTCTCATGAGACTGCAGTCAAGATGTCAGCCAGAAACCTTGTACAACCCTGGTGGGAATGGAAATTGGTTCAGCCATTCTGAAAGCAGTGTGCCAGTTCCTCAAAAAATTAAAAATAGAAATGCCTCCTGATCCAGCAATCCCACTTCTGGATATATATCCAAAGGAAATAATGTCAGGATCTAAAGAGATATCCATGATTATTGCAGCATTATTCACAATAGCCAAGATATGGAAACTCCCTAAATGTCAACAAATGAGTGGATAAAGAAAATGTTATGGGCTTCCCTGGTGGCGCAGTGGTTGAGAGTCCGCCTGCCGATGCAGGGGACACGGGTTCGTGCCCCGGTCCGGGAGGATCCCACATGCTGCGGAGCGGCTGGGCCCGTGAGCCATGGCCGCTGAGCCTGCGTGTTCGGAGCCTATGCTCCGCAACGGGAGAGGCCGCAAGATTGAGAGGCCTGCGTACCGCAAAAAAAAAAAAAAGTTGTGATTTTCTGTAGGTGAGATTTATTCAGTAGATAAGTAACTGACACCTGGCTTTTTTACCCTTATGTAAGTGTATAAAACATTTTATATAACTTCATGCATTCATGCATTCAACAAATATACATAGTCTGCTCTGTACCTGATGGTGGACTGAATCCTGGAGATAACGTGATGAATAAGAAAGTCCCTGTCCTCAAGGAATATATAGTCTTGCATTAAAATCCTTGTCAGACTGTGTGTCCCAACTACCCCTGGGTGGCTCTGCCTGTAACCATCAGCCTCTGCAACCTGCTCTCACTTACTGAGCATCCCCCATTTCTGGGTACTGGATGGAATATTGAGGCCAAGAGCCCCTGTCTTTGAGAAGTGGCTGTTTTAGAAGGGACCAGATGGTCAGAGAAACACAGTTGTCTGAAGTTTAATTTTAATGTTCTGTGAATACTTTTTCCCCTTGAATGCTGCAGGGGATCTGGACCAAAGACTGTGAGTGGGTGAAAGGAATAGAGAAATGAAAAACTAAAAATGACAAAAAAGGGAAGCGATGATACATTCTCACTTGAGAAGTAACCGAGAAGAGATTGCAGGGGTTGACGTGGGTGTATGCAAGTGATATGTAAATGTGACATCCAGACAGCTCAAATTGTTACAGTCCTTTTGTTTTACATAGTTGAATGTTGGTCGTTGGGAATATTCTCCTGGGACCTATCGTGCAAATTTATTGACCACTAATCTCACTCACCCTCACTACCTATTTAATCAAGTGATTAAGGTGAGACATTTTTCCAATCTGACCCTTAGCATCTTTTTTTGCATGACAGAGTTAGATACATAATCTTCAAATTTCTTCCATATTATACATGTTCTTAGAACAGAGAGTGATCGATTTCTTTGCCCTCAGTATTTCCAAAGAAACTACCCCAGGATTTTAACATTTCTGGAAAGGCTAAATCATGGTGAATAGGTAGGAGGAAGAAAAGGAGAGGATAGGAAAAGAAAGTTGTGGGAAAGAATTAAACATAAAAGGAAGCATAAGAGAAGATAGAAAAATAGAGATGAACTTGACAAAAGGTTGTATAAAACTTCCCCACAACTCCCTAGGATCCACATAAATGCAGAGTCATAGGTCATCTGTTCCTTCCCAGCAGGAGCATCAGCCACAATGCTAGGTATATATTGAGTTCTCAAATATTTTAAGTTGTTGAACTGAGCCAGATTGAATGCCATTTCATTGAATTTATTGTCTCTATGGCTAGCAAAGTCCCCAGTACTAGAGGGGTCAGAGCAGAGGTATAATGCCCACCTGGTGGAGATGTCGACAAGGTGAATCACACAACAGCCAACGCCTTTTGGAGTGACCCCTGATGTCCCTTCCAGCTCTGTGAGTCTATATCTCTATGACAATTTAGTCAGATTAGATTGAATTGAATTCCCTGAAACTCAAATTTTAAGCTCAGAAACACCTGAGTCTGTATTTGCAAATCCTGTTGTAGCCTGCTCTGCCCCAGATCTAATCAATTATTCCCATGTCCAATACCCAATGATCCTTTTGGGCTTAATTGTTGGGGAAAGTAACAACCTATCAGATTCTCTGGTCCTGCTGCCCTTCCTGAGATGCCATTAGTCAATTTTCAGTTCACTTTTCTGTTCCTTTCATTTCCCCCAAGTCATTTTTTTCTATTATTCAACCAATAAGGTGTTTATTGAGGACCACTGCATACCCTGCCTATGTGCTTGGAACTATATAGAATACAGAACATGCAAACATCTTGATCCCTGCCCTCCAAGGTGCCTAGAGTTTGGCTGGAGAGGCAAAACTGCCACATGTTTAGTAATTTTCAAAATGAGCTTAAGGCAGTTTGTAACCAAGGACTAAGTGCACGTCCATGGTGGAAATGCTGTAGGATTTCAGAAAAAAGGAATATAGCTTTCAATTTGGGTGGTCTGGAGAGGGGGGGAATTTTAAAAATATTTTTTATTTGTTATACAAATTTTAAAAGTTACTTTCCATTTACAGTTATTACAAAGTATTGGCTATATTCACCATGGAGTAGGAGAATTTTAAATTGGACATTTAAATATGGGATAGATGCATCTTAACTGGAGAAGAAAGAAGGCTATCTTAAGCTTGAAGAACAAGAAGAAGACAGTAATTAGAGCAGGGCATTACATGTAAAGGCCTGAGTGGATGGAGGACAGGGGCAGCCCACACTGAGACACGTGGGAATTGAAGCTGAAGGGTTCAGCACAGAATAACAGGCAGCTATAGCAATGTTTCTAAAAGCTGTCTTCCTCAACATCTTCAGTCCCTGAGGCTGAAATCCAGCCACATTAACACTGGGGGCTATTTACGACTGAGGGAGAAAGCGTTTTGTGGTCATCGGCTCTCAAAGGCTCATTCCAGCTACTTCCCACACTCAGCACCATCCCAGGAATGAAGCATGTGCTGGCAGCAGTGAGCATTATTTGCAACAAGGTTGGCAATCAGCTGGCTAGAAGAGAAGGTGGGGTGAGATGTGGAGGTTTGAGTGAGAAAGGTAGATGGAGGAGGAAGGTTGAAGTGACAGACTGTAAGAAAGGTGAAGAAGAGGAGGCGTGCCTGAGAGATGATCATTAGTAAGCAGAGACACGTTCAGACAAAATTCCTCGCCACTTGCTGTGTGCGGCCCTGGGTCATTTCAGCACCCTTGTGGCTGGACAGCACTCCCTCCAGGTTTGCTCTTCCTATTGGCCACTCAGAGTCTGTATGCGGTATCGTTCCACTTCTACCTCAGATTCACCTTTTTCTTCTTCATTCTAATCACAATTTACCAATCACAGCCATTTAACAACCTTCAGCTGGCTGCTTCATGGATTTCTGACACCTCCTTGGAGATGCCGGCATTTACTACCCCAAGGAAAATCTAGTCCACCACGATGGAATCAAATAGGTTACCCTTTTTGTCTTTGTTTCCAGGCAGACAAAACTATATTTGGAAATTACTGAATCTAAATTGCAATCCATAGTCAATTAAGTTATCATTAACCAGAAGCGCACTTTGTGCCAGGCACTACACCGATCTACACATTTTATGTGCTGCATTTCACTTGGTTCTCCCAGCATTCCTTGTGAGCAGGGATTTTCAACCTCTCTTTACAGATGAGGAACCTGGAAGTCGTAGAGACTATGTAATTTATACAAGGCTATACAACTAATAAATATCAGAACCAGGATTTAAGTCTGATTTAAGTGATTTCCAAGGCCACACTAGTGTGGACCACAGAATTTTAGGTGAAACACAAGTTAACAAATTTATCTTAGTTTTTATTTTAGTTTGCATATGTTAATTTGGTGAGTTCCTAGAGTCCTTTGTATTCAGCTCCTACCAGGTACCTATTCCTGCTTCCTTTAGATATTGAAGACAAGGACTTACCTAAGACAAAGAAACAACTTGCAGTTTCTTGTAAACGGTAGGTATTCGACTCATAGCTATTAAATGAATTAATAAATGAATTCCTACACACATGCATGAGTGAGTTAACAGTAGGCATTTATAAATAAGGATTTGAATGTGTAATAAAGAGAGAAGACAGTCAAAGTGGGATAAGAGGAAGTTTCCATTTTTCCTTCATAGAGAAAACAGTTCAAATATAGACACCAAATCCATCCAGGTCACACTTTTTGACTCTCCATTGATACGGTGGATTAAGTAGTCATTCTTGGCTCTCCTGCCAACCTAAGCCCAGTGTCACAGACCCAATAACCATTCCTACTCCTTCACCCTTGCCTGCCTCAATGTATAGAGGTTTCATAAGCCAGACACTCTCCTTCCCTCACCGTTGTGGTTAGAGATGAACATGTGATCTACTTCTGGCCAATGAGCTTCCAGGAGAAGTTAGCTAGCTGGCTTCTGGGGAAGATACTTGTTCATTGATTAAAAGAAGCCTACCACCAACTTTATTATTAAATAAAGAATAAATATCCTTATCACTTAAGGTACCTTGCTTGAGTTTTCTGTTACTTATAACTGGGCAGATGTAATACAGTTGACCCTTGAACAACATGGCTTTGAATTGTGCAGATCCACTTATACTCGGATTCTTTTTCAATAAATACATATTACTGTAATACATGATCTGCAGTTGGTTCAATGCATGGATGAAGAACCACAGATATGGAAGACTGACTATAAAGCTACACTGGAATTTTCAGCTGTGTAGAGGGCAGCCACCCCAACCCCTGCATTGTTCAAAAGTAAACTATATATTCACCTAATAATTCCATTTAATTCAGTAGATTATGTTTTTAAGCCCCTACTAAGAACTAAGCCCTGGGCTTCCCTGGTGGCGCAGTGGTTGAGAGTCCGCCTGCCGATGCAGGGGACGCGGGTTCGTGCCCCGGTCTGGGAAGATCCCACATGCCGCGGAGCGGCTGGGCCCGTGAGCCATGGCCGCTGGGCCTGCGCGTCCGGAGCCTGTGCTCCACAACGGGAGAGGCCACAGCAGTGAGAGCCCGGCATAACAAAAAAAAAAAAAAAGAACTAAGCCCTGTTCTCTTCAAACTTTCCACTAAATCTACCATCCTCTGACATGTCCTTACTCTTCCTTCTGTCTTTACTTCCTGGGAAATAGTTGGTCTTTCCTCTCCTCTATTTTACATTCTATAGGTCTATAAGAAAACATCTGCTTGGTTGATTCTATTTCAAAATAGAGAAGGAAGGAGATTAGAGTTTATCCATGTTTTGCGAGCATTGTCTCATGTGAATCTTTACCATCACACTTTGGGGTAAGTATTTTACCCCTATTTTGCAAAGGGAAAAACTCAGGGTAACTGACTCAAGGTTATACAATTTGTAAAAGTGATGAAGCCAGGTTGTCTTAGCCTGTTTAATTGCAAAAGCCATACTCTTTATACCTCATTCTTTCCCACCTACTCTCACTTCCGCATAAATTGGTTCCTTCGGGCTCATGCTGTTTGAACAATCTAAACTACCCACACATGCACTTCCATTTCTCTACCTGTATTTGTATAATTTACAGTCAACACTTGGTTATCAACATCTGTGGGGAGAGAGCAGTTACACAGATATTCCAAACATAACTCACGTTTGTCTCAGAAACCCACAAGGTAATTTGTTTTTATAGCAGATTTTCCTTCTAATCATGTTTTCTTCGAGCTAGCGCTAAGATAAATTTGAACTTTCTAAATACCCAGTGATGGCAGAGTAAAACAGCTCAAGCTGAGGAAGGCAACAACCTGGTAGGATTACAATACCTATAGTATTGTTATAGCAGCCCTAGCAAATAAACACACCCTACTTTCAAATCTTTTAGGTAAATAGCTAGACATGGAATTACCACATGATCTGATTAATCATATGGTAATTCTATGTTTAACTTTTTGAGGAACCACCATACTGTTTTCCACAGCTGCTGCACCATTTTACATCCCCACCAGCAATGCACCAGGGTTCCAAGTTCTCTACATCCTCACCAACACTTGTTATTTTCTGGGGTCTTTTTATTTGTTTTTTTGTTTTTAATATTTATTTATGTATTTGGCTGTACCTGCAGCACACGGGATCTTCCTTGCAGCATGCAAACTCTTTGTTGCAGGGTGTGGGATCTAGTTCCCTGACCAGAGATCGAACCCGAGCCCCCTGAATTGGGAGCACGGAGTCTTAGCCACGGGACCACCAGAGAAGTCTTCTGGGGTCCTTTTTTTTTGGGTCTTCATTGCTGTGCGCAGCCTTCTCATTGTGGTGGCTTCTCTTGTTGTGGAACACGGGCTCTAGGCGCATGGGCTTTCGTTGCAGCACACGGGCTCAGTAGGTGTGGGTGCAGGCTCTTTAGTGCAGGCTCCGTAGTTGTGGCGCACGGGCTTAGTTGCTCTGCGGCATGTGGGATCTTCTCAGACCAGGGATTGAACCCATGTCCCCTGCACTGGCAGGCGGATTTTTAACCACTGCACCACCAGGGAAGTCCCTAGATAAACTGTTTGATGTGTGTTTCTTTTATATATATATATATGGGTCACAGTTTGTTTTGTTGTGGTTTTTGTTTGTTTTTGTTTTGTTTTTTGTTTGTTTTGACCGCTCTGAGCAGCTTGCAGGATCTTAGTTCCCTGACCAGGGATTGAACCTGGGCCACAGCAGTGAAAGGACCAAGTCCTAATCGTGGGACCACCAGGGAATTTCCCACAGTTTTTTGTTTTTTTTAATTATGCTTTCATAGACTAAAAGATACAAGCCAAATTTATGATAATGGTTGTCTCTAAGAAGGGAGAGGCTTGGGACTGGGGTAGAACACATGGGGATTTCAGTGACCATTAATAATGTTGTTTCTCTGATTAAAAAAAGATCTGAAGTATATATAGCAAAAACATTTACAGTTATTAACTCAAAGTGGTGGACATATGGTATTACATTTGTCTCTATTTTCAACTGAAAAACTTTTTTCCCAAAAAGTAGAGCAGTAAAGTACCAAACCATCTTTTGGGGGCAAGATAGAAAGTTCTATGCACTCATTAATCCCAAATTATTGACCATACACCATTTAAGAGGATGAAAGCCTTGTCTAAAGATTTGTACACTGGGACCCAGGAGACATGAGTTGAAGTTTTGAGCCCAAAACTAATTAGATGCATGACCCTGGGTAGGAAATTTCCTTTCTTTGAATATCACTTTGGTTTCCTCCAAGATAAATACTGAAAAATTATGGTGCATACCACTCTACTTATGAATTTTGAACTATAAACGAAGTGAAAAGAATTGCAAGAAAGTTTGATTTTTCCGTGATGCTTCAGTGCTTTTAAAACACTCTCATGTTTATTGCAGCACCATTCACAATAGCCGAGGTATAGAAACAACCTCAATGCCCATCACCAGATGAATGCATAAAGAAGATATGGTGTGTGTGTGTAGTATATACCATATATACATGGTATATGGTAAATATAATGGACTGTTCTTCAGCCATGAGAAAGAAGGACATCCTTCCATTTGCAACAATATGGATGGACCTTGAAGACATTATGAAAATGAGATAAGTCAGACAGAGAGAGACAAATACCATGTGACATCACTTATATGTGGAACCTAAAAAAGTCAAATTCATAAAAACAGAGTAAAATGGTGGTTATGGGGGGCTGGAGAACAGGAGGATAGGAGAGTTGTTAAGGGTACAAACTTGCATGAAATAGTAACTAAGTCCTAGAGATCTACTAATGCACAGTGCAATGAATACAGACAACAGTACTGTTTTATAACCATCAACCTTGCTAAGAGACTAGATCTTAATTATTCCAACCACTAAAAAGAAATGATAGGGCTTCCCTGGTGGCGCAGTGGTTGAGAGTCCGCCTGCCGATGCAGGGGACGTGGGTTCGGGCCCCAGTCCGGGAAGATCCCACATGTCGCGGAGCGGCTAGGCCCGTGAGCCATGGCCGCTGGGCCTGCGCGTCCGGAGCCTGTGCTCCACAACGAGAGAAGCCACAACAGTGAGAGGCCTGCATACCGCAAAAAAAAAAGAAATGATAATTACATGACATGATAGAGTGCTAATTATCACTACAATGGCAATCATATTACCATATATAAATGTATCAAATTAACGTCATACACCTTAAATTTACCAAATGTTATATGTCAAATATATTTCAATTTAAAAAATAAAAATATTCTTAAAAGGTTCAAACATGTACAAAGCAGAGAGTATGATAAATTAACACCCGTTTACCTATCATTCACCTTCAACAATTAACAGTTCATAACATCTCTAACATCACTACTCCTCCCACCCAGATTTTCTTATCTTTTAATATAATGTATTTTATATTTATAATGTATTTTAATATAATTTTTAAAGTTGCAAGAATAATACAGGAACTCTATGTGACTTTTATAGTCACCAATTGTTTATATTTTGCCCAATTATATGTATATGTACATAATAAATATATAAAATATTCATATAACAATATATATAAATTTTTTCCAAACCATTTATCACTAAATAGTGAACAGTTCCTAAGAATAAGTCACTCTCCTACATAGCCAGTAAAGCTATCAGAACGGGGACATTTTACAGTTATATAGTACTATTATTTAATGAACCTTCATGTTCATATCTTGTCAATACTCCCCAAAGTATCCTTTATATTTTTCCCCATGCACCCACCCAGATGACATTTTTTTCAATGCCAATGTCCTATTATTTCCTGGTACTCTTTTTAAATGTCCAGATATGTCCCCTTTTTTCTTTCTTTCTTTCTTTGTTTGTTTATTTTTGGCTGTGTTGGGTCTTCGTTGCTGCGCATGGGCTTTCTCTAGTTGCGGCGAGCGGGGGCTACTCTTCGTTGCGGTGCACGGGCTTCTCATTGCGGTGGCTTCTCTTGTTGTGGAGCATGGGCTCTAGGCACACGGACTTCAGTAGCTGTAGCACTCGGGCTCAGTAGTTGTGGTGTGGCTCGTGGGCTCTAGGGCACAGGGTCAGTAGTTGTGGTGCACGGGCTTAGTTGCTCCGCAGCATGTGGGATCTTCCTCGACCAGGGCTCAAACCCGTGTCCCCTGCATTGGCGGGCGGATTCTTAACCACTGCACCACCAGGGAAGTCCCTATGTCCCTTTTTTTAATGTTAATGCCTAGACTTTGCTGGTGCCCTAAGCATGTTCTTGCTCTTTCCATTGGGTAATCTCATCCTGACTCAGAGCACCACTGTAGCATCACACCTCAGCTGAGAGCACACTGGGCTAGATGCTCTGTAATTCTCTTCATGATTCCAGAACCACAACCAACCCCATTCCAGTAGCCTCAGCTGAGCCCAGCAAGGGACAGTCTCAGGGGAGCAGTGTCAGCTGACCAATGGTTAGGGGAGGAAGCCGTGTCCCCACCTCCAAAGCACAGTCAGAGAGACAAAAAGGAGGGAAAAAGCCACAACTGGGAGATGACCAGTGGGTGTTTTTGTTCCTGGTTGACAATTCCCTTGGCTCTTCCTTTTGCCCATTGGCATTTTCTATGCTTAGAAGTTAGCTTCATTTCTGAAAATATAATTTTTTTACTTGCTAATATAAATAAACTACCCATTCCATTAACAAGGCCAGCAGCACCTCCTCAGATGATTCCCTGGTGGCTGAAGCCAGGAGAGCTTCCTAGAGAGCGTCAGGTCCCAGAATGCCCCCAACTCCCCTCTGTGCTCCACCACGGCTGGGACCCAGAAACAACAAGAAAAGGAACCTAGCCCCAGCCTGATCTAGCCCTAGACTCACACTCCATGGAGCTCATGTCACCAACTTTTTCAACCAATATAAGAGCCCAGAATAGGTCCTCAGCATCCAGCAAAGGCTCCCCTGGGTCCTTTAGTCAGAACAGCTGGGTAAATTGTCCTCCAGGCTCCTGCAAGCTCCCAACAGGGCAAGACGACTTCTTTTCATCCAGAATCCAGGGAGGAGACAGAAGGGCTCTTACTTGCTCCTGCTGAGTCTTCCTGCTGGCAAGATGGAACCATAAGCTCCAACTCCTCAAGGAGACCCTAATCTCCCTCTGCCTCAAGACCAAAGCAAGTGACCAAAATCTGCAGGGCATAATCTCTTCTTCTCTGAGGCCTGAAGCTTCCAGGAACCCAGGAGAGGATATGGACCTGGGTGTGTCCATGAGGGCACGGAGCTAGCCTTATAAACTCTGGCAGGACCGGGATGCATCCACAGCTTCGGTCCTGAGTGCCATTGTCTCGTTTGCCTGAGCTGTGTGCCTTGTCATTGGATCTGGATGTGTGGCCACCTCAGAAACAGCTCTAGGAGGAGAACCTGAAAGACACAGGCTGGAATGAAAGTGACTCGCAGAATCACGCCACAGGCCTGGCAGGGATCTTGAGTCCCCAATGGAGGTTCACCATTAAGGTTGATAGTTGTCTATCAGAAATCCTACTGAGTTGCATCCATCAGAGCTGGTTCAGAGAGCTGAGTTGGCCTGTTCTCTTCTTCTTGTCCCCCCAAATCTGCACCCACCCCATCCCCTACTCTGTCAGCCTTTCAGCATTTCCTGAGACCCCACTGCATTCAGGGGTCCCAGGTAATCTCTTCCAGCTCCCCACCCACTATGTGTTCATAATCTAACTTGTGGTGGGATAAAAGTTAGTGTGCATCAAGTGTCTAGCCTATTTCCAGAAGTGTGCTAGGTACACTGACACCCGTTGTCTTCCAGTCCTCACAGAAACTGAGGAAACTGAAGCTCAAAGGGGTTGAGTAACTCTACCAGGTCTCCTGACTCTTTCCAATGCAATTTTGCCCAGTAAATGTTTACCGAGGAGATTAATTCCCACTTCCAGGCTGTTGCGTGCCCCCGCCCCGGTCTCCTCCATTGAGCCCCACCTTGCTCATTTTTCAATGTCCAGCCCCGTCCCTCCTCCTTCTGAAGCCGTCACAGGTCACTCGAATGGTTCCCACTGCAGAGTGGGCACCACGCAACTTCCCTCCTGTGTCACGGGAGCAAGTTTGTCTCAACAATATTTCAAGATCCTAAATGGCCAAGGCTATGCTTTATGCTATTTTGAACAGAAGTCGTTTAAATACTGTTGAACAACCTCAACTGTCAAATACTTTTGGGTAACAGTCATTGTTCAAATATTTGCTCTTCACTTGATACAAAACTTAGAACAGGGACTTACCTAGTGGTCCAGTGGTTAAGACTCCAGGCTCCCAATGCAGAGGGCACGGGTTTGATTTCTGGTCGGGGAACTAAGATCCCGCATGCCACATGGTGTGGCCAAAAAAAAACTTAGAACAGCCTCTGCTTCCAGAAGTTACAGTGTGAAAGGGAAACAAAACAACCCAGTCAGGGAAAGAAAGACTTGGAAACATGGACGAAGCCCTGCTAAAGAATTCTAAATATATCCGTGGGGGTCAAATTCAACTGCCAGATTACAGAAGTGCACAGAAGGAGAATTCAGTTGGGTGAGGGAAGGCTGGCTAGCAGTGCTGAGGGATGGCTTTGCAGGTTTATGCAGGAAATCTGGAGGTACTTCACTAGCTGAGAACCTCAGGCTACATCTGCAAGGCTGTTGGTCAAGGTCACCACAGTTAATTATTTTATTTTATTTTTTTAAGATGTTGGGGGTAGGAGTTTATTAATTAATTTATTTATTTTTGCTGTGTTTGGTCTTCGTTTCTGTGCAAGGGCTTTCTCTAGTTGCGGCGAGCGGGGGCCACTCTTCATCGCGGTGCACGGGCCTCTCAGTATCGCGGCCTCTCTTGTTGCAGAGCACAGGCTCCGGACGCGCAGGCTCAGTAGTTGTGGCTCATGGGCCTAGTTGCTCCGCGGCATGTGGGATCTTCCCGGACCAGGGCTCGAACCCGTGTCCCCTGCATTGGCAGGCAGATTCTCAACCACTGCGCCACCAGGGAAGCCCCACAGTTGAGAATTATTGATAGATGTCCCTCTGAAGGAATAAAATGGCCCTCTGGGGGTTGGGATGAGAGTTGTAGGTTAGGGAGGAACACAGTCTGTCTGGACCAAGGGAAGAAGGGAGAAAGGGAAAGTTGGGGAGGAAGGCAAGAAACCTCATTTACTGGGAAGCAGGATCAAGAAGCTCAGCCTAAACCCAATGCTGAATATGACCTTGTGTGCGTGTGTGTGTGTGTGTGTGTGTGTGTGTCTAGGGTAAGGGGCTGTCATCCTTCTGATGTAAATGTAAAACCTCTGAATGCCTGGAACACAGTAGAGAATCAATAAATGTGAGGTTACTTCCCCATTCTCTTGTGCCTGTATCTATAAATATAGGCCAAAGTATGCAATACTGAAAGTCAGGGTCCTGGTGGTGTGGCAGAATCCTATCACATGATTCAGCCTTGAAGTTTAACCTGCAAGGTCAACTTTCTGCCCTGTATTCCAGTTTCTCCACCCAGGTGACCCAAGTATTTTTCATATTCACTCTTCCTTTTCTAACTTTCTTGGTTTAGAGGTTTAATTTTGCCCAAATGCAAATGTCCATGATTCTCTGGTCCACAATGAATATTAATGTTTTCCTTTTTCTATCATAGGAGGATAGTTTCCTTATACAACTGTTTCCTAGCCAGAAGTAATGTACATGACTCATAATTCTCAAGAGGTGTGTGTGTGTGTATGTGTGTGTGTGTGCGTCTGTTATTTAGGCAGCTACAGCATTCTCTAAGATACTGTGCTTTAGGAGACACATTCAAAAAACATTATATTTGGCTTGGACATCTTTAAATATACATGTAATATGATGAGTGTATGTGTTTTAGAGAATCACACAAATCTGAACATGACCTAATTCAAGGTTGAATGCTGGGCTTGGAAGGCATGCTCTTAAACTAAGGCTAAGTCTTAACCTGGCCTGCAACGGCCTCACTCAGATTTTTGGATTATTAAAAAGGCTTTTCTCAGATCTGTATTAAGGATGTTATTGTAAATGTAGAAAATCTTATTATGCAAACAGGCTTATCACTGCATCATTTTTGAAAACAAAAAGTTAGAAGAACCCTAAATGTTCAAAGAAGGAAAAGGATTAAAAAATCCACCCCCTAAATGGATTATGATGTAACCACTAAATGTAATGCTTATGAAGACTACATAATAACATGGAAAACAGCAGGTCAGAACATCTAGAGTGTGATTGTAGCAATGTGATAAAAACGAGTGGCAAAAAACCTGGGAAGAACACACAAAAATGTAAATGATGGTTATATTACAGTGGTAGCACAGTGGGAAAAGGTTTTTCTATTTTTCTCAAAAATTTTACTAAACTTTTGTAATGAGCATGTTCAATTTGATACTTTATTCTAAAAATAAATAATTTAAAAATTGCTGTCCAGCAAGCTAAGTGTGAAAAGTTCTTACTTTTGTCTCCTTTCAGAAAGTATATACTTACTAAATTCCTCCGATTCTCCACATTCCTTTAACTAATAAACCAAGCTTTTAGTACATGCCTGGAATTGACGTCAGGACTGGAAAATTATGGTGAAGAGACTTGGTAGAAATTAATCTAATTCACTCACCTGTAAAAATATATATGAGGCAATTAGGTACAGCACAGTGTGGTACGCCCTACCTAGATTAATAGTCAGAACATGTATTGGTCAGATAGCTTACGCTACAAATAAACCCCACAATGTCAGTAAGTTAACACCACAAAGGCTTTTACCTTTGCTAAACTTGAGACAGATCAGGTGACTCTCCAGGGCAACTTTATCCACCCATCAGTATTTGAACCCCTTTCATCTGACAATGCCACCATCTCAACCTTGGAGTGCTCTCCAAGACTTTAATGCTGGGGGAAGGTCATGTAGAGTGCTTTTTAAAAAAAATTTTGTAAACACTTATTTACTCATTTACTTATTTATTTTTGGCTGCATTTTGTCTTCGTTGCGGTGCGCGGACTTCTCACTGTGATGGCTTCTCTTGTTGTGGAGCACGGGATCTAGGAACATGGTTTTCAGTAGTTGTGGCACGTGGGCTCAGTAGTTGTGGTTAGGGGGCTCTAGAGCGCACAGGCTCAGTAGTTGTGGTGCATGGGCTTAGTTGCTCCACGGCATGTGGGATCTTCCCGGATCAGGGCTCGAACCCATGTCTCCTGCATCGGCAGGTGGACTCTTAACCACTGCACCACAAGGGAAGCCCCATATAGAATGCTTTTAATTACCTGGCCTGAGGTTGCCTCACATCCCTTCAACCCCCACAGCATTAGCCTGAAGCTACTCATCTGGCTTCAACATAACTGCAAAGGAGACTGGGAAAAACAGCCTCCTTTTTAATCCAGACATAGGAAAACTAAATGAGATTTCATAAACACAGAGTTTTGCCTCTGTCACTGGCCAGTTGGGCAGGTAATTACACCATCATCCGTGTGGAGTTCTAAAACATCACCAGATTAAACCTGAAATAAGATGCTGCTTAACTCACGTTTCTGCATAACTGAGGTGGAGTGTTTCTTTGGGTGGAAAATTTTAAACATCCTTTGCCTGTGCTAAACTACCTCTGTTGAGTATTTTTTGAATCTCAGACTAAGTTCATGGTGCCACTACAAGCAGTAAAACTAACTCTGAGACCTGTTAGCTGACAGTTTCCTGAAGCTGCAGGTCATAGTTGCCTTGAATTCTAAAACGAAATAATGCACAACACAGTAGTATTTACTAAGAGTGATCTCATCTAAGCTTAAACCCTGTAATGTATCACCCAAGAGCTGGTACACACAAACATCTACCTTCCTGAAGAGAGAATAAGTAGCTACAAAAAGGAATGCATTTTTTAAACATGAAAGTCAGAAAACAACATAATACAAGTTAAATGTGCATATGATATGGCTCTACTGTACAATTTTAAATTGACTATCAGTTGCTATCCACCTCAACTATATAAATGCTGAACAAATATTTATACTTTCAATCTGAGGAGTGGCAAATTAGTGTCCTGTCTCATCCACTCTTGTATCCTCAATGTCTAGAACAATGCCTGACATATTATAGGCACTTGATAAATATGCTCAGTAAATGAATGGCTGGGCGTTTACATTCTTGTTTCCCTTGGACCAGTGGCACTGTCATCACCTGAGAGCTTTTGAGAATTGTAGAATCTGGGACGCACCCCAGACCTACAAAATCAGAATGTGTTTTGGCTCTGTGTAAACTGGACTGACCACTTTTGAGAACAATTTGGCATCAAATTAAAAAGTTGAACATGTATATACAGTATGATTCAGCAATTCTATGAGTAGGCATATAATCAAGAGAAATTCTTGCATGTTTTCATTATAAAACATGTACCAGAAGTGCTTATATCAGGACTGTTCCTCATAGCAAAAAAAGTGGAAGCAAGACAAGCATCTGTCATCAGTAGGAACGGATGAATAAAATAGAGCATATTATACAATTCAGAAACTAAACAGAGGCAAAAATAAATGAACTACAGGTCTATGCATCCCGATGAACATGCCTCTAAAACATAAGGTTGAGTGAAATAAGGAAGCAACAGAAGAACGTACACAGTATTATTCCATTTGTATAAAGTTCAAAAAGAGGTAAGGTAATGATCAAGCAATTCTACTCTCGGGTGTATACCCAAAAGAAACAAAACACTAATTCAGAAAGATACATGCATCCAATACTCATAGCAGCATTATTTACAATTGCCAAGGTATGGAAAAAATTGTACCATCACAGATGAATGGATAAAGAAGAGGTGGTATGTATATACAATGGAATACTACTCAGCCATAAAAAAAAAAAAAAAAAAAGAAATTTTGCTCCTTGTAGCAGCATGGATGGACTTGCAGGACTTTATGCTAGGTGAAATAAGTCAGGCAGAGAAAAACAAATACTGTATGATATCACTTATATGTGGAATCTAAAAACTACTACAAAATAGTGAATATAAAAATAAAGTAGCAGACTCACAGATATAGAGGAAAAACTAGTGGTTCCCAGTTGGGGTAGGAGAGCAAGGGGTACTGTAAGGCAGGGAGTCAGAGGTACAAACTACTGGGTGTAAAATAGGCTCAAGGATGTATTGTACAACACAAGGAATATAGCCAATATTTTGTGAAAACTGTAAATGGAAAGTAAACTTTAAAACTGTATTTAAAAATTTTTTTTAAATTTTAAACAGCCCCTCTCAGGTGGTGAGCAAGGGAACCTGCTACTTGGTTTCGCTCCCTCATGATACAGTAGGAGTCTTAGTAAAGCCCTGCCTGAATTTCTCATCTGGCCTGTCATCAATTTCTATCAATTACAGAGTCCAAGGACCCTGGTTGGTAACAAAAGCTGGCTGACGCTAGGATGTGTGAGGGTCCTGGGTTAGAGGGAGCCTGTCAGGAGCTTCTTGTTTCTGGAGCCACTGAACCCCATTTGCAGGAGCCAGCTCACACTGAGGTGCTATAATACCTTACCTGGAATCCTTGGCTCTTATGAAGGTATTTTTGGGCTCAGATAGTTGTTCAAATTGATGTTTCTGGGGGAGGACAAGTGCTAGAAATTGCTATACTTGTCATGTTGCTGACATCGCCTCAACAATATATCTTGAAGTCGTGTGGCTGGCAGGGTCTTGGTGCTCCGGCCTGGTGTCAGGCCTGTGCCTCTGAGGTGGGAGAGCCGAGTTCAGGACATTGGTCCACCAGAGACCTCCTGGCTCCACATAATATCAAACAGCGAAAGCTCTCCCAGAGATCTACATCTCAACATTAAGACCCAGCTCCACTCAACACCAGCAAGCTACAGTGCTGGACACCCTATGCCAAACAACTAGGAAGACAGGGACACAGCCCCACCCATTAGCAGAGAGGCTGCCTAAAATCATAATAAGGTCATAGACACTCCAAAACACACCACTGGACACAGTCCTGCACACCAGAAAGACAAAGTCCAGCCTCATCCACCAGAACACAGCACCAGTCCCCTCCACCAGGAAGCCTACACAACCCATTGAACTAACCATAGCCACTGGGGGCAGACACCAAAAACAACAGGAACTATGAACCTGCAGCCTGCGAAAAGGAGACCCCAAACACAGTAAGTTAAGCAAAATGAGAAGACAGAGAAACACACAGCAGATGAAGGAGCAAGGTAAAAACCCACCAGACCAAACAAATGAAGGGGAAATAGGCAGTCACCCGTAAAAGAATTCAGAGTATAGATGATCCAAAATCTTGGAAGTAGAATGGGGAAAATACAAGAAACGTTTAACAAGGACCTAGAAGAACTAAAGGGCAAACAAACAATGATGAACAACACAATAAATGAAATTAAAAATTGTCTAGAAGGGGGCTTCCCTGGTGGCGCAGTGGTTAAGATCCACCTGCCAATGTAGGGGACATGGGTTCAAGCCATAGTCCAGGAAGATCCCACATGCCATGGAGCAACTAAGCCCGTGGGGCACAACTACTGAGCCTGCACTCTAGAGCCCAGGCACAACAACTACTGAAGCCACATGCCACAACTACTGAAGCCTGCACACCTAGAGCTCATGCTCTGCAACAAGAGAAGCCACCGCAATGAGAAGCCTGGGCACCGCAACGAAGAGTAGCCCCTGCTTGCTGCAACTAGAGAAGGCCCACACACAATAATGAAGACTCAACGCAACCAAAAATAAAAATAAACAAGATAAATAAATTTATTTTAAAAAATTCTCTAAAGGAATCAATAGCAGAATAACTGAGGTAGAAGAATGGATAAGTGACCTGGAAGGTAAAATGTGGAAATAACTACCACAGAGCAGAATAAAGAAAAAAGAATGAAAAGAATTGACGACAGTCTCAGAAACCTCTGGGACAACATTAAATGCACCAATATTCAAATTATAGGGGTCCCAGAAGAAAAAGAGAAAAAGAAAGGGACTGAGAAAATATTTGAAGAGATTATAGTTGAATTATAGTTGATGCTACCAGAAAACTACTAGGTTATAGTTGAAAACTTCCCTAATATGGGAAAGGAAATATTCAGTCAAGTCCAGGAAGTGCAGAGAGTCCCATACAGGATAAATCCAAGGAGAAACACTCCAAAACACATATTAATCAAACTATCAAAAAATAAATACAAAGAAAAAATAGTAAAAGCAGCAAGGGAAAATAACAAATAACATACAAAGGAATTCCCATAAGGTTAACAGCTGATCTTTCAGCAGAAAGATCAGAAAACTACTAGAGCTAATATATGAATTTGGTGAAGTAAACAATGGAATATTACTAAGCCATAAAAAGAAATGAAATTGAATTATTTGTAGTGAGGTGGATGGACCTAGAGTCTGTCATACAGAGTGAAGTAAGTCAGAAAGAGAAAAACAAATACCGTATGCTAACACATATATATGGAATCTTAAAAAAAAGAAAAATGGTTATGAAGAACCTAGGGGCAGGAGAGTGATGAAGACACAGGTGTAGAGAATGGACTTGAGGACACAGAGAGGGGAAGGGGTAAGCTGGGAGGTAGTGAGAGAGTGGCACGGACTTATACATACAGCCAAATGTAAAATAGGTAGTTAGTGGGAAGCAGCTGCAGAGCACAGGGAGATCAGCTCAGTGCTTTGTGACCACCTAGAGCAGTGGGATAGGGAGGGTGGAAGGGAGATGCAAGAGGGAGGAGATATGGGGATATATGTATATGTATAGCTGATTCACTTTGTTATAAAGCAGAAACTAACACACCTTTGTAAAGCAAATATACTCCGATAAAGATGTTTAAAAATTAAAAACTAAATAGATGTCTGTGGAATAAATAATTAATGAAACTTTAAAAACACCATTACATGTCAAAAAATGGTCCACTTAGACCAATGTTCTATCTTGGAGAAGAGCATTTTTTTTTTTTGCTTTTATGATATTAGTCTCAAAAGTCAAGGGAAGTACCCCTTCATTTACAATTCCCAAGATTTCCCTATAATGACCCTCTTAACAGAATGTGCATATAAATTTGGTTAATGACTGGATCATACATGATTTTCCAAATATAATTGGAAAACAGTTTTTTTTTAAGCTGTCATAGAGGGGTTTGATTTGTGGTAAAATAATTTAGCCATCTTGGGGATGTTCACCTTCTAGGCAAGCTTCTTAGTTGTACTCGTATTAATTTGGAGACCTTTTGCTTGAAGGCAGGACTTATATCCTACTGTATGAACTGAAGGAGATATGTCTCCTTTCTCTTTTCATACCAGTAAAATCAGATGGTAAAGCTAAAACACAGGCTTGGCCAACAGGTATTATCTTGTAGGACTTTGAATCTTGAGCAAGAGATAGCACAATACGACCCGTTAGCATTGTGTGACCTTCCTTGGTTATCTTCTGCGTAGCCCTCCAGAACTCACTTGGTACCTGTCAAGTTTTCAAGCCTGGTCCTCCAGTCTTCTAGTATCATTCCGATATATTCCCTTTCTGCTTCAGATTATTATGTAATTTTCTATTGTTTGCAACCACACGCAAAGGATGATATAGTGTTGTTAAAGATGTAAGAAAACATGTTGCTCTTTATCCTCATTCAAAACTGATTAAAATTCAAAAATTCAATAAAAAGAAGAGGGAGGAGATATGGGGATATATGTATATGTACAGCTGATTCACTGTTATAAAGCAGAAACTAGCACACCATTGTAAAGCAATTATACTCCAATAAAGATGTTAAAAAAATTTTTAACAGGTAAAATTCAACAATTATAATATTTAGAAATGCATTTATAGATGGTAAAGCTATTTAAATTAAAGCATGGGTGATTGACACAAAATTCGGGATAGTGTTTACCTCTTGTTGGGGAGAAAAAAGGGGGTAAAATTAGGGAGAGTCACACAGGAGCCTTCTTAGGTCATGCTACTCAAGATGTAATTTGTGGACCACCACCTTCTGCGTCACCTGGGAGCTGGTTAGAAATGCTTAATCTCAGGCTCTTCCCCAAACCTACTGAACCAGAATCTGCATTTTAACATGATCCCCAGGTGATTCACAAGCACATTAAAGATACTTGTAAAGTTCTATTTTTAAGGTAGATAGTGCATACATAGGTGTTTATTTTAGCAATATTCTTTAAATGGTGTAGATTTTATACTTTTGCATGTGTATTTTGTAATTAATAACATTTTTTAAAATATATAGTTTGAATAAAGTTTTTAAATATTTTTAAGTATACATATAGAAACAAAGACAAAAAGGAAGGAAAGGAGGGAGAGAAGGGGCACAATTCAGAGAGTTAATAAAATTATGAAGTCTTTTCAATGCTCTTTTAAATTTTGTAAAGAGAAGGGACTTCCCTGGTGGCACAGTGGTTAAGAATCCACCTGCCAATGCAGGGGTCATGGGTTCAATCTCTGGTCCAGGAAATCCCACATGCCGCAGAGCAACTAAGCCCATGCGCCACATCTACTGAGCCTGCGCTCTAGAGCCCACGAGCCACAACTACTGAGCCCACGTACCTAGAGCCCGTGCTCCATAGCAAGAGAAGCCACCACAATGAGAATCCCATGCAACAAAGAGTAGCCCTCACTTGCCACAACTAGAGAAAGCCTGTGTGCAGCAATGAAGACCCAAAGCAGCCATAAAATTAATTTTAAAAAATTAAATTAAAATTTAAAAATTTGTAAAGAGAAAATGTAACACTGATCGTCTTTCTCCCTTCATAAAGAAGACTGCAACAAGCTAAATCATGGTCCACAGCTTGGTGGACTGTGAACTCCCCTCTGGGAAGTGTTAGCTGATGCTGATTCTCAGTTCCTCTAGAATAGGTGCTTACCCAATGCTCCAAACTCACCTGTACGAAAAGTATGACTTTATTTTTTCTTGGCAAGGTCTTCTGAGTTCCTCTTCTGCCAGATGGCAAAAACATTCTCTCTGTCAATTCTGGGCAATCACAGTCAGTTTAACAGGACCCCCTGACCTTTGCCCAACACCCACCCATACACACACTCCTTCCCTTTCCCGGGACTGAGAGTACCAAGGAGTAAGGATAGGATAGATAGAGATATTGCCTGGTCCTCTGTCATTGTCTCTCCATGCTGGTATTTACTGTGACATCCTATTCCCACCTGGTTTCCAATTGCCAGACCATGAAGTCATGGTTATAACTCTATGTCCAAAAGGAAAGCCACTCTAGACTCTCCACTACTCCTTGTACCCTCTCAGAGGGGGTCGGACGCATTCACCCTCTCCCACACCACTCCGGGTCTCTGGCCAGCCTGCCATACATGCATTTCTTTCCATTGCTCCTACACCTCAAGAGGTACGGAAACTCTGGAGACTGGCCCACAGGATTCCTTCCGGATTCACCAGCCTCTAAGCTCACTACTGCTCTTTCTTCACCTTACAAGTCTAGGGAATTTTTATTTGGTCTTGGAGAAAAAGAAAGGCACCGGAAAAAGCTGGCTTTGACTGAGCACCTATTCTTATATGTCTGTGGTTAAGGCATGATTTTATACCCTGGGTTATTGATGACTCTAGCTTTTGAAGTTCAAAACCTTTTAATCACAAAAGTTTTATCTCTGCCTTGAGTTTCCAGAACATATTTTAAGCCTCAAAGCCCAGGGACTGACTTTTTTGTTATCTGCACTATGTTCCACCAACACCGCACCAAGGTGTGGCTGCCAAGAGGTCTAGTGTGAAGAGGGAAGGATCGTTGATTTTTTTTTAATTATTTTTAAAAATCACATGTATCAAAGTAAGATTCCACTACATCTAATTGTAAAGATCCACACATTTTCTCCACCACTACAACTTACCTTTTAGCAACAAACTTTGCAAATGTATGTACAGCATTTTGTACATGTGTTTAAAATTTTGTTGTTCTCTTTATTGAAACAGTTGTCAGACTTGTTTAAATGCAATAAGCATCAAATTTACTGTTTCTGGCATACCAAATGATATCCTCCTTTGTCTCAATTGTAAAATCATTAACATCAGCATTTTACTTTTCCATTTTCCACTCTACTTTTATAAATAAGGGCAAATATGCAATAAAATATTCAAGTAGTTATACAAACATTGCCATATTTAGATGGCAACACTGCTAAAATGAAACTATTAGCTGGCAGACAGCAGTACTCTGAGGTAACATAAAATGGTTATTTGTCTACTGAAATAGAAAAGTCAAATTTGGTATAAGAAGGTTGTTCAGAGGTGTAGCTATATAATATATGAAAGGGCCACTTGTTCAAAAGTTAATGATTACCTGAATTTTGATTCATTAAATGTTTGTTCACTCTTACCTATCTTCACATCTCTAAGTGGAAACAATGAAAACAATTTTACTTGTAACGGCTTTATCAAGATATAATTCCCATACCCTACAATTCATCCAAGTAAGAAAAAACCCACACCTCTCATATTCCTTTGTCCCTCCTTTACCCTCACACTACTACCACACTCACAAAACTTCTGATACCAGATGCTTGGGGGTTTCCCCCTACACCAAGCAATTCTCTGTGATACGAGCAAGGTGTTCTACAATTCAGTTCAGTCTGACACTAACCAAAGTTAGCACAGACCCCACAGGTAAGGGCTCAGTCCCATAAGACTGATCCCCACCTCAGACACCAAACCAAGCGGTAGGTCCCTAGGTTATCCACAACTGCAGTCTGACTTGGCTGCAAATTGGAGGTTCCACGACCACCATCACCCCACTATTAGATTCAGTTATTTGCTAGAACAGCTCACAGAACTCAGGGAAACACTTACCAACATTTATCAGTTTATCATAAAATAAAAGGTATGATAAAGGATACAGATGAACAGCCAAAGGAAGAGATACATAAGGCAAAATCCAGCAGGGTGCCAGGTACAGGAGCGTCTATCCTCGTAGAGTCAGGGTGTACTACCCTCCCAGGATATAGATGTGTTTACCAACCCAGAAGCTCTCCAAACCCCATATTTTTGAAATTTTTATGGCAGTTTCATCATGTAGGCATGATCAATTATTCATCCAATTTCCAGCCCGTCTCCCCTCTTGGAGTATTGGGCAGTGGAATATGGGCGTTATTTTTCATGGCTGAATAATATTCCATTGGATCTACATTTATTTATCCATTCATAAGTTAATAGACATTTGGATTGTTTCCACCTTTTAACTATTATGAATAATGCTGCTAGGAACATTCACGTACAAGTTTTGTATGAACACATATTTGCAATTCTCTAGGAATAGAATTTCTGGGTTATACAGAAGCTCTGTTTAATCTTTTGAGGAATTACCAGAATGTTTTCCAAAGTGTCTGCATCATTTTACATTCCCACCAGCAGTATATGAGGATTCCAATTTCCTCCTGTCCTCACTAATACTTGTTAATATCCACCTTTTATCATTAAAAACACCTTAGTGGATGCGAAGTGGTATATCTCACTGTAGTTTTGATTTGCATTTTCCTGATGACCAAAAATGTCAAACATCTTTTCATGTGCTTATTGACCACTTGTATATCTTTTTTGGAGAAAATGTGTATTTAGACTGAGTGGGTTATTTTTTTTTTTTGAGTGGGTTATTTTTGTTTTTATTATTGCGTTTATGTGTTCTTTATATATTCTAGATACAAGTCCTTTAGCAGATAATATGATATGCAAACATTTCTTCCATCCAATAAGTTGTCTTTTCCTTCTTTTGATAGTGTCTTTTGATGCACAAAACTTTTTTAATTTTTATGAAGTCTAATTTATCTATTGATGTGGACTGATTTTTTTGTCACCCATACCGCCTCTCAGAAAATTTATGTGTTGAAGTCCTAACCCTTAATATGATAGTATTAGGAGATGGGGTCTTTAGGAGAGAATTAGATCTAGATGAGGTCATGAGAGAAGGGCCCTCATGGTGAGATTAATGTCCTTGTAAAGAGAAACACCAGAGAGTTTTCTTCCTCCTTCTCTCTCTCTCTCTCTCGCTCTCTCTCTCTCTCTCTCTCTCTCTCTCTCTCTCCCTCTCTCTCTCCTGGCACTGTGATCTAAGACTCCCAGCCTCCAGAACTGTGAGAAATAAATTTCTATTGTTGAAACCACCCAGTCCATGGCATTTTGTTATGAGAGCCTGAGCTAAGAAATTTATTTTTTCTTTTGTTGTGCATACTTGTGGTGTCTTATCTAAGAATCCATGACCAAATCCAAGGTCATGAAGTTTTACCTCTGTGTTTTCTTCTAACAGTTTTTAGGTTTTAGCTCTTACATTTGGATCTTTGATGCATTTTTGGTCCATTTTGTATATGGCGTGAGCTAGGGATCGAACTTCATTCTTTTGTATGTTGATATCCATTTGCCTCAGCACCATTTATTGAAGAGACTCTTCTCTCTCTATTAAATGCTCTTGGTACTCTTGTCAAAAATCAATTGGCCAGGGGCTTCCTTGGTGGTGCAGTGGTTAAGAATCTGCCACAAATGCAGGGGACATGGGTTCAAGCCCTGGTCCAGGAAGATCCCACATGCCACGGAGCAACTAAGCCCATGTGCTACAACTACTGAGCCTGCACTCTAGAGCCCACAAGCCACAACTACCAAAGCCCACATGTCACAACTACTGAAGCCCACGTGCCTAGAGCCCATGATCCTCAACAAGAGAGGCCCCAGCGCGCTGCAACTAGAGAAAGCACATGTGTGGCAACGAAGACCCAATGCAGCCAAAAATAAATAAATAAAATAAATAAATAAATATGTTCAAAGAGCTGCAAGAAACCATGTCTAATGAACTAAAAGAAAGTATGTGGTTATCTCCCCAAATAGAGATTATCAATAGAGATATATAAATTATTTTTTTAAAAAATCAAACAAATTCTGGAATTGAAAAGTACAATAATTGAAATGAATATTTCATGAGAGATGCTCAATAGCAGATTTGAGCAGACAGAAGAAAAACAATAAACTTGAAGATACATGTCAATGAAGATTATCTAGTTTGAGAAACAAAAGTAAAAACAATAAAGAAAAATAAACACAGTCTCAAAAACCTGTGGAGATACCATCAACTGTACTAATATAAGCATAACGGGAGTCTCAGAAGAAGGGGAGAAACAGAAATGGGAAGAAAGAATACTTGAGGAAACAATGGCCAGAAACTTCCAATTTGATGAAAAACATTAATCGCCACATCTAGAAGCTCAAAAAACTCCAAGGAGGATAAACTCAAAGAGATCCACACCTTGACATATATTAGCCAAACTGTCAAAAGACAAAGAGAATTTTGAAAGCAGCAAAAGAGAAGTGACTTACCACATTCAAGAAATGTTCAGTAAGATTAACAGCTGTATTCTCATTAGAAACAGAGTGAAGGAAATGGAATGACATATTCAAAGTTCTGAAGAAAAAAAAAACCTGTCAATCAAAAATTCTAAATCCAGCAAAAACTACCCTTCAAAAATACTACCAAAGCCCGCGTGCCTAGAGCCCATGCTCGGCAACAAGAGAAGCCACTGCAATGAGAAGCCTGCACACAGCAATGAAGAGTAGCCCCAGCTTGCCACAACTAGAGAAAGCCCGTGTACAGCAACAAAGACCCAACACAGCCAAAAATAAATAAAATTAATTAATTTTTTTTTAAAAAAGGTTTTTTAAAAGTTGAGAGAGCAGACATACTTTTCTCTTTCCTTATTCTAGGGGAAAATCATTTAGTCTTTCACTATTAAGTATTGTATTAGCTGTGAGTTTTTCATAGATACCCTTTATCAGATTGAGGAAATTTCCTTCTATTCCTAATTTGTTGAATTTTTTGTTTTTGGGTTTTTTTTTGTTTGCAGTACGCAGGCCTCTCACTGTTGTGGCCTCTCCCATTGCGGAGCACAGGCTCCGGACACGCAGGCTCAGCGGCCATGGCTCACGGGCCCAGCCGCTCCGCGGCACGTGGGATCTTCCTGGACTGGGGCACGAACCTGTGTCCCCTGCATCAGCAGGTGGACTCTCAACCACTGCGCCACCAGGGAAGCCCTGTTGAATGTTTTTATAAAGAAAGTGTGTTGGATTTTTCTCACATGTTTCTTTCTGCATCTATTTATTTATATTATGTCAGTAATAATGGCCCCACTCTTATTCTTGATTTTAGTAATATGAGTCTTCTCTCCTTTTTTCTTGGTCAGTCTAGCTAAAAGGTTTGTCAACTTTGTTGATCTTTCCAAGGAACCAACTTTTGGTTTGTTTATTTTTCTCTGTAGTTTTTCTATTCTGAGTTTAATTTCCACTCTAATCTTTATTGTTTCCTTTTTTTGCTTGCTTTAGTTTTGGTTTGCTCTTCTTTTTCCTCAAATATCTTAAGGTGGAAGGTTAAGTTATTGATTTGAGATCATTCCTCTTTTATAATACAGGTGCTGATAGCTATAAGTTTCCCTCAAATTACTGTTTTAGCTGTATCCCATAAATTTTGTTATATTGTGTCTTCAATTTTTCTCTTTTCTCTTGTGATTTCTTCTTTGACTCATTGATTATTCAGTTGTTAATTCCACCTATCTGTTAATTTCCAAAATTTCTTTCAGTTATTGATTTCTAATTTAATTTCACTGCGGTTGAAGAACACTGAATAATTTCAATCCTTTCAAATCTATTGAATAAACAGCTTTCCATATATTTATTAATTCTATAACCTTTCTAATGGTTAATTTGCTCAAGTCTTCTGACCATATATTGTATGAACTTTTTGTATAAGAAACACATTAACCATTTGTCATCTTTGCTGTATTTTTCACATTTTGCGTGTATCTCATTTAATCTTGGTTACTTATGTAGAGAACTTTTAAATGTCTGTGTAGTCGAATATGTCTTTTCCTTTTTTAATTTATTCTATCACTTAAAAGTTTGTAAGTTAAAAAAAATTAAGACAGGCCACAGACTGAAAGAAAATATTTGCAAGACACTTACCTGAAGAAAGATTATTATCCAAACTATATGAAGAAACCTTAAACCTCAACAATAAGAAAACAAACAACCCAATTTAACAATGGGCAAAAGATCTGATCAGACACCTTACAAAGAAGTTATACAAGTGGCAGATAAGGATATGAAAAGATAAGCATTTAAGGAATTACAACTTAAAATAACAATGAGATACCACTACACAGCTGTTAGAATGAGTAAAATCCAAAAGACTGATAACACCAAATGGTGGTGAGGATGTGGAACAAAAGGAGCTCTCTCACTCATTGTGATGGTAATGCAAAATGGTACAGAGACTTTGGAAGGCAGTTTGGCAGTTTTTTACAGAACTAAACATACTCTTACCATACGTTTCAATAAACACACTCTTTGGTATTTACTCAAATGACCTGAAAACTTACGTCCACACAAAACTTGTATGAACGTTTATAGCAGCTTTATTCAGAACTGTTAAAACTTGAAAGCAACTAGAACAAATAATTGTATGGAAACATAAAAGACCCCGAATAGCCAAAGCAATCTTGAGAAAGAAGAACAAACCTGGAGGTATCATGTGTTCTGATTTCAACTGTACAACAAAGCTATAGTAATCTAAACAGTATGGTACTGGCACAAAAGCAGACACATAGATCAATGGATCAGAATAGAGAGCGCAGAAATAAACCATATAGAAAAGTAAACTAAAAATAGATTAAAGAGACTTAAATGTAAGACCTGAAATCATAAAACTCCTAGAAGAATACATAGTCAGTACACTCTTTGACAATGGTCTTAGCAATTTGGGGTGGGGGGGTGGGGGTTGGTTCTGTCTCCTCAGGAGGGGAAACAAAAGTGAAAATAAATAAATGGAACTACATAAAACGAAAAAGTTTTTCACAGCAAAGAAAACTATCAAAACAAAAAGGCAGCCTACTGAATGGGAGAAGATATTTGCAAATTATATATCCAATAAGAGGTTAATATCCAAAATATACAAAGAACTCATAAAACTCAACATTAGGGAATTCCCTGGCAGTCCAGTGGTTAGGACTCTGTGCTTTCACTTCTGAGGGCCTGGGTTTGATCCCTGGTCAGGGAACTAAGATCCCACAAGCTGCAAGGCATGGCCAGAAAAACAAAAAATCAGAAAAAAATCCTCAACATCAAAAAAAACCTGATTTTAAAATGGGCAGGGGTTCTGAATAGAAATTTCTCCAAAGAAGACATACAGATGGCCAAAGACACATGAAAAGATGCTCAACATCACTAATCATCAGGGGAATGAAAATCAAAACTACACGAGATACCACCTCACACTTGTCAGAATGGCTGTCATCAAAAGGACAACAACTAGCAAGTGTTGGTGAGCACGTAGAGAAGAGGGAACCCTCATGCACTGTTGGTGGGATTATAAATTGGTACAGCCAGTAAGGAAAACAGTTTGAAGATTCCTCAAAAAATTAAAAAGAGAGCCACCATTTGATCCAGCAATTTCACTTCTGGATATTTACCCAAGAAAAGCAAAAACTAATTTGAAAAGATATACACACACCAATATTCATTGCAGCATTATTTACAGTAGCCAAGATACGGAAGCAACTTAAGTGTCCATGGATAGATGAATGGAAAAAGAAGATGTGAAATATTACTCAGCCACCAAAAAAAAAAAATCTTGCCATTTTCAACAACATGGATGGATCTAGAGGGCATTATGCTAAGTGAAATAAGTCAGAGAAAGAAAAATACTGCATGATGTCACTTGTATGTGGAATCTAAAAAACAAAACAAACAAAAGAAAATAAAAACAGACTCACAGATACAAAGAACAAATGAGTAGTTGCCAGAGGGGAAGGGAATGGGGTGGGGCAAAAAAATAGGTGAAGGGGACTAAGAGGTATGAACCTCCAGTTGTATAATAAATGAGCCACAGGGTTGTAATATACAGCATAAGGCATATGGGTAATAATATTTTACTAACTTTGTATGGGAACACATGGCTACTAGACTTACCACACTGACCATTTCATAATGTATGCAAATGTCATATCACTATGTAGTACACTGGAAACTAACATAATATTGTATGTCAACCATATTTCAATATTTTTTAAAGGCTTATAATCTATCTGTACTTTTTAAATGTGTAAAATTATTAGAGACTAATGTGAAAGTACAGTTGACCCTTAAACAACATGGGTTTGAACTGAGCCAGTCCACTTTTTTTTTTTTTTCACTTCTTAATCTATATTTTACTTATTTACTTTTTGGCTGCACCGTGAGGCTTGTGGGATTTTAGATCTGTGACCAGGGATCTAACTCAGGCCGAAGACAGTGAGAACAACAAGTCCTAACCACTGGACTGCCAGAGAATTCCCAGCCAGTCCACTTCTAAGCAATTTTTCTCCAATAAATACAAAGCACAAGTGAGATTTGTTCAACATGGCAGAGTAGAAGGACATGCTCTCACACCCTCTTACGAGAGCACCAGAATCACAACTAACTGCTCAACAATCATCAACAGGAAGACACTGGACCTCACCAAAAAAGACACCCCACATCCAAAGACAAAGGAGAAGCCACAATGAGACAGTAGGAGGGGTGCAATCACAACAAAATCAAATCCCATAACTGCTGGGTGGGTGACTCACAAACTGGAGAACACTTATACCACAGAAGTCCACCCACTGAGTACATCCAAAAACAGCAGATTACATTTTCTTCTCAAGTGCGCACATAACATTCTCCAGGATAGATCACATCTTCAGGCACAAATCAAGGCTCAGTAAATCTATGAAAATTGAGGGCTTCCCTGGTTGCGCAGTGGTTGTGAGTCTGCCTGCCAATGCAGGGGACACGGGTTCAATCCCTGGTCCAGGAGGATCCCACGTGCCACGGAGCAACAAAGCCCGTGGGCCACAACAGTTAGAGCCCATGCTCCTCAACAGGGGAAGCCACTGCAATGAGAAGCCTGCATACCGCAGTGAAGAGTGGCCCCCATTCTCTGCAACTAGAGAAGACTGCAAGCAGCAGCGAAGACCCAATGCAGCCAAAATTAAATAAATAATTTAAAAAATTTTTTTAAAAAAAGAAAATTGAAATCATATCACCAACTTTTCTGACCACAACACTGTGATATTAGAAATCAATTACAGGGGAAAAAAACATAAACAACACAAACAAATGGAGGCTAAACAATACGTTACTAAATAACCAAGAAATCAAAGAGGAAATCAGAAAATACCTAGAGACAAATGACAATGAAAACA
>NW_020173674.1:11497261-11541859 GCF_003031525.2 Neophocaena asiaeorientalis asiaeorientalis
CGTCCGGAGTCTGTGCTCTGCAACGGGAGAGGCCACAACAGTGAGAGGCCCGCTTACCACAAAAAATTTTAAAAATAAATAAATAAAAAATAAATTTAAAAAATGAAATCTTATTCAGTAATATTTTTAAAAGAGCTATCAAGCCATTAAAAGACATGAAGGAACCTTAAATGCATATTGCTAAGCGAAATAAGACAACCTGAAAAAGTTACATTAATGTATGATTCCAAGTATAAACATTCTGAAAGAGTCAAAACTATGGAGATAGTAAAAAAAAAAAAAAAAACATCCTTGCCAGGGGTTAGGGAGGAGGAAGGGATTAATTAGAGGAAGACAGAAGATTTTTAAAGTAGTGAAACCATTCTGTATGATACTGTAATGGTGGAAACATTACACATTTGTCAAAACCCACAGAAAGAGAAACTCACACAAAGAGTGATCCCTAATGTAAAGTATGGATGTCAATTAATAACAATGTATCAACCAATGTTGGCTCATGAATACACCATATCAATAACAGGGGAACTGGTTCAGGGGTGGGTAGGGAGACACTAAGTAAGGGGATATATGGAAACTCTGTACTTTCCACTCAATTTTTTTGTAACTGATCCAAAAAAAACATAACTTTTTTCAAAGAGTTTGCAAGCTCTTCTCCCTAAAATCTAATATTCACTTGTTTTTCTCCCCCTTTTAAATATAACTTTTAAAATCTAAATAAATGTATTATGTGGTATGGGAGGAAAAAATCTTCTTAGATTTTTTTCTTCCTAGTTGTTAACTCCATCATCCCAACACCATCTACTGACTTTTCTTCCCTCTTTGATTTGTGATGCTTTATCATAGTCTTATGTAAAGGACCTATTTCTGTGCTAACCCAGATAACATTTTGAATTACAAATGATCTACTCATCACCCAATAGGTTTATCTTTATTCTTAGCTTTCTGTGTCTCTTGTTTCTGCAGTGAACTTTAAAAACAACTCGATTTCCTTTCAGATCATAGACTATCAGAGTTGACAGGAACCTAAATATGACAATACCCAAATGACTCATTTTATAGATGAGGAAATTGGGGCCCAGAGAGTACATAGACTACCCCGTGGTCATGCAACTGGTTAAAGGAAGAAATAGGACTAGTACCCAAGTGTTTTTCACCTATGTCAGAAGATAATCTAAATCTAATCTTCCAATTTTTCAAATGGTTTGTTAGAAAATCTCAGAGATGTGTTCATTTATTAATTGGGGAAGGGGGACCCAGTGTGCAAGTGAACCTCAGGAAATCTAGGATAAGACAGAACACTGGAGCTCTATTTGCATGAGACGCTTCCCCAGCCCAGTCTCTGGGGAACATGTTTCAAGTTCTCGAATGAAGGGAACTACAAGAAATTGAAAGAGTGGGTAAAGCCACTCTTGAGCAGGGATGGGAGGGTGGCGGGTGGTCACTAGAGCTGAGGATCCAGAGCTGGCCAACAAGGACTTCTACTTATCGAAGGAAGATAATTTTATTCCCATTTCAAGGCAGGAACAGCACAGGAAAAAGACAGCAGTAGTCTTAGCAGAGGCGCCAAAGGGGAAATAACAGTAGCTACAGCAGAAAGAACAAGAACAAAGGAGGCAAGTCTCCTGAGAGATTAGAATACCAATGGCAAACTGGGTTGGGGTTCATAGTCCAAAACTCTGTCATAATATTTACTCAAGCCTGAAGTCTCTGAGAGGATGTGGTACAGGATTTTGCTCTAGTATTAACAAAACAGACCTCCTCCTCCAGGAGTTGCTTCCATTGACCCTCTCCTCTCAATCCTATTCACCCACACTTCATTATAATATCTTGCTTGTGTGCAAACCCTTTTAAGTACTTTTGTTATGTAGTGCAACTTCTACGTGTGAGTGTGGTTAAGACATTCCCATGGAGGTAACCTTTCTTGAAAATAGCCCGGTACAGTATATCAAGAGCCTCAAAAATGTTCTTAAAGAAAAAATGTTCTTAACTTTTGACCCAGAAATTCCTCTTCTAAGGAAATAATCCAGATGACAAAGATTTATGCACAAAGATGTTTATTACAGCATACTTATAATACCATACATAAGTAGTATACCTAAGTATCCAACAACTGAGCAAAAGTTAAATAAATAATGGTATATCCATTTGATTAAATATCATACAGCCATGAAAAAAAAATTATGGTCTTGAAGAATTAACTGGGAAATGTTATAAACCAATGTTAGACAAGAGAAGCAGGTAACTGTGTTGTTTGTATTGTATAAGCTCTATTATGTTTTTTTTTTAATAGGAAAATACTAGATGGAAGGATGCCAAAATGTTACTAGTAGTTGCCTCTGGATGACAGGACCCAGGATTATAATTGACTTATCTTCTGCTTTAAGACAAACAAGCAAACAAAAAAAACCACTGTATTTGCTAAATTGTTTTCAGTTATTACATCTAAAAAAATGCTTATAGCCAGTAAAAAGAATCAATTAAAAGGAAGTTACTCAGTGACCTTCTCTACTCTGTCGTCAGTTTGGAACGTCAAGGATGTACCTGGACCTGCTAGCATTTAGATTTAACCCCACAAACCTGTTTACTGTATCCTTCTACCCCAATTACAAGGCCCTCTAACTCTGAACCACTGGCTATCCACAGGACTAATAACACATGAGATGAGGCAAACATGCAGAAGCACAAGACATCTTGCTTTGGGTGGGAATCTGTGTCTCCATTAGAAGGGAGTTTCCACTCTGGATAGGGGAAAGAGAATACATAAAGAATGGATGCAAGATGGATCAAAGGAAGGGGGGAAATGTGGCTCTCTTAGACATGACTTGGCTCTCTAAATTTAGAACTATGCCTGGAAATGAAAGAGACCTAACCCCATTGTCAGACTCTAGAGTTTCTCCTACAGGGGGCTTCACTATAGCCCTAGAGGACCAGGACTCCGGAGTTTGAACCATAGTTAAGTGGCTGGGAGGGGAAGATGAGACAGACTGCGAAGATAAACTGAGTCTTTATAGCACACTTTCTTAAATTTTACTGTACTTAAGAATCAACCAGGGAGATTGTTTACATTGTTGATTCCTAGGCTCTACCACCAGAGATTCTGATCTAATAGGTCTGGGGTAGAGCCAAAGAACATTGCGCTTTTATCAAGCAATCCCACCACCACCACCAAAAGGCTTCCTGATGCACTGAACACAGCTTTAAAAATCTAGAGACTTTGAAATTATAGGCAAAATACTGTGTGTGTGCATTTTTCTGGAGAAAGTCTGTTACTACCATCAGATTCTCAAGGAGTTCCATAATTCAAGATGCCTAAGAACTGTCTTGATGCGCACGAAGAGAACTAGAGAAGCTTCACTCAAGCAGCAAGTCAGGGGGCCGGGGCAAGGTTTTCAAAAAAGAACAAAAACCTACAAACTCTGAGAAGCCAAGCAGAACCAAGTCAGAGCGAAGTGAAAGCCAGTGAGGTGGAGAACCCTTAGGATGTACCTAAATCATTTTCACCTGTAAGTCTGGAATGTTAATAGCTTATTTTTATTAGCCACAGGAACTTGGTGGATGGATGCGTGGCTTAAAGGCACAGGGGTCAGGAAGACATCAGCTCCAGGGGACAGTAATAGGAGGGAAGGCCAGTGGATTTTCCTAGGCAGATAGACTCCAAGGTTGTGGAGATAAGGGAAGAAAAATGGTGGTTAACTCTTGGGTTTTACAATCTGGAGTTCAGCTGCTATAAGAATCCAGAGTACTGTCAGGTAGATGTGGTGGGGCATACCTGAGGCAGCTGTAGTTGAGATGGGGCAGTGATGATAGAAGTGGTCACCATTCCCTACCTCCCTATATGATCAGTCATGGTGCACAGGAGGACAAGAATAGAGACTGTGATCAAAGATGCTGAGACTGCAGCAAGGAGGACGAGTTCTCCTGGTGTTCTGCTAAGAATGGGGTAGGAGAGGGAGCTGGCTTCCAGCCCGTACTCTAGGAGGTGGTCAGAGAGATTGACTTTGTTAGAAGAGTGAGCATATTTCCACACCCTCTTTGTTGTCCTTTGTGGACCGGGAAACAACTATTACAAATATTATCATAGGGACTTCCCTTGTGGCACAGTGTTTAAGAATCCGCCTGCCAATACAGGGGACACAGGTTGGAGCCCTGGTCCAGGAAGATCTCACATGCTACGGAGCAACTAAGCCCGTGTGCCACAACTACTGAGCCTGCGCTCTAAAGGCCGCGAGCCACAACTACTGAGCCCACGTGCCACAACTACTGAAGCCCGTGCATCCTACAGCCCGTGCTCTGCAACAAGAGAAGCCGCTGCGCTGAGAAGCCCGCGCACCACAATGAAGAGTAGCCCCCGCTCACTACAACTAGAGAAAGCCTGCGCGCAGCAACGAAGACACAACGCAGCCAAAAAAAACCCAAACATTTTCATAAAACGTTTACCTCCTAGACCAAATGTTCATTAGCTACATTCCCCTCAAAACAAACTTCTCATTCATTTGTGATATCACAACAGGTCGCTTAGCTGATTTCCCTGCCTCCGATCTTCTGGACAACAGCTCAAGGGATAGTCTTTAAAATATTCAGTTGTTCCCCTAATAGTTAGTGAAAATTTTTAAAGCTTCAGAATCCTGTTTTTAAATGAAATATCACTGAGAAGTCCAATTTAATAAAAGTTAGAAGCAAAGCTGTTCTTGTTAAAATGTGTAGGTGAGCTACACAGTAGCTGTCCCCTCTGTTCAGCACAGTGATATCACAACAGTCGCTTAGCTGATTTCCCTGCCTCCGATCTTCTGGACAACAGCTCAAGGGATAGTCTTTAAAATATTCAGTTGTTCCCCTAATAGTTAGTGAAAATTTTTAAAGCTTCAGAATCCTGTTTTTAAATGAAATATCACTGAGAAGTCCAATTTAATAAAAGTTAGAAGCAAAGCTGTTCTTGTTAAAATGTGTAGGTGAGCTACACAGTAGCTGTCCCCTCTGTTCAGCACCCCTCTCCCATCCTTGTGGCTGCTCTGGAGGCAACGCCACGGAGCTCTAGTGGTTTGAATCCCACTGGCCTGCTTACGGCAGTAAAAGTACTTAGAGCCCAAGCATTATAGTTGCTGCCACCATCCCCCCTTCCTAGTCCCATACCTGGAACAATTAGCTCCCAAATTGTTTTTCACCATTTTTCAAAACTTTTGACTATGGGGAATTCCAAATATACATAAAAATCAAATCAAATATAATAATATACCCATAATCCAGCTTTAATGATTATTAGCTCACAGCCAATCTTGTTTCATTTATACCTCTCTAACCTCTCTTACCCCATACTACTTAGAAGCAAACTTCCTCATAACATTCCATCCACTAGAATTTCATCACATTGCTCAGTCTGACAAGGAATTAATTATAACCAACAATACCAGTGTCACATCTAAAAAATAATCATCCCTTAGTGAAATCAAGTATCCAGTGTTCAAATTTCCAATTTTCTCATAAAGTTATGTTTATATCAGGAACCAAATAAGACTCATGCATTGTGATTGGTTTATGTCTTTTAATCTGTAGATTGACTGATATCTTTCAGTCTATAAGTATCCTTCCATCTTTTTTCCTCTTGCAATTAATTTATTTTAAAAATTAGGTCATTTGTTTTGTAATTCTTGCCCCATTTTGCTAATTGCATCCCCATAATGTACTTAAACGTTTCCTACAACCTCTGTATTTCCTATAAAATAGTAATTGGATATAGGTTTGATCAGACTCAGGTTTTTGTTTTTCTTTTTTTGAAAAACCACTTTGTAGGTGGTATCTGTCTCTTTTTGTGACGTTAGAAGCTGTTGATGCTCAGTGCCTAAGATCTATTTATTAAGGATGGCAAAATGGTGATATTTCAATCACCCCATTTATTAGATGAAATGTTTTTATAAAATAAACTTCCCCTCACCTATGAGGATACCCACACCTCAATATTTTTCACATTATGCCATCTGTCCTGCATGACACATCTTCTCCAATTGATGAAATGCTAGCTATACTTTCAAACCAACCAAAATATCACCTCTCAGTGAAGTCTTGCCCTCACTCCAAGCAGACTTCACCCTTCTTCTAGTGCTAGAAACGTATCATTATAATAACGTTTATCTCATTGACTCATAAATTTAATGCCTCTATCCCTGGGGCTCAAAAACAGAAATGGCCTTTGGTCCTAGCACCTGTATAAAGTATTTATTGAACAAATATGTGTAGGATTTCACTTTAGAAAAGTCAGTATCACTTAAGTGACATTATGTAAAATACAAGTTACAAAGCAACTCGCAATGAGATAACCATCACTAGAAGAAGAGTTACCAGAATTCAAGACACTTTACAAGACCGAGTAGAGCTGAATTACCAAGGGTCCACCATCAGACTTTAACCAGACTGAGAAGAGAGCCTGGGGCCTGTTTTCAAAATTACAAAGACATGGTGAGAATCAGGTTGAACCCAGGTCCTTCCCAGGAATTCCGTCAGTAAAAAGTCAGAAGCAGGCTAGATGTGAACCCTGGTGGTACATCAGTATTTAAGAAGGGAAAGGAGGTCCTGAAAACGAGGACTAAAAGGAGGAGAGAATTTTCTTCCTAGAATGTTGGTGATGTCACTAGGGGCACGAAACTAGAGAACTCTCTGGCTTGGGAGTTTTTGTTTGTTTTGTTTTTAAGAAGCTGCAGGGTTTCCTAGTGCAAAGAGAAGTAACTAGCAGCAAAGAGAGTAGGGTTTGCTTGGATGTTTCATGTTTGGATTTTTTTCTCATCTTCCTATAGTGTTTATTTGGATCTTGGTCTGGGGTCTGGGGTCTGGAAACATAGAGGGCATGGATTCAATTTTCATTTAACTCTTCTTCCTCTGATGTAAAACTAAGGTTCCATATCCTGAAGGACTCCAGGAATCAGCAATTCAGTGGGCAAGATATGAAAATATTCTGTCCTAACCTCCTATCTTTAAGTCAGGCTGACCAATTCACACACAACCCAGCAAATAATTTTTATTTAAATTTTAACTTTGCTTTAATGGAAACTATCTTGGACCTCTTCTCTCTGTCCCCTCCTACACTTCACTCACTGTTCTTTTTCTGCATACACTATGTCCCAGTTCCGTGATACACAGGTAGGCTCCTCACCACTTCCTATAACTGGTACCCTGGGAGTTTAGATTGTTCTGTCAGAGGTAGTACCAGATCTGATCCCCCCATCCTCCTCTTGCCTTCTTCCCTCTCTACTTGAAGGTGATATGCTCTGATCTCTAGTGGTTATTCTAGCTAATATGTACAGTTTCACAGAAGTCTTAAGCTAATCAATACATTCACTTTCCTCCTGAATATAAGAACATGAAAATTAGTGTTCTAGTCACCCCAAGTTACATGTTATTGTTGTCCAGTAGTTTAATTCTAGCTCATATTCCCCTCCCACAAATTACAGTTTTTACACTTAATGCTTACCTACTCTTACCAACATTATTTACCAGTATCTTTGTTCAGTGTTCCTTCTTGAATCAGATTTTCCATTTAAGACCATTTTCCTTCTGCCTCAGGAATCCTGGCTTACCTGTGGCAAACTCTGCTTTTGTCTGAAAATGTTTCTCATTAGCCCTCTTTCTTAAAAAAGTTTTACCGAGTGTCAACTTCCATGATAACTTCTTTTGTTAATGGGATGCAGCGAAAGAATTCCAGTTTCCTGGCTTTCACAGTTGGTGCTGACAAGTCACCCATCTAGGCTGTTTTCTAAGGTTTGTCTGCATTTTATCTCTAGCTGCTCAAGATACAGAGCATTTTACCTCAGTCTCTAGATACGAGTTGCTTTTTATCTTGCTTGGCGAACTCACTGGGATTCCTAAATCTGAGGTTTAGTGCCTTTCATCAAATCTGAAAATTGATCGGTGGTTACCTCCTTGGATATTGTCTCTTCCTATTGTCTCCTCCTGGAGCTCCAGATACCTTAGTACATTAGATCTTCTCATTCACTTGTCCTCTACCGTCTGCTTCTCAACTTCTTTGTCATTTTCCATTCTTCCTTTCACTCTCTTTGGACTGCATTCTGTATAATTTCTTGAGATCTTCCAATTCACTAGAACCCCTTCAATTTCTCCAATCAACTTAATCTGAGTTTTTATTTCAAATTTGTATTTTTCATTTCTAATTCAGAAAGGCTTTTTTTCCCCCCAAAAATCTGCTGGGTTGTTTTTTGTCACCTCTTAGCTTCAAACTTGTATTAGCTCATTAATCAAAAAGTTATTTCATTAGCCTGTGTGACAATGCTATCATCGGAAGTATTTAAGGATCAGCTTCTGTGACTTTTTGGCCCCTTTTCCATTTGTGGCATCTTATTTCTTTGTGCATCTTAAAATTTTTAAGCAGGATTTGCTTTGGGTGTTTATATATAGGAATTGAGGCCTTCAAGGGATTGCACTTGCTTCTGGAAATCACCTGAAGGCATGACCAACTGTTAGCAGATAGAGTAGGGAGCCCAGAAAAGAACCAGATATAGCTTTTTGACATAAGAGAAGCCATTTTAGGCCTAAGCCGTTTTATGATCTAAGCCTGGCCACAATGCCTGCCCTTGAACAGGTCTCAGTAATAATGATCTTAAGGGAACAAAAGAACAAATTGTTACTGGGCAAGAGAAGTAACAACAGCAAGGCTAATAAATGAGTTCTAGAGACTCCCAGTTCTGTTTTAATGGTAAAGATTAGTCTGAAGCACTTTCTTGAGCTGTTTTTCAGAATTTAAACATCCCCTTGGGCACTCAACCACCAGATCAACTGGAACCTAGATGGTGATGTTGACCTTTTCTGGTTTCAGTCAACTAAAGCTTGTACTCTGTCAACCTTAGCCCCAATTCTATGGTGAACTCTCCTGAGCCCAAGCTCCTTCATGAATATGCACGTAGTCTTAGCTTAAAACTTCCCCCATTTTGCTGATCCGGAGAGACACTGCTTTGGGAAAGATCCCTGGTGTTCTCCTTACTTGCTGCAAGTAATAAATCTTTCTTTCTCCTGATCTTTGGCTTGGCTGTGTCTTTGGCTTGACACCCACCAAGACGTGAGCCCAGTTTTGGGGTAATATCAAGGTTGAGACATAAAATTCCTTGCTGCCCTCTTCCAAAGAGTTGATTTCTTGTTCACCTTTACACTGAGGGTATCCTGGCTTTACTTGGAGTCACCTTCGTTTTGTTTCCCATACCCTGCATAGTCACTAAAATAGATGCTGAAAGCCTGCTGACTTTGGCAAAAGCTGAGTAAAAGCTAGCTCTAGCAGTTGCTTACTTCCTACAATCCCAGTTTTCACTTCATTTTTGAAGATCTATGGATTCCTTACTTTTGTGCTTGTTCAGCAATATGTTTTTAACTATTTTTTAAATAAATACATTTGACCCAGCATCTTGTTTCTGCTGAAAGTACTTTTCAGAGTGCCCAACCCACCACAATGCCAAAAAACAGAAGTCTGAATTAGTTCCAACTATACACACTATACTCCCCTCACCCTTGATTCTAACAGACTGGGTTGTAAAAAGGCCCAGAGTGCAAAGTTTGCAAAAGCCCGATGCTAACTTTGGCTTAAGGGTGGAGCAAAAAAGAACTGAAGACGAGAGCGGTGTTAAGTGCCTGGCACCTTTCCGTGAATCTCTCATATTTCTTTTTCTTTTCCTCAGGCACAAATGCCTTATGGCATCAGACTACTTGTCCATTAGCACTACAAATACCTGGGCAAAGACAGCAAGATAGTAATCCCTTCTGTATCCTAAATAAAAGTGGAAGAACCTGTCCTTTTCAACAATAAAGATAGAAATGTATATAGTGAGAAGCATAGCAGTTTCTCCTCAGCTAAAAATAAAACAAAATAGCTAGTTGTCACATGCTTACAATAATATTTACGGCTCCTACAATTACACTAACAGGTGTAATGCTCTTGACTCAATCCATTCATGGCTGCATTTCATACTACATAAAAAGGGAAAAAATAGTCAGGATATAATACAGACAGACCAAAATGACTATTTTCATTTATGCTTCCCCTACCTCATTTCCTCCAGCTTCCTCTCCATCCACGTCTGCCCCTAAATTCTGGGTGGATCAGCTGAAGAACTCGTGTTTTAAGTGATGTAGACAGCAGCAAAGTCAAGAGGTCATAGGTTGGGATTTCCCTGGCAGTCCAGTGGTTAAGACTCCGTGCTTCCACTGCAGGGTGCGAGGGTTCGCTCCCTGGTCAGGGAATTAAGATCCCACATGCCGCGCACCGCGGCCAAAAAAAAAAAAAAAAAACACTTCATTAATTTACATGAAAAAGAAATTTGCGGAGTTCCCTGGTGGCCTAGTGGTTAGGATTCCGGGCTTTCACTGCCATAGCCCAGCTTCAATCCCTGGGTGGGGAACTGAGATCCCACAAGCCACAGGGCACAGCCAAAAAAAAAAGAAATTAGCTCCTACAATGTCGTGCGTGTGGGCACACGCAGGCGCGCGCTTTCTTGGCATAGGCTGTCCCTCAGGAGTGATTTAAATTTCCAGACACACCTCCTTGGCTTTGGCCAACGGGGCCACTTGCTTCCCAGCTGAGGTACCCTTTGTAGCCGGAAGTGACACTTTAGTTAGAGCCATCGGCTCTAGGGAATTCTCTATTGCCCTAGAGGGCCCCATATCAAGGGCTAAGTTCACCTCTCATCAGCTTGGGCGTTATATAGATGACATGATTTACAAAAGTTTCTCCTACCTACATGCTACATGTCAGCCTGTCACTGTCATCTCAGATTCTACAGCAATCATTCATTCCTTTGAGATAAACACTGTTTCCTATATGAACACTCCTTTCTTGTGGTTATCACCACACCCACCATGAAACTAGTATCACTGCCAGGGGAGTCGAAGCCAGTCATCCTGGATTCTAGTTTGAAGCTGAATTCTTAAGCAAGTCTTTAGTGTCTCAAGTTGCAATTAACTCACCACAGGCATTTGAATAACCTAGGTTACTTAAGATTTCAGATTCCTGAGTCCCACTTATTTAAGCAATTTTTGGAAACGCAGCATGGAGATCTGCATTTTTAACAAGCTTCCCAGGTAATTCCTGCGTACTTGCTCAGATCTATAAGGCTGGGTGTAGGTCGTCTGTAACTCTATCTATGAAAATACCAAGATAAACCTTTACTATCCTGTACTTCAGATATAAAGACAGACAAAATGAAAAATAACGATCTAGAGTAACTGGTCCTTAGCTCTTCCTGGGTGAGATACTTCTAGTCTGTAACAAAGTGCATTAGTTCAGCAAGAAAGAGCAAGTGGCCAAGCGAGCCCATAGCTCTGAGCTGTCAGAAAGTATGTCACAGCAAGACTCATTGCCGCTATTTCACAAACATGTTCACAAAAATGGCTCACTGAGGCAGAAGAGTGGTTGAGCATAATCTATAACCGCCTCCAGGGAAAAAAAAAAAACTCAGGCTCTAAAGGATCAGGGAACAAATGGGCAAATCTTGACAAAATACACAGGATTCCTAAAGTTCGTATTAAGAGATACCAAGAACCTTCAAAAGCATTACTAAATCAGTGTCAAGAAACGAGATACAGGGACTTTACAAATCATTCTTTTAACACTTTGTTTTAGTTAAGGGCAGAAAAACGTTTTTAAAAGACCACAGACCTCAGCTGCATAGAATTCTCATGGATTGCACATGAGAAAGGGTCCATCTGTTTCATTCTCTAATCTAAACCTAACATACACAACAATGCCTGGCATATGGAAGATGCTGGGGAAATATTTATTGAATGAGATAAAACAAATGGACCAATCGAGAGAAGAGTAAGGTTTCTATGTAGCTCAATGCCAGTGCATAATAAAGAATATGACAGAAATAAAGGCTATTCACCAGTAGCCAGGTTTTTCTACATTATAAAAAAAAAAAAAAAAAAATCTCCAGCACGTCTGCCAAACCTCTCTGCAAAGCAAACTCTAATAGCTTTTTGGCTCTGTGCTTCATCCTTCTAAAACTACAACTGTCAGACACAAATCAAGCTTTAAAAGGTTATCAGCTACCATGCTTAGATTCCCTGGTCTTAACTAGCCCAAGAAAGTTTTCATACCCAAGACCTAGTTCAACAAAATTGAGACATGAGCATCACCAGAAGCAGCTATATATTTTTAATCTAAAGACCGGGCATACAGAAAGCATTTTACATAAATTCTCGAGTCTTAATAATGTAACAGGAAATATGGGCCCCAGAGAAATAAGCCCCTTTCTGTAGGTCTTAATCCTTGGCCTCTACAGTAAAGACAACCCCTGGTAATCCAATGAGTACTTGCTCCCCACCCACATACTACTTGGGAGGACACAGAGGAAGCAGCTATAGGTCTGCCCCTTATCATCTTACTAAAAGATTGCAAATAGCCTGAGAAGCCACATCATGGCCTAGCGAGCCTTTTAATTCTACATATTCAGACTTATTAGGATGATAGCTGGAGCTGGTAGTTTCTAATCTTCTACCCATAAATGTTCAAGAGGGTCATGAATTGCAATGAGCTTTATTCAACGTTAGTTTTGTCAAATGTCGCAAAAGAATCCCAGTGACTTATTAATACTTTATACTTCAGTTTCCTATCTCTAAGTTAGCAATAAGCTTCCCGTGCTCTACTTAGCCACATTTAATTTTTAAGAATCTTCAGAGGAAAAATGTTTCATATATAATTAAAAAGAATGTTCCTTGTTAAGAGCTGGGATTGAGCTCAAAATAAATCAGTCCTGGTACAATCCCCTTCTAGTTGCTCTGCAGAGAAAAAGGACACTGATACATAAGGAAGTAACCAAGATGAAAAGGAGAAAAGAGATACAGCTTAAAGTGAAGAAATGACACAGACCCCCCCACATACACACTTTAAAAACTTTATTTATATAAAAAAACTCATTTGTTTTTAAAAGCATTAACAAGAGAGAAAGAAAAACAGAAAAGGTATGGAGCAGAAGACATGCCCCTTAGTAGTGTTCGGTGGGAAGGTGGGATTTTTGGTTCTCTGAAATTGAACGTTTCGTGTTTTTATAAATGAAAAGGAAAAAACAAACAGTTAAAGGTCCCCAAAAGCCCATGGCTGTTCTATCACCCACACCCCACCGACAAAAAGAGCACCAGGAAAAGAGCAGAAGAAGACAAGAGAAACCAAGAGTGGAGCCACATCTGGATGGGGGCGATTTCCCCTGTGCAGTATGCTCTTAGGGCCACAGAAAGGAAAAGGCCCCTTTTTGCCAGAAAAGGAGTGGGACGAAATGTGAAGGGGAAAAGGGGTAAATAAGGAATTTTAATGCAAAGGGGAAGGCGGGTGGTGGGTTGTGCACTTTTCTCCTCCCCCAAAGCCTCAATATATAAAGGAAGGGGGAGAGAGGAGGATAAAGACTTCCAGTTGCATTAAACAGAGCTTTTAGATTAAGGGGAGGAGTAAAAGGCAAATAAGGGAAAGGGTTAAAAACAAACAAAAAAATCAACCGCATAGCAGCTGACTCCTCTAGCCCAACCTGCTAATATACACTAAACTAAAAGGAGGAGGAACAGGGGTGGGGGGGCGGTCGGGGAGGGGGATATGGACATGACTTCCCTATAACCCCCTTCAGAGACGACTATCATTCTGGGCAACTAAGGAGCAAGAGCCACACCACTCACTCCTCCCACCAATCTCATTTGGAGGTTCATCAGAACAGGATTTTTGCAAAATCCCAACATATACAGTTGAGAAAAACCTTCTATGGCTAAAATTAGAGGCTATTCCAATTCCCAGTGGAGAGACTGAGGTTCTCTAGGTCACCCCTCCTCTTCTTTCTGCTATTTAGGGCCAAGAAGTAGGTAAGAAAGCAACAAAATATAATTTGCAAAATCATGAGAAATGAGACTGCAGAGGCAAAGAAAGGCACATGGAAGGGAAGGAGGAGATGCACCCCAGGCCAAAGGCACAAAGAAGAGGCAAAGCCAGGGGCGAACCCCACCTTTTTAAGGGTAAAGGGGGCAGGAGTATGTACATCAAGTCCTTTAGTCAGCCAGCCAATCCAGGGAGGAAGCAGGGGAGGATGGGGCTATAAGGGTGAGAAAAAGGAGAAATAAGGGCAGGGGGAAGCCAGCTTTGTAGCTTCCTGACAGTTTCAGACTAAATGATTCATGTACATTCCTACTCGCTCCTCCTAGAGGCTCTTCTCCCCAGAAGACATCTTTCTGCTCCTTCTCACCCAAGAAGTCTTCCTTGACATATTCTCCTCTTTCTACAGCCTCTTGAAAATGGCCAGGCCAAGTCAGCAGACATTATCATCACAGGATGGGAGTGGAGGGTTAAGGACAGCCTCAGTAAGGGGCAGTAGCTGCAGCCCAGGGCTGGCATGAGGCTTGGAGAAGAGATGGAGTCTGTAGGTCCTTGATGGTCCCTGCCCTGGAGATGAGGAGGGCGAGGTTTCTTAATCTCCGCTCTAGGAAACCTTCACTTGCTCAAGGGCCCTTGCCAAGTGGTATGTGCCAATGTCGCCGGCCGTCTTTGCTTCAAAAATAGTCATTAGGAATAAAGGAAGAGCTCACGCCCTCCACTCTCCAAAAAAGTAAAGGTCCCTTCCCCACCAAGAGAAGAAAAATCTTGCTTAAGAATCATGGGTTTATCAGATTGCTGGACACTGCGTATATAGCATATAACCTCCAATTCTTCCCATAGCCTCCAGTGAGGCTTCCCACGCTCTCCCTCCCTCCACACAAGGCCAAGAGTTCCAGGGAGAGCTGGCAAAAAGAGCTAATCCGCAGCACTTTCTCAAGATATGCATATAACTGAGTCAGGCTTCTTGGGAGTAATTGCAGGGGATCTGGAGGGGGGAGGAGGGACAATTAAGCTTCACTGGAAGAAGTTAGGGAGTTGATGGAAAGAAGGCAGCCACTTAGGGCTACAAGGGCAGGAGGCGGTGTGGCAGTGGGCACAACAGTCCAGCGAAGAAAGGGAAAAATCATCAGTCCATTTCACCACCAAAAAATAAAAGTACATATATTATAAGCCCAGACGTAGTGGAGAGAGTGGTGCTAAATCTTCTGCTGTAGGGAAAAAAGAGAAAGAGACGTTAATAGGGTTGGAATAAGGAGAACCAGAAGAGAGCTGAGCAAATCTGAAGGGAAGAAAGTAGCACATAATGGAGAATCAGATCACCAGTGGCATGTCCCAGCCTCTTAAGAGGTAACAATCACAGAAGCAGCACCCCTAAGCCCCGTGTGGCTGAGACTGATCAGATCAGCATGATTGGCAAACTGCTGGCACACAGAGACCTCCTTCCTCAAGGATGATCTTGGGGGTGGCTGAAGGACATACCATGGGGGAGTAAGACATTTGGTCCCCCTCATCGTCCAAAACCAACACATCCACCTCTTCCTCCAGAGATTCCTGCCCCTCGTCCTGCTGTGAACACATGCAATGTGTTAGTATGAGAGTAAGAAAACAGGAACCTCGTGAGTGCGTGCCAGATCTAGGGAAAATCCCCAAATTTGTAAACTCAAACAAAACAAGGTAATAGTAAGTGAAGGGCAAGATATTCAGAAAAAGGCAGGAACAGAAAGAGAGTAATGCGAGAATAGATCAGCTGGCGCTAGTCACATAAGCAACACATTTATAGCCTTCCTTCTCCCATCTCGACCATCACAGAATAATGGCACCAGAAATCCCAACGTGAATCAAAACTCCTACTTTTTCCCTGAAAACCCCTACAAGGAAAGGTGCTGTCTTTCACTAAGTACTTTTCTCCTATTTCACAGAACATGCAGGCTTCAAAACAGAACTAGCCTCAGAAGGACAAGAGTATATAAAGAGAATTTACCATCAGGGGCGTTCCCTTCAATGGCTCCATTTCGCCTAGATCCCCAGATCGATCCAGTGTTCTACTGTGGTCTCCCCTCTCATTCAGTGTGGAATAGTTGTTATCTAGTTTAAAAAAAAAAAAGAAGTACAGAGACATGATGTTCCCCTCTAGTGTAAAATATGTATTAAGCAGATAAATGTGATTTAGGCACCTCTTTGGTAAAGCATTTGAGCTTTACCAAAGGCATTAAGGTCAGGTGGTCCTTGACATAAAAAAACTTACATCTAACTGGGAAGGCAAAATATATCATATATGATAATAAAGCTAAACTGAAGAGATCTATGAAGGGTACTGGAATTAGAAGATAGTGAGGTGAGCTGCAATAGTTAGGAAGGACCTAACAAAGTAGACAGGAATTCAGCCAAGCCTTTGGGGATGAAGACCATTTACAAAGCAAGTGGGAAGGACATTCCAATAGGAGGTATTACAAGAGCAAGATAAAAAAGTATAGAGTGAAGAGACAGGATAGCAAGTAGACTAGGTGGGCTCAAACAGAGTATATGCAGAGTAAGACAGAGTGAACCGGGCGTCAGACTGTGAAAGGCCGTGAGCAACAGTTTAGGGACACACGCTTGATTCTGTATTAATGCGGGAGGCATATGAAGATTTTTTTTTTTTAACCTTTGAGCATTTGGGAATGTGGAAAAAGGTAGACAGATCAGGTTTTACTACATTTCCTTGAATCCTTCCCAATGGAATGTCCAGCCAGTGTCCTTCCAGGAAGGTGAATGGTGCGGGTGCTGGAAAGAGCTGCAGAGCCGGACAGTTCTCCTCATCCCATATGATAATATGGTTTGCTCCATATCCTTAGGCAGGGATTAATCACCTACCTAATGATTTTGTGTTTGATCCCATGCTGCTCATCTGAATTTCTTCCCGATCAGGTTTCTTATCTACAGGGAGTCAGAAAGTTATCCAGGTCAAAACCCAACTCTTCAAAACCTAAACTCATAAAAATTGCTCTCTAGTCTGTCCTCCCTTCCCCCTCCCTCCCATCAAACTTTTACTAAGCACCCACCACAAGTGCCAGGCTCTAGACAAAGCCCTCATGGGACTTAAAGAGATCCCTTTCCTACAGACTCTAACATAAGAAACGATTCACTCTAAGCCAGCAGGTTTCAAATTATTTGGTCTCAGGGCCCCTTTATATTCTTAGAAGTTAGGAGGATCCAAAGAATGTTCACTGGTATAGACTACATGTATTAATAGCTACAGTGCTTTTAAATATTTATTTCATTTAAAATTTATTTTAAATATTTCATTTAAAAGAACAATACTTATTCCGTTAACATAAATAATACTTTTAATTTTTTTAAAGAAAGCACTGTTTTACATTTTTGCACATATTTAAAGTTTGGTTTAAGAGAAGATAGCTAGATTCCCGTATCTGCCTCTGTACTCAATCCGTTGTGATATTATTTTGGATGAACATAAATGACTCACTCTGCTGTACAGCAGAAACTGACACAGCACTGTAAATCAACTATACTCCAATAAAAAAAAGGATAAAAATTAAAAATGCTTTTTTCTCACCAGAAAGTAAAAAAAAACAGAATCAAACTGATTCCTACTTAGTAGCGTCACAGTGGATAGTGGACCAAAGCGTTCAAGATGGCTTTATAAAGCGTACACACTTATCAAAAAAAATACAAAGCACTGTTTTACATTTTTGCACATCTTTAAAGAGAAGATAGCTAGATTCCCGTATCTGCCTCTGTACTCAATCCGTTGTGATGCTATTTTGGATGAATTATATAAAGAAAATCCAGCATCACACAGATAAGAAGTTGGAAAAGGGAGGAGAACTTTATTAGTCTTTTCAGATAACTGTGGATATTCCTTGATAGTACACTAATACTCGACAAGGAGAGTTTCTTTAAGGTTAGCGCAATAAGGAATCTGAATCCAAACTAATGCTCTCTTCGTAGTCTGTTAAATTAATATCTATCGCTCTGTCTTACACTTTGAATGGATCAGTTACTCATGCATGATTTTGAAAATCATGCACTGGTCACTTGGAAAATACTGGTTCACAGAGTTATGCAGATTTTCTAAATGTTAACACATTTCATGATATAATATCAAAAAAATCACATTCGTTAACATCACCACTGATTTCATTTAAAAGTATATTAACTGTTGGGATGTTACCAGGCTCACAGTGACAGATACAATTCTTCCAAAATTAAAATTTTCAGGCTTCCCTGGTGGCACAGTGGTTGAGAATCTGCCTGCCAATGCAGGGCACACAGGTTCAAGCCCTGGTCTGGGAAGATCCCACATGCCGCGGAGCAACTAGGCCCATGAGCCACAACTACTGAGCCTGCACATCTGGAGCCTGTGCTCCGCAACAAGAGAGGCCACGATAGTGAGAAACCCGTGCACCGCGATGAAGAGTGGCCTCCGCTTGCCACAACTAGAGAAAGCCCTCGCACAGAAACGAAGACCCAACACAGCCATAAATAAATTTTAAAAATAAATAAATAAAAATAAAATTTTCACTTGAAATTTCAGGCAAGTACTGTCAGTTATTTTTCCTCAAACTGACAAGCTCACTGTGTTCATTTTCAAGAAAATGTCTATTTTTTAAAGTAAAAATAGCTTTCCAAAAAAAAAAAGTGGTTAGTGTACCTAGTAACTCCAACAATAGCACAAGTGCTTTTCCTCAAGATTACCATCATGCTTTGGCATGCTGCAGGGTGCTTTATGAGTACCCCCTATATCATCAACACAGGTTATTAAACAGCTGTGTACTCAAGAGCAGAAACAAGAAAATTAATATTGCTACCGTTCCATCAAGTACATTCTTAAGTGAAATTGGCTCCTTTTTTTCGTCCTACCCTCCCGAAACTGGCCCTTCTTATAACTGCAAGTACATGGCAACGAAGACTGCAACCACTAGTTTGGTTTGGTGTCGTCGCCCTGGTTTACACTCAGCCTCCAGCAATAAAGCACCACCACTGCTTATGCACCATCAGCACAAACGTCAACAGATGTGGCGATCCTCAGACCACATTTTAAGAACCCTGACCGAGGCAAAACCCAAGTGTCATTAAGATTAAAAGGGTCATAAGAAGCACTAAATATATGATTTGCCTTTTGAAGAAAAACGTATCTGCTCACATGGCAGTGCTTAGAGGATACAGAATAGGAGTGGTTATCTCTGGATAACAGAAATAAGTGACTTTTTTGTTGTCATTTTTCTGGTTTGTATTTTCTAATTTTTCAACAGTAAACACATACTACTTGGTAGTATATGAAAATTTAAAAGGGAAAAGAAATCATTTTGCAATATACAGATCTTCCTCGGACTTACAACGGGGTTACATCCTAATAAACCTATCATAAGTTGGAAATATAAGTTGAAAATGCATTTTAATACACCTAACCCACCAGTCATAGCTTAGCCCAGCCTACCTTAAACGTGCTCACAATACTTACATCAGCCTACAGTTGGACAAAATCATCTAACACAAAGCCTACTTTATAATAAAGTCTTGAATACCTCATAATATAATTTATCGAATACTGTACTAAAAGTGAAAAACAGAATGGTTGTAAGTGTACCGGCTGTCCACCCTCATGACTGCATGGCTAACTGGGAGCTGCAGCCAATGCTGCAGTGTGAGACGCTGTCCCACCATGTTATCGCTAGCCAGGGAAAACAGCAAAACTCAGCATTTGAAATGCAGTTTCTACTGAATGCACGTCACTTTTGCACCACCACAAAGTCAAAAAATCTTAAGCCAAACCGTCGTTAAGTCAGGCACTATCTATATACATATGTCAAATCATTATGCTGTACATCTTAAATTTATACACTACTATATGCCAAGTATATCTTAAATAGAGAAAACAGAGTGGGGTTCGCTCCCTGGTCATTTTAAGTCCACTAGCAAAGATGCGGGAGTCACACGCAGGCTAACTGCCTGTCTTATTTGCTGATGCTCCCGTCTACCAGCTTCTGGGTTATAATCCTGAGGTGAAGTATTACTCTCCCTCCACCAAAAGACAAGCTCATTCAGAAATAAATATATATGCTATTTCATTAGATGGTAAGCCATCTAACAAAAGAATAGCAGAAGTGGAATAAAAGCAGAGAGGTATGTCCCCTGGTTACTGTACCTGATTTCTGGTTCCGGTCAATGAGAGGGAGAGTGCTGTCATCATATGAATGACTGCTCTGGCTTCGAGAAGCATTGTTTAGATTCACCTGGAGGCAAACAAAACACAATAATGTCACAGAGTACTGAATTCACCCTTATCTTATTCCTTAATAAGAAATAAGACTTTCAGGTCCTTATTCCCGAATGTGATTCTTACCAAAAGGTAACTCGTAAGGGTTAAATAAACACCTATACAGTGAAACAAAACTAGGATATTAGGGCTTCTATGGTGGCACAGTGGTTAGGAATTCGCCTGCCAATGCAGGGGACACAGGTTCGAGCCCTGGTCCGGGAAGATCCCACACGCCGCGGAGCAACTAAGCCTGTGCGCCACAACTACTGAGCCTGAGCTCTACAGCCCGCGAGCCACAACTACTGAAGCCCACGCGCCTAGAGCCCGTGCTCCCAACAAGAGAAGCCACCACAATGAGAAGCCTGCACACCACAACAAAGAGTAGCCCCCGCTCGCCGCAACCAGAGTAAAGCCCGCTTGCAGCAACGAAGACCCAATGCAGCCAAAAATAAAATAAATAAAATAAAATAAATTTAAAAAACAAAAAAGAAACTAGGATATTAGGCTTCTATTTGTGTTCTGAACAGATTACAAAGGTATCAAACACTCACGCTATCAAGGAGATACAGTCTCAGAAAATGACAGTTCAGAAAATGGCAAACTCCTTCAAAGGGCTAAGGCAGATTCGGAGAAAAGTCAAAAAAGGCCATCATCCTTCATTACCACTGGCATTTACACTGTGCTATGACACAGAGGAAGACCAGAGCTATTTCAGCAGCAAATGAACTATAGGCACCATTTTGGGGGAAACGTTAATAAATGATTTCTTTACACACAGAGACTTGGGGCAAAAGTAGACTCAGGGGAAGTTCCCTGGTGGCCTAGTGGTTAGGATTCAGCGTTTTCACTGCGGAGGCCCAGGTTCAATCCCTGGTTGGGGAACCATCCCACATGCCGCCAAAATACAAAAGAAAAAAAACAAAGAAGTAGACTCAGTGTGACAGTGAAATAGAAGAACCAAAGACAAAAGCATTACCTGAGACCAAGGGGAAAAAAAGGTGAAAGTCTCAGTCCCAAGAGTTATTCTACCTGAAAGTCTGACTTCTTCCATCCTTCTTTTTCCAGTGGCTTCCGCAGTTCCTTATATCCCCAGATTGTCTGTAATACAAGCGCTGCTGCTCGAACTTCTTTTTCTGAGCGGTTCCTTTTGAGGAAAGTAACACCAGATGGAATTTGGATGTAAGACGAGGGAAGAAGCTGAAAACTTGTACTCTCTAATATAATGTAATGTAAGGATATAAATCCCCAAACGGGCAAGATCAAGTATTCATCAAGTCCCATATTTTAACTCAAACGGTGACACAAAGAAATGTTTGATGTAAGAGTCTTATCAATTTATGGATCAACATTAAGACAGAAAAAAGAGCAATACCTCTTTATACTTTCCATGTAAATAAGGGAAAATAACCTTAAAAAGCAAAAGGGGAAAGCCCCTTCCCAGCAACCCCTCTCTCATATTCAAACTTTTCCAGTTGTAATTTTAAGTGTTAATCTCACCCTGATTTGTTGATCAAAACCAGCTTCTCAATACCCTGTGTTTCTCGAAGCTTTTTGGCAGCCTCCAAGTTCTCAGCAATAACTTCATTGATGGTATTCAAAACAGAGACCACAGTGTCCTCAGAGAAATTCTGGGAAGAGCTCTGTTGCCCTCCTGGCAGATTCTTTACCAAGTTAGGAATAGCATGTTTACCTGTAGCGGTGAGACAGGAGGAACGTGTGCGGGGAGAACAAGCTGAGTCAGGCTGTTAGGAGCCTCACACTCCACGTAATCGCATTGCTCATATCAAGCACAGATACTATCCACATGAATCAACTTCCTTCTCCTGTAGGATTATCATTTCAAAAGAGCAAAGGACCTGGAATAGCCATGGATATATTGTCCCTCCTATTCTTTTATTTATTCTCTCTTTCAGTCACATTAAAACAATCTGAATACTTTATCTCAAATATGCTACACAGTCCATTCAGATAGTCTAACGAAAATAGTACACTGAATACTATACTCTTATAGCTTAATAGAACAGTCATTGTGAATTTAAGAAAAACAAAAACTGGGCTCTGTCACTTATGAGCTATATTAACTCTGGACAAATTACTTAACTTCCCGGACCCTCAGTTTCCTTATTCTAACAAAAAATTTTTAAAAATGGACCCTTGTAAAGTGGTGACATTTAAATGAGAATATACAGACATGCTTAACAATCCCTAGTAACAAAGTACATGCTCAACAGACAGACATTCTATTTTTGAAGAATCAGCCCCTCTTGTCTTTCCAAGAACCATTAAACTATAACCTTCTCCAACCTCCAGATTCACAAACTACGGAGGACTAGGATTCTTCCTCAGCCCTTTCAACAAATAAATTATTTAGCACCTGTTGGATCAAAGGTGCTGTACTAGATGCTAAGGTAACGGCTCCTCACCAATTAATTCTTTGTTGCGAGCATCCACGGCCAGATTTCTCAGGGCTCCAGAGGCAGCTTTCACGACCCGCTCATGTTCGTTGGTCAGGAGGTCAGCAATGGCAGAAAGAGCCTTCTCTTGACGCAGAGCTGAGCGGATATATCGACCATACTGCAAGGAGCACGTGGAAAGAAGCAGAACAGATTATAAATGGTAGCAAACTAGTTAGCTAAGTCCTCCCATCTCCAAATCCATTTTGTAAAAGGGACTCACCGTCCAGCGCCCAGCACACAAGTTCTGGATGGCCCCTGCTGAGGCTTCTAGGATGGCAGGATTCTTGCTCTCCTTGAGGAGTGAGATGTATATCCGAACCACCTCTGGCTGAAATAAAAGTTCATAGCCTGCACAAGAAAGGACAAGAAAGCAGAGGATGCTTTTCAGCACCTACAAACCAGGCTCTGGCTGGTTGAACTCCAGTGTTAGTACTCTGGATTAATGGGTTTATGCTCCAATACCAGTAAACTCTCTACACCCTCCCACCCACCCAACAGCAAACTCAAGAGATCTGACTACTACATCTGATGTTGTCAGATGTAGCCTTAAGAATGTAGCCTTAAGAATAAATCAACCATGGCAAGAGCAAAACAGATATCAACTCATATGCAACTCCTGTCTCTCCCTCCTCCTAGCCTCTTCTCTCCTCCCACAGTTTACTCTGACCTTGCTTGGCACTCAAGGGATTCATTTACTCATCGATAGCACTCAGAGTTAAAGATTCCTCAGCTCAGATGAATTATTTCTAACTTAACTGAGTCATTCTGCCCACCTGAACTATGATTAAGTGAAAGGGGCTCAAACTTAATAACATCTGAATTTTTATATCCACGGGGAGCTGTGAATTTTGGACTCACCATATTGATGAATATAAAGATCCAAACTGTGATAAAGAGACTTCTTATAACAAGTAAAGTTTGAGTCCCAAGAACTAGTGGCTACTTAGGGTACTTAAGTTTCTGGTCTAAACTACCATCAGGTCCTTATCCTCAAGTAATCTGAAGAGTTGCCGTAACAAGAAGTCCTTTGAAAGTTACTGTTATTAGTTTCCAAATACTTCTGTCATCACTTCAAATCCTTAGGTCAGAGAAGACAGAACAGTGAACATACTGTATAGCCTACTGTTAGGCGGCCAAACACCTATCTGTGGACTATGGTTATGAGCTCTATGGAGCCTGAGAAGAAAAAGATAACTTACCTCGAGCAGGACTAGTTCTTTTAGGGAAATCCACTGTATCATTTGTTGGATCCTCTGTGGGTTTTTTCCCTTTGGAAATTAAAAAAAGGGGGAAGGGGTAAAAAGTTTAAGAAAGGGAAGAGTCCACCCAGTATATTTTTTTATTCTTCAGTCAAAATCTTTGGATCAGAGATGCATCAAGAGGGGCAAAAAACAAGAAAACAGACAAACAAACAAAAAACCAGGATCCCCAGCTTGTCCCTATCAGATACAAGAAGAGAAAACAGGCAGCACGTGGGTAAGACAAGGATAACCACTACTGTTGCTGCCGTCCTGAGTCCTGATAACTGGGGCTGCTGTCCAGAAATAGCATGCCATGAGCCATTAGCTCAGAAGAGCTAAACTTGTTTCAGTGGCCATCCTCAACTGAACTTTCCTACATGCATCCACAGGGAAGGGTTAGGCAAAGAAATACCAGGGAAGCTAAAACCAAAACATGCAAATTAGAAGTAGGTAAGCGCCTTAAAAGATTCCACTCACCTCTGGAGAACCACTCATCTTCCAGCGCATCACCCAAGGTGGAAAGTAGAGGAGAGAAATGAAGGAAGAAAAATGCGGCAGAGAGATGTCAACAGGATCATGGGAAAATAAGCAGGAAAGCAGAGAGGAAAAGAAAAACACAGGAAACACAAAGGAGGAATGGGGGAGAAGGCCCCAGATTAGTTGAGTTCTCGGCCTTCACTGCCCAATTACTGATGCCAATACCACCACCACCACCACCACCACCACCACCGTCACCACCATGAAGCACACGACACAGGGGAAGCAGCAGCAGAGCAAAAAGACATCCTTGACTAGCCTGATTCCTGTACTTGCTCGGCAAGTATTTTGTACCTAAAGCTAAACGTGTTCCTTCCTCTCCCCATCCTTACATTAAAGAGCAAGGAACAAGGAACCAAGACTCACCTTTGCCCTTCTTGGCCCCAAAGCAACTGGCAGCATGTGGCCCAGTACTGTTGGCAACATTGGGAGGTGCCTCTTGGTAACGTTCTGCTTGTGGGATTTCTCGGTGAACTTGATACGACAAGTTCCGAAGGAGGCAAACACAGTTCTCCACAAGCTTGGGATCACAAAATACAAGGTTCAATGAGAGAAAAGAACGACTATAGTGATTTCCTAGCAAGTACAGGCTTCCATGATTCACGTATTAAAATATTTATCCTCAAAAGCACAGCCCAATTCATCATCTCTCACAATACCTCAAGTGCCCACGCTTCTCAAAATTCTTGTAGCCTCAGGCTAACAGAAGGTTTCTGCTACCATTTGGTGTGTTAACACAAAACTCAGGCTCACTCTGACTTTTTTCCTAATCAGAAAAAAAATGTTAAGTATGGCTAAACAGCTTTAAAATATATAGGTGAATGAAATTCTAAAGAAAACAGTTTTTGTCTATGGTGAACGCCCACTTTAAGGAGTGGGGGCTGGTATAGGTATCTAATGTTATTTAGAAAGCCTGAGATGATAGGTCTGCACTATGGGTACCTCATGGTTGTCGTGAATGGAATTCTCACCCATTAACCTACCTTGCTGTCTGAATCTTTCTGTCCAATCTCAGCCTGAACAATGAAAATGAGAGCATCCACCAAACCGTCACATTCCCGAAGTTTCCGGCGAGCTTCACTCCTCTCCGAGCTGACATTCCTGAGGGAAAAAGGAGAGGCTTCAAGATGACTAAAATCTAGAAACCCTCTCTTAATATCCTTAACATCTACAAGCCCCCTTAATATCTTTTCTTTTCACTGTAACAAATAACGAGTACCTGTTATAAGGAAGGCACTGGAGTTGACAGGAAGTTGAATAAAACAGTTCCTGCTTTCAGGACATTTATAACCAGGCCAGGGAGAGGGGTGTATAAATAAAGTATACCAACAGCAATAATTTAAGACAGAATAGATACTTCTTGTGTGGAAGTACAAGTGAAGAATAGGGGCAGAGCACATAGGGGTATATTCCACAGAGAGAAAGAATATATTGTACATTTACAGGGTATTAGAAAAAGAAATCAGGAAAACTTACATGAAATAAAAGCACTTGAGTTTAGCTTCAAAAGATAAATAAGCAGAGAAAGGCACTGCAGACAGAGGAAGAGCTCTTCCTCACTCTATCCTTCTAGTAGTTTGTACTCCATTTGTTGCATTTATCGCAGCCTGACTTGAAATACAAATAATTGAAGGCAAGAACACAGGTACACACAAGCCTAGGACTAGACGACTGCCTTACGTGCAGTAGGTATTGAACAAATGTTTACCAAATTATACGAACAAAGTCAAAGAGGCACAGAAGTGAGGAAGATATGCGGTTTACTTGCCGTTCCCCACATAAGGCATATATGATATGCAAGGGAGTAGTGACAAAGGTAGAAAAACAGGCTGAAGTCACAGTATGCGATACAAATAGGACCCGAGGCTGAGTGACAGGCTAAGGAATTTCAACTTTTTTTAAAAGCAATTTAAGTTAGTCTTCAAAAATTCTATCTTCATACTCTCAGAGCCCTTACGTTACCTAAGGCAGCCAGCTGTGTTGGTGAGCACAGACTCCCACTCAATATGGCGCGGCTTACAATCTTCATTAGGTTCCCGCTCCCAACCAGAATGCGGAATGATCACTTCATCTGTCAAGGCATGCAGTGCATGGTCCACAATCTCCATTTTGATTGAGTCATGGGATGAGAGATTCCACAGGGTTCCTGGCAGAGACAACGCATCAGATAGCTCTCCAGCACCCGAGACGGTATGTTTGAAGAATACCAAAGAGAATCCCCTATTCCAACATTTCTCAGTCTTCTCTAATGACCAAATACCTTGTAATGATATTCAAGCTTTAGTCTGTGACCCACAATAATATATTGTACATTATGGCTCAATACAAACATACATACCATGAAGTAAGGTTTCATAAAACAATACTTATTATAAGCCATACCCTCTAGGCTATCTACACCCACTTCTCAATCCCAGTACCACTGACATTTTGGGCCAGATAATTCTTTGTTGTGGGGAGCTGTCCTGCCCAACATTAAATGTTTAGTGGATGTCCAGCGTTTACTCATTTGATGTTAATAGCACTCCCTCCCAACCTCCCCAAGTTATGACAACCAGAAATACCGCCAGACATTGCAAATTTCCTCTGGGGGGGCAAGATCAGCCCCAATTGAGAACTAATGATCTATGCTATTTCTTTTTCTTTCTTTCTTGCTTTCTCTTGGAACACTGATTGTGATCCACAAAGTTGTGCTCAATACACACTAATGGAGTATGACCCACAATCTGAAAAACCACTCTTCTAAAGCAAGGACCACAAGCACAAATGCCTATACATGCCAGGCAGGTGAGTCAGGACAAGCAGGTATTGTAAAGAAATCACAAGAATATGGGTTAAGTGCCAACTGACACTCAGCTTCGATTCTGGGGAGACAAATTCCTAGGTGGTGGCAGTTGGTCAGAGATAACATGTTGGAAATCATTGCGAACTGGAGAGCACATGCCCCAATCAGCTCAGACCAACTACTGCCAGGTAGCAAAATAGATCCATTGCTACCAGTTCCCGCACGTTTAAAATAGAAGGCAAGAATCTGGAATTTTAAGTGAAATCTTCTGCGTTTAAAACATTAGCAAACAATGCTTTAAAATTTGGAAAACCATGCATGATCCAAATCTGTGAGATGGATTTGACCCAAAGGCCACAACATTTAATCAAAAGTCAAAGGACTAGAAATCCTTCTAGCTCTCAGTCTCTCTAAGGGATAACAGTGACCCTAACCTAGCAGTTCCCCTCAGGCCTAGAACTCACCAGTAATAACTTCAGTGAGGTCCACATCACGAGCCTTTCGGAGTAATCGCACAAGAGCAGGAATACCGTCACAGTTTTTTATAGCAATCTTGTTATCCTGGTCACGCCCAAAAGAGATATTCTTGAGAGCTCCACAGGCTCCAAGGTGCACTTCTTTTTTGGGGTGGTCTAACAATCCCACCAGTACTGGGATACCCTTGAGCTTCCGAACGTCAGTCTTCACCTTGTCATTGCGGTAGCACAAGTGTTGCAGGTATGCAGCTGCATTGGACTTGACGGCATCCAAACGGAATCCTAGCATGGCTATCACCTCTGGCAGCTCTGGCTGTCTCCAGTTTGGGGGTGGAGGCCCTCCCTTGCGCAGGCTATCCAAGCTTGCTAAACTTCCCCGTTCATGCTGGGCCAAAGGAGCCCAGTAGTACTGGTCTGATGGCACCTCCTCACCAATCATGTCTTCATAGCTCCTGCAGTGTTGGAAGAACCAGAAAGAAAAAAGGAATACGTTAAGTTGTTAAGCCTGGTTTCTTGGAGGGCTCCCATTACCCCTCATCTTCAAGGAATGAGTAACCCCAGCTCTAGTACACTAGATCTTATCTCTCCTTTGCATAAAAAATATACCGATCAATTTTTCTTAATGAGATAAGGCAATAATCTTAAACGCATCTGCAATTAGATTAAAACTGCCATTTTTTTCTGTGAAGTTTACTAGCTTGGAGGAGCAACAAGCATTCGGATAGTTAATCACAAAAAAGAACCAAATCCTGACTGCTTAGTGTTTGAACGATATCTGACACCTACTAAACTTCTCCAGATAGAGATTGAAATAAACCTTCAGACAGCAGAGTTAATGAAACCAACTGACTTGGTACCACAGAAATTAGCGAACAATGTCTGAGAACAGCTCTCATAAGGCCTTAGACTAAAGGGAAAATAAGGCATTTACTTACACACAGGAAAGAGCTGGTGGAATAAGACCCTTAAACACATTTCACATTTAAGTCTCTCCTTACCCTATTTTGGAAATTATTAAAAAAGAGATGATAGAGTAAAAGCAGTAAAGGATGTCTTAATACCTCATGTGAGGACTTGGCTTTGGTATCGATGAGGTATAAGCTTGAACATTAGTTTGCACTAGTTCATCCCAAGGTCATCTCTGCTACTCAACAAATGTGTTTGAGACATAATTTCTAGTCTCCAATTTCTAAAGACAATACTTCCAACTCTGTCAAAATAGACACTACTGACCACCATCACATTTGGGATACCCAGTCACTATGAAAAGCAACAGACAGAGCAACTGAAGGTAAAGAAAAACATCTAACCAGAGATATTGCTTCCTATTTCAGTACTACCAACGACCACTAGAGGGTGAGTCTGTCACACTATTATTTATTCATAACCACCAGGAAGGAAGAGACCCATTATCAGTGAGCTCATCTCACTCTGTGGCTCCCACAGGAGAGAGGAGAATCCATTGTGTGGAACTCTCCAAATAAGCCCGTCGTTTGTTCCGCAAAACCACTCCCACTGTCAGCAAACCCTCAAAGTTTTAGCCTGAGCAGAGGGCCTGCCTCACAGCTGTCAACATCAACCACTCAAAAGTGATTTAAATGGACAAAGCAGTTAGTAAAAAAATCACTATTTTGCAATATCAGTGAAACAAAATAAGCAGGTTATATAGCTGAGTTTTAAAAGTAGGCAACTAAACAGCATATTAAGATTCCATTTCAGTAGGGAAAAAATAAAGTCAGAGTGTGTTTACATGTATAAGAAAAAGAACTCAAAGGAAAAGCATCAAAATGTTAACAGTTCTTTATCAATGGACGGTGTGCCTATCTAGTTTTGTAGTGATGATGTTTTTACTTTTATTATTATTTTAATATAAGCAATTACAAAACAATTACCATAACGAAGATTTTGGCCACTCAAGTTATTTTTACAAGTGGATCATGACATTCTTTCCTTTGTCTTACAAATAACAAAGCTGTGTCCAGAAAGATTAAATGACTTGCTTAAGGCTACACAGCTAGTGGCAAAGGCACAACTAGAACCAAGGTCTTCTGGTTCAGTGCTTTTTCTACAAGTCATTCTGCCTTACTGTTTTCGTTTGACCTTGTATTACTCTAGCCCCAGAACAGGAAGCAGCAAATGTTCTTGCTAGTCAAGCAGGTTTCCGAGTCCAGTATCACCCTGGAATAAACCCAAGAACCAAGCCCAAGCCCTCTTTCTTTGTCAGTTGCCACAGCAAGGGACAACAGAGAATGACCTGGCCACCAGCACCCACCTAGATCCAATCCCTCTACTAATGAGGAAGTCAGAAAAAGCAGACTTGTCAACAAAGAGAAGAAGCCAACACCCTAGGCAGACTCCTTTGGTGATAGCTGTTATCTACCACTGCTCCAAGTTGCACCAACTAAGGCCTGATGTGCCCCCTCACCCCCACCCCAGGAATAAAAGATGAGTCACATGGGAGTTGGATTTGCTGTCCAAAAGACACCTGAAAGGTGCGTGACTCAGGCTTAGGTAATGAGGCCTCTACTCCTGGGCCCAGCCCAGTCTGCTGTTCACCAAAGCTACGTAATATAAGTAAAATGAGCACCAAGGCATTTGTTTTAGAAAGTCATGACCTCATACAGAAATTCAGCAACAGCTGTTAGGATATCCTTACCATTAAGACATCCATAAATCTTCTCCCTTCATTCTTATCGTTTCTCTTTGCCCGGAAAACAGTCTCTATATAAAATATAGAGACTCTATATAAAATAACAGTCTTTATTCTAAAGCAGGATTGGCAGCCCATGGGCCAAACCTGTTTTCTGTACAGTCCCAAAACTAAACTAAGAATGGTTTTTATATTTTTAAAAGGTTGTAAAGAGAAGAACAACGGCATACAACAAAAACGATATACTGTTTGCAAAGTCTAAATGAGTTCTATTTGGTCCTTTACAGAAAAGGTTTGCCAACTCGCATTCTAAAGCATTTTTTCAAGGCAAACCATCTACCAGTCCAAACGTCAATTACTACCTTTTTCACATCACCAAAGAATCCCCAGGGATAAACAGTAAAGTCGGAATTAGTGACCTTTCAGAGTGTCAACAATGTACCACTCTCTAAGGAAGCCACCCCCATTTCACTTTACAATCAAATGTAAGAACCTAAGCACAAAGCGTCAGGGTTTTTGTGAGATCAAGGTTTGTTTTCACTTGAGATTAAAACCATCACAGCGAAGGTTCTTATATATACCCTTAACTATCTATTCTGGCCTAAACCCCTCAACCTTGTTCTTAACACCAAACCAGAAGCTGAAGAAATTCACAAGAGCAAATATTCCATAGCCTCAGACACCAGGTTCCAAAAGGGGGTCAAATCTTAGGCAGAAAATATAGAAACTCTTGGCACAGAAACAAAGGCCACTCTTCAGAACACAGACCAATAACCATCACAAGTTGTTTTCTATAATTAGAATATATGATTTCTACAATGAAAAAGAGACAAAAAAGCATGTCAATACTTAGTAAAATCAGAAAAGGGAAGAAAAGGGTGGTCTTCCACAAAAACAGGCAGAGGAGGGGGCCACAACTACCTCTGATCCCAAAAAGCACTTAGACGGAGAAGGAAGAGCAACCCCTTTTTGCTGTCTTTGAAAGTCCCTTTTCTTCCCTTTTTCTTGCCTACCTGAGGCGTCGCCGAGGGTCAGAGGGTGTCCCAGTCCGACGGCCAGTGCCATAATCAGACATCATGCCGTAATCCACGTCATCGTAGCCCATGCTACGCTGGTCATCCTCGAGCCCATAAGGCTCTGGATGAAAACGATGCAGATCCACACTGCTCCCACCTACCCGAACCTGTGGCTGAGGCCCATAGACATCCTGTCTACTGGGTGCCCGGTAACCTTCCATGCTGGGCCTATACCGCTCCTCAATGCGGGTCACCCGGGACAGACTGCCATAGTTGTCACTGCTACTTGGATAACCATCTTCATAGTGGCGGCTATATCCATCAGGAGGGTAGTGGAAGTTCCTGGGAAGGGTAGCAGTGCCTGCTTGCCCCACATAGGGGCCAGGGCCCCCACTGCCATTCTTGCGGAAGTCGCGACCCAGAGTCTGGATATAGTTGTTTGAAACGGATGAGGCATCTACAGGCAGCCCGTCTGGTCCCACAGGGACTGGCTGGACTGTCCGTGTGGTCACAGTCTTCACTACTTTCTTGACCTTCAAGTAAAGAAAGAGAAAAGAAAAATCAATGAAGTGAACAAATTAAGCTTAAATTCTAGACCACTCTAAGACAAGAAACGAACCTCTACCCCCAGCTCGCTTTACCTAGAAATGCCATGCAATCTACCACCTACCCTCCTCTCCATCTTATAGGAATTCTCCAGGCAGGAAACTTGCACAGGCAGCTAACTATGCCTCTAAGGGAAGCTACTGCAGACTCTTCCTCATTCCATTAGATTTTCCCATATCTCTTCTATCTTCTCTGTCTACCCAGAGGTCACTTTCTTTATGCCTTTACCACAGATCAGTGGCTCCTCATCCACCCTAATTAAGTGCTTAGCCCCTCCCCTTAATAAAGACCATAGGAAGAACTTCTCCATCATCCCAGACCTTATACAAGTCTTAGCTTACTGTGGTCTCTGTGCGCCGAGTGGTTCCATCATCCGAGGTCTCCACAGAGACAACAGACATGGCTCCCTCAGGGTCCTCCTCCGTGTAGGTCTCCACAATCTGCCCTGGCTCCTGCATCCTGGGGATGGTGCTATACAAAAGGTGACTGTGATCCTACATGGAAAAGAGAAAAAAGAAAGAGCTATTATTAAGCCATATATACTAACAATCCATCCCAACGAGAGGCACTGCCTCCCTAAAGACACTGCACCTTCTATGGGCCCCAGGATTTTTAAAGGGGTGCCTGTTCCCACTTTCGAATTTGTACAAAAGGGCAGAAGACATAATTTCCCAGTTCTAGTCATTTAACAAACAGGAACTGAGTTAACTACAGCTACATCAACACCCAAGTGACAGAGACAGCAGATACAACTTCCCAGTCCTAGTCATCTAAGTGAGTATGAACTGCGTGAAGCTGCAGCTACATCTACATCTGAGGGATCCTTCAAAAAAAAAAGTTCACCCAATAAGAACTTTTAAGATGAACCAGAAAACCCCAATAAGAGCTATCTTCTGAATAGCTCTATGCTATTCTTCAGACATGCCTAAGGCTCAAGGTCAGCCAGATTCTAGGCATGGTTTTTTGCAAAGTAGAACCACACCCATTCTAGAAAAGGGATGCAGTAATTGAGAGATCAAATACTGGATCAATGGTCATTACAATTAATTCCAAAATAAAACTACATTTATACTTTGAAACTCCATTTTTTAATTTTCCTAAATGAAAGAAACTAATTAATGGGAGCTTACAATGTGCCAGGCACTTCAGAAGACACCAATATGCTCTTAAGCTGAGGAAGTAAGAAAGATATGAATAAGCAACCCAGACCTTGAGCCAAAAGAATTACCTGGGGTCCGTTGAGTTTTAGATCTGAAAATTTCTGTCGCTCAAGGTCAACATCGCCCACAAACCGGCCGTTCTGAAACATAGCCCACAAGAAGACAATTCATTTTGTGGCCTTCTTTTGCTCTATCAAACACAAATGATCTTTGTTCCAAACAGGAAAAGGCCTTTCAAGAAGACATTTGTGGCCTGGAGTCCTTCTGTCAGTACAGATAAAAGAAGCACATCACTCCTTAGACTTAACACCTCAAAACTGGAACCGGGCCTAGAACTCTGGCAGACTGGGTCTCTGGAACACAGGAACGTAAGCTCTATGAGGGCAGACGTTTATTGTGTTTTGTTTTTGGTCAGTTTTGTTCACTGTCTCCCTAGTGCCTTGATCAGTGCCTGGCACATAATAGGTACTCAAAAACTATTTTCTGAATAAACAGCAGAGACTCAGATAAGCTCCCCACGAAATCTTTTTGGAAAGCCATAAGAACATAAGGAAACTTGGAAAGCCTAGGTTGGGGGGTTTCCAAAGCCTTCTTTATTGTTTCACGCATCTTCATGCTCTACAACCACTGGAAACTCCCATACCAGGCAGCTTTTTAGAGAAAGAGGCAAGAAGTATGAGTTTCTCTTTCCAAATAGAAAGAAAACAAGTATCTCAACTTCCCTCAAGCAGATGTCTCAGTATCTTCATCACCAATTATTAGAGCCACAGAACACGTTCAAAAATGTCATTCTTAAGTTGCTCTGTCTTAAACAGCAGGAAATAATCTAATAACATTATACTACGTAAAAATACATTTGACTACTCCCCTTCAAAAAGAATACAGTGAGATTCAGCCACCTTGGGAGACTCTTCCCCCACCCTACTCCCATTACATAGGGAGTGTAATGCTGGAGGGAAAGGAAGTTAAACATTACTTTCAGGAAGAAGGAAAGGTGTGGTTTCATTGCTGAGCAGAAGTTAAAAATAAAAGAGAGAGAGAGAGAGAGAGAGAGAGAGAGAGAGAGAATCCACGTACTAAATCCTGGAATTCCCCACCACCTCCAAGGCTGAGCAATCCCGCTCTCCTTTTCAATACATACCCCTCCCTCAACCCTAACCCTCTATTCTTGTTCCTATAAAAATCCTAGGAACACTGCAAACACACTGCTTCCAAATTCCTGGTCATCCCCAATTGGAATTATATCCTCACTCAACACGCTCCTTAGCATGAGGGACCTTCTCCATCTTAAAAAATAAATAAGTAATCAATGAAAGGACTTATTGGAGCATGAACACTGTTCTTCGTTCCCATCAGAGATCTCTTAAAATGAAGTCTATCAGGCAATGCCTACTACACACACACACACACACACACAACCTCAGACAGATTACATCACAGCGAAGTCAGACTACAGAAACCATAGGAAACACAAGATACTTCTCATTTCTAACACCAACTCTCCCAAGCCACAGCAGAGTCAGCCAACCCAGAGACCACTGGCTCCTGTGGTTATCTGGGTTAAACAGCAGCATGGGGCTCCCTCTCCAACTCTAACCAAGAGAACTAACAATAACCCCTTCCTCCAAGAAACGATTGCACAGCCAACAAGAAGAGCGTGGAGCAGGAATGCACAATTTATGCACACTGACTGCCACACCTTCTGAGCAAACTGTTCTCTGAGGGAGGATACAAGATGCCCAACTTCCCCAACCACTAAGCAGGCATTTAATTTCCTGAATTTCTGATATGGGGGTGGTGGGGGGGGGGAACACACAAGAAAAAAAACAAGTAACCTGAGTACAGCTTCAAATTATATGATCTGCCATTACTAGAACTGCATCCCAACCCAGAAACCCCACTCCAGCAGGCAAGAAGTCAGATGGATGCTTCTAGAGATAAGTCCACCCAACTCAGCACAGCAGCAATATTCCCTATCTCTTAATCAGTATTCATCACGCCTGTAAAGGTTATCATGAGGCATGGGCACTGGACAGCCCATAACCACGAGGAGAGTAGTTTCCCAAGAAGGATCATAGTCTCTCTATGACCATGCCAAAGTCCTACCTGCAGGTCTGATGGAGAGAGGGGTTACCTGATGCCGGCGGGTGAGGGTGCCGTTGGCCATGAGCGGGTTGGCATCTTGTGGTGAGACCCGGACGCGTTCCAGTTGCGCCGAGACGTGGCGCCGTTCCTCCTCCAGCGCCCGGGTCAGCTTCTCAAACTGGGCCTCTTGTTCCTTCACAGAGGCCAAGATGCTGGCGGTCGACTCCACCTCTGAGTCGTCCATGAAGGTAAGGGGCAGAGCCGCCGCAGGGCAGGGTAAAAAGGGAAGGTGGATCACAGGGGGAGGAGGAAGGAGGGAGAAGGCCCCCCTCACTTCACACTACCGGGAAAAGGTAAGAGAGAGGAGAGAAAGAAAAGGTCACAGGTCAGAGAAGACAGATGAATTATTAATCCCAGAGCCAAAGATGCCCTCTCGTGGTTTTACTGCAGCACAGAAAGAGAGCCACCACCAAGCCTGGACCCACCACCAGTGTCTGTTCAAGCAGGATCCTTTGGCCATTACCCTCTTTAACACCCCACAAGAAATACCTATTGAAAGGAAAAGTGCAACTAGACCCAAGGGAGAATGTGCCTAAGGGCTGTAGTCATGACATGAGTTTAAAATTAGGTTATTCTCCCCTGGAAGAATTTGCTGGCATCAACTCAGTGAAAGATGTAACTCCACAGTATAGACAAGCACACACTCTCCTGCTGGGGCAGGCCACCTCTGAGATACGGGGGCAGCACAGATCTTACTTAACCTCTCCCAAATCTGAACACTGAAACTGCTGGAGTGGTGGCAAAATATACTAAATGAGTATGCTAAATTAAACGCCGGTAAGAAATGGATGCAGTAAAACAAATCCCCGCCATCAAAGGCAGGAAATAAAACCAAGGCCCTCAAATTGGATACATTTATAAAGGGATTTTCTACTTTTAAAAACTATACTACAGGGCTTCCCTGGTGGCGCAGTGGTTGAGAGTCCGCCTGCCGATGCAGGGGACACGGGTTCGTGCCCCGGTCCGGGAGGATCCCACATGCCGCGGAGCGGCTGGGCCCGTGAGCCACGGCCGCTGAGCCTGCGTGTCCGGAGCCTGTGCTCCGCAACGGGAGAGGCCACAACAGTGAGAGGCCCGCGTACCGCAAAAAAAAAAAAAAAACGCTATACTACAATATTGAGGGTAGAATGTGCGCCTTGGCTAACAGAGGCAAGAAAGCAACAGAATAAAAAAGTCTATGTGTAAAAAGGCAACATTTTCAGTGACCTTCACATCTCTTTGTGGAGTAGGAAAAGGAGCATTATATTAAATTATAAAGTTACCCCTTGAAGTAGTTCGTATTCTAACCTTCAATTAATAGCTGGAACCTCCTACATCTCTGTTACCCTGCAGAAAGCTCTAAACAGGCTACATTTTTACCTCTTTACATATTCCAACTAAGGGTAAATATCCAAGTATCTAGAGGGTTTATGTGTACCACGTCCACAATAAATGATATTCAAAAGCGAAGAGTTCCCCATACCCTATTACATAATCTGCAAGCTGGCTAGTAAGTGGAGGGGCATTGTAGTCATACTGTTGGATTTAGTAGGGTTTCTCTCTTATAAGTTGGCTATAAGAGACTTTCTGGTCAGTCCAAGATATACCACGTTGAAAGGCAGGTTTTAGAATAAACCCTCTCCCCTATTCCCCACCCTCTCCTCAACCCCTCCGGAAAAAAGGCACTTAAAAATTTTTTTTATTCTTAATAAACATATTTACATACACACCTGTTAAGAGAAGGTCGTAACTGATTGGTTTAACAGAGAACAGCCCAGTCTAGATTCAAAATATCATGGGAGAAGCATCCCAGCCACCACAGCAAGGAGGAAGCAGGAAGAAGAGAGCTGTAGAAATATTTGGAGGAAAAATAGGAATGAGAGGAAAATAAAATATACCTAATACATTAAAAAAAAAAGAGCAGCAAGGGCAGGTGTTGGGGAAAAAACAATCTGGGAATGGAAGGGAGTAATTTAAAATACGACTTGGAATTGCTTAATGTGACAAATGCCCTTTGGACTTTGCTCTGTTTTCAAATACTTGGACCTTGGTCGTAGTTTTCATTAAAACCTGGATTCTACTGTCATGTCAGAGTTCCTCTACATGTGTTTCTGTAGAGAACCAGGAGCAGGTCATAATATGGATATATATTCACTTACCCCCTGTTCCCAGCAACCAAATTGGGAAGGAAAAAAAAAATTGCTGTTGGAATGCCCTTCCCCCTCCTTCCCACCCCTAAGGCAGAAACCTCAGAGCCCAGTCCCAGCATGCCCACAAAGATACTGAGAAACCAATGCAATAGTCGTCGTGGGGAAGACATGTGGGGACTAGCCTAGGCTAAGCCTGTAGCTTCAGTTCCCTTTCCCACGCTCCCCAGAGCCCTACACCAAGCACAATCGCTTGGGCCTGTTTGCTTTAGAGTATATGTAGTATTCAGCAAGCAAGAGTACCCAGAGGAACCGATAAATAGGTGCCCAATAAACTCCTTAATTAATTCTCCATCACCAAGACTCCTTCCAGTGGATCCAAATCCAAGAATGTGGCAGTCTTTTTTCCAAAGTCCTCCTACCCAGGCTCTGGGCTCCCGCAGTCACTTATCAACTCCTGTTCTTCCTTTAGGTCCAAAGCCCATTGTCACTTTCTCAATTCCCACCCTGCACTCCAACAGGCCACTCAAAGGTCTTTAATAAGTAGCCTTATTTTTTTTTTGAATGTTGCTCCCTTTTCATCTCTGTTACTTCATTTGCACTTGCCCTCATCTGCTATGTACAATGACCTATGAACCTTCCACACCAAGAGGACCCGGAGCTGGGGAGATTCTTCCAGTTCTGGGTTTCAACAGGGTCTGTCTGAACTGTAGTTAGCACTCTGGCAGTCTCTGCCCTGTAATCTTCTTTGCTAATAAAAGACCAAACTACCACTACTATCAGGCATACAGTGCCAACGCTCCCTGTTGCACAGAGAAACTGTCACCCTTCCATAAAATTGCCACTTTCTGCCCCCACAACTTTAGCTAATACAATACAGGGAGTTAGGAAGGGTAGCAGGGCCTCTACCCAGGGCTCTAGGTCGGGAAGCAATATCTGGAAAAACATCAGCTTCTCCCATCTTCGTGGCTTTAAAAGCTGACCACCTGGCTCTAATTTGGAGAAAAAGGCAGGAAAGTTAAGAAAAAGAAGATCAGATTCCTAGGCCTAACAGCATGGAGGAAATTTTCTGCCTGAAAGAGGGCAGAAGCAGAGCTTTGTAGGACAGAACTGGACTCAGAAGACAGGTCCCAGTCTTGGCTCTGCCACTAGCCAACAATGGCAGTAGGTCACTGCCGCGTTCTCATCTGTAAGATGCCAATACCACCAGCCCCGTCTAACTCAGAGTTGCTGTGAGGATCGGCTGAGAATTTAATGCTATACAAATGTGAGGTATTAAGTTGTTTCAAGAGTTAGTTTCTATCTTCCAATTACATTACTTAATAGTAATGCCTCAGCCCAAAACTATTTTGTGAACTAGTAGACGAAATTAACTGGATCAAGTGCATAACTGGGTTCTAAGGAGAGGATGAGGCTGGTTTCCCTACTCCAACACTATTTACTAGGAGGTCCCACCTAGACCAGTGTTTCTGGGACATAGGGTGCTTCTCCTAAGTGCCTGGCAGTTATCACAGAATTACACATCTGCTATAATGAGCTCTCGATTCCCTGTATGAGGCCTTAGCAGTTCATTACTAAGGAGAAAGGGAAGGTGAAAAGAACTAGCAATTACTGAATGTTTTACATTTATTATCCTGGCAATCCTTACAGCAACTCTAAGGAAGTTTTACTGCAAATGAGAAAACAGGCTATAGGTGTAGAAATTACCCAAGGTCTCAGTTAATAGCAAATTTTGAACTTAAGTCCAATATAAAATGGACAGTCCAGCACCTCTCTCTTACAACTCTTAAGAGCTTTCTACCCAAACATCACAGGAAAAAGGGAAAAGAAAAAAATTTCCATTTATCTTTAGGTTAAAGGGTTATCCATAATGTCTACAAATAAGAAATAAGTGGGAGAAAAGAAATAAATGGGAGGAAAGAGAAAGCATGTGTGAGGGAAGAGAACGAAGCAGTTAGGTAAGGTATATAGTACACCGCCTCACAGCTCAGAGACTTGAGAGTCTTCTCCATGCCAAACATACACATCATAAGAAAAGTATACTATAGACCAGAATGTGCAAACCATTAACTGATTTTGGCAGTTAGAATCAGGAAAGCCTTAAGACTACAGGCCGACATCTTTACAGGCCGGCCACTTATTATTTTCAATGGATTACACTTAAAAAAGTTCATCGGGAATTTCCTAGTGGTCCAGTGGTTAGGACTTGGGGCTTTCACTGTCGTGATCCCGGGTTCAATCCCTGGTCAGGGAACCAAGATTCTGCAAGCCAAGCTGCACAGCCAAAAAATAAAAAAAGATCATCAAGGAATTGCCAAGGTGAGGGAGAGGAGCAAAGTGAACAAGTGAACCTTGCAATTCCCCTAACACTAGATTTTCTCAGAGTAACTGGTTTTACTCTTTTTTTTAAAAAAAAATTTATTTAATTTATTTTTTTATTTTTGGCTGCATTTGGGTCTTCGCTGCTATGTGCAGGCTTTCTCTAGTTGCGGTGAGCAGGGGCTACTCTTCGCTGCGGTGCGCGGGCTTCTCGTTGTGGTGGCTTCTCCTGTTGCAGAGCATGGGCTCCAGTAGTTGCGGCATACAGGCTTCAGTAGTTGCGGCGTGTGGGCTTCAGTAGTTGTGGCACGAGGGCTCGGTAGCTGTGGCTCACAGGCTCTAGAGCGCAGGCTCAGTAGTTGTGGCAGATGGGCTTAGTTGCTCCACGGCATGTGGGATCTTCCCGGACCAGGGATCGAACCTGTGTCCCCTGCATTGGCAGGAGGATTCTTAACCACTGCACCACCAGGGAAGCCCTGGTTTTACTCTTATCAAGCCATAGGTCCTATAGACCTACGAGTCTACAACAAGGCTCCCACATTCAAGCAATGACAACAGTAAACATTCAATCTCTTCTGTAAGAATTCTGAACCAGAAGAAGTTGAATTAAATCAAATACCCAGAAAGACCAAACAGTTTGACAATGCCAACCAGGTAAAAGAGGAAAAGAAGAAAGTCACTTGCCAATAGCACAATCCCCACAATGACTTGTTCTACTGTAAACTAGCCATAGAAATATAATTTGAAATTATGATTTTTAGAGGTTAAGAACATAAACTTTGGAATCACACTGACTGCGTTCAAATCCCAGCTCCATTGCTTCTTAGCTATATGACTTTGGGCAAATCTCTCTAATCCTCAGGTTTCTTTTCTGTAAAATGGGAAAAATAAAATACACAGGGTGGTTGTGATGATTAAACGAGACAATCCATGGAAAGTACTTAGAAAATGTCTTGACGCACAGAAAGCTACTGCTACCAATACAATACTATTACAAACAGTTAACACAAGAGACTAGAGTTTTGGTCGTGTTGTTAGGGCTTTTGAATAAACCACACGTCTCCACGTGTTCCCCTCTCCCACTTACTGTAGCTCTGTAAACTACAGGAATCCTTCACACTCTTAAAGGGAAAAAAAAAAAAAAAATTAAGCTCCAGGCCAGGGGTCAAAAGACCCAGAGTTCAAGTCCTGGCTCTGCCAAAAACAAATTGTGAGACCTTGGAGAAGTTATAAATAACCCCTGTAAGTTTTACTTTTTATTACTTTTCAGAGTTTAGCTTTAATGGGCTAATATATGTAAAACTATAGGCTGGGTAACTCTGAACGTGCCTGCCACCTCCATGCACTTCAGGTAAGTATATCCAAAGAGATGAGCAGGATCAGGCATAGAGGCCTCTGCGGAAAGCAGAAAAGTTACATGTCTTCAGATGGAGAACTCTAAACCCCGAAAAATAGTCTTTGGGTTCTTAGGAAAGAAGTGTTATCTTCTGTAGAGCCAGGTCCAAATGCAGCCCTCTTCGCTTCTTCCTATTTCTTCATTATGAAATCAAAACCAATGTCAGAAAGTTATCCCTTCCCTCTAAATGCAATAAGCAAAATTCCTCTTCTACATCACCCTAGGGATTTCAAACTGCTTTTTAAAAAAGCACACTGAGCCTTCTATTAAAGAATACCAATCAATAAAATATAGCACCTGTAACACTACAGAACTGTATTACATAACATTCAAACCAAAAAAGGTAGGTCGTCCAAACACCGAAAAGGCATTTATTTGCCTTAACTGGCATTTGCCGCAAGTTCAAAGCAATTAACGCTGTTCAACCACAAACGGAGAAAATTGGCACCTTATTTTTAAATCCAAAGGAATGTGTTTTGTCAATAGTTTTTCTATGGCTTCTTATCACAGAGTGCTTATACCAAAGTCCAAAGTCTTAGTACTCCACCCACCACTTGAAGTTCCACCATCCAAAGCTTAGAACAATTCAAAGCTCAGTCAGAACAACTCTCATATTTCTCCCTGCTGGAAAAACTCACTCCCACACTAACCCCAAGTCTCTGAACGTGACTTGCAATAAGATGGAGAAAGGACTCTGCTCACTTCACAATCTCATGTCAACTGGGCACTTCTCAGAATTACAAAACTTGACATTCCAGAAATGGCATTGTCTTAGGTGTTTAGCAGTTTCTGTGCTTCCCTGGGGATCTGCTTTATGATAGGCTCAGCTTCTCCACTTAAGAGCACTCAAAAGGCTGACTGAAGGAGTCTCAGTTTTACAAGGAAGGACTAGGTCTCACTGTGTCCAACACAAATCTGATGAATTAAGGGAGTCTCCGGCAAATCACCCTGCTCTTAGGAAAGAGTGATCATTCTATCTCATTGGAGTTTCAGAGAAAAAAGGGAAAATAAATATATGAAAGGATTTTTTTTTTAAAGAAATACTTGTTAAAAGGCAGCTGAGCTAGCAATCTCTATAGGTCACTAGGACACCTTAAACATTCTAGTTACCTGTCAGGATTTAAAGTTTTTACTGTGACTTTAAAAGGAAAAAAAAAAAAAAAAAAAATCACCTCCACCGTCCTGACCCTAAATTCAGAAACCAGGTAGAACATTCTTCTTCCTCTCTTTTCCCCTCCCAAGTATTCTGGGAACCCCCCAAACCATAAGATACTAAAATGTCTAAATGCTAGACTGGCTTTGAAGCAAAGGAAGGGTGTGGCTCTCAGCTTCTGAGGGGGCCCAGGACTGAAAGGGTACGGAAAGAAACAAAACCTGCTTCTCTCTGGAGAGTGTATGACACACACACAGGACTGGTCTAACAAGCCCTTCTGATCTCTCAGGCCAGGCCACCTCCTTCTCCTCCCCCACCACCCACATGCCTCTCCAAGGGCTTCCACTGGGACAGATAACACTGAATTTTCTCTCAATCCTGAGCGTCTGAGACACATCAAGTTACTTACCTGTATCCCTGCTGCAACCCTGCCAAAGGTACCTCACGCAGCCTTATAAGGAGAAAGCAGAGCTTTAGGGAGAGGCCAATAAGGAAACAAAGATAAGAAGGAGGGGCAAAAAACAGAGGGAGGTGTCAGACTGGAGGAAGGGGAGAGGCCAAATGCCTTTCTCCATTCTACAAAATGAGGGGAAAAGAGAAGAGGTCAGGTATACAATGGGAAATTAGAAAAAGTCTAGTCAAAATGGAACAGTATTGTTTAACTCCTGTCATAAAAGAGAAATCCTAAAATTAACTAGGACACCTTACACTCTTCCCTACCCTAGGCTAGAGGGGAAAAATTCATGGAAAAAAAGCTTAACCTTAAGGTTTACTAGAGGCCACCCAACTGTTTGAGCTCACAGTCCTTTTTTAAAGTGGCAGCTTCTCACCAAACCTCCTAACTTCCTATCTCTGGCATTCCCACCATCTCTCTGCCCATCATTTGAAGATGACTTGGAAAAGCTGAAAGCATGTAACTGAATCATATTTACAGTCCAGCTTCCTAAGAAAGCCCTGAGCCCTGAAAACAGCAACAAGACACCCCTTCCATTAGGTTTAGAGTATGCCTCCCTTTTGAGACAAGCAAGAGAGAGAAGGTGTGAGTCTATGAAGAAATCATAGGAAATATGAAGGTCCTATTTCAGGTCAGGGCAGATAGCTGAAGGAAATGTTTCTCCCTATCTAAAAGAAGAAAATCTGACCTTACAGGGGGAGAGAAGTTGTGAGTCATTAATTACTGACCTCCCCCTATAAATTATCACAGATACTCTTCCCAACAACCTCTGAGGTAATGTTGGCCCCTTTTATAGGTGAGTAAACTGTGCATCAGAAGTACTGGCTTCCCTGGTGGCGCAGTGGTTAAGAATCCACCTGCCAATGCAGGGGACACAGGTTCAAGCCCTGGCCCGGGAAGATCCCACATGCCGCGGAGCAACTAAGCCTGTGTGCCACAACTACTGAGCCTGCGCTCTAGAGCCCACAAGCCACAACTGCTGAGCCCGCATGCCACAACTAATGAAGCCCCTGTGCCTAGAGCCAGTGCTCTGCAACAAGAAGCCACTGCAATGAGAAGCCTGCGTGCCGCAACTAGAGAAAGCCCATGTGCAGCAACAAAGACCCAATGCAGCCAAAAATAAATAAATTAAATTTAATTCATTTTTTAAAAAAAGTATTCACTATCCTGCTCAAGGTCATCATATAACTAGTAAGTGGTAGAAACGCATCTCTTCTACTCCAGGTCCATGTTCCTTCTCCTTGATAGAGTGAAATGAGTATGAACTTTCTACGCTTCCTGTGGTTAAAAGTCATTCTAACTCAAATAGAGAAGGTGACCAAAAGTAAACTTTGGGGGGAGGAGGGGAGGGGAGTGAGAAAGGATGAGGTGGAAGCACCTAGACCTTTGGGTATTGCCTTCATTCTAAAGAGCAAGACCTCACTCAATTCTGGAGAAGAACAGCCAGAATTGAGAAATACCTTAGATTTCCCATTTTAAAAGGAAAAAGAACTCAGGAGAAAAGGCGAGAGGAGCAAAAGCAATAGTATTACTTGGTACACAATCACCTACTTTTCCACTGACTGGCCCGCTACAGAAATCCGACTACTTGCCACATTCTCTAATCACAGCTCAAGAAAGAAATCTAATCACAAACACCCCTACTCTCGTTTTTAACGTGACATCTCACTAAACCAAAAGCAAAGATCAGATCAGAAGTGGGGTGGGAAACAGAAGGAACTAGAAGCAGGAAGACTGTGCTAGCCAGCATCAGAACAGAGGGAAGGGATTGTTCTAGCGGTATGTTAGCAATCTGCCTCTAGGGCAGCTGTCCTCCTGGGTAATCAAAGGCCGGCTTGTGTGTGTGCTCAGGGACTAGCCAGCCTGGCAAGAAGCTGAGGACTCAGCCACCCAATCCACAAAATGAGAAGAGATGCCTGTTTCACAGCTGGAATGGAGGGCAGGGAAAACACAAAACAAGAGGAAAAGGCAGCGGGAGG
>NW_020173674.1:11542343-11561572 GCF_003031525.2 Neophocaena asiaeorientalis asiaeorientalis
GGTATTTCAGTCTAGACAGAGGAGAAAAAAAAATCCTAGGAAACTACCAACCATTCCCTAGTTAAGCGCAAACAGAGAATTGCCAGTACCTCTCAATACTAAAATAAAAAATGGGTAGGTTTCTCCAGCTCTGTATGTAGTAAGATGTCAACTGGAAGGATGAGACCTAAAATGTAGGGGTCCGGCATTGCCTGGTTCTCTCTATCCCTCAGACTCAACAAGGTATCTGCAGTATACACAGTGAATAAACGTAATATAAATAAACATCTATCTCCTTCTAAAATTCCTTTCTTAATTAAATCCTAGAGATCTATAAATAATAGTAGCACACATAAAAGTCAGTGAGATCCCCAATACTACGAGATCGAAGCCATTTATATAACTCAAGTGCTAAAACGCAAGAGGCCACAGGCAGAATTCACACTCCCTAATCCCTGGGAGTAGCTAGATGCTCTGCGACCCATTAGACACACAAAGGCTGCTCTCTTCTCAGTAGAGCCCTGTAGCAGGGCTGCTCTCCAGGGACAAAGAGATTTCACAGGAGAACCACAAAGACATCGCCCCTCTCCATTCCCCCACTCCCAGCTTTCTCACTTCCTGTCACAGTAGCACCAGACCACAGTCTCCCAGAAACAAACAAATACAAAGTGCTGGATTCTGGGCTTCAAGCCAACTGCATTCCAGGGCATCCTGTCTACCAATCACCAGCCAGAGCTCCCACTTTGCCCTGCTCAATTCCTTATCATGTTCAGGGAAAACAACCCTCCTCCCCGACCCAAGCCAACACTACATAGGACAAAGCTCAGGCCTTTAAGAATCATCAGAAAGATACTGTGTGAAGATCTAAGAGTTCAGAGGGGCTGAGGGGATTTTCAAGATTCCTACTTTGCTAGTTTCTTCACTTTGGAGGCCGCAGATCTTAAAACTGGTATTATACTCAGCTCAGCTACGTGTGATATATCTCATAGAAAGCTTCATCATGGCAATCTGATAACCAACCTGAATTCAGTCAATGGAATATTCCCACCTGGAAAAACTACTTTAGGACACATCCTCTGTCAACTTCTCTATCACCCATTTCTACTGTTTTCAAAATCTTTCAAACTCTTTTCCCCACAAGCATAAAGCTGATTTTTTAAGAGGCCCCAAATAGAACAAACAAAGGCAGCAGACTTCACCCTACGAAGAGGCAGAATAGGTATCAGCAGATGCTAGGAGCAAAGTTCTCTACTTCCCTAGGGAATGAAAGGAGGCCCACTAGGAACTGCACAGTAGTTCTTGCAGCAAAAAAAAGTCAACACAACAAACAGCTTTTCCCGCTCACTACTCCCCCTGGAGTGGATCAGGGGCTGTAGATTTGGAACCTCATCAGAAAAGAAAGCCTCCCTTCCTAGTAAGGGTCCACAGCTGACACCAAGAATGGGATAAATGATACATTTTTCTGCTATCTTAAACAAGTCCACTGGACCTTAGCTCGAAACTTCAGAAGCAAAGATGCAGATAGAAGTCAAGCTCTATTTAGCCAGACTCTTGAAATCCAAAAGAACACCCTTTGCCCCCAGGGCTCAATTCTTGCATAAAGCCTAGTATAAGGCTCAGCACAGAGTTCTGAAACCAGAGGGACATTCCAGGCAACTAACTAGTAATACACTATCATTTCTCATCTTTTCTCCTCCCTTTCTCCTACACTCCTTTCCCCTTCTTGGATCTGCTAGAAGTACTCAGAGCAGAAGCCTGATTCGGATAGTACTTGCTGATGCAAAAGGAGCTAAGTCTAAAACAGCACAATTAGAAGGAATTAGTCCATATCTGGCTATGATATAACCAGATGGAAGGAAGTGGGGCAGGTATATACACAATAGTCAGCCATTCTAGAACTGGATAGAAAAAAGAATATTGAGCAACACTACATTTCAGAACAGAACTTAACAGCAGGTCCTAGCCACTACAAACTCCATCACTGAAGTACACACACAAAAAAGTTAGAGATCTCTTACCTAGCACTGAATCGGACTAACTCCCTTTTTCACTCAAGAATAATTTTAAAAATTAGTTACAATTGTTGGTATTCTTATCCAATTCTCCGTTATTCATAGCCCAGGCCAAATAAATCAGTCAATTAAGTACTACTGTGTGAGATGGTTATATAAAAAGCAGATAAAAATAGTAGAGTAGAAGAGTTTTCTGAGATACTTAAAAAAAAAAAAGAGGGTTATAAAAGACACACCCCAGACAGAACTGGACACATCCGTATCAATGCTGCTACTGCTACTCCAAAAGGATGCTCCGCAGGTTCTCTGCCTCAAGTTGAGTAGGTGAGACAAACCGCATGCTGGCTCAGAAACATAGAAACCCACGATGGGAAGGAGGGAAGGAGACCAGTACCGCCAACTGATCGCAGTTCAGCACAACTTCTTCAAAAGTCCTGGTCTACTTGTATCTCTGGCTGTTTGCAGACATTTAGAAAACCCAACCAAAGGAATAACAAATGGGTAAGGAGAAAGTCAACAGAAGGGCCCAAGACTTAAGCTGAATACTCAATGGTTGGAAAAGTATGGATTTGTTTTGCTATGTAACTTCCCACGTACCCCCTTTCTCTCCAAGTCAGGCCCAAAGCTGAAAGAACTGGAGGGAGGGGAGGCAGAGAAAAGAATGTGATTGGGAAAAGGTTTTGCTACATTCCAAGTAGCCAACATCCCACATAGCATTAAGAGTGCCCAAGAATCCAATCCCACTACTGAGAGTTGCTAGGACTCTGCTAACACACATCCAATTCCTCTACCACCCTCCCCCTAAGCACCCTGAAAAGCAGCATAATTGAGATAGCTTGATGAAGGCACCAGCTGTTTCCACCACTCTCCCTCCCCCCAACCCCAGAGACCACAGTTCAAACTCACATCAAACACGTAATACAATTGGCCAGTAGGAAGGAGAAGCCAGAACTAAAATAGCAGGAAGAGTGCCAACTGGCCCCACTTAGAAGGAATGCTTTCTTGGCTCAATTTAAAATAAGAAACTTTTGTCATCTACTCCCCTCTGCCCAATTATGTTCTCCTTTCCACAACCTACCCCTCAGTGTCAAATGGATTGCAGTTTCTTCCCTACAACTCCTTGATCTATTTTCAAATGTCAGGGAATACAGGGGAGGTATAAGGTTGAATGTAAAATAATGTCTGGGAGATTGGAAGCCTTCCTGCACTGCAACAGCCAAACCTAGCACAGGGCTATCACATAAGGGCAAGTAGACAGGAGCCCACAGAGCACCCATCACCATGTTACAAGCAAGGAAAGAAGGGAGCAAATGCTTGGGCTACTGAACATTGATGATAGCCCTATTTCCCATGGAACGAACAGCCAGCTGAAGTATTAATGTGATCAGCCCCTCCCCCACCCATACTCTAAGTTGACCAGCATTAGCCAAGGAGGAAGGGAAGGAAGCCAGCACTTCCTTTTCAGACAGGAAGTAACATTGGCCCTTCCTGTCGAGTTTTAAACAAATTGTCCAGCTGAGTTTCAATGTTAACATCCTCTCCTGAATTTGTTCCACAATTTCAAAATGGAGAGGGGAAATGGAGATATGGTCTAAAAGTTTCCCTTCCCCCTAAGAGGCAAGTCCTCAATTCCATACTAAGTGCTGGCAGAATCCCCAAATCAGGCAGTGACATCTGTAATTCCAAAATAATACGGGATACAGAGGTAGAAAACTTCAAATTAGTCACCTTCCTACCGTGTCTACTACCACGAACTATTCTTCTCTACTTCTTATACTAAGTAAATAACCACCCATCTGAGAAATCATATAGATATGTAGTTTAACTCAAATGTTCAGATTTTGTGGTCCTCAAGCCTAAGTGATCAGAATCACCTGGGAAGCTTTTTTAAAAATACAGTCTCCCAAATCTACCTCCCCAACCCTCATGCCTCAATTTCTGGAGGGAATGCCTCAGAATTCATGTTTGCAAAAAGCCCTCAAAGTGATTCTGAGAGTCAGCTATTGGGAACCACCGTACTGGCCTATCCCTGACAACCTTCTGACCACCACACTCCTCTCCCAAAAAGCATTAGTTATAAAATACATTATTTGGACCTGCTTTACTATTCAGCAGACAGCTCATTGTTCAGTCTGGATTTGAAAGCATGGATTTAAATATATAAATGGCCAGAATGACACAATCCTAAATGCTGTATTCTAGACTCAGAACCTAAAAGGAAGAACTGTCTCACTTTGGAATCCTGAGTTGCTACAGTGGTGGACATCCCTATTTGCACTGCAGATTGGACAACCCAACTATTTTTTTTTAAATTTAACATACAGAGCTAGAATTTTTATTTAATAATATGAAAATCCAACCAAATCTTATTAAATGTTTTTATAAAAATGAAACCATACACAACTCTAGGATTCAATGTTCATCTAGTTGCCAATATAATAATTTCATACTGCATGCATCTTGTCACATATGTACATATTTAAAAGTAATACGAGTTATTAATAATCTAAAATGTGCCACCATGTAACCTGCAACTGTTGTGAAGACAATGTACCAATTTGTAAACCCAGTTATTTTTTAAATGACTCAGTTTAACTTTCCTCCAAGGAACAAAAGAGCTGTGCCACATTTTCAAAGACTGTTCCACATTCCATCCCCAAAGAAGTCCGAAGTCCTAAATCTAGCATTCAAGACCCTAGATAATTTTAGCCCAGTTGACAATAGAAGTAACCAGAAACTCTGGATTCAAGTGTTACCTCTGACACTTATCCAAGTCACTAACTTCTGGTTTGAGTAAGCACAAGTGAGTAGCAAGATGTTTTTAGAAGAGGCATAAAGAGAAATATTTCCACAAAGAAGCATGTCACTGAAGACTTAGGAAAGAAGAATGGCATGGAAAGACATACTTTCAAGACAACTACAAACATCTATAAATGCTGAAGTAATACACATCAAGCAGTTATTTAAAGCAACTTCAAAATTTGGGGGAATCTGATTGCCTAGAGTATTTCCTGCAAGATGATATACAGTTACCTGACCAAAGAGGAAGCGGATGGAAGGGGGAAAAATGTTTCCTGATTGAGGTCATGGCCCAAGGATGATACTATGTAACAGAATGACAACTAGATAGTTATAATTAAAAAGAAGAATAGAGGGTAACCAGGTCAAGTTCTAGGGCTAAACTCCTAACAGAGAGAGACAGAGAAATTCTTTCACTGAAGGACAGGCTAGCTAAACCAGAAATCTTGAGAGGGAAAGTAAGAATGGGTGATTCAAGACACAGCTACTCTGGTAATCAAATATCCTTTTACTTTCCATTATGGGGTTGCCACAGAACATCAATCACTAAACAGTTGGTGCTTCTTCTTCAATCCCACCAAAGCCAACCAGGCCAAGTGGTTCAGCAACACGCTTTAACAACCATTACTGCTTAAACACACATATAGAAAGGGAAGAGACATACAGTTAGTTATCAGGACTGATCACGTCCCCTGATGTGCCAGGCAGAAATATGGATACGGTGACCTATAAAATGGTACCTGAAGCCATTTATTTCCAATGATTAGGGCTGCGGGGAAGCGGGAGCTTTTTGGTCTAATGAGCAAAACGAAAAGCAGCAGATAAGCGGGGTAGGCATAATATTTGGTCATAAACCAAATCAACAAATGTACTCAAAAGGAAACTCAATGTACTCAAAAAGAAGGCTGTCACTTCTACTATTCATAGAAATTTGAATCTGTAGATGAGAAGGTGGAGAAATAGATTTCTCTAGGGAAGAAAATTTTGATCTCCCATCCCAAACACATACAAGCTTATTCTAAGTAGTTGCCTTACTTTTATCATTCTCCAAGACAAGGGTCATCAACCTATGCAAATTCTGCTACTTTGCAAATTATGTGCTGACTATACTCACATGCAACTTCTACAATGGGACGAAGATGGAGGCTGGGCCAGGTGTTCCCTCAACTCCTTACAAAGCCTACACAAAAAATCGTTAACAGCTGTTGTCTCTGGGGTCTGAAGTGAGGAGACTTTTCTTGGTACCGTATAGTGCAGGAGGAGGTCCTACACTGTGTCCCCCCTTATCTCCAACACACACCCATTGGACCTCTCTGAACACATATACTGCCCCCATCTCTCTTGCTTGCTGGTAACAAACCAGCCTCAGGGCCTTTGCACCATATCTACATGACTTCAATCTCTAATTTCTTAAGTCTCTTTCAAACATACCTTGTAAGTGAGGCCCTCCCTGACCGCTCTGTATTAAACAACCTCACTCCCACCCCTGCACTTCTTATTCACCACCCTACATATTCTGCTTTATTTTTTTCTCAATAGTGTTATCACACTCTGACTTGCTATATATTTACTTGCTTACTTAATATCTATCTCTTCCAACTAGAACGTAAGCTCTGTGAGGTCTATTTGGTGTATAGCAGGCTCTCAAATTTCTTTTGAATGAATGAATGAAGATGTTTTACTTTTTTAATGAAAACAAAAAGTTAAAGTTTAGAAAAATAAATCGGTATTATTTCATTTTTCTTTCTACACATTTTTTCTAATTGTGACCTTAGGCCCATCAATTGGGGTCTCCAGTAGCCTTACCTGCAGATTTGGCTGACCTTCAGCGGGGTAGACATTCAAATGGCCAATTCTGCCCTGGTTTACAAAGTAGTCAACAGAGAAGAGAACAACAGAGAGGTTACAGTACTTCCCCCATTCCAACAAAGAAACAACGGAAAGAAATCAGATTGGCACCAATTTCTCCTTTAAAATAGACCACTCTATTTTTAAAAGTGTACTGAATATACACCAGCTACTTTATTTCAATGAGATTTACTTCACTTGCAATGAAATGGGAACTGTAGGTGCCTTGATAAAAGTACCGAGAAGTTGACTTAATTTCTTTAACAATGTCTTATAACCTCAACCACCAGAATATATTTTGGTTTTTCAAATATAAGCTCCCTAAAACAAAAACCTTTTCACTCCACAAAGAGACCTCTCAATATGAGACCACATTCCAATATAGAACGTGGGAAGCACACACAAAATTGACAATTTACTTTGGGAAAACTAAGTATCTTTTGCTCTACTGTCAACTGAACCAAAATGAGTAATTAATTAGTAAATGTGGATGAGATTTGAAAATTGAAAAAATAAAACCTAATCTTAATTACTAGAAGAAATCAATCTTCTTGAATCATAACATTTAATCCTAATCTAGACCTAATTGAAATAAACCAAAAGCAGTATCCTAATACTTGTACCTTCACCACATGAGTACAATTTATTCTATTTTAAGAACTAGAAATTTCTTCCAGGACTTCCCTGGTGGCACAGTGGTTAAGAATCCGCCTGTCAATGCAGGAGACACGGGTTTGAGCCCTGGTCCGGGAAGATCCCAAATGCCTTGGAGCAACTAAGCCCATGCGCCACAACTACTGAGCCTGCGCTCTAGAGCCCACTCGCCACAACTACTGAGCCCATGTGCCACAACTACTGAAGCCCGCACGCCTAGAGCCCGTGCTCTGCAACAACAGAAGCCACCGCAATGAGAAGCCCGTGCACCGCAACGAAGAGTAGCCCCCACTCGCCACAACTAGAGAAAGCCTGCGCTCAGCAACAAAGACCCAACGCAGCCAAAAATAAATGAATGAATAAATAAATTAAGAAAAAAAAAGAAATTTCTTCCACATTACGTGTCAGTGAGGCAAAGTGATGCCCGTGAAGACCACCAATCTAAGGGGAAAAAAGACAGGGGAGGCAAAAAGACAAAGGGAGACACCAAATAAAAAGGGGAAAGCAAATGAAAAGAAGAAAATGTAGGAGAATCAGTAGAGGGAAATGGGGGTTTAAAAAAAATATGGAGAGCTGGGTGAAGGAGTTATGACAGGAAGCTACGGAGTGTCAATAGAAATTAAGTTTAAATACTATTCAGAACACTAGTTTCATGGGTTATTTAGTATGAGGGAAGGAAAAAAAAGAAGGAAAATCTTAGGCTGGAAGAAACCAAAAGTTTCCAGGCAAGGCTGCATCTAACACATATGTATTTCCCACAGGCCACAGTTTAGCTTTTCCACATAGAAGAGCAGACTTTTTTCTTAGAGGCACACTTCTCATAGGAAGCACTGATGAACTCAAAATTTCTACAAGTCTCAGTTTAAATAAAGGTTGAAAATAGAAAATGATGTTTCCTGAACATAAAAAAGGGAGGTTTATTTCAAGAAAGACATAGTAAAAAGAAACTGCCTTCATTGCTATGTAACTGTTTCCTGTACATTCAAAACTAACGTTATCCTAAAAAATCCTGGTTGGGCAAGTGAGACGGCAAGGAAAAGAATCTGGTTCAAAGTCAAGAATAATAAACCCAAAGAGAGCTTTTTCAACCCACTCTCTGCCAAGATTAAAGGAAGTTTATCCTTGGGTGCTAGAGTTCTGTCTCTTGTAGACACAAAAAGGTGGGAGAAACTTGTATTGCTGTTTTTTCCCCTAAAGTATCCAAGACTCCTAAGAAATTACTGCAAGAGATTCAAGCTTTGCCACCAGCTTCTCCTCCCTCACTCACACCTTACTTTACTTTATTAAGGGTTATCCATTCCCCTAGCACCCATATTTTGGACAACCCTGCCCATGTAACTCCCCAAACCTGCCTATTGCTAAAGGCACTTTTTTCCCCATTAAAGAAAAAAAGTTAGCCTATCCATCCAGGATGCCCATTTATTCTGTAATATAAGCATCTATATACACCATAGAGTGTCAGGTTTTAAGACACCTTAGAGGGAACTTAGTCCAACAGACAAATGATGTTTGAGTTCACTTAAAGTATCCATTCTAATAGCAAACACAAGGTGTTCCCATGAGCTGGGCAACATCCTATGAATTTTGCACGTATTGAGTCACTGCATCGTCACAACAATCCTGTGAGATGGTTAATATCATTGTCCTTATTCTACAAACAAGGAGATCAAGGCATAGAGCAATTAAACAATTTTCCCAAGGTTACTTGGCTAGTTAAGTGGTAGAAGATTTGAACCCAGGCAGTCTGGCTCTGGCATCCATGCTCTTAACCATGCAAAGCTGCCTTGCCTCGCTACATTTATGGAACACTGAGATTGGAAATTCCCTGTTTAGTCAGCATATTGATCAAAAAATACAGAATAATTAAGCATTCGTGGCAAAATTTTAACAATTGGTGTCAAGGTGAATGAAAGGTATATAGGAGTTATTGTGCTACTCTTCCAACTTTTCTGTAAGCTTGAAATGTTTTCAAAATAAAAAGTTAAAGTTTCTTTTATCATCACACAATGGCACAAGTTTTGTGAAAGTGATGCCCAAATTACCTGTTAGCCATCAAAGAAGGCTTTAAGAAAACTATGGATCCTTATAATGTTCCCACTACATGCCTGATTAAATTGCCCACCCCGGGACTTCCCTGGTGGTGCAGTGGTTAAGAATCCGCCTGCCAGTGCAGAGGACACGGGTTCGAGCCCTCGTCTGGGAAGATTCCACATGTCACGCAGCAACTAAGCCCATGCGCCACAACTACTGAGCTTGTGCTCTAGAGCCCGCGAACGACAACTACTGAGCCCACGTGCGACAACTACTGAGCCCACGTGCCACAACTACTGAAGCCCACGCGCCTAGAGCCCATGCTCCATAACAAGAGAAGCCACCGCAATGAGAAGCCCACGCACTGCAATAAAGAGTAGACCCCGCTCGCCTCAACTAGAGAAAGCCTGCGCACAGCAACGAAGACCCAGCACAGCCAAAAATAAATTAATTAATTAAAAAGAAATAAAATAAATTGCCCACACCACTCCAGAAAGGCTTAAGAACTCACTGGAGAGGAAATGGCCTTAAAAATGGGGAACACTGTCCCTGAGCCAGAATAGTAAATGTGGGCCCTGTTCTCAATATTTAATAATCAATAACACGCAATTCCAAGTAGACTTAGTGGGAAAAAATTACTTCTAAAAATACATTATACAATATAACTAAATACAAATCAATCCATACCCTTATATCCCACTTGTTAGTTCTAACCAGAACAGTTTTTCTTCCCCGCCTTCACAATCTCCCTGCCAGGCTATATCAATGCCCTCTATTGCAAGCCTTGGAGGCAGCTGCATTTAGGCAGAGCAATTCCTATTTCAGCTTCTCAAAGCATTTAACCCCTTTTGCAAGGGAAGAGAACATGAAATCACATACTGATAACCTATGGCTCGTTCTTTAGGCAAATTTCTTGTTACTATTATTCCAAATTTCCCATGAAAATTAATTTGGGTTCTTAAACTCATAAACTTCCCACTTTGTGAACAAAATCTCCTGAAGTTTCATAGTGAAAGCAGTGAAAAAAGTACAATGATATCCAAACATACTTTCTTTGAAGCACTAATGTTCAAAACTATGTTCCCGGGCTTCCCTGGTGGCGCAGTGGTTGAGAGTCCGCCTGCCGATGCAGGGGACATGGGTTTGTGTCCCGGTCCGGGGGGATCCCACATGCCGCGGAGCGGCTGGGCCCGTGAGCCATGGCCGCTGGGCCTGTGCGTCCAGAGCCTGTGCTCCGCAACGGGAGAGGCCACAACAGTGAGAGGCCCGTGTACCGAGAAAAAAAAAAAAAAAAAAAAACACTACGTTCCCAACTTTTTTGTTTTTATTAACAAGTATAAAAACCATTCACTTCCAACATGGCTGGAAGCAATATTTCCCTGCTGCTGCCCTAATATGTTCTGGGTAATGAGTTCCTCTCCCCAAGAAAATGGCTGCATTTAAGGTTTCAGTGGTTGAAGTTAACAGCTGCCTATAGTATGAAATGAACTGACCAGGACCCTTACTTTTTTCTTTTTTTTTAAATTTATTTATTGATTTATTTTTGGCTGCGTTGGTCTTCGTTGCTGCACACAGGCTTTCTCTAGTTGCGGTGAGCAGGGGCTAACTCTGTTGGGGTGCTTGGGCTTCTCACTGCGGTGGCTTCTCTTGTTGTGAAGCACAGGCTCTAAGAGCGTGGGCTTCAGTAGTTGTGACACACAGGCTCAGTAGTTGTGATTTGCGGGCTCTAGAGCACAGGCTCAGTAGTTGTGGCGCACGGGCTTAGTTGCTCCGCGGTGTGTGGGATCTTCCCGGACGAGGGCTCGAACCCATGTCCCCTGCACAGGCAGGCGGATTCTTAACCACTGCGCCACCAGGGAAGTCCCGGACCCTTACTTTTTACACTATTATTTGTACCGTCTGCCCAGAAAGAAAACAGGATTAAAGAGAAATTAAAATTTTAAATCTTCAATTATTTCCAGAAATTTTATTTAAAAATGGAAGGTGGGGCTTCCCTGGTGGCACAGTGGTTGAGAGTCCACCTGCCAATGCAGGGGACACGGGTTGGTGCCCCAGTCCGGGAAGATCCCACATGCCGCGGAGCAGCTGGGCCCGTGAGCCATGGCCACTGAGCCTGCGTGTCCGGAGCCTGTGCACCGCAACGGGAGAGGCCACAACAGTGAGAGGCCCGCGTACCGCAAAAACAAAAAAAGGAAGGTGGGAGATGTGTAAAAGGTTGAAACTACAGACTAAAGTTTCAAAATTACATTGCAATTTTATTAATCTTTGTTGAATTGCTTCCTATTTCAACTTCCTTTCAGCCTTCCCCACAAAAGTCCCTCACTGATTCCCATAGTGCCTATTTAACCAAAGCTTACTAAGCACCTCAACATATCCCAGACACTAAGATAGATGCTAAGAGGATACAGAGGTAAAACTACCTACACTCAAGCAGGTCAGTACAGAGGGAAAGACAAAAATAAAAGATAATTTAATAGAGACACAGATGTAGAGAACAAATGTAGGGACGCCAAAGGAGGAAAGTGGGGGGAGGGGAGTGGGATGAACTGGGAGATTGAGATTGACAATATATACACTAATATGTATAAAATAGATAACTACTAAGAACCTGCTGTATAAAAAATAAATTAAATAAAATTCAAAAATTCAAAAAATAGACAATTTTAATACAGTGTGATAAACATTATTTGAACTACCTGCTACAAACCTCTCCCTGCAAGTTGGCAATATCATTCCAAACCACATGCCAGAAAATTCTCTGGAAGAAGAAATTTCACTGACAATCAAATGAAGTTTGAGACATTTCTAGTAAGTTTAAGAAATTAGAGGAGGGTAATGGTGTGCATATGGAAAGACTCCTGTTCTAAAGATTGAAATGATATCCATTCTAACATATCTCACTCCCCACCTCCCCACAGGCTTTACGGGGAAATGGATTTTTTTACGAACATTACTCTAACACGGAGGGGGTTGGAAATCTAAATGAGCACTGACCTTCAGCAAGATGAGCCTCTAGCAAGGGCTCATTTTAAGTTCTGGCTCTTGTTTCTATTCTCTGTGGAGAATGGCAGTGTTTTAGTGGTTAAGTCCACTAACTTTGTAGTTAGTCAGACCAGGGTTTAATCCTGGCCTTGGCCACTTACAAGCACTGAAATTTTCAGCAAACCTCAGCTTCTCTGAGGCTCAAATTCCTTAAAAAACAAAAAATAAACCAAGAAACAAACAAACAAAAAGTTGTTGTAGGAAATTAAGTAAATACAATAGTTTATGCAAAATGCTTAGCACTCAGTAAAAAAACAAGGAGGGGGGTGGGGGAAGGAGGGTGGGCAGTTATTAACAAGGGACCACCAGGTACCAAAATAGAAAGCAATAAATTATTACAGAGCTAATCATTTTGCTATTCCAATTGAATAGTGATCTATGCTTAATTTATTTGCATCCATCCTCTCTCACTCATCCCTAGAGAGCAACTACCTCATAAACCCAATTCAAGGCTGAATTGCAATTACTTGGAGCTTTTTTTTATTTTTAAGATTTCCAATAGTCCCCATTTTTATCCTAGCTGAAAGAACATGTTCTAACCCCTCTAACTCTTCATAACTGGAACCCTAAGTAAGGCACTAGGGCTCTAAGCACCCAAAGGAGGCCCCCACCTGGAACATACCATACCTTAGTCATATAACAAAGAAACCAACAGCATATAGGAGTCAGACAAGGAAAGAAAAATCTGCACAACTCTCACTTACTTGTCTTTTTTTACCCCAAAACCAAAATGGGGAGCAAAACAAAAAATAAAAGATTTACTTATTCACACCCCTTATTATATTTCCCGGAAGAACTAGTAGAGGTGAGGTAAAAGACAAATCTTCCATCTTATCATCCAAAAGGCTCTAATAGTACACACCAGTCAAAACAATGCCTCAGTTCGTGAAACAGTCCTAGACACTAGTTAACTAGGATGTTCACTGCAGCTACACAAAGCCCAGCATTTAAAGCTGGATCCAAACCACCACCACTCAGTCATCCAGAACCTATTTTCAAACTGCCTTTGTACTCCTTCTTCAGATTCCCTCATCCCTCCCCCTAAAGGCTGAGTGGGAAACTGACACTCTGGTAGCAACATGACCAATTCTCCAAAGATCCACCAAGAAACCCCTAGGCTGGGGTCAAGGCAGAAAGAGCATTTGAAAATCTGGAAATGAAATAAGAACTACAGCCCAACAAACTGTACACACTGTCCTTTTTCTTTCTTTTTAACCGCACTTTCTATAATTAGGAGATCCAGACATTAAAATCTTACTGTAGCCCTTGCATAAATTACATCAAAAGAAGGAACAAAGTTCCATTTCCTCTGAAGCCACAACCTCACAAGAATGAAATCAGCTTTCAAGAAATACTCATGTCTGGAAAAGAAATTCAAGGAAGTGTTCTAGTCTGAAAAGAATTAAGGGGTGGGGGGTACAAAATCAGAGGATTATTATAGATACATACCAGTTTAAAGCTAATGAGCAGCTTACATATTAAGACCCATCTTGTTACAATTAGGCAGTATCTACTGCAGTTTTAATTTTCAAATGATTCGCATTTTCAAAGGGAGAAGGAAGAGAACATCCAGTTTTCAGCCACTGATGAGTTGGTTATATGGTTATCTGGCATCAGTATTTTTACAAGAATGTGTTTGCAAAACAAAAACAAATCTTACAATTAAATATAAGATATGAAAGCAGTCATGGGCCTTCAGATCTTAAAAACTTCTGATTTCACGGCAAATTAACCAAATAAAAAACTCACCTCCAAAAAACAACTTTCAGTTTGGTTTAAAAATAAGAATTCCCCTTGTGCTTTCTCAACTGCATCCTAAACACTAAAGTTTGTGTTAAGTGTTTTACTCTTAGCCTAACCTTATTTTAATCCAAGGCCCTTTCAGAGAGCACAAAGCTGAAAATATTTTCACATGTGCCACTTTACTCAGGTGAACTAAAAAGCATGATTAGAATTTCCTTACTCCTTTAAGCACATAAACCAAACGTTATCGTATATGCAGACTGAACATACAATACCTCCACAAATCTTTGCTAGCAAAGGTAGTTTTAGAAGTAAGGGGATGGCAATTCAGCTACCATGGATCCATTTATTTTCTTTTATAAGGCAAAGCAGGGAGGCTAAGTCTAGAAGGAGAATGAGGCTCCTACCCACCACACCTGGAAAAGTAAAAGAAGGATCCACCCAGGAACAGCAGGGCTGAAACCGATCTGGGCCGTTCAAACTCTCTATGGGAAAAAAATATCACCATTTAAGCTGCAAAGCTCCCTGCAACTTTCCACTTCCACAAATCTAATGATAAAAGGGAGGAAAAAAAGTTTTGAAACGTATGAAGAACCATCTGTATAACTAGCTTCCGACCCGGACAAATTCCTTTCCCAACCCACACGCAACATGCCAAAAAAACCAACTTTTGGTTTGGGCTCTGAAAACAGAAGTTTGTTAGCCTAACCTAGAAAAAAAAAATACATAAAATCAAAGAACACGCCAAAATGTAAATTTATGGAATTGCTCTCACCCCCCTGAATCTATTCATCTCCCTATATTAGAGAGACCAGAAGTTTGTTTCTGGGTCTTGAATATTTTACTTTGCTTTAAATATGATAAAATACCAAAATTCCCCAAAATAAGTAGAAAGAAAAATTAACTGCTTAAAAGTTACCCGTCAGCATAACAGACCCTCTCGTTTTTAAATTCCCTCGGTTACCATAAGACAAAAATTCAACTTGGCTTATCCTCCTTTACCCGTCTATACACATATTTTTTAAAAAGGCACACACCTCAAATGTGGACTTCTAAAAACCAGTCCTTTAAGAAAGAAAACCAAGGCTTCGTCAATGTTCTGAGAAAGACAAATCCAGCAAGGTTGTTGATTTTTCGCCACCTCTTCCTCCTTTCAGGATCTTTCCTGCTCTTCTTTCTCTCTCTCCCTCTTTTTTTTTCTCTCAGATCCAACACCTAAAATGGAAGTTGCACCCAGCCAAAGGCTAGGGAGCCTGGGTGGTGACAAACTGATCTGGCAGCCCTACCCCCTCGCTTTCCTAAGTGATGTCAGCCCCTGAGAACTTCCAATAGGAGCCGGGCATAAATCAGGGAGCTGATTTTATCCAATAGGAAACTTTATTATAGGAAATTAAAAAAAAAGGGGGGGAGAGCAAGAGGAGGAGAAAAAGACAGGGGGAAGTTTTATATATATATTTATATTTAAAGTGGAGACCTATATGATCTCTGAGGAATTATGCAGAGCTGGGAGGGGTCGGGGAAAGGGGACTGAAGGAATAAGGGGTTTTCAGAATGGCATGCCTAAGAACCTCGGCTCTCTTTGATGGTAGGGTTCTTGCTCCCTCCTTCCTTTCCGGGTGGGGAAGCAAAAAAGAGCTGATTTTATTTGCCTGCTGCTATTTGGTTTGTTGCTTTCTACCCCAAAGCATTTCCCCAAAGGAAGACAGGAAGGGAAGGAGCGTGAAATGCTAGAAACAGGACTACAATGTGTTGATTGGGACGGTAGGGGATATCTGAGGTAAACTCTCAATTTTATTGTTTTGGTTTAAATGCATTAGAGTTAATTAGAAAACCTAATGCTTGGACTTGTTAACAACTTTCAGTGTCTATACTTTCAACCAGAAGGAAGCTGAATCCACTAGGCTGTTGAGGAAAATCACTGTCTTCCCATTTGTCCCCAAATCAAAATAATGTGGGTTTGAGGGGGAGAGTAAATGATATCCAATAAACAATATATTTGGAGGAGACGAGAGCATGTGTAAGGAAAAGAAAATCTCATACCTAGAAAATTCAATTTATTTGTTAACTTTGAGCTTAAGACTGTCTAGTTCATACATTCTGTTTATGCTTGACCTAAATAAAGGATTATAGCAAGTATTTTTCTGAATTAAGAGTTATCTTTAATATGTTCTTAGACTATTAGGCCATGAAGGACAGAGATTGAAAAAATTTTTTTTACATGCTTGACAAAGACTAGTATTTTATGGTCATTTGGGGATTAGCTATGTGAAAATCATACTGATAAACTGAAAATTTTCTTTCTTACTGAAAAATCTATCCTGTAAACTGCTACCAAATGAATCTTCATAACAGTTTCATAATCTAAAATAGTTAAGAGCATAGGTTCTGCAGTCAGACTGACTGGCTTCAAACCTTTCTCTTCTGTAAGTATACTTAATCAAGTAAATGTACTACATACTTTGTGACCTTGTAAAAGTTATATAATCTCTCTGTGACTCAGTTTCTTAACTATAAAATGGAGATAATAGCTATATCTCTTTCACAGGACTGTTGTGAGAATTAAAATACACATAAGGTTCTTAATAATGCATGGCATACAGTACAAACTCAATAAGAATGAGTTATTATTACCAATACCTACCCTACCAAAAAACTTTCAGTGATTCACCACTGCCCAATAATAGCAACAAATAAATGAAGCATCTATGACCTGAGGGCACTTTGCACTCACCGTCCCTAACTTCTCAAACACCACCATGGAGATAGTATTACCACTGTTTAGAGACGAGAAAATCAAGGCTCAGCAAGGTTAAGAAACTAGCCTGAGCTCATCTGGCTAAGGAGTGACCCCCTCATCAGTCTGACTCCAAGGCCCATGCTCTTTCCATTACCTTACACTGTGGTCGGGATAAAGGCCAAGTTCCTCGTCTGTTTTCAAGATGCCATATCTATTCATCCAATACATTAAAGTAACACTTATTAACCATAATCTGACCTTTCCTTATCTTTCTAAACTGGAATTCCGCTCCTCCTCAGGATGAAAGTGCCCTTCTAATCAGGTTTATCTGATCATTATCCACCCCCTCATATTTGGTCTATTGTCTCATATACCCTCATATTTGGAGTAATGTGGCCAAAAAGGACTTCTCTCAGAAGTGCTGGAAGACGTAACAGACATCACAGCACTTGTCTGATGGGGTTTAAACAAACTGTAATAGAATAGGAAATGAATACATTTGACAGAGAAACAAACAGCCTTTAACTCTCATTGTCTAAGAATCTTTTCCAGTTACCTTATCACATCTTCTACCTCTACTTTCCATCTATTCCTAGTCCTACATAGCAAGTTTAAAAGCCAAAGATGATTGTCAAAGGAAAACAATCAACACATATGTTTGTTGATTCACTGGTTCCTAGATCAGAGCCATTATCTAGAATATGCTATGATTTTCTAGAGATGGATTAGGCTTGTTTCCTTCACACCACCACTAACTTGCAAGTATTTTGCCTTCCTTTTTTCATGTGTATGTATGTGTGTGTGTGTGTGTGTGTTCCTGTCTCCCTCACCAGAAGATAAGCTCCATGAAGGCATAAAAAATGTCTTTCTAGTTTATGGTGTATCCCCAGAGCTCAGCCTTGTATCTCATATTTAGCAACAGATGAATAAATGAATGAAGTCTGTTAGCTTACTAGTTATATAATCCTGGACAAGCCATTTAACATTAATGAATTTGTAGATAACATTCAAAATAAAATTATATACAAGTCAAAAAAGTTAACTCAGTGGTGAAAAAGTTGTTAAATTTTAAATTTATCTCAAACAGCCATCTCCAAATAAAGAATCACAAGGATTAATACTCACTGAGAGAAAAACTGTTTATACTCAGTGAACAGAAAAAAGACTAGCTCCTTCTGGGTTATTCTGAGCACCATCCCACTCTTCCAGACATCAAGGATAATGAAATAGACAAGTTTCCTGCTCTCAAGTTTACATTCTAGTTGGGGTGGTGTGGTGGGGGGGGGGGCTCACAGAAGATTAACAGATAAGATGTCAGATGGAACATTATGCAGAGATCAAAACAGACTGATGAGAATGACTTGGGGCTTGTTCTAGACTGGATGTCAGGGACAGTCCCTCTGGACAGATGACATTTAAGTTGAAATATGAATGGTAAGAAGCAGCCAACCATGAGAAAATATAAGCAATGGCAACTACTAATGCCAAAGCCCTAAAGTGTGGGGCTGAAACATACTGGATCCAGCAGAGCATGTTGGAAATGAGGAGGGAGGGATAGGTGGGAATCAGAATATGAAGGGTTCTATAGGTTAGAGAAAGGAGTTTTGATTTTATTTTTAGGTAGAAGAAAACCTGAGGGGATTTTAAACAGCAGAATGACATAATCCAGTCCACATTTTGAAAAGATCTGGCTGCTTATGTGACAAATGGATTAAAGGAAGGGCAAGAGGACTTCGCTGGTGGTACAGTGGTTAAGAATCTGCCTGCCAATGCAGGGGACACGGGTTCAAGCCCTGGTCCGGGAAGATCCCACATGCCGCACAGCAACTAAGCCCATGCACCACAACTACTGAGCCTGCTCTCTAGAGCCTGTGAGCCACAACGCCTGAGCCCGTGAGCCACAACTACTGAAGCCCGCACACCGAGAGCCAGTGCTCCGCAACAAGAGGAGCCACCACAATGAGAAGCCCGTGCACAGCAATGAAGACCCGACACGGCCAAAAATAAATAAAAATTTTAAAAAATAATAATTTTAAAAGGTAGGGTCAGGAGTGAAAGCAAGGAAATTAGTTTGAAGGTGAAGTTGCAGTGATATGGAGTTGACTACAGCGGTAGCAGTAAAAATGGAGATAAGTCAATGGATTGAGGATGTGTTCAGAGATACAGGGTTGATTTTGTTTGGGGCTTTTTTTTTTCTTTCCTTTTTTGCTTTTTGGTTTTGTTTTTTATGCATGGAAGACTACAGTCAGTGCTCACTCTTACAGCTCTCAAAGTTTAACTGCTCCACCAACAACCATCACCACATACACACAAAGAAAACATACCATAAAATGGTGAAAAATTAGAGAAGAGCCGTGAAATAAAATTATACTTAAAAAAGAAGT
>NW_020173674.1:11561736-11589893 GCF_003031525.2 Neophocaena asiaeorientalis asiaeorientalis
GCATTGTGCTGTGATGGCTCTACTTCTAAAACAGACTAAACCTATAAATGCCAAGGAGAAGAATTTTTTTTTTTTTTTTTTTTTTAGGGAAGCCCAGAAATTTTAAAAAATCCAACTCCAAAAAAACACTGGCTATCCATACGAAGGAAAACAAAACATTTTTGCTCTTTTCTACCCTCTGATGACAACACATTACCATACAAAGTTTGTCATTTTTGAAGCCCTGCGAAGGATGGCCATTTATCATTCCCTTTAGAAAATCTACTAACACAAGATGTAACTAAAATTGAATTTAAAAAAAAACACATAAAACCAAGAAGTGTGTCCTCGTACCTCTTGAAAATTAATCTAATCCTGATAATATATTCACGAGGAGATGTAATACTTATATTTTCTTTACCACGCCAAAGATTCACCTATAGTGGTATTGCACCTGCGTAATCTAGTCTTGATTCCACAGTAACAGATGCGTAAACAAGTATTGTTCTGCCTGTTTTTCCTTGCTTGCTCGCTTTGTGTGTGTGTGTGTGGGTGCTGACAACATCTAAAACCTGTCCTTCTGCTAAGTTTTATGTCCTTTCACGAATTGCTACCTCTTCAAAATATGACGGCAACCAAAAATGTCTTCTGTTCCTTGTTTCTTTCTTCGTTTTAAGAGCAGGAGCCTCAAACTAGGGAAAATATTACCTGACTTGGAAATTCACCCCCACCCCGCATATTTCAATCAACCACCTCAAATCCTTCTTGAAAAGGTGTAAAATATCAATAAAGATACACTTGAGCGCCCTGTACTACTCACCCCTCTACGTTTTGTCCGTGGGCAGGTTCCCCTTCTCTCAGACATCGTCCTTCCTGCTTCCAGTTGGCCTCTGCGGGGGCTGCTCCGGGCGAATTCACCACACCTTGTCCCCAGTGGCATTGGATTCAGCCGGCTCTGTCCAGCGCTGGACATACCAGGCAGCTACCCGAAGCCGGGACCCGGGTCCTAACGGGCACGGGGGAGAGAGCAGCTGTCCAGATTTCTAACGTGGCTTGGCATTCTCTCTAAATGTTTAATCTCGAGATCTTTTAATTTTTGATATCATCCCTAAGAACAGCTGTTTCCAGTCGGGAAGTGTGCGAAGGAAATCAACACCAGTGACCCCCTCCAGACGGAAAGTTCTGCCACCTCCTGGGTCACCAGGTCTCCGAGATGCGGGGCTAGAGTGGAATCTGTGAAAAATTTGAGTTCAGAAACTAGCCCGAGGACCTTGTTCCAGAACATTCCTGGCCTTAGGAGACATCTAGGTAGAGACATGGGGGACAAGGTGCAACTGGAGACATCCAGAGGCCTTCTCCTCCATTACGCCTGGGGTACTCTTAGTGAGGCCGAGGCCATTCACAGCCTCCTCAAAGGGAAGCCGCAGATGCCCTTCTACCACCTTGGAGCCTGCCCTGTTGGGAGTCCTGAGCCTCTTTTCCGTGTGTTTTCATCGGGTACAGAGGACGAGGCTGGCTTCCAGAAGAATTCCTTCCGAGCGGGCCCTTCCCCCTTCCTCTTGCAGCCCTACCGCTTTCCCGCAGCCTCCAAGTCCCTCGAGACTTAGCCTCCCCGCCCAAAGCGCTCGTCCTGTGATTGGCTCTTTGAGGAGCCTCGGCCAATGGGGATACCGTATTCGGGCAGACGTAGGCCCGCGAGCTGGGGGAGGAGGAAGGACGTCGGGGCCGCGACGTGCGGTGAGCGGAAAGGTGGCGCGAGGTGTGTGGCACCGGCCGCGTGGCCTCAGGCTTTCGCTGTCACCACTTCCCAGTGCATAAGGATCCCCGAGCCTGCGGCAGGACGAGGGCACCAGGGAGTGGCTGCAAAGCCCGTGCGGCCAGAGGTGACGGTGTTGGGTGAGCCTTGAATTAGGGCCTCCGGGATCCCCACGCTCCATTCCCAGAAACCTTTGCGCCGAGAGCTCTCTCTTCAAAGGAGTTGGGCCGAGGCGCCCAGCTTTGCAGGGCCTTCCCTGAAGCCCTGCTTTCCCCCGCCAACCCCGATTCCCTTGGTTCTGGATGGGGAGAACCCTCAGGACGTTGTGCAGCTTTGCTAAACCCCACCCCCACCCCCAGCCGCGTCCCGCGAGAGCCTGGACCTTGGGAGGAAGCAAGGCAGGCCGGACCGAGGACCAAAGCACGGAGAGGACAGCAGGAGCACCTCCTGCCGCAGAGCTCTTCCAGGTTGGGTCTGGGGACAAGGCCCAGTGCTGGTGGATTGGGAAGCTTCCCCAGGGCCTACCTCTGGGCCCTTGCACCAGCTGCCATCCTCCATATCCCCATCTATCTGGCTGGGATGGAACTGAGCCTACAGTTTCTTAATTTACCTTTCCACTCTTTTCTTTCCTGATAGTTTGACGTGAACTGTTTGGAGCTTCTGTGCCACCTGACAGAAAACTGCGTGCCAGGGAAGGAGCACCAGCTGTGCAGTGAGTGTGGAGATCTCAGTGCAAAAAGCTGGAGACGTAGTGAGCCTGAAGTCAGAATACCCAGCTTGTGTTGGGAGGGGTAGAACGCTTAATTATCCTTGCTTTATTGTTAGCCAGAGAACTGACCAGATTGACAAACCTAAAGGCCAGATTCTTTGCCCATTTCCAGGTGGAGTCAGGCTCACTTCGGTCAAGAACATCCGAAGCCACGGTGGCAATATTCTTACTGCTGTGAGAGACCTTCCCGCCAAGTCCAGCAGCTTTTCCTTACTGTGCACCCTCTGCTGGTTAGTGTGATAGAGTGAGCGCAGAGAAAAGGAGGTGTGTACGGCTTCCTAGAGGTCATTTAATACTCCATAGCGTTTTGTTAAAATGTGTTAAATTGGGGAAGTATATACCCGTGAAACTCAGAAATGTGGTGCTCAGGAAGAATATGAGTAGTGAGCGCCATAGGAGTTGAGTTTCTGGCAATGTGAATGAGGAAGGTTTAAGGATAATAACAACTCCATTTCTGGAGTGCTAGTTTCGTGCCAGACACAGTACTAAGCAGTTTGGTAAAATGGACTCATTAAATCTCTAAAACAGCCTTACGAGGTAAGTACAGGACTGTTATAATTCCCATTTCCTAGATGAGAAAAGTAAGACCCAGAGAAGTTAGGTCATTTGCCTGAAATGATACAGCTAAGCTAATAAATCACAGAGCTGAGATTCAAATCTAGGCTGTTTCTGAGCTCCCACCTGTAACCACTAGGATGTTCTTTCTTGAGATACCCTTGGCACAATGCCTGGGCTTACGGTTCCTCAACTCATGCTTTTGTCTCCCACTTTCAAAATTTCCCTGTCATTTCAAAGACAAAAAAAAAAAAAAAAATTAGGTATAATTGTGCTTCTGAAAGGTATTATTTCACCCACAGGAATCTGATCCATGAAAACCTAGGTTTGTTAAGAGACCAACATGTCCTCTCCTGCCAGTCCCAAAATCCTATACAGGAATCCCCGGTTCCTCCGGCTAGCTTTTCTGCAGCTTCATCACCAGCAACAGAGTGGTGTGTTCTGTGATGTCCTTCTGCAGGCAGAAGGTAAGAGACTAGTAGGGACTCAATTGAAAACTCACCATAGACTAAGATAAAATGACTTCAGGGCCAAGCAGTGAAGGACAAAACCAGGAAAGTGTGTAATTATTGCCTTTGAGTGCTGTAAGCTATTTGGTAAAGAGCTGTTTCTAGGACAGGTACATTTTTCAATGAGTGAAAGTGAGATTATGCCCCTTCTCTTAAAAAATGAAACTAATTATAAAGTTTTATAAGCACAGAAATTCGGTAAAACATGGATACACCGTAGTGGGATGGTTGTGAACGTTGAGTTAACATACGTAAAGCACTTAGAACAGTACTTTTAACGTACGAAGCACAATGTAAGTATTAGATACTTACTTAAATGATACTATTACATATTTTCCTTTTTTCTTGTCTTCAAATTGATGGCTTTTATTGTTTTGTTGTTAAACCTAAAAACATATAGCTTATTTCCACCCCTTCCCTTTACACTTGAAATGTTAAGTCAGCTTGGGGTAGAGCCTGGTATAGTGTAAAAGGCCTAAGACTAGGAGTCCGAGTTTAAATCCTAATTTTGTTACTAACAGTAACAAATGAGCAAGTAACTTCACCTCTTTCCAGTTCACTTTCTTCATTTATCAAAAAGGATTATGACAGCCAACACTGTGTAACACTCTACAGTTTGCAGAGTACATATAGCACAGTTTAGTGTCTCATTTGATTCTTATAACAGCCTTGTGAGATGTGGAATGTTACATGGTTCCAGCAGTACAGATGAGTGAATTGAGCCCTAGAGAGTTAAGTGACTTGTCTGTTGGTTCTCTTAGGAAGTGCAGAGTTGGGATGTATTCCTTAATTCAAAATAAACATAAAAAGTTTCAACTGCCCGGTGTACTTTACTAGCATGGCATATAGTATATATGAAGTATATATAGTATATATGAAGGTATATATATATATGCCATACATATAGCATATATGAAGGTAAGTCCATCCTCGTAAGGAAACCACGTAAAGGGGAGACGTTCAAATAACCAGTGCATCCAGATAACCGGGCAGTATAACATTGGGGTGAGTATAAGCTGATACAGGAGCACTAAAGAGGAGCATCCTTCACAGACTTGAGTAGGTTGGGGGATGGGTGTTAGGGACAATTTCTTGGAGGAAATAACCCCATAGGGGACTTCCTCGGTGGCGCAGTGGTTAAGAATCTGCCTGCCAATGTAGGGGACACGGGTTCGAGCCCTGGTCCGGGAAGATCCCACATGCCACGGAGCAACTAAGCCCGTGCGCCACAACTACTGAGCCTGTGCTCTAGAGCCCGCGAGCCACAACTGCTGAGCCCGCGTGCCACAACTACTGAAGCCCGTACGCCTAGAGCCCACGCTTCACAAGGGAAGCCACCGCAATGAGAAGCCCGCGCACCGCAACGAAGAGTAGCCCCGGCTCACCACAACTAGAGAAAAGCCCACGCGCAGCAACGAAGACCCAATGCAGCCAAAAAATAAATAAAAAAAAAAATCAACTGTTAAAAATAAATAAATAAATAACCCCATAGGTGAGTTGTGAAGGACACATAGAAGTAGGAGGAAATGGGTAAGATTTTCCCAGGCAGAGAAAACAGCATGTACAGAGATGTACACACGTGACCAGGGATTTGCGAGTGGTTCATTATGGCTAGAGCACAGACTATGAGTGTATTGATCAGAGGTGTGGCTAGAGAGATCAGCAGGTCTGAAGTGTCATACCAAGGAAGTTGGTCTTATCCTCAGCACACTGAGAAATGTATTTAAAGGTTTCAAGAAGGTCCTAACTGCTTTAGAAACAGCACTGGGGCTGCAATGAGAATTATTAGATTGTTACTGAGCCCAGATAGGAGGCTATTTTGGAATCCAGGAGAGAGGGAATGGCCTGAACTAAGGCACTGAGAATAGAAAGAAATATATAGTTTATGAGCTATTCAAGAGAATTTACAAAACTTGCTGCAGTTAAGAGCATAGACTGTAGCCCTGGGTTCAAACCTTGTCCCTGCTCCTTAACTGTAATTGTGGGCATGTTACTTCACTATGCCACAGTTTACTCATCTGTAATGACAGCTACCCCACAAGGTTGCAGTGAAGATTGAATGAATTAATGCTGCTAAAATCCTCAGACGCCTGGCACATAATAAGGACTCAAGAAGTATTAGCTTTTTAAAAAAACTTAATGTTTGACTAGATGCAGTGGGTAAGAGAAAAGAATCAAATATGACTTCTGGTTTTCAGGCCTGGGTAATTGGATGAATGTGCCATCTTATTTTGAAGTAAAAATTGGGAAGTTTTGGAGTGTGGGGAATGATGAGTTCACTTTCTAGAAAGATTACATTGGAGGTACTTGTGGGACCTCCATGTAGTCATGCAGGCTACGGCATGCTTAATATCTCAGAAAAGATACCTGGGCAGGTGTAGAATCTGGGAGTCATCAGCAAGCCTTTGGTAACTGAAGCCATTGGAGAGATGGAAATTGCCCATGAAGTGCCCATAAAATGAGAAGGTTGTTCAGGACAGTGGATACCAGGCAGTGAAGAGAGCTCAGGAGAGAACTGAGCCCTGATCATCCATATCCAGAGCTCATGATCTGTTAGACCACAAGCAGCTTCTATAGAAAGTTTTAAACTCTTGTGTGAGTCAAAAACATTTACTCAGCAGGTATTTGATCCCCTACTTTGTGTCAAGCACGGGCTATATACTTCAGTGAGCAAGACAGACACGGTCTCTGTCCTCACAGAGCTTACAGTTTAGTGAAGGAGATGGACACTTACAGTGCAGATAGCTGAATGCTACGATAGCTGCAGAGCACCTAACCCAGACGGGGTAGGGTGGGGGAAGCCTTTCTGAAAGCCTAAAATAGGTAAAAACTGAGTTAACTAGGTAATGGCAGAATGTTCCAGGCAGGCAGAACTAAATTTATCCTTCAACTAATGTGGAGGGAAACTGAGAAGAGGCAGCACATTTAGTTAGTAATGTCTGTGCTTAACCCGTGAACATGCCAGTCGGCATGAGACACATAAAAAGTGTTTGGGTTTCCCTCCAGGTGAGGCAGTCCCAGCCCATTGCTGCATCCTTTCGGCCTGCAGCCCCTTCTTCACAGAGCGCCTGGAGCGGGAGAGGCCAGCTCAGGGTCGGAAGGTGGTGCTCGAGCTGGGGGGCCTGAAGATCAGGACACTTAGGAAGCTGGTGGACTTCCTGTATACCTCAGAGATGGAAGTATCTCGAGAAGAAGCCCAGGATGTGCTTTCTGCTGCCCGGCAGCTCCGTGTATCTGAGCTAGAATCCCTCCATCTAGAGGGTGGGAAGTTGGTGAAGGCCCCTCAGGGTCGAAGACTGAACAGGGAGTGCCTACAACCTCCAAGTGCTGCTCCCATCTCTGCCAGGGTGGTGGCATCCATCTGCCGCCCACGAACTCCACTACCTGTTACCCAGACTCCCTGTCCTCTTGGGGCAGTGAGATTGAAGTCCTCAGGGAAGGAGGAGGGGCCCCAGGAGAACAACCGACAGAACACAGAGAACCGGTCGGGCACGCTTCTGCTCAAGAGGAAGGCCAGAGCCTGCCCAACTCCACAAGAAAAAGGCTCTTCACCATCAAGCCACAGTCAGGGACCTAAAGAGAACAAAAGTTACTCTGCCCTTGGTCCTACAGCACTTTCCCCACCCAGCTTGTACGCCTCTGTGGACGAGCGACTGTTGCCCAGGAAGATCAGGCTGAGCCGCTCAAAGCTGTCTCTTGATGTCTGTACGTCCAAGCCTGCCGGCCTTTTAAGTGGACCCAGCTCAGTACCCCCAGCCCCTGGCCGGCGTCTCTGGCGGCAGAAGAGTATAAAGAAAGAAGCACCAGAGGACAAGCAGAAAACAGGGCGAACTAGTCCTCTACAGAGCACCCCAAGCCAATCTGGTCTTGGAAAGTCGGCTGGGAACAGGAAGCAGAGCCCTGAGGTCAGGGCACCTAACTCAGACCCTGCAGAGGGGCAGGTCGGCAGAGTGAAGCTTCGCAAGATCGTCAACGGGACCTGCTGGGAGGTAGTTCAAGAGCCTCCCCTCAAAAACTCTCAAGATAGCCCTCAGATCCCAGAACCTGAAGACTCAAAAGAGCCTCCAGGGACTCAGCCGTCCTCAGGTGATGAGCAGGAAGTGACATCTGCTAGAATAGACCTGTGTGAGGACTCCCCCATGCACTCTAGGCTACAAGACATTCTGCTCTGTGCTGGCCGCTCCCCAGACAACCCAGTGGTGAAGTCCGGGTTTGGGTCCAGTCCAGAGCTGATAGGGAAGGAACCGGGATTGGATATTGACTGCAGAGAGCCCTATGCATTTGACACAGCCCTGCTCGGGCAGCCGTGCGAGGCTGAGGAGTACCGAATCACCAGTGCTGCTGCCACCAGCGAGCTGGAGGAAATCCTGGACTTCATGCTCTGTGGCTCAGACATCGAGCCACCCATAGGGTCTCTGGAGAGTCCCCGGGCTGAGGGCTGCAGGACCCCTAGTTATCACCTGACAGAAACAGGAAAGAACTGGATCGAAGGGGAAGAATGGTGTTTGCCAGACGTGGAGCTCTGGCCCAGGGAAATCACAGGATTGGAAAAGGAACCTGCTGGTGAGAACAAAGGGCCAATTGAGCCTTTTAGCCCCCTTGTCATGCCCTCTGAGGTGAGTGAAGGGGAGGTGCTTTCAATGGGAGGCTCTTGGACTCCAGACCTGGAAATTCCCAGCTCCCAGCCACTGGATGGTCAGAGAGACAAACTTTTCCACATCAACTCCCTTGACCCTCCCCAAAGGTCCTATGGGGACCTCTCACCTCCCTGTTCAAACTGGGTGGAGACTGGGCTGGAAGTGTCCCTAACTACGGATGAAGTATTATACCCTGCTCCAGAGGCAAGCAAGGAGGGATTTGGCAACTCTGAGTTGTTGGATCCACTTCCTGCTAGCCCTGAAGAGGAAGAGATTGATGTGGTGGACTCGATGTCAGAGGGGATTGAGCCCATGAGTATTCCCTCCGTATGGCCCGACCCTTCCTCAGAGTCAGAAACAGAGGTGGACATACTAACGTAATGGAGTGGGGAGGGCAGGTTAGAGGGACTGGGAGGGTGGGAAATGTTGGCTAACAGAAGGTACACGGGCGGGCTGGCACATGCCCTGTCCTCTTAGCACAAGAGGCAGATACACCCCCAGCTCTCCTTCCCTCCCCAGGCTTTTGGAGGCAGGCAAAAATCGTTCCATGAGTAGAAAATTATGAACTTGAACCATCTTACCTCTTTATAATCTATTTTGCAGTTAGTGACAAGTGAAACAATAAACTGTGTGTCACAACTCTAGTGGGTCATAGGTAATAGCCAACAGCCAAAGCCAGTTCTCCCAGGTCAAGAGGCATCTAATAACTGATTCAGGAAGAGCTGAGAAAGACCAGCCCTCTGTGGTGGGGGTTCTGTGGGAGAGAAAATGTTCCACAAGGAGGTGTGAAGCAATGCTGGGATGGAACACTAAGTGGGTGGGAGTGACAGGATATTGTCTAGTACCTAATATGCGTGGCTTAGTCACTGCCAGTATGGTTAGTCTAGCCAGAACCTCCACAGGGGCCAGGAAGATGTACTTCCATCATCACTTCGGAGAAGTGAGTTGAAAAAGATAACAGCTGCTGTTTTAAAAAGAAATTATTTAGTTTTTCCCCATAGTTTTTACAAGTATTTCACATGCTTTAACAGGGACCACAGGAGTTCCAGGTTAATTGGTGACCTTAGGTTATGAAAAACACAAGGGGGACCAATCCCATAAGGCTGGCTTAGGGCATCCCTTTACCATAAGATTAAGTTTTACTTCATTACTCATAGATATCAAACTCAAATACTTTAATTTTTATGAAACCAATCCAAGAACTTTTCAGTGCCTTACTAGAGGATTGCCTCACAACTGAACCACCGTTTCTGGAGAAGAAACCACAGCTTCAGGCACATGACTGAAGTTTGGCCATGTCCCGTCATAAATGCTCCAACATCACCAGGGACAGAGGCTGTGAAAATGAGAGTGGGAAAAAAGTTAGAGAAGGGCTCCAGGCAATCATATGGCCAGCCCTCCTCCCTTGAACCCACAAACCCAGGAGAGCTCAAGGACTGCATCCTCCCCCCACATCTCCCTCAACGTATCAAGTGCCTGACAACATGCCAAAGCACTCTATAAAGCACTAGGGATAAAGACAAGGTCAAATCCTGTCACCAGGCGTGAGAGGACTACAATGCAGGGTTATTACATGGGGTGGTAACAGAAACAACACACCAGTAACAAAAAAGACAAGAGGACAGGAGTAGGCATACCTGAAGTTACACAAAGATTTGATCAGGAAAGGGGAGAATTATAACCCTTACCGATAAATAAGGGAATCCCCAATAAATAAGTGGGATTTACAGGAAAATGAGTTTTTTTAAATATGTAAAACTGGTCTACACCCCAAGGGCAACAATTAACTGCATTGTCTAAGGACACAATTTGCATTTTTATAATCATTTACATTACCATCGGTATTCCACGACTTAGCTCAAAGACAATGAAATGAAACATGGAATTAGCAAAGGGCACACTGGATAGAAATCATTTTTTGCGGACTTCAGTTTTTCCCACCAGTAAGGGGAAGAGGTATTCCCACTAGAGGAAATCCTGAGAGCAGAAAAGAATTATGAAAATGTAGGTCCTGTGTGAAATAAGGGGTTTAACAGTAAGTGCTGCTCCGCCAATAGCCACACCAAGATCAGTCCACTCTCCCCCATTTCCCATATCAAACCTCAGCGTGAGGACTTCTGCCCAAACCTCCCTACGAAAGGTACTTCTTCAGCTCCTTCACCACCTCTTGAGGTTCAGGGAACTTGAGTTTGCGTGGGGGCCCCTTCTTAATCCCAGTCCAGAGCTCCGCACCTGGGAAAAGTGCACGTGAAGCGAAATTACTTTGCAATCCACCAGCAAGTCCCCGAAATCATGAGGCTGCGGCGGTTTGAGACCAGCGCTTCCTCGCCTCGGATCCATGCCCCCCAACGCCCCGCCGCGGGCCATCACTCACTGCTGCCGTCGGGTCGCAGCAGTGTCACCTCGAAGCTGCCCCTCCGGGGCTTGGTAGGGTTCACCTTCACTGGAAGCTCCGGGGCCTCCAGGCGCAGCGCCTGGCTCAGGGCCGCGGCGTTGCGCCCGTAGACGCGTCAGCTCATGCTAAGGAGAGATGGGGGAGGTCAGAGACTGGGACCCTTGGTCTGCGGCGCCCTTGCCCGCCCCCCATTACCCCCCAGAACCCCTCACCAATGCTCGATAACGACGCTCGCCTCCTCCACTCCCTTCTGGCTGCTAGCCGGCTTCTCCCGCTTCTCGGCCGCTGCGGCCAGCGCCGCCTCGGCCTTCCGCTTCCTCCCGCGGGAAGCCATGGCGCCTGGAGCCCGGCTGGGAACCGAGCCGACCTGGGGCGGGAATAGGGTGGAGACGCGGCCACCGAGGAGAGGCCAGCCAAGCTCCAAGATCCAAACCGCAACCCACTCGGCTCTCCAAACAAAACCTCTTAAACTGCAGAAAGCGTGGCGGTGGGCGCCCACGTGGCCTGGGGGCGGGGCCTTCGGGCAGAGCCACTCAGCACGTAGAGACGGGGGAGGTAGGCTCCAGACCGAGCCACCAGTGCTGGGGGGGGCGGGCAGCTCTGACAACGAGCCTGGCTTCACACAGGCTTTTCTGTAACCGCGCGACCAGCTAAATGGTGTGCATCACGATCCCTACCCGAAACCTCCTTCCGGGGACCCGCGGACCAATCCCAAACCAAGACAACTTAACTCTAGGGTTAGGGAATCTAAACCTTCTCCAGCTTTTCGCAATCCTGGGGACCGACGTACAGCACTTGGTGAAACTGATCAGGATGCCCTTTGAAATTAAGATGGACAACTCCTCTGCAGTTGCCTAGCTTTTCTAATACATGAATAACACACAAAGGCGCAATCAAAAGTAAATTCCAGTCTCTTTATTATGGAAAACCATCAACTGGGTGTGGGGAGGACGCAGGAGGGTAAGTGAGACCCTGCCCAGGGGCTTTCTCCTCCAGGGCCCACCACACAAAGGAAGTCTCAAACTTCTATTCCCCTTCCTCCCAATCTCCATAAAATAGGGAGATTATTCAATACTATTTTCAATGAGAAAACTCTGTGGTTAAAGGTTTCTCCTTGGGACCAGTGACAGGCTTATACTTTTTAAATATAGGCCACAGACCAAGCCAAAAGGGCTTAAAGAAGCAAGAGTCTTGAGGGAAAAATCTTAGCACTAACTCTGCATCTTGGCCTGTTATGTTAGGGTTTAATCTAATCTAAGCAGGCTGTGTATATCCACTATGAGGAATAATGAAACCAGCGTGCGATGGAGATGTGTGGCCAGCACACAGCAGTTGACACACTGGCCCAAGCTTGGAAGGAAAGCATTTCTCCCTCCACCATATAAGATCTTTCCCTCCTTCCAGTCAAATAGCAGACCACAGCAGTAGAGGCCTTCCTGGAGGACACCTGTCATTTCCCTGGATGCCTCTTAAAAATCAGAAGCAATATCCTGCCCCTCCTAGGCAGAGCCAAACAGGGAAAAAAAAAAAAAAAGGCCAAGGCCTCAGGCAACGCTTGTGGCTACAGAAAGGGCAGGGCCTCAGAGGTGCCTGGGACTGACAGGAGATGAAGTACTGAAGGCAGGGATCCTATTTGTCCTTCTTGCTCTCCCCATCTGGCACTGCAGTGGGCACTGGGACCACAGGATGCTCCTCGGGGGTATTATCTCCAGCCTTTGATAGCTTCTTGGCCCGTTGATATAGCTCATTCAAGTTGAATTCTCGGATCACATTCTCCTGTGCAAAAGAGGTGCACACATCAGGGTTCAGGTTGGAAGGGGGCGTCATGTCTGGGAAGTAAGTACAGTTGACCCTTAAACAAAGGTGTGGGGTTAGGGGCGCCAACCCTTCTTACAGTCAAAAATCCACCTATAACTTAGAGTCCGCCTTCCGTATCCACAGTTCCTCTGAATCCGTGGTTCCACAAGTGTGGCGGCTTCAACCAACCTCATAGATCGTGTAGTGCTGTACTTACTTTTTTTTTTTTTTAATAAATTTATTTATTTATTTTGGCTGTGTTGGGTCTTTGTTGCTGCGCACGGGCTTTCTCTGGTTGTGGTGAGCGGAGGCTACTCTTCGTTGCGGTGGCTTCTCTTGTTGCAGAGCATGGGCTCTAGGCGCGCAGGCTTCAGTAGTTGCAGCACGTGGGCTCAGTAGTTGTGGCTCGCGGGCTCTAGAGCGCAGGCTCAGTAGTTGTGGCTCATGGGCTTAGTTGCTCTGCTGCATGTGGGATCTTCCCGGACCAGGGCTCGAACCCGTGTCCCCTGCATTGGCAGGCGGATTCTTAACCACTGAGCCACCAGGGAAGCCCTGTAGTTACTATTGAAAAATGTCCACATAAGCAGACCCACACAGTTCTAACCCATTTGTTCAAGGGTCAATTGTATAGACACGGTCTAGGAAAGGAGGAAGCAAAGGACAGGAATCTACTCTAACCCAGCTGTCCTTTTTTGGGTACCTGGAAAACTCAACTGATATATACGTATTATGTGCCGGTCACTGTGCCAAGAATTATGGTTACATTATTTAATGTAACCTGCAAAACAAAACCTGTGAGCCAGGTGCTACCATCTCCAATGTACTGCCAAGGAAAAAGACTATAGGTACAAGAGCCATTGAGACTAAATCTTAACAAATAATTGTTGCCCAGTACTACCATGTCTGGCACATGGTAGAAACAGTATAAATCTGCTAAGTGAATTCATGAATGAGGTCTAATAACTAGTCCACACTCTCAATGTTTATGGGCAAGTAGCAGAACTAGGAATTAAACCCAGGTTAGGCTCTAAAACTTACCTACTGTTCCACACCCTCCTCCAAAACTTGCCCACTCTTGCATATACCTCAGAGAAAGTCCAAGAGACAGCTCGTCCTTTTTTGTCAATCTGTGGCCGCCGCATGACCTCCTTTCCACCTTGGAATAGGATCAGGGTAGGGAGCTGCTTGGTGAGGGGTGACATGCTCACTTGGTACCTACAGGGCCCAGAAGGTGCTCTGTAAATGCATCTGTGTATATCACTCTGAATGATACCCTGCCCAGGCCCTTACATACCGTGTACTAACATCAGTGTAGCGTCCAACGTCCACCTTCCCAAAATTTAGCCCTGTACAGTTGTACCTGAGAAGAATATATTATTTAACACGGTGAAAGAAGAGAGAATGAATCAATGAAGTAGAAGTACAGATATTTGGGGATGGGGGTGGGAGTGCCTTTGGTTGCAATATGCAAAAATCAAGGCCAAAAACAATAAGAGGGAAGGTATAATTTCTGTCATCCCTCCCTTTGTCCTACTCACTTGAGGGAGAGATCAGCGTAGATAGGAGCAAATGACTGGCAGTCATTAGACCAATTGGCAAAGAACTCCACGATCCAAGTGACCCTCTTGTCCTGCTCCAGCTCTTCCTGTCACACACAGAGAACAAACAGTGAACCGGATTACACAGGCTCCTGGAAAGATTCAACTTTAGCACCTAATTCCTCATCCTGGCTTCCCTATACCTCTCCTCTAGATGCCACAGTGAACGAGTGCCCTTGACTTCCATTCTGAAGCACTGCTGTTCCTCCTAGTGAGGAGAGAGCACAACTACAAAATCACCCACAAGGGACCCAAGAAACAGAGGGAGAAAGAGTACTCACATCAATGGTTTTATCATTGAAGTACTTGATGTACTCAGGGCCCATATACAACGGGGGTTTGCATGTCATCAGGAACACTAAACACAGAAAAAAGTCGTCACAGGAAACATATAAGGCCTTGGGCAGGGGATTTACTTTCAAAGCAACTCAAAGATTTCAAGCACCAAAGAGTGCATTTTGTGGACATACACAGACACATTCCCTTCCTCTTAAAATCTCTGTAGATTCTTATCATCTGAGGCTCACACATAATTAATTAGGTATAAGATATGGCAGAAGGTTATGGAGAACCTGATTTGGGGATGGAATTTGGTTCCCACAACCAAGTCTTGCGGTCTCCTTACCTATGCAGAGCGTGAGATAAAGCAGGCCCACGCGAATATCCAGGCGGAAGAAAAGAATCGCATTGGCCACTTTACTAAACATGAAGATGTTGCCGATATGTTGCTCCACGGTGACTGAAACACAGAGATGTCACAGGTCAGGTTGGGCTGCACGCTCCTTTGACCTATTATTTGCCCCTGTTCCTGGAGTATTTTGAAATGGGAGAGGGGGAAGAGGATAAAAGTCCAAGATCAGGCTTCCCTGGTGGCGCAGTGGTTGAGTCCGCCTGCCGATGCAGCGGACACGGGTTCGTGCCCTGGTCCGGGAAGATCCCACATCCCGCGGAGTGGCTGGGCCCATGAGCCGTGGCCACTGAGCCTGCACATCCGGAGCCTGTGCTCCGCAACGGGAGAGGCCACAATGGTGAGAGGCCCGCGTACCGCAAAAAAAAAAAAAAGAAAGTCCAAGATCAAATTCAGCCTTGGCACGGAATGATTGACAAGTTCACCAAATAACGCCCCTCTCATAACATGGATGAAAGCACCTCAGAGGTCACTAGTCCTAATCTTGAGAGACAGAGAAGCAGGCTACACTTACTGGATCTGCGGTTCTTCATCATTACAATGGCACTGAGGAACATCAGGATCTCTACTTCTCTCTGGAACAGAATCAGAGTGACAGGAATGCCATGAACAGAAATGATTTGGGTGAGTAAGGGAGCCAAATATGTAATAAAAACCAACAGAGATCCACACTGGGAATGGTAACCATAGCGAAATAACTGGAGTCAGCTAAGGTGTAGTGGGGAAAACACCAGTCAGAAGATCTACATTCCAGTTCTATCCCTGCCACAAACTGGCTGGTGCCCTTCAGCAAAGCACTTAACCTCTGAGCTTTGGTTTCTTTGATTGAATATTTCAAAGTGGTGCTGTGAGGATTAAATAAGATGAGTATGAAAGAGTTAATATAAAGTATATGGTATAAAACTGTAGATATTACAATCAACTCAGTGTGACCCTGGTAAAATAAAACTTTTCCAGGTAAACTTTCTCAGTAATATTCCATTCATAAAACATATGGTTATTCCATTTTTTAAAATTTAAGTTAAATCATTCCTCTCCACCTAATATTCATAGTGATAATCCATGCACCTTTAATATAATTTGAGAGCTGAAGGAGGCCTTTCAAAGCTCTCAAAGATCGTTTTCAGTACCCTTGGCTTACTGTTCTTTCTCTTTCTAGAATGTAAGCTCTGTGTGAATGAGTGAGACAGACGATAAACATGACATAATTTCAAAGAATAAAGACTGCAATGAAGAATAACAGGGCTTCCCTGGTGGCGCAGCGGTTGAGAGTATGCCTGCCGATGCAGGGGACACGGGTTCGTGCCCCGGTCCGGGAAGGTCCCACATGCCGTGGAGCGGCTGGGCCCGTGAGCCATGGCCGCTGAGCCTGCGCGTCCAGAGCCTGTGCTCCTCAACGGGAGAGGCCACAACAGTGAGAGGCCCGCGTACCGCAAAAAAAAAAAAAAAAAAGAATAACAAGGACTTTGTGAGAGAAAGTATAGGGGGAGGGTCTGAGGCTTTCCATACCTTTCTGTTTATAATACAGGGATCCAAATCTTTACTTCAGACAGAACCAATTAACTGCGATTTACAGCTAGCAATCAGGGACTTAGGTTTTTAGCCCCAATCTCCAACAAAAAGCAACTGACTGGATTTAGAAATGAACATGTAAAGTGGGGGGTAGGGAATGTGACAGACCTTACTAAATATTACATCCGAGTAGAAATTAGGAAGAGTTTTCAAGAATGAAGCTGGATTCGAATTGGCAGTTATAATTATGGAAAGATGAATTTAAAAAGGGAAGTATGGCCAATCAGGAGACCAGAGATAGGACTAAAAGGAATATACTCTTAAGAGAGAGAATGGGTCTGTGGTAAGGACTGGCCACGTATACTCCAAACCTTATTTCCTTTTTCTCCTGGGCATACTGCAGGTAGACTCCCTCCTTGGATCTAGGGAGAACCATGTGACTAGTACTCCTAAATGGAATGTGAATGGAAGTGATGTGCCTCTTCTGTGCCCAGGTGGTTAAGAAAGGGTATGTAGGGCTTCCTTGGTGGCCCAGTGGTTGAGAGTCCACCTGCCGATGCAGGGGACACGGGTTTGTGCCCCGGTCCGGGAAGATCCCACATGCCACGGAGCAGCTGGGCCCGTGAGCCATGGCCGCTGAGCCTGCGCGTCCGGAGCCTGTGCTCCGCAACGGGAGAGGCCACAGCAGTGAGAGGCCCGTGTACCAAAAAATAAATAAATAAAATAAGAAAGGGTATGTATGCCCTTGCAGTCCAGCTTTCTTTCTTCATCTGCTGACTTGATGATGCTGGGATGATCTTAAGGCCATCAGTTGAAGACAGCATGAGACAGGGTTCCAGAATAACTATATAAACCTGAGCCCCCTTGGTTGTTCACTTGTTTATTCATTGTTTTCAAGCTTTTTATTAAGGAAATTTTCAAACAATACACAAAAGCAAAGAGGATACTGAGGGTAGCAAAATATGCCACTTTGACATAAGGATTATTTTGAGTCTAAAGGCAATTCAGAAGAAGTAGAATAAAGAAAAGCTCCCTGCCCTCTACCTATCTGTCGAAAGGTAGGACGTAAATTCTCAAAGCTGTCCCTCCAACCTTTACCAAGGACAAAACTAATCAGGGGAGATAACTTTAGACCCTATCAACCTGGAGACAGCACCACAGGAATCTACATAACAAACTAGCCTTTATCTACCATTAGTTTACCTTTCCACAGTTTTCTGCTCTTGCAAGCCTAAAACTCTTTCCTTCATCCTGTCATTTCTCCACAAACTTATTATTCTTTGTTGAAGATGCCATATAAGCTGGAAGCCACCTCTTTGAGTTACTGATTTTTCCCTGGGTATTCCCCTGTATACAAGTTATACATGTTAATAAACTTGTTTGTATTTGTCTTTAATCTGTCTTTTATTAGGGGGTCTCAGGCAAGACCTCAGAAGGGTAAAGGGAAAACTCTTTTCTGACCCCTACAATACCTTAATAAACCCCTATTACTCAGCTTCAATAGTAATATCTTGCCAATATGGTTCAATTTCATCTATGCTACCCATTTCTTTTGCTGGAGGAACTTAAAGCAAATTCCAACTACATCATTTCACCTGTAAATACTTCAGTATGTATTGCTTACAGATAAGAACTTTTTAAAAAAATTTTTATTCATTTATTTATTTTTGGCTGCACTGGGTTTTCATTGCTGCGCACGCGCTTTCTCTAGTTGCAGCAAGTGGCGGGCCACTCTTTGTTGCGGTGCGTGGGCTTCTCATTGCAGTGGCTTCCCTTGTTGTGGAGCACAGGCTCTAGGCACACGGGCTTCAGTAGTTGCGGCACGTGGGCTTCAGCAGTTGTGGCGTGTGGGCTCAGTAGTTGTGGTGCACGGGCTTAGCTGCTCCACGGCATGTGGGATCTTCCCAGACCAGGGCTTGAACCCGTGTCCCCTGCACTGGCTCGTGGATTCTTAACCACTGCGCCACCAGGTAAGTCCCAAGGACTTCTTTTTTAAAACAAACCAAAACACCATTATCATACCTGACAAAATTAACAATAATTACTTATTGTTATCTAATACCTGGCCCTTATTCAAATTCAAAGAACAAAGTATTAGATTTTGTACAACTTTGTACAGTTGTTTGTTCAAATCAGGAACAAGCAAGCAAGAACCACAAATTGCATTTGGCCAATGTGTTTCTTTGGTCTTCTTTAATCTCGAAAGGATACCTGTTCTTCCTTTCTATCCCAGGCTATTTATCTGTTGAAGACCTTGAGTCATTTGCACTGTCAACTGTCTGACTTTCTTGGATTTGGCTGCTGGCAATACTCATGGTGTGCGTTCTGACGATGATGATCCTCTATTTCCCATAATTCTTGTAAAATGGTAACGAAATCTAGAGATGTGAATACAATGAAATCCAAATCTTTTGCCAAAAATATATCATAGGAGGTACTAGGTACTCCCTACTGAATCACTTCAGAGGACATAGCAACCTTTCATCTGATGGCTTTAGATGATCATTGTCTACATGTATTATTGCATTCGAGAATGCTACATGACTTGTAAATGCTATCACTCCTTCTGCATTAGCTCAAATTTTTCTGTATCAATCATTTGGTTACTCTGACAGTATGTAAAGGAAAAGCAAAATACTTGATTCTTTCTTTTTATTTAATAAAATAGAAATAAACTTTTATTCTGTTAAGCCACTGAAATTTTGAAGTTTACCTGTTATTGCTAACATTATTTACCTTATATTCTAATTTACAAATCACCAAGGTAAATCAGCAAAACACAGATTTTCCAGGAAAACAAACACTGGCCATAAACCCTACATAGTTTAAAAACAAAACAGAGTAATATGAAAATATAAAACCTTACACAGTATTTTGCACATAATTAAGACAAGAGAATACAGAGAAATTTATTGTATAAAAGGTCCCTCCTTTTATTAAAATCTTTATTACTATCCACTTATATGTTTGAGTCTCATTTTGGTTAAAGTGGTATAGATAAAAATAGAATCTTTTGAAGTAGCATGGCTACATTTGAGCTAATTAATAACACTGGGAAAGGACAGAGGAAGTATGAAAAAGTAAACAAGGGATGGACAATAAAAGTAAGGAAGTGGGCTCTGTTAAAGGTCAAGGCTCATTTTGGGGCTTTGAAAAAAGGACAAAAACTCAGGTGATCCTCCTTTCCCAGAACACAGATGCGGCTACACAGCAGAGGTCAGAGAGCTTCAACTTATTTTTCTGAGTGGTCTCTCCACTCCAGCTCAGGGAATACTGCAAGAGGCGTGAGATAGATTTCTCTGCAATGTATTTTTTACAATTCCATTTCAATAGCCCTAACAGTTTTATTCATTTTTACATCCCCAGGATGCAGCACAGTGCGTAGCATTAACAATCCTCACTCAGTAATTGTTAACTGAATTAAGCAATGGCTGACAGAGCGTGCTGATACCATAGCCGAAGAGTGGTTTCAAGTCCTAGTCACTCACTAGTTGTGTGACCTTGGACAAGTCGCCTAACCACGCCTAGATCAATTTCTTCATCAATAAAACAAGTATACTATTTGCCTTGTTTAACTCACTGGTTCCTCAAAAGGCTTTACATAATGAGCAGCTCTGGCAAACAGTGTACTTGCCTAGTTTGGGTAGGTCTGTTGTCGACTGTGAACTGTGAGACAGAAAGGAGCTTGGACTCAAAAGGGAGAAGACTTGGGCTGTTGTGCAGGCTAACCGGATGTTTTCCCATTCTAAACAAGAGGTTTAGGCTCGATGACGATCCACGCCCTACACTCCTAATAGTCTGTTAAGTCCGCTAGAGGCTCGGAACCTCAGATGTTCTCAAAAAGGTAAACCTCGGGGCTGCCGGATGCAATCACAGGGGCAGGGGCAGGGACAGTCAAGGTCGCGGGGTCCTAAGGCGGGGGTCGCTCACCCAGTCAAAGTCACACGGGTTACCGTCTTCGCGTTGCGTAGGGAGACTGTGGCAGACAGGGGGCAGCTTCCTCACGAGTACAAAGGCAGCAGAGAGCAGGGCTGACAGAAGGTAGTAAGGTCGGGCCAGCCATCGTGAAAGTCGCGGCACTGAATACACTAGAGCAATTAAAGGTGCCAGGACCGCCATCTTTCCGGCCCTTGGGACGCCGACCGCTCTTCGGCGTCCGTAGGTCTGGTCCCGCCTCTCCCACCATTGAGGCTTCCATTGGGCCCAGTGTCGGATGCACCACCTCTGGACCCGGAATTAGATATCTGATTGGCCTCTACGGCAGGTTAAAAACTGAGAAAGGGATTTGATACTTTATTGGCTAACCTAGCTGTCGCTTTTTCTATGTGTCATATTATTGAATATACGACTGTGGTGAACGGAGGTAGGAGGAGAATTTAATAAAGGTAGGTAATACTTCCGGAAAGTTCTCAGAAGGCGCCGGAAGTAGTTACCGGAAGCGGGTAGGCAGGGCCCGAGGCAATCCAATGGTAAGAGGCTCCTGGAGGAAGGGGGCAGTACCCCGGGAAAAGATTGACCAATGAAAGTCGTTAACGCCAGACACCGGGACAGCGCCGGGGCAGAGGGGACGATGGAGAATTTCACGGCGCTGTTCGGGGCTCAGGCTGACCCACCGCCGCCCCCAACCGCACTCGGCTTCGGAGCTGGAAAACCTCCACCCCCACCGCCTCCTCCTCCGGGTGGAGGGCCCGGCCCCGCCCCGCCTCCAACCGCGGCCTCGGCCCCTTCCGGCGCTGACAAGTCAGCGGCAGGTTGTGGCCCCTTCTACCTAATGCGGGAACTGCCAGGTGAGTTCGAGGCCTGGCCAAAGCTAGCCAGTCAGATCATAACGAGGAGGGAGTGGGCGTGCCTCTCAGCCGGCTGGCGGAGGTGAGGGGTAAAGTAGGCAACGCGTGTGGGGATTCCAGAGCTGTATGTCGGAGCGGACTCTGAGACTCTGAGGATTCACAAGCAAAGGGATGATATGAATTCTTGGGATGGATTGGGAATGAGAAGAGTGGATATCCGTGACCACCTTTCACGCTCTATCGTGCCCCTGTCCCTGACAGTGGTTTATGGCTCCCTAAAAATTATCCAGAGTTTGAGTTTGCAACTTGAGAGTTCAGATTTAATATCCTTGCGAACTTAGTTTCAAATCTGCCTCAAACTTCCTGTTGGTTTGGGGCGTGTTGCCTTCCTTCCTAATCTGGGCCTCGGCGTTTCCTCATCTGTTGGAAGTGATTAGAATTTTTTCTAATAAATTCATTTATTTAATTGATTTATTTTAATTATTTTGGGCTGCGTTGGGTTTTCGTTGCTGCGCGCGGGCTTTCTCTAGTTGCGGCGAGCGAGGGCTACTCTTCGTTGCGGTGCGCGGGCTTCTCATTGCGGTGGTTTCTCTGGTTGCGGAGCACGGGCTCTAGGTGCGTGGGCTTCAGTAGTTGTGGCTCGCGGGCTTTAGAGCTCAGGCTCAGTAGTTGTGGCGCACGGGCTTAGTTGCTCCGCAGCATGTGGGATCTTCCCGGACCAGGGCTCGAACCCATATCCCCTGCGTTGGCAGGCGGATTCTTAACCACTGGACCACCAGGGAGATCCTCAAAAGTCATTCTGGATGTGTTAAGTCTCCAGGATGCCTTTTAGTTCATCCCAAGTCCTACTGCTACATCAAGAGCTGAGGGAAATAATAATATTGTTACAGACTTTGAGGTTCACAGTGCAGTTATTTATATTATAGTATTTAATACTTAAATAGTCTCTTGAGATAGGCATTGTTATCTGCATTTTATAGTTGAAAAAACTGAAGCAAGGACTTCCCTGCTGGTCCAGTGGTTAAGAATCTGCCTTCCAATGCAGGGGATGCAGGTTCAATCCCTGGTCGGGGAACTAAGATCCCACATGCTGCAGGGCAACTAAGTCCACGCGCCGCAATTACTGAGGCCCCGCGCACCTCAACGAAGATCCCGCCTGCCGCAACTAAGACCCGACGCAGCCAAATAAATATTTTTTAAATCTTAAAAAAAAACCCTGAAGCATAGCGAGGTTGACTTGACTTTAGTTAATTAGTGGTTGATGTCTACCAGCAGTTTCTTTAACCTTAACCTGTTCAGATTGTACCTATTTACATCAGTCACTTGATAGATATTGACTATCCGTTCTGGGCAAACACTGGGTGTGTAAAAAGGGAGCATGTGATGAGAAGGGAAGAGAGATCAGTAAGCCTGGTCCTTGCTTTTAAGCAGCTAATTTTACTTAAGAATGAAAAGTATGTTGTTTAAAGATAAAGTAGTGACTGTTATTTCTTGTCAGGATCAATGTCATTATTTTCTGGTCATGCCTCACATACAACTACTAAGAACTGCATAATGGTTTTCAAAATGTGTTTCTTGTTCAACATGACAGCAAGAATAAGTTGTCACTTTAGCTGGACTTTGAAGAATTCATACTGGTGAGGAAAATTAGGAAGAATTTTCCTATAATTAGGTCAATTTTTCTAAAAGAAATTTTCTAAAAGGAAACAATACGAGGGGTATTTTTTTCAGGAGATGATGGATACCCGTTTGGATGGATCAGAAATTTTACATAGGGGAGTAGCAGTTGGTCAGGCCCCAAAGCTAAGTTACAATAAGATGTGTTTAACCGTGAGTGACAGTCAAAAGGATTTGAGCTTTTTCCTGAGGGAATAGGAAACCATTGAGATATTTGAACTGAGTACTGCTTCTAAAGATATCTGGAGAATGTGGGTGCCATGTACTAGAATAAAGGAACCGTGAGTGAGGTGGGGAAGATTTGGAGTTAAAAAAAAATTAAATCTGCAGTGAATTAACTAAGACAATGTTGGAAAAGGAAGGTTAGTTGTCAGGAGAGGAAACTGAAGAAGAGAGATTTGTAAGTCATCTTCATAGAACTGATGGGCAAAACAGAAAGTTGGATGGACTCTTAAAGAATTTACAAAAAAGCACAGAGTGCCTTTTCACCTGAGCCTTGAGAATAATCATCTGGAAGGAGAGCTGACAGAGAGCAAAAAAATCAGGATACTCTTAATGGCAGGAAGCAGTGCTGAGTTATGAGAAGTACGGGGGCACTGAGTCTCCTTCCATTACCATGGACCACTCTTATGAGATATTTGGCTTGGGAAGACAAAGGAAAGGAATAACGTAAGGCCTGAAGGTGGGGAGGAAAAATACATTGTTCATTTAATGTGTGCTGAGCAGCAGTGGTACGAATGAACAAGGCATTTTCTCTGCCCTCAGTGGGCTCATAGCTCAGAACCTGAGTTTTATCAAGTGAATGATTATAAACAAGTCACTTTTGTCATTTGTACCGAGTGTTCATCGTAACTATACATGAAATTGTAGGCTAGATATTTCTACCCTCGCCACTGGACCCTAGTTAAATTACTCATAAGTTTGTATTCTTTCAAAAAAGCCAGCCGTGAAATATTTATGCTAATAAAGCCTTCCATTTATATAATACTTTATACTTTTCAATATTTCATTTGAACCTTAAAAAAAATTGTGTAATTAAGGTAGCTTTTACTCCATTCCGTAGATAAGCGGAAACTGAGACATAGAGGACGGCTAGGATTAGAAGTCTAGTTGCCCAGCTTCTAATCAAACATTTCTTTCTTCTAGGCAAAGCTATCATATTTGGTATTATTAGGAGACTAAAGATGGTGGTAACAAAACTTATGTAGCAGTAGCTAGAAAAATCTCCTGGTCTTCTCTGTGAAGGTGATTAGTGTTTCTTGCTAGTTTAAAAAAAAAAAAAAAAAAAGGAAGCAAGACACTCAAGCCACTGGGTCATACTTGACCCTAAGTTCGGTTGTAGCAGAGCTGTGAGGTTGTGTTATTCTGGTCACGGCCAAAAGTATAATTTCTCATTAGTACATTTATGAAACACAGAGCAGTGCACAGTGCTTAACACAGAGTATAAGCACCGTGTAAGTTATTACCCTGGTTAGTCCGAGCGTATCCTTCATTGGGTTAAAGCAGTTTCCACTGCTGCCCTATTTGGATCTTTGCCTATTTTTTCTCCTTCTCATTCCAACCTACCATTCTATAGTATTGTATTTTTAGTGTTTATTGTATGTTATTTACTTTTGCTATTTCTTACTTTTAAAATAAAGTTATTTATTTATTTATTTTTGGCTGCGTTGGGTCTTCGTTACTGCGCGTGGGCTTTTCTCTAGTTGCGGTGAGCGGGGCTACTCTTCGTTGCGGTGCGCAGGCTTCTCATTGCAGTGGCTTGTCGCGGAGTACGGGCTCTAGGCGCGTGGGCTTCAGTAGTTGTGGTGCATGGGTTTAGTTGCTCCGCAGCATGTGGGATCTTCCTGGACCAGGGATCGAACCCACGTCTCCTGCTCATTAGCAGGCGGATTCTTAACTACTGCGCTACCAGGGAAGCCCTACTTTTGCTATTTCTTACTTTAAAAATAACTTTTTAAATTATTATTATTTTTTTGGTAATTCTCACTTAAAAGATTACTTTCCCTTCTGGGGCAATGACTTAAAAAAAAATTCTCTCCTCTTGGTACTAATTTTTCTTCTTATTATTCTCCCTGTATCTTCTAGGCAGCACAGAGCTGACAGGCAGCACTAATCTGATCACACACTACAACCTGGAACATGCCTATAACAAATTCTGTGGGAAGAAAGTGAAGGAGAAGCTAAGTAACTTCCTGCCTGACCTGCCAGGGATGATTGATCTGCCTGGTTCCCATGACAACAGCAGCCTCCGCTCCCTCATTGAGAAGCCCCCTATTCTTGGTGGCTCCTTTAATCCTATCACAGGGACCATGCTGGCTGGCTTCCGCCTCCACACAGGCCCGGTGAGTCCCCTCATGGGGAGGCCTGAGAGGCACGGAGGTGGTTTTTCTGTCTACCTCTGTTCCTTCATAACTTACTGAGCAGAACAGATGATGGGAGCAGGGGATTCCCTCCCTCTACTCACCTGGACCTTCCTTTGGTTCCTTCAGTTGCCAGAGCAGTGTCGTCTGATGCATATTCAGCCTCCCAAGAAGAAGAATAAGCAGAAGCACAAACAGAGCCGTACCCAGGATCCGGTCCCCCCAGGTAAGAAGTGGTTCTCTTCAAAGCCGGAAAACCGGACATTCTGAATCTGTTTTGACCTTCCTCAGTTAAAAACCCAGTCAAATTCCTTATGAGCCCTGGACTCCCAGATGCTCCTTAAAGAAGAAATTGACATAATGTGGGTCTCCTGGGCAAGTAGGACCTTGGGGCAGGAGCTTAAGCAGTGCCTCCAAAACGGCGGTGGAGAATTTTGGGCTCGACAGGTGATAGGCTCCTCGTCTCTCCTACAGAAACACCATCTGATTCAGATCACAAGAAGAAGAAAAAGAAAAAAGAAGAGGATCCTGAACGGAAACGGAAGAAGAAAGAGAAGAAGAAAAAGAAGGTATGGGAGCGGCTGGTGTCTGCAGCCCGGTGAGTTTTCCCGTCTTACTCATCCTAGGTGGAGTCCGGCTCTCTTACTCTTGCTCACTTTTCTTCCCCAGAACCGGCACAGCCCCGACCACCCAGGCGTGGGCAGCTCTCAGGCCAGCAGCAGCAGCAGCCTCCGCTAGCAGGACCAGGGGACTCTGCCAGGAGGACCTTCCTGCTGTACTGAACCCGCTGACAAAGCTGCCTTGCAGGCTCTTGGCCACCGCCTTGGGAGCATCCCCTGCCGCTGGGACAGAAGCCAGCTCCTGCTGTGCTCAGTTAAGATGAACGCACTGTAAGAGAGAAGGGCTCTGCTTTCGTAAGCCTCAGCCCAGTTTGCTTTCTCATGGACATCTCTTCCTCTCCCAGGAAGCTTCCTTTTCATCTCTTTTGTGCCATTTGTCTGATTTAGGACTTTATCTGATTTTTTAGGATTTTTATTTTCTTAAAATTGCATTTATCAAACTGGCTGAAGTGTGGCTGCCTGTTAAGAGGTAAGTGCCTTTCTATGAGAGTCAGGGTTTAAGCCAAGGCATGCTAAGATCTGAGGGGATTTGGGTCTTGTATTACATTATCTCATCAGCAGGCAGGGAAACAACCAAAATGAGATTGGGGAACATGGTCCAAAGGCGAGGCAGAGCTTGCTAATACCTTTCCACAGCAGGCACATAGCACTCTGCCTGTAATGTTGAGAACCAGTAACCTGGATGATCTTCAGGCTCTGTCTCAAGGAGTGGATTCGCTTAGGTCTCAGCTGTGTTCTGGGTCAGTTTTGTGTTGAAACAGAGTAGCCAACGGAAAAAGCACCCACAGTCACCAACATATTTCAGCAGGGTTGCTTCTTGGTCAAGCCTATCATTTTTTGAAATAAACCTCTGGCAAGCAAAGGTAAATGCTTCTCTTTATAATAAGAAGAACTTTTGACCTGCCTCATTCCTTAAGACAATGAAACTACTTGGCCGATGTGAAAACATTTCTAAGACAGAAAAAAAAAAAAAAAAGGTAGCCTAAACTAGCAAAATGTAAAATAAATCCCTTCAGTCTTTGCAGCAGGCCAGATAACCAGAAACATCCATGAGAAAACAAGCTAATGTAATCTGACTTTAAGCTCAGTTTGACACAACAGTTAAAATCTGCTGCAGTGAGCCAAGACTGTTCACCTTGATCAGCAGGTGGAAAACCACTCATTCAGCTCGTTTTAACTAGGATCTCAGAGCAAGAGTTTAAATACTTAAGTTATGGACAGTGAAAATAAAGGGTTCTGGCCAGTTTTCTGAGATTTAGTATCTGATGGTGCCTTTTTAAGATTAGGGCACAGCCTTCTGCTTTTGACCAACGGAAGAGACAGTATGAGATGTCAGACTGCCACCCATATATCCCTCTAGCCTATCTGCCTTTAACAGGCTTTCATACTGTGATCATCCACTGGCTCACCTCTGACTACATCCAAAATGAGCTTTATTTTCCAGAGACAAAATTCTGTATTAAGGAACAACTGTGGCAAAAGTCAAGAGCTCTCTTAAGCTTTGGAATGACAAGTTTTGGTGGTTCCAGAAGACCTTTTTCTGAAACATCTAAATCACTGAAATAAAAACAGGACCTCTCGTTTTAAGTGGTTATTTTCACTACAGTCCTGCTTAAAGTTGGACCAGGACCTCTAGAGACGCTTATGCGGTTTTCCTTGTAACTAACTTCCCATCAGAGATCATTCACCCTGCCTTAACCACACAAAATAACACAAGTCAGGGGGAGCTGGTTAGATCAGGATTTCTTTTTATTCCTTGTTGGTTTAAAATGGCTAATCAGAATAAAAAATAAAAGGGCTTCTGTTTAGAGGCTGGGGTCTCCCCTACTTAAAGGTTAGAACCCAGGTATCCCCTCTACCCAGCACCATACTGAGGTGGGCTGAGGGGTAACCCCCAAGGGACAACTGGAGGGGCCTAGGCCTGCCACTCCTTCTCTCTATCCCATTTTTGGCATGTGATGAGAAATATTGCTTTTTGGATTCTTCTCTCCCGGCCTTGAATTTAAAGATAATGTCAACCGTGTGAGTTGGGGGAAGGCTTTGAGGGGCCAGTTGAAGAAGCCCACCATAATCCCTCTCCCCCAAGAAGGGGGGATTATCCAGTATTGTTTCTGGAGCTCAGCCAAGCTCTTGTCCTGATCTCCCCACCACCACCACCAAAGTCATGGGGCTGCGACCCCTTCCCTGGGGGAAACTAAGTGCCAGTGAGCCTAGAAAACAAACTCTCCTCTCCAGGTCCTTCCCTCCTCTGACCAGAACCCCACCCAGACGCGCCTCTCCCTGGGTTTCTTTCCTGGTCACTTAGCACCAACAACAGGGGGTGCTATTTCCTTAGATGGTAACTGGGACAAAGAGAGGGAACCACGGGGGAAAGGAAGACTTCAATCCATGTCTCCCCTCTTTTCCTGCTGGTCTGAGGAATAAGAAGAGTAAAATCCCCCTCCTTATACATATCCCTCCCTCATTTTCCCATCCCAGGATAGATATATATAATTTCTTTGATATTTATTTTTTATAT
>NW_020173674.1:11590003-11638463 GCF_003031525.2 Neophocaena asiaeorientalis asiaeorientalis
TATATATATATATATATTGTGTACACACACACCTGGTAACGCAGAAGAGGAAAAAAATAGAATCCGTAACAATAATAAAAAAAATTATTTCTGGTTTAAAAATGATCTGGTTCCCTCCAGGCGAGCAATTGCACAAATGTCCACTGAGTCTGGTCCAGGGCTTAAGGAAGGGGAAGGTCTTAAAAGGTGAAGGGGGTTGCTACCCCAGTCTCAGGGCCCCAACTCTCCAACTCCCCAACCCCACTGCATTTTATAAAATGTCCTCATCCTCTTGGAATCGGTTGTTTAAAAAATGTCCATGCAGGGGAGGGGAGCCCCTTGAGGAAAGGAAGGTGGCCACCTGGGGCCCTTTGGTGTAGGCGCAGAGGTGTGGGGGAGGGGAGCTGCCCAAAGCTCACACCGAAATCTCATAGGTGGTGCCACCCACCCCTGACACCTTCTTGACTCCTCCCCTTGTGGGGCTACTGAGAGGTGGCTGGCCTGGGCCAGGGGAGGCTGAGCCTATATTCTTGGGCTGCCCGTTGGTTTTGCTGTAGGCGGTCTTGAGCTGTACTTCATCTCTGGGAAGAAAAGAAGAGAGAGGTGTCAGAAGTGGGACACACAGCACCGAAAAGGGAGGTAGTTTAAAAAGTTAAGAGAAAAAAAATATGCTTTCTACATATATACTTTCTTACACAAAGATTCCCTTTTATTTTACTGCCCTGCTTACAAGCAGCCTGATTCCCTCTCTCCTCTACTTACTCCTTTCACTCTCAGGCAAATAAATTACTTTTTAGGAAGACAGGACTAAGAAAAAAGTATTAATCCTCAGTCTCTTAACAGGAATAGCCCATGAAGGCAGCTGGAGTAAGAGTGAAAATGAAGGGCTATCTTACAAGCACGATAACCCTGGGTCCACTTGTACTAAAATGTACAGGTGAAGCCCTGATACCTTCTGCAGGGCACTACGCTACTTTTAAGTCCATTGGGGGCCAGGATGGACTAATACTTACTTGGGTGTCAGTAATGGCTGCAAGGCCACTTCCTCTGTCTCAGAGACTCCAGATGGGGCTTTTTGGCTGCTGTAAGACATAGATCGGCCCACGTAGGGGGCAGTTGGGCCTGGTTCAGGGGACCCTAGTCCCCGGCCCCTTAGCCCATCTGGCTTGCCAAAACGGGGGACAGCTGGGCGTCCCAGTGGAGTCTTGCCCAAGGGTGATCTCTTCGAATCATCTGAGGAGGAACTAGTACGAGGGGCGTGGCCTGAGCCTGGTGTTGACTGGATGCCTGAGTCCCCCAAGCCTGGTTCTTCCTCACGGCCTGGGAGTGGGGGTGACTGGCGTAGCAGCTTCTCTCGTTCCTGGAGGGAGGCCACGATATGGCGCGACAGATTGTCGTACCGGACTGGTGAGGGCTCTCGGTGCGTTGGGCCGGTTGGCACCAAACGTGGGTGCCTCTCGGCTTCCCGCTGCTGGGCCAGCCGGGCTGACAGGAAGGGAGAGGTGTAGCCTAAAGGTGGGTCTGGCTCAGGCCCTGCCTGCACGGACTCAAAATCAGGGCTGTCTGAAGGAGTGAGCAGACTGTCGTAAGATAGGCTTCCATTACGTGTCTGGTTGGCCAAGCTCTTATAGGAGGTGGAGGTTGTGCCCTCTGAACGAATGGACTGCAACTGGCCCAGCTCAAAGCCTGTGCCCTGGGCTGACTTGAGGCTGGAGGAGCGTGAGCCACTGGACAGTGGATCAAAGTGAAAACTTTTGCCAAAGGTGGGAGAACGGAAGCTCTCTGGCTCCAAGCTCGGCTCTGAACGGTAGCTGGGATGACGGCTGCTCTCCGCAATTGAGGTTGGCTCCTTCAAGCTGTCCCCGCGACTCAACTGAGGGAGAAAAGCAAAGCAGGTTCTTAGTGCTCCCCCTCTTGTCCCCTCTTGGGACAGTAGGCCCCAGAGCCCAAGGAGGCAGTCAAAAACAGTATTTGCTATGTGCCAGCAATATGCTTAGAATTTTCACATGCGTTATCCTGTTTAACCCCTAAAGTAAATCTGTAAGTAGGAACAAATAATATCTCATTTTAAGATGCAGGAAATGGGGCTTAGAGAGTTTAAGGAACTTCTCTGTGATGGCACAACTGGGTTTTGAACTCAGATCTGATGCTGTAATCAATGCTTTTATCTATTATGCTACCGTGACCTCTCCTGGATGAAGGACAAACTGTCAACGCTATTACTAAGCCAACAATTAGTAAAATGCCTTTGGTTTTCTTCTCTTCCCTCTGCTTCTTCCTCCCCTTCTCCCAGTCTTCTTTTTCCCAGAACAGCTGGCATACATGACAACCCTACTTCTCAGAGAGTACTCAGTACCTTGGCGCTGGAAGAATGAGGCATGGCGGCTGATGTACTGCTGCTACTGTAGCCCGGCCGGTACTTGTACATGGTAGGGGTGGGGGGGCTGTCCTTGCCCAAGAGGCTGCTCTCTGTAGGAAAAAAAAGGCCCAGGGGGCACCACTTTACAAGCTGTTCTCTTAACCTGGCTAGAGTTCCTTAAAGTACAGGGGGAGAACAAGGTAGGAAAAGATATACCAAGCAAAGGAACATAATGATTTTGCTGAAACCAAGACTACAGACTCATACCAGCCCAGAACACAGAGTGAGTGAATGTACCAAACAGATCCCAGAATGTTCTCTGGTCTGTCTGGATGCTGAGAGTACACACAGACACACAGAGATGTCCAACTCACTGCCAATAGCTAACTGTTATGTCATCCCCTTTCTCCCGGCTGTCCAAAGAAGTGGTTCAAGTACCACTTGCTGGGTTTTCTCAGTCACAACACAAGCATTATCTCCCAGCCCTTGCCTGTGTCATCTTCACAGCTAACAAATAATAACATTCTCACTCCTGCTTCTGCCCTTACCCTCATTAGTAGCCAGGCTGAGGTGTGTCCGTAGCCCCGTGTAACGGCTCAGGTCCGGCTTAGGAGGGGGTGGAGGTTCAGCATCTGCAGACTGGCTTTCTGTTATCTCCAAGCTTCCTTTAGACTGGATACATGAGGGAAAATCAGATTTGGAGAACTGAGCGTTAGGGCAACTCAAAGTATGAAACTGGTGTAAGAGGGGCACTGGGGAGTCATCACATACTTCTGAACTGGAAATGGAAGACAGGACACAAGATCAGTTTGGGGATGGTTTTGGAGAAAGAAAAGCTTTCAACAAGGGTTTCATTCTGTCACTTATTTGTTTATTTTCACCAACATCTACTTTTTGAGCTCCTACCATCTATAAACTGCTATGTTAAGTCCTATGAAGACATGCAAATGAATGGACTAAATTTCTACTGTCAGTGAACTTACAATCTAATGGGAAAAAGAAGATATGTGTTTAAGTAACTTTAACACAAATCAGAAAGTGATAAATACTATAAGAGAGATGTAAACAAAGCAAGTTTCCATCTCTTTGCCATGGGTGAGACCCCCCAAATTACCTAGCTTTACTTCCCTAAATTCCTCACCTTAGTTCTCCTCAGCTCTCCCTGGATGCCATTGTCCATGATCTTCACAGTTATCTGCCCATCTGACACTTCTGGCCGAAGGAAGGGTGGTCTGATTACAATTGTCTTCTCTTTCTTTGGTCTCCCCAAATACCTGAGTGTCAAGAGTGAGAGGGCTTTCATTCATTCATTCATTCCAAAATATCTAATGGTTGCCTACCTTGTGTAGAGCAGTTTTACAAATACAAGAAACAGTCCTACCAGGCCAGGGAAAAGATCAGCATTGAACTGAGTTCTTTGATTCTATGAAGAACAAGAACAGCAGCAAGACCAGGCCTATGGGCAGATACGCCTAGCTCAAGGCACTCAAGTAAATCTCATCCTCAGTTCTCCAAAGAGAGTAACATAATATCTGAAGAATACAACTGAACTCACAGGGTCCATTAAAGGATGGTATGCCTCTCCCTTGTAGGCACTTCTCATTCTAAGAGAACCCTCCCTAAAAGGCAGCCAGAACAAACCCAAAGAAGACAAAAGTGTTGACCAAGGGTGAACACTAGAGCAAAGGGGTAGGTGTACCTGGGTGCTGGGGAACTGCAGAGTACACGGCTGACATTGTTACAGCAGCCATTAGTGAAGGGGTTCACACCTCCCCGGAATTTACCCGTAACCTAGAGGGAGGGAAGAAGGACCAGATCAGTCAAAAAATGCGACCTTGACCTCCAAAAGCCAAAACACAAATCAATGACAAATTATTGTGGACCCACTATCTGGGAGATATAAAAAGGAGTAAAATACAGCCCTACCATGAAGAAGCATAAGCTGAGAATGGGGACTCCAGAGTCAGGGTCATCAGTTCAAATTCTGGGTCCACTTCATGGTAGCTATCTGACCCTAATCATCAGTTTTCTTATGTAAAATGGGGATAAATAGCTCTCTAAATATTGAAAACTAAGATAACATAACGTAAGAATGAACAAGTACGGTTAGCTATTGTTATGGGCACAAAAATAATTGTTTTCCTTTAAGCAGGACTATAAGCTTCTTGAGGGCTGGCCCAGGTCTTTTACTGTTTCTATTACCTCAGAGCCTAAATCGACCAGTATACAGCAGACATTCTATAATGTTTGTTAACTAAGAAATGGCCCATTCTCATGCTTACATGAGGACCTGGACACCTCATCATAAAAAGTATACACTAACGAGAGGGTCCAGAGACACGTGCCCTGCTCTTCAGGGATCTCCCATCACTTCTCCCCATACCTGTTCATTGGTTGTGCGTCCCCTAGCCACCAGCACCACGTGAAATCCCGTGAGGCCAGCTACAGGGATGAAGAATAAGCCAGCCACACACATCACTGCCATTCTGAAGCCAGACAATCAAGGAGAGCAGAGCAACGTGATCTCGCCTTCCCCAGCCCGTGCTGTAGCCATCTTCCCTTTGACCCTCACTGCCACAGGACTCAACTTTCTACATTCTTCCCCCTCCCACTCCTGCAACCCACAGGCCTTGAAGGATACGTGACAGCCGTGCGGACCCCTGAGAGTTCCTCCACGTGGTAGAGGACATAAAGGAGGCCAAAGCCAAACACGCCCATAATGTGGGCTGTCAGGGAGAGAAGGAAGAGGAAGAAATAACGGTAGTTCCGGCGGCCAATACAGTTGTTCACCCAGGGGCAGTGATGATCGAATTCCTAGGAGCAAAATGAGACAGACTGAGCGGCATCCTTGGACCACGGCACTAGATCATTTCTGTCAAGCAGAACAAACAGCAGAACTTAAGTGTTTCTTTTAATAATCTGTCATCATGTTCACCATTTAGTTACAAAATTTAAAAACAGTTCATGCAGTTTATCTTGCTCTATCAATCTATAAGGAAGACGTTCCAGAGGTTGATCAAAGGCCAAGGCCACCTCTCAGTTTATCCTATGTGACCAAGGAACTCTGAGAGGTACAAATGTCAGAGGCTTTACAGAAACATTAAGATTCATGAAAAAAGAGGCCCGGAAGAAAAGTCTGGCAGGCAACTGCTTACAGCTAAGTAAAAACGCACTGAAAAAAGGGTTAAAAATAAAAGACAAGGAATGCAGAAGAAAGAAATATATTGTAAAGTTTGAATGCAAGAGCATGATGAAGTGGAAGGAATGGAGAACACTAAGCAGGTCAAATAACTGAAAAGATGAGCCGAGGGATGGAAGGCTGGAGCTATGACTAATGGTGCCGGGAAAGCCTATGCCTACCCACTTGGGCTCCCTCCTGTAACAAGAGTATTTATGCTCTACCTCTCATGTGTACATCGTTGCTAACACTTTCTGCCAGAGCTAGAACACAGCCCAGGCAGTCAGACAGGGCTGCATTTTCATCCATGGCCAAGAATCCACTGGATTCAATTCTTATTCTGTGGGTAGGAAGAAGATAACTTAGGTTCAGCTAACCCCACCCAGAGTTCTTACCTCCACACAGTTGTCACAGACGCTGCAGTGGGAACATCGAGGAGGACGGTAGAAGCGGCAGGTGGCACACCATTTCATGCGCACCTGGATGCCCTTGATCTCCACTGTTTTGTAAAGGGGAGCTCTGAAGTCATCTTCCTTGTCTTCATCCTCTTCAGCTGTAGAGAGTAAAAGTTAATGAAAAAATGACTATGCTAGAACTGTATTAGGCACTAGGGATGCAGTGGTATTTAAAATATGGCCTCTGCCTTCGAGGAATTCACAGTCTAATGGTGAGAGAGACTAGGAACTAGTAACTAATACGGTGAGATCAGCTCTATATACAACACTATGGAAACGCAGATGAGGAAGCAATTTATCCTACACTGGGAAACGAGGTTTAAGAATATGACTCAGAGGTGGCTCTGATATGCATATGCTGCTATTCTTGGTTTACATACTATATTTCAAAAGAAAGAGACACTTTATATATCAAAGTACATCTATAATGAGTTTGTGTAACAGTTCAGTATCTACAAGTACACGACTGAACTACAACAATCCGAAAGAGGAAGGGACGAACTAACATCAACCTTTTTTCCACACACAGACACCCTTGCCCAAAAGATCTTCCCCTAGGTTCCCTATATACATTTCAGGACTGTTTCTTGGTTGCAGACATTCTCTTTACCTGAATGCCCTTTCAATTTTCAGCTATCAGAAACTCACCACCCCACTTCAAAACTTAAAGGACATCATTTGCCTTCTCATCTATAGTGTGCAATTTTCATTTTTTATTATTAATCTAAAAAAAAATACCCGTGAGAAGGAAAAATTAACTAAGTGATGGTATAGGAATTAGAAGTTTTCACATGTACTGACTTAGGGAAATGCTAACAATGTAACTGAGTGAAAAAGTACAAGGTAAAGAACTGTACAAACAAAAAGATCCCATTTTGAAAACAAATAAAAACACAGATATATATGCTACAGATTTATGGTATATACAAATAAATACTGTATGTATAAATCTTCACAATATTGATTGGAAGGAAATATACCACAATGTAACTAACAGTAGTTATCTCCGGGCTGGGAAATTATAGGTGATATTTATCTTTTTTATACTTTCTATATAATGAATATTCACTACTTATTAAAATCTTTTTTAAAAAAAGTTTTTTAAAGGAAAAAAATTCAAGTGCTACTTACATTGAAATACCTGATTCTTCCACACTATCATGTATCAGAAGTGAGCTTTCTCTTCTTAAAGTACTACAGTTCTTTGATTACTCTTTAAAGTTACCACAGTGTATTTATTTATGTAAACGTCTTCTCTATCTTCCCTTCAAGACCGAGCTATTTGACCATCATAATAATCATTCCAAATGACCATATCATAATAATCAATAAATATTTGATAAATGAACATTAAACACTCATTAAAATAGCCTTCCTTGGCTTTAGGGACTCAAAGCGCCTTTTGTTAATCTACGCTTTGAAACAAAAGTCACCATGCACAGTGACACAGGCTTTGTGAGCACAATGAATTTCAGAAAAACCTCTTCTCACTGAAGTTGCTATCGCAATCCCACCTGCCTCACTCTTACAAGGTAACTTCACACTTGAGAGAAAAATGAGATGTCATCAGTAACAACCATCATCAATTCTCTTTCTATCTCTTATTCCACTAATGCTGGTTGGTCCTCACTCTCACCTCCTATTCCAGAAACAGCCTACTTCTGTAAGCATAACCCTTCCAACATGCAGAGGAAAGCATCTCCTTCCAGATGGCCACTCTTCAATTACCCTCTTTCATCACCTCCTGCTTCTCTCTTTTCTGGTTCCACCTCCTCATGCTATCAACATGCTGAAGTCTTCTGTATCATTAAACAAACAAAACTCCTCCCTCTGCCCTAAGATATTCCATCTTCTGCCTTCTCTGCTTAACTTCCTGAAAGAATAATCTTAATACTCATTGACTCTGCTTCCTCATTTCCTATTCACTGCCTTCCAAACCATTATAGTTTTGGTAATTTAACTGTCTCTCTCCCGCATACATACATAAACACACTATTAAAACTATTCTTGTTGGGAATTCCCTGGCAGTCCACTGGTTAGGACTCAGTGCTTTCACTGCTGGGGCCTGGGTTCAATCCCTGGTCGGGGACTAAGATCCTGAAAGCCATGTGGCCAAAAAAAAACAACAATGAAAACAAAACTAAAAACAACTAGTCTTGTGTGTGTGTGGTTTTTTGTTTTGTTTTGGTTTTGTTTTTTTGGCCACACCACGCAGCACGCGGGATCTAATATTAGTTCTCCAACCAGGGACGAACCCATGCCCCCTGCAGTGGAAGCTCAGAGTCTTAACCACTGGAACACCAGGGATGTCTCAAACTATTCTTGTTAAGATCACTAATTTCTCAGACACTAAAACAATGGGCAGCTTTGAGTTTCCATACTACTGGACCTAATTTCTGATACTGCCAACCATCAGCTACTTCATGAACTTTCCTCAGTTCCCACTGTGTCCGGTTTGTCCTCTTCCTAACTTTCCTTGCTCAGTCCCTCTTCAGTGGCTCTTCAGCGGCTCCTCCTTCTCCTCATTATTAAAATGTCAGTGCTGGTCAGGCTGACTTTCGTTCCTTCCTAATCTCATTCTACTTTCTCTAGACGATCTTACTCCTGTTGCTTCAAATACTACGTGGCTGAGGACTCTGCCATGAGTCTGACTACTCAACTGCCCGCTGGGTAACTACCTGAATGATCCATTAAGTATCTCAAATTCAACATGTCTAAGATGCTCTGTCTTCCCTCCAAACCCACTCAACAGTCCTATAACTTGGGTCTTGGTTTATAAAGAACCAGCATACAACCTATCTTTCAGGTTAGGAAACTTGGAACTACCCTAGACAATTCCTTCACCCTCTCACTCTCCCCTAGTAAGCAATTAGTAATGAAAAATTCTGCTGGGTCTACTAATAAAAAATCTGTAAATCCAGCTTTGAATTCAAGTTCTCATCTGGTCTGCATTATTGCAATAGCCTCCCAAAAGGTATCTGTACATTCTTATAAGAATTATTATTGTAAAAGGAAATGTGATCCTGTGATTCCCCCAATTAAAGACGTCTTGCTGTCCAAAGGAAGAATTATAATCTATTTAATTTAGCACATAAAGTCTTTTACACTTGGCTCTGGTTTATCTCTTGCCCCTTCTGGCCCCACCACGCATTCTAACTTCCACCCACTGAATTCTGCATTTCACAGCTACAATTCTGTATATGCCGCTTCCTCTTCCTAGAATGCCTTTCCCTTCCATCCTCTACTCGGTAAAGTCCTTCCTGCCTACCTTCAGCAGCATTTCCCCAATTTATCTGGGCAGATATAAGTGCCCTTTTCTAAGGTCTCAGAGAACCTTTCTCATGCTTCCGTTACAGTTTGTTATCACACTGTCACTCTCTAATTCATCTTAGATAGTATCAAAACTAGCAACAATGCCCAACCCATGTGCTCGAAATAAATTTCTGCTGAATGAGTAACTGAAAGTCAAAGAGTTGACCCAAAGTGGATCAGATGCCTAGAAGTTATGACATATATTCCTAAGATCCTGACTTGCTTTTCATCATTAGACTATAAAAGTATCCCAAAACCCAAGACTCCTAAGGCCCCAGACCAAATGTATAAATGTCCAAAAATCATTCTTTTTCAAAGGCAGTAAGATACTTCCAAGAGAGAGGAGGGAGATCTTACCTCGAGGGAAAATCCCTGGGTCCATGAAGGTGGCCATGCTGAAGTTGGCCAGCACAAAGAGAAAAACAATCGCATTGTAGATGGGCACTGCAGGTGACACGTAGAGGCTTAGTCCTGGACAGCTGCACAGATAATAAAGAAAGTGAGGGGCTGTCTCTAACACTTTGGACACCAACCACATAAAAAAACCTATAAAGATTCAGGGACTTCCCTGGTGGCGCAGTGGTTAAGACTCAACACTCCCAATGCAGGGGGCCTGGGTTCAATCCCTGGTCAGGGAACTAGATCCCACATGCACGCCGCAACTGAGAGTTCGCGTGCCACAACTAAGGAGCCGGCAAGCTGCAACTAAAGGCCCAGTGCAACCAAATAAATAAATATTAAAAAAAAAAAAGATTCAGTCCCCATACCTACATATAAATCTTGTGTGGTTCACCTTTTAAGTCTCAAATTATCTTTATCCTTCCCAACAAGTGGGTCTAGTTTCCCACAGAAATACTCATTTTAGGACTTCCGTAGTGGTCCGGTGGTTAAAAATCCGCCTGCCAATGCAGGGGACACACGGGTTCGATCCCTGGTCTGGGAAGATCCCACATGCCGTGGAGCAACTAAGCCCGTGTGCCACAACTACTGAGCCCGCGCTCCAGAGCCCACGCACCACAACTACGGAAGCCCGCCCGCTCTAGAGCCCACGCACCGCAACTACTGAAGCCCATGCACTCTGGGGCCCACAAGCTGCAACTACTGAGTCCACGCACCACAACTACTGAAGCCCGCGTGCCTAGAGCCTGTGCTCCGCAACTAGAGAAGCCACCGCAATGAGAAGCCCATGCACTACAATGAAAAGTAGACCCCACTCACTGCAACTAGAGGAAGCCTGCACGCAGCTACAAAGACCCAGCGCAGCCCAAAATAAATAAGTAAATACTCATTTTTGATCAAGGTACAAGACTCATAACCCTTTGCACTAAAGTCTGTGTTCTTACCTCGTGGATCTTTGCACATGTTTTGGACTCTGTCCTTACCTCCTTTTAACCAGGCACAAGAGCTAGGGACTAAGTATGTAACTGACACCAGCTGCATTCCCTTCTCTGGAACAGCCTGAGGCTTCTGGACCCCAGCCATGCCCCACTGACCTGCACATTCACCCAAAGCATGGGACACCACCTGCCTCTCTGGCTTCTCTTCCCTCCTCCCAGCTGGCTCTGAACTACTCTCAACTGCCTAAAGTCTCTCCAGACACATTATACATCAGATATTCCTGAGAATTTTATTCAACTAGAGGCTAGTTCTCAAGGTAAAGAAAAGGAAACCACTCACAGGTAAGGAAGGATACCAAGACACAGGACTAGACCCCGAGATGAATAAATGAAGCAGAAGAGTGGAGGAGAAAAAAAAGGGAAGCTATCAGACCAAAGCAGCCCCAAATCCTGCAGGAAAAAGAAACTGGCCACACATATCCAATATTCCACAGGGTTCAAATCAAGAGATATGCTTTAGGTAACTTTTCCTTGACAAAATAGTGACCTAGTCCAGGATTAAGCTCAGTTTCTGTCAGGATATATGTCTCAGGAATGCTGCAAGAGCTCTCCCTTTCTCTGAAGATGGTTCCTGGGAGCTGGAAGTGTCAAAAGAACATGTGATGTGCTGCTTGCTTGGTCAGTGGTATCAAACACCCTCTCTCCTGTCTCAGCTCAGGAAGAACTTCCCATAACAAGACAGTGGCTAAATACCCTAATCTGCTTTGTGGCTGAGAACTTAATCTCCAGAATTAGGCCAGCATCTGTCCTTGTTCCCTTTATCTAGACCAGCGGAAGGAAACGGAAGAGTTCAGTGAAGGAAAGGAAGAAGGGGCCAGGAGAACAAGACAGCAACTGACTCCGGAGAATTAATCCACAGCAGTCCTGGATTCTGTTGAGAGGTTATCTGTCTCCATTAAAATAAAAAGCACAGGGCTTCCCTGGTGGCACAGTGGTTAAGAATCCACCTGCCAATTCAGGAGACACGGGTTTGAGCCCTGGTCCGGGAAGATCCCACATGCCGTGGAGCAACTAAGCCCGTGCGCCACAACTACCGAGCCTGTGCTCTAGAGCCCGCAGCCCCTGCTCGCCGGAACTAGAAAAAGCCCACACGCAGCCACGAAGACACAGTGCAGCCAAAAATAAATAAATTTTAAATAATAAAAAGCACAGCCCTGAATAGTGATTCAGGACAATGCAAAAGAACTGAGCTCCTCAATGAAAAATAAACTAATGATAAGAAGTAAAACTGATTGTCACAAAGCATCTCACAAGTCTTTACCAGCACCGTCTATTTATTCAAATTCCATTTAGCCATTCATTAAAAAAAAAATTTAAGTAAGTATTTATGATGTGCCAGGCTTTTTAGATAGTGATTATCAATTAACTCTGCTTCTCTTTATGGGTCAGTACATAATTGGGAGACAAAATAATGAAGCTAGAGCGCAGGCAGTGATTTCAAGGAAAAAACGGACCTTCAGTCACAGCTCCAGTTTTATTCTACCAAAGTCTCCTATGGAAGCCTCCTCCTCTGGGGGTTCTTTCATTCAAAAAAGATGTCCCCATACCTTGGCAGGATTTGGGGTGGAATACAAGCAAGAAGGCAAGAGTCTTTACACAGCCCCACCCAAAGCCTGACCTCCTAGGCTCTTTAAGAGGGAGGGAGAGAAACTGAAAACCAGTCGTCCAGGTCAGAGCACCTCCCTAGTACTTAGCTGTCACTTCAATTTCCACCCAGGGAAGAGGAGAAAGGGTGACTCACTTGACTCCTACAGCCTGGGAAGATAATTAGAAGGGAAAAAGAAATGAAATCCTTAGAACACTGAGGTGTCCGTGATTTAAATGTCTCATTCCTAGAACTGGCTACGTGGCCTCTTGAGCTTCTGAAAAAATAAGGGTATTCTCCATCTCTGAGGGAAACTAAGGTGAATGAGAATGAGACATCAGTCCCCTTGCAGGCCCAGATGTCAGTCTTTCTGACCCCATTCTTCCTCCAGCTTCTGCATTTCCAAACAAAGCACATCACTCCATTTCTTGGACAGCCTGCCAATGACCTGCCCCTAGATAATGAACTTTACCCCTACAACCTTCTTGATATCAACCCATCCCAGCTTAAGTGTGTAACTCTAGAATCAAGTTCCAATATCTGTTGCCAAAATAAAGCCTACCCTCACAGTGGCAGTATCTGGAAATGATGCAAATAACTCAACTTCACAGGCAACAGCCGCTCCTAGATTCAAGTCAAAGACCATTGCTTCCAACCTGAGCACTCTGAGGGAACATCACACCAAGGAGAGGCCTGTGAGATCAAAGCCTGCTCCCACTGTATCCCACATTCTGCCTGGCTCCGGGAGAGGCTTGCCATTGCTACAGAACTTCGCCAGATTCCTAAGTGACCACCCCAAGTGGCCCATCTGAATCTGTTGCCTTTGATGGATGGAGAGGAGGGCTGGGCTGAGGAGCTGCTGGGCTCGTCCTTAGCCGATGGCAATAATCACAGAGCTCCAAAGCAGAGGGAGTGGCCGTAGCCCAGAAGGCTGGCTGACTCACCGATGAGACTCCCAAACCTACACCATCCCAGGGAGAACAGGCTCTTCTGCCCATCCCTTTAGCACTCCGGTTTTCAAGGCCAAATAAAATTGGGAGAGTGGGTTTCAATACCCACACTCCTGCAAATCTGTTTCCTAGCCCTCTCTAACTCTGCCCATTATAAAAAATGGATAAGTTCCTGGTAAGAAAAATAAAGTAGGAGTCAAGAAGCTGTGGATTTTAACCCTGTCTTGATCAATGCTTTGCTATTGTAGCCTTAGGTAATCCACAGGAAAGTCTCCAAGCTTGTTAGGTCAGCTACCTAATACAGGTACGAGAATGAAGGAAACAGTGTCTTAAATGAGCCTAGAATTCTTTTTAAACCAGCTGGTTTAATACTGAGCATTCACGGGATAGAAGAAACAAAAAAAAACACATTATTAACTATCTCCATCATCATCAATTATCATTCCAGCTCCACCTTCATCGCTAACTCCACTTCCTCTCCTCTGAACTACTAGATCCAAGAACATTTAACAACAGAGGCACTTCGCTCCTCAAGAACAGATCTGTGCATTCCTCCCATGCCCAGCACATACTCTGACTGTGTGTACGAACACTGTGACTAGTGTTCTTTGGTGATGAGACAAGGCTAGAATGAATATCCCACTTCTTGCCCCTGGGGATCCTCAAGATTCCACAGGAAAACAATCTCTCCCCTTCTAGTGGATAAATTTCTCGTAAGAGACTTGATTTGTCCTGTCTTACCAGACTTTCAAGCAGCTGAGTACAAGATATAGGACTTGGGCGCTTATTCCTAGTTGAGAAAACAACGTGGGGACGAAAAGAACAACCACTGCTCAATTAATGCCCTAAATCACGAGGCTGCTCCCACTCAAATCAGGTGCTAGCACCTCTGCAGTCACGGAAAAAAAGGGCCAGAAGGGAGAGTCACTGAGGTTGCCCAACTCTGTGGATGAAATGCTTGAGAGGGGATAGAAGCAGAAACTGTAATGGAGAAAGCTCTTTCATGGACGGGACACTGGAAAGACCATCACGGATTTCTGGACAACCCTGACTCAGCCTTCCCACAGAGGATCACTTGCAGCGGAGACTTTACCCCCATGTCCTCCCCATCAATTTTATTTTATTTTAAGATTTTTTTTCTGATGTGGACCATTTTTAAAGTCTTTATTGAATTTGTTACAATATTGTTTCTGTTTTATGTTTTAGTTTTTTGGTCACGAGGCATGTGGGATCTTAGCTCCCCAACCAGGGATCGAACCCGCACCCCCTGCATTGGAAGGCAAAGTCTTGACCACTGGACCACCAGGGAAGTCCCCACCTCATCAGTTTTAGAAACAGATATATGGGAAACTAGCTGACTTAACTCACAGCTCAAAGAGACCTGAGGGGATACAAGTCTGCGATTTATTTCAAATGGTATTGCCAGGAGCCCTAAGAAGGCCTCAGGGGTCCCCAGGAAGGCAAAGAGGAGAGACGCAGTGTCTGGGCCTCTATGCGCCAGCCTCACGTGAACCAGAGCAGCCCTACTCTGACATTTTAAATACTGGGGTTCCCCAAAAGATCTCATTTGAGAAAAAAAGGTCATATTGCTTAAATAAACTGCTCTAGGTCAACTTCCTCATTATACACAGAAGAAAGAGGTCCACAAAGGTTAACAGACTTTACCAAAATCAGCTTGCCCCAAACAGTGCTTATTCCTCTCACCTGGCACTGCCCCCTGCCAATCACAAAAGGAGACTAAACTAAGCCAGATGAGGGTCCAGGCCCATTATCTTAAATGCAGTGTCTGTTACCTAATGGGGACCAGGAGGGTTACTTTAGCAGACACTCTCCTTCCCAAATAGTGAAAAGGGAAAAGAATTAACACAGGTTCCCCAATAACTCCTGCCTAGTTTTAGTACTGGACAAACCCTATAAATGAGAGGGACGGGGACAAAGGGGGAGACCTCAACTGTTCTATTCGAGGTTCTCTGGGGCAGAAGAGGATCACCATTTTTTTGATGACGAAGCCCAACTGATAATTTCAGCTCATAGCCTTCCCTACCTGACAGAGAGACTCGGAGGGTAAATTGTTCCTAATTAGTGGAAGCCCACAGGCCTCCACTAATTATGTCTGCCAACTGAAAGGGCTCTTCCTCCTACTCCAGTCCTATAGGTCCTAAAGTAATTCTCACCTGGGGTTTATACTGATGTAAGAACAGACAGCTGTAGCCTAGAGAAGAGAACAGGAGGATGACAAAGTAGCTACAGGTTTAAGGCCCCAAATAGGAGCTGGTTCAAAAAGAGCCTTCCTCTTGTCTCTATTTGAAACCAGTAATTCTTTTTTAGGTGGTATATGGTTTTAAACATAGAACTGAACATCAAAAGGGACAGAACAGCTCTGGAGAACAGCGGCACCTCAGCCCAGGTGTAGACTTGCAGAGGAACTGCTATGGTCAGATGGTGAGGAAGAGATGAGAATTTCAGAGGTACCAAGAGCTAGGTAAGATAAACAGGGTACTTATGTCTCCCCAAAGTGGACAGGGGAAAGCCTAGGGAGGAAAAGACAGCCCAGAAACGTGTCCTGAGGAAACTGCCAGGGAGAACCCTAGCTAAGACTTAAGGCTCTTCTAACTTTGGGTTAGAGGCAGTAATTCCAAATAAGAGTCAATACTGTCCTCCAAAATTCTTTGTCCTAGGGCTGAGAGACCATGCAATAAGGAGGGCCCCCTACTCTTCTAGCATCAGGCAACGGGGAAGTAGGTTAAACAGCTTCAACTCTCAGTTGAGAAAATGTCTATGTCAGGACAACTCTTTGTGGCAGAACTGGTATAACCAGCCAAACACTTCAATGGTTCCAGATTAGCAAATTAAGAACAAGGTTTCTGCTTGTCCAAACTCAAGAATGGATGGGTTGAAAGAGAAACCACTTAGCCAGTTCCCCAAATTTCCTAACTTCCCGAAGGCTTTGCCTCTTAAAGGAAAACAGACCCTCCCCAATCAAGCAGGTCTAAGGGTGTCAAATTGGTGTTGTACTTATCCCTCCTGATACAGCACCACAACAGCTACAAAGATACTAAGATCCCATATAAATGTCCCTTGGTTAAAATGCTGATTCCACTCAGTGGTCATAAGAGCAGAAACCAAAACAAGTCTGACACTGAAGACTCACTCCTTATGGGTGGGAGTGGAATCCTTGAGGGTTTCAACAGGTACGCTCAGGCTGAAGAGCTGGGGGCCGAAGAATCTAGGACTTCTACTCTTTAGAGGAAGAGGTGGGAAGCAGGAGGATGCCCACACCTTAGATAAGAGATTCATTCTTTCCTTGTTTAAAAACTAAATGGGAAAACACCGTATTTACTTTACTTTTGCATTATTACTCTTTTGGCCAAACGACCCATAGTTTTTAGAATTCCTTCTGGCATCAGAAGCTCTGTTTGGGTGGAGGTGGCGGGTGCCCCTTCCCTCCTATCTCAGATTTAATTTCTGTCTGTACCCCAGCAACTCCTCACTCAACCTTCAATGACTCCAAACTGCTTTTATTCCCTACCACGTCAATTCATTCTCTTCCTCTTGCCAGCAACCTCACACTGGCTCTAAACAGCACCCCACCATTAGGTCTGAGCCTGAATCACAGCAAAGTGAACTCCCCAGAAAATCTAGCATGCTCTGATTGTTCCAAGAGCTACAACCGGAACACTAACTCAATGACTCAACAGTTTAAGGCTCAGAAGCCTGGTACTTGTTAATTTATAAACAGGTAACGGCAAAGACGCTTGCCAGGTAGTCGACAGCTGAAATACCAGGGAAAAGGAAAAAGATGTAAATCACTCACGTCTCCTCCAGTAACAAGCAGACGAACAAAGGCCGAATATCCTAAGTGGGAAATCTTTCGACACCAACTGTTTTTCCTAATAGGACCAGGGAATGGGAGAAATGACTGTCATTCCCTTCAGCAGGAACTAACGTAAAGGAAGCCTTCTAGAACTCTCTTCCTAAGTAAAACTTGCCCTTTCCCAGTGGCCTTCACTTCTCCAGCCTTCGGCTCTTAAGAATACAGAGAAAACCATCTGATAACACTAAGAGCCAAGACCATCTTACTGGTATACCTTCGAAATCAACTCTGAAGTTCTCTAGTACTCCCAGTTCCCACAGTCTCAAATCTAAGCTTCAGATATCCTGGGGAAAAGCCACCACTTTTTGAAAAGCCTTTCATCTGGTCCAGTTCTCTCACAGAACTGACTGCTTAGGCTGCTTCAAGACTCTGGTGATTCCCTCCCATTTCCTTCCTAGTGCAGAATCATCTAACGATGAAACTGGGTAGGAAAATACGAAGACATCTGTGATTTCAAAGGAAGGGAGGCAGGGGAAAGTAGAGGAGTCAGCAGAGTAAAATTCCTAACAAGGTCGAGAGGGTAGGCCTGTTCTTACTCTTCTTGCCGCATCTCTGGGATCTGGATTTACCTGTATCAGACCTCAAACTCTCCCAGTCACTTGCCTTTGCAAGTAAGTAGCCAAACTCCAGAGGAAAAATATCCCCTCGCCCGCCTCCCATGGAGCTCCCCCACCCCCGCCCATACCACCACTGCGAGAAAACTCACGTAAAGGCAAAGAAGAGGGTCGTAGCTCCCACTAAGAAGATGGCGGCTGCCGAGACTGGAACATACTTGCTGGGTTTGAATCTCTTTCCAGACTCCGCGGGCATGTTGGAGCTCTGATGGAAGATCTGCCCTGCCGCATAGCCCAGGCCCACACAGCGGCAGAACAGACAAGAAAATGGGATGAGGGAGACAACGGCCAGAGGAGTACAGAAGGAAACCAGGGAAGCAGAAAATTTAGAATTATCACCCTTCCCCCTCCCAAATAAAACCAAAGGTCAAAAGATCTCAAAGGAAGGAAAGCACATGGGAGGGGGAAAGGTGATTCCAAATGATGAATAACCACCTCCCCAGAACAAGGCAGAAGGAGAGATTAAGAAACACAACTTGTACAGCTTAAAAACTGGAGACAAACAGTAGGCTGTACACATGAAAATGGCTGCAGGTAGAGAACATGGGCAGTCAGACAGATCACGGAACAGCTCATGGAGGGAGGCGAGTCTTCCGAAGGAAAGAAGGGGAGGATACCAGGGTAGGACGGAACACTTCAAGCAAGGAAAAATTCTTTGGAGGAGATACTACAGAACCTCCACGACTACCACACTTCCACAAGAGGTGAGCAGCACCCAAAAGAGGTGTTTCTATTTCGATCCAAGAAGGAACCTGGCGCCCCTTCCAGCTTTAAAGAGAAGCCGTTTTTACTGCAGTCTTTGTCCCTTTCAGGCAGCTTTCTCAATGCCACCACTCCCACACCTTGACTTCAGGGCCTGTAGTCTGGCAATGGTGGTTTAATTTTATTTACTTTCTCTTGATGGTTAAAGCTGGGCAGCAGCTGTTACAAGGTTGAGTTGTAAATCCTTTTCTTTGAAGGGGGAGGGAAAACAGAGAGAGAGCTCGAGCTCGTGCAAGCTTGCCTGTTTTCAGTCTCTTGTTACTCCCAAACCCTTTAAGGGCTCCTCTTCCTATGGAGTTCATGCAAAACTAAAGGGAAACATATAATCCCTGAAGCCATGTTCTTCCCAGTAAGCAAAATAAGATGAAGAAATCAATTCCACTCGATGATACTTTTAAAAGCTACTGTGGATGAAAGCAAAGTTCCAAAGAGGCCCCGGTCCCCAGGTTAGTCAATGCCTGATGTCTCCTCTTCAATCCTGGGCTTCCTGGACGCAGACTTCAACTGTTACAGTGCCTCACCTGGAGAAAAACAAGTATCTTCATCAGAGAAGTTTTTTCATGGCATTTTCATGGCATTTCTGAAGACCAGCAAGGCTAAAACCCCACAAGCTACTCTGTTAAAAAGTGCCTTCTGAAAGAAAGATGATTTTCTACTTCACTATGTGTATGTGGGAAAGGACTGAGAACTGGGAGGACAATGGGTTCAGAATTCTTCACTCTTCTAAGTCCTCTTCATATTGAAAAAAGAAAAACATGGCTTCAGCTGGCCTAAAGGTCATCAAAGAACTAGCTCTTGACACAGATGGGGCCCATCTCACCTGACACATATGGGCAGTAACAAATACCAAGAATATCAAAATCTAAAAACAAACAAAGGCACAGCAGTGAAGGGCAGTCCTAGAAAAGAGACTTGTTTTTGAACAAAGAGAATATTTATTGCTACAATGAAAAAAGAAAAAAGTAGGACGAAATTAGGACAGTCTCATTTCCTTTCTGTGTATGTCTCTCTCACTCTTACCCTTCTATACTTTTTAGTTATAAACTTAAAGAGGCAAAAGCTGAATTTCTGGTCTTCTGAAATAACTCATGAAAGGAGCTGGATGAGAAATGTCCCTGCACTGAAAGGTGAGATGCCCTCGATGAGAAACTGAGTCAACAAGGTGGGCGGGGGGGCTGGTCTTTTTCTTCCCAATTCAACAGTTTTTTATTCCTACATTGGCCTATTAGGAAGTCAAGTGAGCCCCACCTTCCCTTATATGATTAAAAATAACAATTATTTCTGTTGATGGTAGTAGCAAAATAACATTAGCACTTTGGATTTTATAGGATGCTTTTCATCTAGTGATCGCAAAGCATTTAACTCATTATCTGGTGACACAGTTCCTTATCCTACTCGGTAAAACTGAAGTCTAGAGAACGCCTGAGGCCATTCCACTGAATGACTTGAGCAGTCAGGTTCAGAACCCAAGAGTCCACAGGCCCCTTTGCCGACACAAACCCTTTCTACCTCTTTCTCATCCACTACACTACCTGCTCAGTGATGACAACTTGGAATCTGCAGACCAAAAATTTACTTAAGGTTTTTTTCCACCTAAGAGGAGTAATAGCTTCCTTAATTCCAAAGGCTGAAATTAAAATACCAGAAGTTTTGAATAGTGAAATATCAATGTACCCTGGAACTTAGCACTTCCTCTCTTTTCTGTGGCATGAAAGGCTAAGGTGCCTTCCTTCAAGATTCATTCATTCTCTCTCTCTCAAAAAAAAAAAAAAAAAAAAAAAGAGTTTTAGAGGGCCAAACAGCATTATTAGAATAGATTGATTCCTACAGGAATCAAAACCCAACTTTCTGAATTTAGGCTTAAGTAACTTTGTTAACAATGAGAAGCAAATTCTTGCTTTACAGACGTACTATTAAAGTAAACTTGCCCCTCAAAAGCCCAAAGATTAGAGAAGATGGAAAATTGCACTGCTTATATTTTATCTAGGGTAGGATATCATTTAAACACCATATATTATTTCAGATATTTTCTGACAGGAGAAAAGTCACATGGGCTAATACTGCCAAAGTAATTCAGAGACATAAAAGGCCACGGCATCTAGGGAGTACATTACTGGGAAACAAAAGATATGTGTCTCAGATGTTTAGGGCATATGCATTAGAAGTGACAAGACAAAACCTAAGAATGTATTGGGTATAATAAAGATGCACCAAGGCTTAGCAGAAGGATGTACTGTGGGCAGTAGGGATGAGACTGCAGGGTGAGTGTGGCTCATCAGAGCCAGCAGTCTGGATCCATACCAGTGTAAGAAAGGTGTACGAGAATGTGTATGACACATTTCAGGCTTAGTCTATGCAATAGTAATATGTATATATAACACAAACTATAGAATATGTGATTTCAAGGCTTTAACAAACGTTTAATACAAGTACCTCCTTAAAGGGGTAAATGGACATGGCAGCATGACTGAGAGCAAAAGTACTGTTTGTGGAAATAAAGTGGTATAATAGTATAATACAGTAAATCTGAACACAGTTATCAACGTTTCATGGAATAATGCACATGTCAAGATACTGGCTGAAGAGTCAAACAGAAGTTTAATATGGGTATTATCATCTTATACCGAGGTACCAAAGTACATGGCGATATAAATCTTGTAAGCATTTAAAGAACGGGTGATAATGAATATTCTGAAGAGATTTAATATAGTACAAAGGGATACTGGGATAAAAGGATAGAGATGAGAATATAAGGTCAACCTAGACAAGATGGCATTAACCAGTAAGTGAAAAATGCAAGGCAGAAAAATGAGTATAACATATAAGTGATCCTACACCTCCTTTCATAACGCTGTCACTTTCTTGTTCTCATTTCAATGTTTTCATGCGGCCAAGTGGGTAAAACACTTCCTGCCCTGTCCCATAACAGATTCCTATACGTAAAAAAATGGCAAATATATTCGAGTTCCCACTTGTAAAAAGTACAAAGTACTAAAAGCGTGGAGCTCCCGGCTGGTGGGGGTAGGGGAGGAAGCGGACGGATGCGAAAGAACAGGTAACAGGATGAGGCTTGAGCCAAAATAAGTATCAGAAGAATGGGGCGAGGGGACGTGAAACGCAGGGAGGGAACAGCATCCAGTCCCCAGCGCGGAGCCGGGGCACTGAGAAACACCGTATGGGGCAGGGCTGGCCGAGACAGAGAAGACGGAATCCGCGGCAGCAGGGCCCACTGGGGCTGCGGGAGCAGGCTGCGGGAGGCGACAGAGCCTCGGGACGCAGGGCCGGGGGCGGAAGGGGCGGCGGCTGGGCGCCAGGAGCGGAGGGACCGGGGTCCCGAGCTAGGACCCGGCGGCCCGACACTAACCCGTTCTGAGCCCCGGCAGCCGTGGATCCCCGGCCTCTATTCGTCGTCCGTTTCCGGGGCCCAAGGGTCCCGCCGCAGTTGGATGACCCGGCCCGGGGGAGGAATGGGGCCTCAAGCCACCTCCCCCTCCTTGGTCCCCCTTCCCTAGAGGTCACTCTCCCCTCCCACCTTCCTGGCCCGGCACTTCCGGTTCCGCAAGGACCCGTGTCCCCAGTACTCACCCCCGGCGCGGTTCCCGTTACCGCTGCCGTCGTAGTCGCCGCCGCCTCTCAGCAGCGCCGTCCGGCCTCTGAGAGGCAGCGCGCGGCCCCCGCACGCTCCACGCCCGCCCCGCTCCGCGCGCTCCCGCCCGGCGACGCTCGTCTTCGAGCCGGCGCGCGGCCGTTGCCCTCAGTGCCGGGTCGCGAGCCCTCCCAGCGTTCTCATTGGCTCCCTGTCCCGGGTGCGCGCGACATCTCGCGCGGGGCACTTTTCTCTCATTCATGCGGCTCGCGCCGCCGTGCCCGCCCCCGCTCACTCTCCCATTCACCCATAGCCCCCACCCCAACTCCGCTCTAGGGCGTGCGCGCGCACCCTGGCGACCGCGGCGACCTCGCGGCCTGATTGGCTGCAGGACCACAGCGCCGTACCACGCGAGAAAACGAGAACGCGCGCGCAGGGCCGTCAGGCTCCGCAGGCAACGGGGAGAGGAGGGTGGGCGTACTGCGCAGGAGTTGGAACTGGGGAAATGGCCGAGCGAATATTCCTTTTTCCTTTGTCCTGCTTTCTACCCCTCCTGAATCGAAGCAGAAATCCTCAGAAGTAAAAAATAATTATACATGTTTACTGAAAGTACTCAAGAACAAGCAGCTACCCTCCCGAATTCGCCAAAACCCCCCCCTCCAATAAGTATGGTACAGTCTAGACAGGCTTCTGACGTAACCAATCATCCACTGGCCCCTTCGTCTTCCTGCTTCAGCCCCTTCATGCATTGGCCAATGCGGTTTGGCCACTAAATAGCCCTCCCCCAATCCCTCCCCCCTTTTTGGATGGCGAAAACTTTATTTAAAACCATCTTTATGGAGCATCTTTATGGAACTCCGACGAGTTCCTTGGTACCAGCGGAATCCCAGGATGATGGAAAAGTCTGGGCTGTGGCTTCCGCAGGGAAGGGCCGCAGGGACTGGAAGAGTCAGTGGGGGCCGAAGCTCCTGCCTAAGGCACGGGAGGAAGAGGAAGGAGAGCGGCCGCGAGCCTTGGAGCCGTAGTGTCAACCGTGGAAGGAGGCGCAGGGAATACGCGCTGTAGGCGGTGGCAGCCCCCTGGAATAAGAGCCGGCTCTTGGCTCCGCTTATTTCCCTGTGTTTCACCGCAACACAAAGGCTGGACGCCCCCAAGCCTAACCTCTCCCAATCCGGGAATACAGACAGGAAGGAAAAGGTTCTCTAGAAGCTCCAGTCCCTGGCGAGCTGCTGGCCAGCTCTACTTAGCTCACAGCGCCACATTTTGCCCTAATTAGGCCAACACAGCTGTGAACCCAAGAGCAAGGCCCGGTGTTCTCTCATTTCGCTCAAGGCCATTTCTCTTTTGAAAGCTGCTCTGGCTATTACATAATAGTCTTTCAAAAAAGTGTTCCACCAGCCACTTCTCTGAAGCCAAGGTGTCTCACCTGTAAAGTGTGATTCTAAATCCTGTGGTCTGTTCTTGGCTTTGGTGTCAAATGTCGATGGTTTGACTGTGCTCTGATAAGTTAGCACTAAGCAGGAAGGGAAAGGAGAAAGTCTACCTTCTGTTTTCTGAGGTCTAGTCTAGTTCCTTCTCTGACATGGCATATGTAACAGGTTCTAGTTCATTCTTGCAAAGGGCTTCAATCTGCCATTTATTGCATCACACTGGAGAGTTCTCTTTTAATGACAGTGTTCATTTAAAAAATGAAAAATTTAAAAACTTTAGAACGTATAGAAGGTAATGGTAAGGTATTGGAGATACAATATTTGTTTTATTTATAGAGGATTTTCTATTTGTAAATCAGGTTGTTTCCTTAGGAAGAAATCAAATGTCATTTTCCTATTGTATATTTTTCTTGGATTTTAAGACTTCATTTACCCAACTTCACGGATTAGGGATCTTTCTCTTCCCACTTTCAACAGTCTAAGAACCTGTAAATTGTTTTGTCTCTTGGCTAGACAGTGCTAAATAGGAATGAGTATCCTACATTCTGCCAACCAACCACATATACTAAACTCCCCTAGGACACTGGATTACTGTATGCCAAGCTCTTAGATAGGTGAGCACTAATGGTGGCATAATCACTATCCCAAGGTTTAGAGAGAGATTCCATTTTCTTATCCAGTTTTCCTTAGGATCGTGCAAGATATTTCCTGGAAAGGATGTTTAATAGAACATAAGGTTTAAACTGACAGCCACTTCTGCAAAGTACTGCACAGTAAAAACTAGACCAGGGGTCCCCAACCCCCTGTTAGGAACCGGGCCGCACAGCAGGAGGTGAGAGCGGCAGGCAAGCGAGCAAAGCTTCATCTGCCGCTCCCCGCTCCCCATCGCTAGCATCACTGCCTAACACCATCCAACCCCCTCCCTCCGTTCTGTGGAAAAATTGTCTTCCACGAAACCGGTCCCTGGTGCCAAAAAGGTTGGGGACCACTGATCTAGACTAAAACAATGAGATATCCAGACCACTGAACTTCAAATAAATTACTTTGCTATATATGTCAAGTAATACCTTATAGTTTGTTTTTTTTTTCTAGTGTAGTTTATCTGTACTTCTTCAAATCCTCTCCACTTGCATTTCCTCATGTCTATAGATGGCAAACTACAGGGTCTTTTTTTTTTTTTTTTTTTAGTTCAACTCTCTGGTATTTACAGGAAGTCAGGAACAAAATGCTAGGCTTGGATTTAGGTGCAAAGAAGAATGCCCTTTCAGAACCAAAACCACCAGAGACCTTTTTATGTTTAAATACTGCTGCCTTCCCTCCCGTCCTTCTGAAATGTTTTTGCTTGTGTTAAGGCACAGTTTCCCCTCTTGTGCTCTGGATCCCACACCCTTCATTTTCTTCTGAATTTTCTGACATTTTATTTGAAAAATGAAAAACACACCCATGTAAAGAACACACCCATACCCATCATTAAATTCTCTCCCTCTAGAATCTGTTGATATGCTGAGAGGCATCCTATCTAAAAACCTAACAATGAACTCTCCCTTGACTCCATAACCCCACCCCCACTTCCTTTCTAAGCAAAGCTTCTTGAGAGTTCTCTACAGTTGTCATCTCCACTTCTGTTTATCTATCTCAATATATTTCCACAGGATTTCATCCCCACCATTCCAAGACAACACCCTTCAAGGTCAACACCGACATCCATGCTTCCAGATCAATAGTCAGGTCTCCTTTGCTAGCTCCCATTATAATTTACCTTTTATGTTTGGAATGCCCTGAAAGCCCATTATTCTGCCTCCTTCTGATTTCCACTTACACAGTCCCTAAGTGACTTCATCCATTACCATTGCTTTAAATGCCCTCTGTAGGCCAAAAGCTCCCACGAACCTTCAACAACCCTAACTCTCCTCAACCCTCCACACTCATGTTTCCAACTGTCTACGTGGCATCCCCTATAGATGACTAATAGCTCAAACTTAACGCTGCCGAAGTAGAACTCCTGCGGTTTCCTTTTCCCCTCTCCCAGAGTTTCCCCGATCTCAGATCGGATCTAGTTGCTCAAGTAAAAAATGTAGGAATCATCTTTGATTCCACTTGCTTTTCCTCACCTCTCCCATCAGCAAGTCCTATCAATTTTACCTCCAAAATATCCCAAGGCAATCTACTCACCAACTCTACCTCTGCTGCTCTCTTCTAATCCATTCTCACATTGAAGCTACCACAGGTTTCCTAACTTGTGTCCTTGCTTCTTCTCTTGCCTCTATAACCCATTTTCCACACAGCAGCGATCTCTTCAATGTAAATTATTGATAAATCATGTCATTTGTCTGTCCAGCCACCTGCTATGGCCTGAATTTTTGTGCCCCCACCCAATTCTTATGCTGAAATCTCCAAAGATGATGGTATTAGGGGATGGAATCTTTGAAAGATGCTTACGTCATGAATGTAGAGCCTTCATGAATGGGATTAGTGCCTTTATAAAAGGGGTTCCAGAGAGCTTCCTGCCCCTTCCACTATGTGAGGACACAGTTGAGACAGGCAATCTGCAACTTGGAAGACAGCCCTTAGCAGAACGTGACCATGCTTGGTGCCTTGATTTTGGCCATTCCAGCCTCCAAAAATGCGAAAAATTTCTGACGTTTATAAGCTACCCAGTCTGTGGTATTTTTTCACAGCGGCCCGAAGGGACTAAGACATTACCCCTCTCCCATCATTTCCCACTGCTCTTGGATTACAAAAGCCCTACATTATCTGGTCTTTGCTGCCCCCCTCCCCCAACCCCAGCCTCAACTTTTACCACTCTCCCCCAAATTCACTACACTCCAACCACACTGGCCTTTCCCTTCATCCAACACATTAAGTTTTTTTTTCCTTTCTTAGGGTTTTGCACTGTTTCCTCCACCAGGAAGATTTTGCCCCAATTTCACACAGCCATTCAGGTCCTAACTCAAAATGTGTGCTCAGAAGAGGCCTTTCCTGACCATCCAATCTAAAAAGCCTCCCAGCCACTCTCTCCTATCACCCAATCGTAAGTCTCTGCATAGCACTTACCTTTTTATGTTTAGTGTAAGCTCTGCAAGACTTCATCTATCCTGTTGCCCCATCTAGAATGGTCCCTGTCATATAATAGGTGCATGATAAAAATGTGTGGAAAGAATGAATGGGTGGTTAAGAATCCACCTGCCAATGCAGGGGACACGGGTTCGAGCCCTGGTCCAGGAAGATCCCTCATGCTGCAGAGCAACTAAGCCCGTGTGCCACAACTACTGAGCCTGCGTTCTAGAGCCCGTGAGCCACGACTACTGAGCCAGCATGCTGCAAATACTGAAGCCTGAGCACCTAGGGCCCGTGCTCCGCAACAAGAAGCCACTGCAATGAAGAGTAGCCCCCGCTCGCCACAACTAGAGAAAGCCCGTGTGCGGCAACGAAGACCCAACACGGCCAAAAATAAATAAAATAAAATAAATAAATTTATTTTTAAAAAAAAGAATGAATGGATGAAAGGCATCATACTTATTCAATAATGCAAGTCCAAACCAGGAATGACAATCATTTACAAGAGATCAAAGAGAATGGGCTCTCCCAGCTTACCACCTGAAAGCTCAATTTACATTTTGACTTATGGTCTGGTTCCAATTAAACAACAGATTTAGCATCTATTTACCTAAGTGCCAAGGAAAGGGGACTCATCATAAAAATTCACCTGCTTAGCCCACAGGTGTTCTTGGCTTTCTTCTCCTCTAGGCATTCAGCAATAAATCATGCCAATAATGTTTCTATAATGCTTAGGAGAAAAACAAAAATTTTAAAAATGACACCAACTTCTGTGATATGGCAAAAATGTTTATTAAAATCTTTTTTTTTTTTCCCCAAGTGTGAACTTTATTGGAAGGAGTCCTTTGAATTCACTCTCTCATCCTGGACAAACAAGCTAACAAGTACTATGTACAGAATACAGAGCGGTAGCAAATTAGTCCACATGGTAGCACAGTGAAAAAAATGGGACTTCTCTGGAACTCAGATCATTCAAAGCGGCAACTCAGGTGACCTAAGAAACCAATTATATTCTCATGGTTTTCCTTCTGGCTCAAGATCTGAAGAGTTAGGTTACCACCACCTGTTTTAAGAGGTAGAATATAAACTTTCGAGTAGTCCACCATTTACCAGGCAGCCTGGCCTCGGGAGATTCTCATACCTCAGCCCATCTGCCTTAGGTGATGGCCAGAAGATCTCTATGCCCCAGGCAGCAAGGCTTCCTGCTCGTCTCTACTTAAGATCCATGAACCGGATATCCATGATGAGAAGGAAGTTCTTAGGCAGTGGGCGGGGGGCTGGAGAGAGAACAGTAAACACCTGATGCTCTAGGTCCACACTGGTCACCACGATGAAGCCGGCCACACTGGTCTCTGAAAGGTTCTCCTCTGTGCCCTCAGCAGAGCTGACACTCAGGAGGTGGTGCACCATGTCTCGGCCAGGGCTGACGGGCACTAGCTTGAGCTGATTGTCCTCCTGAGACATGCCCAAAGGCAGACAGGAGTCTGGGATGGTGGGTGCCCCAACTTTGTAGATTTTCACATCTGAAAATTTGACATTGAAGGCGTGGGGATAGAAACAGCCCCGGAATCCATAGAAATACTCGCGGATACGCTCATCCCTACATTCCCGCCGGAAGTCCTTGGAGCGCTCAACCACGCCCCCGGATTTAGGGAGCAGCACGGTGCGTACAAAGTGAGGTAGGTCCCGTTTCAGTTCATTGTACAGTCGTTCTTGATCCAGAACCACAACTACGTCCACCTCAAAGGCGGAGGCTGCATGCACCAGTGCTTGGTAACCAGAGCCCTTGACCCAGCCACAGGTGTTAATGACACAGCCACTCACAGAGGCCCTTCGGTTCACTTCACACCTTTGGTTGAACACATCTGCTAAACGAGATGTAATCTGCAGAAGAAAGGATCGAGGTGAGGGAAAAAAAGAAAAAAAACCCACAGAAACAAACCAACCCACAGCTCTTTTAGCCTTCTTTAGAATAAGTGGAATTAGATATAAAAAAATGGACATTCTTAATGGCTGTGGTTGTGACCCCATAACGTGGATTTAATTTTTATGTTATGTTGCTTCTTCTGTCTCTTGTGTTTCATGTCCTAGGTAGAAATTTAATAAATCACTTAAGGACAGGTCCATAGAAACGTGTACTAATCTGACGTTGACTTATTTTTGAAACCGTCTTTTCCAAAATCACGTGGCAATAATACCAGCTGAGAGGGAGCAAAGAATTTTAACTGGCAAACTTCTGCACAGCTTCCAACCCTGACAGCAGCCCTTCCCTCCACCCCACCCTGGCCCTGGCTCTGACCTTATTATAAAGCTTGATGTTGGTGCCAGGAGTGGTGGAGCCAAAATGATACACCAGAGGGGCCTGGATAGAGAATCCCTCTTCAACATCTGCTGGCCGCTCAATGTAGAGGGCCCCCATGGTACCAGGGATGGACACAGAGCCCTGGCCCACATCCAACTCCACGTAAGTGGGCCGGCGGCCCAAACGCACTGCATAGTTGAGCAGCAGACGGCACACTGTGGACTTGCCCACGTCAGTGGGGCCCACTACCATCACCCGGGGCCCTCGCTCTTCTTCCTTCTCCGCCTGCCTCCGCATCTGCTCCAAGGCTGTATGAGTGTTGAGATAAAGCAACATAGGGGTGTCCTTGGAGACATAAGCCACCTCGGTGCGGCCACTGAGCTGTAGAGAACAGCCGTGCCAAGTGAAAACAGCCACCTTGGCACCAGCATCAAAGGTGAATTTCTTGTTTCGGGTCAGCTCTGTGCCAAAGATTTCTGCCATGCCAGCGAGCAGCTCCAACTGAACTGACTGAGATGCCTCCACCTCAAAGCGAAGTTCTGTTTCTCGCTCTAGTTCAAATTTAGTGGTTGGCTTCTTGTCATCATTGGCCTCCTCTCCCATCTTTTTTGTGTGGCTGCTGTGCCTAGAACACAAATATCAGATCAAAACAGAAGTCAGGACTCACTTCTAAATCCTCCAGTGGACGTTTCTCCTTACCTTGCTTCATACTTCTTCTTACCTCCGATCACCATCTGTCTCACTATGTATTTGTTTATTGTCTGTCTATCCTCACTAGGACGTAAGGGGGGGTATTTTTGTTTGCTGCTGTAACTCTAGTACCTAGAATACAGCTTGACAACCCAAAGGCACCTCTAGAAAAACACCCAGTGAATACATGACTCGGAGTAAGAAAACGGTATCTACAGATTGAAAGACTTGATTACATCACCTTCATCGCCCTACTGGGATACTCCAGACTTAAAAAGGCTACAGATGCCCAATCCCTAACCCTCTCAGTCAACAAGAAAGGGAACCAGCAATCCGGATGCAAAGCAGAGAATACCGGCTTCGGACTCAAAACAGCAATAAGAAAACAGCTCAGCAACCACTGGTAGTGTCTTTAGACAAATAAATCACTTAACTTCTCTGTACCTTTTCCTCAGTTGTCAACTGGAGGAACTTACACTTCCTCACACAAAGTGTTGCTCTGGGGATTAACAGCGATTGCTGGAGTGGGGGAAAAAATCACTACATAAACTAGAAAACGCCGAGGAACAGCGAAGAATCATCTCCGATCCCGGATCGCAGCTCTAGGTCCAGTATCTGTCCCAGCCTCCCCAGGCACCGAAATCTGCCCAGGCTCCAAGGAAGCGACGATTGCGTTCCTGAGCTTATTATCTTACCTGTACTGCCAAGAGTCCAAACTTGTAAACCAAAAAGCCCTCACTAACTAGGACCTAAGCCTAACAGCTTGCCTCGCTCGCCTAGACCCACGCCGGAAACTCAGGAGTTTCCGCACTTGCGTAGTGGAGAAGCCGCGGCCGCGCGGTGCCCTCTGTGATATGTAGTTGTGCCGGAACAGCCGCGAGCGATCGAGCTCGCGCAGCCGCTCGGCTTTCTGGGACTTGTAGTTAATGGATTGTTTTTGATCGTGACGTCAAAGGTGGGCGGGCGGCGGCCGTCATTGTTCGCGAAGCCCGGGGGCCGGCGGAGTAGGAGGAGTGGCGGTTACGCCCCCGCGCGGGGCGGGGACCAGCAGAGGGGGCCAATGGTCGCTGAGACGCGGCGGTCAGGGCCTCTCGCCACGGTGCTCTCTCCCGCTCACCTGCCATCCGGGAAGGGGTAGGGCAGCGGGATGGGAAGGGGACTCGCTAGTCTAGGTCCCACGATCGCCTGGAAACGGGGAAATTAGCAGAACCGCATTTGGATACGAGGAAACCAAGGGGTAGGGAAAGTGGAGGAAAACAGCTTATCAGAGAGTAACCTGGACTGTCATCCTCAACCCGACACAATGTTTGCCCCCTAGAGAGCATTAAAAAAAATTTTTTTTAATAAACGAATAGAAGTCCAAGAATTTCTTCCAGTTACTCTGCAAGTCAATCATTACCCAACAACCTCTCTCCTATTGAGCGGGGAGTTTTGTTGGGGACTCTATTTCCCGCCCTAAATCCCTGACAGTTATAAAAGGTCAGTCATTTAACCCCACAAGCAACAGGTTAGGCCACGTCTTTAAGCTTCTGATGCGTTTGGACTTTGGAATCTTGTATTCTTTGGGCAAATCACAGACTTAAACTCTGAGACCCAGTTTTTTGACTGTGAACTAGCGATAACAGTACCCAACCTCTTCAAGTCGTTTTGAAGACTGTATGCAGATGATGTATGTAAAGTACTAAGCCCAATGCCTGTAACAGAAAGCATCTGATGTTAGCTCTTAAGTTATTGTAAGTTGGGGAGGGGAAGCTATAACGATGCCATCTATTTGTAGTTTACATTTTTCAAAGCCCTTTCAGGTATCCTCTTTCACAGCCACCAGTAAAGTCAGCGTTATCATCTTCAATTTCAGGTGAGGTAGGAGACTAAGGTAGGTGAAGCGATTTGCCCAAGCTAGTACTCAAACCCAAGATTTTGGAGTTTGAGTGCCGCTATAGCAAATGCATAGTGCCAGATGCCACACAGTGTTCTATGGGCATTACAGGTATAAATCCATTTAATCCTCACAAGAAGCCTGTGAAGTACACACTGTAATTGTCATCCCTGCTTTAGAGATGAGTACTTTTTTCAGTCCAGCTCACAGGGTTAATCTGAGTAGAAAAGCCTGGTAAGATTTTCTGGGTTGCCTTTTTCCGGCTGGCCCCATTTTACCATTCCCTTCCTAAGAGTGCCTTCCTCACGTCTCACTTCTTTTAATTATTTTGGCAGCACCGGGTCTCAGTTACAGCACACGGGATCTTCGTTGCGACATGCGGGCTCTTAGCTGGGGCATGCGTGCAGGATCTAGTTCCCCGACCATGGACCAAACCAGGGCCCCCTGCACTGGGAGCACAGGGCCCTACCCACTGGACCACCAGGGAAGTCCCTCACTTCTCACAGTACTTTTTCTTTGGTGATTTGCTTTATTTATTTAATTCATTCACCACGCCTCTATTAGTTCTCCAGGGAACTACCAGGTATCCCCTAATCTTTCACCATTCTTCAAAAATTCAATTCTAGTCTTCCGTTTGCAAAATTCTCTCCCTTAGTGAGCTCATCCTCTCCTGTTTCCAGGCAGTCTATCTCCCAGATTTGTTTCTTTGCCTCTCCCTTGAGGCAATTTCTCCCAGTTATCTGAAGGTCGCCTTAATTTGGGTATTGTATAGCCGTCTCAAGCTGACTTTAGGGAGAAGAAACCCCTCCCCCTCCTTTGGACTGCTCTCCATTTTGCTTCTTAAACACAGAGTCAGGGCAGAACATTGAAAGCATCTGTGCTTCCCTACACTCTCCTTCCTCACTTTCAATCTTTCACTAAGCACTCCTGTCATCTCCACCCCACCCCCAAATAATACTGTCCTCACATGTCTTGTTCATCCTCCTCTCCGGCTAAATCCTTGATAATTTTCTTCCTGAGTTCATTTAAATTAAGTGGCCTCCTTTTTTGCTTCCACACTTTCAAACCTTGCCCTAAAAAACTACTCACCTTCCTTTTCCCACTTCCCACTGTTTTCCTCAACAAATGCCTCCTCCACTTACATTTCCCTTCTCGTCTGTTGCCCAGGCAAGAATATTTCCCTCTTTCTTTACTCAGTTCTACCTCTCAATTCCAAACCTCTGGTAACATCACTCAAGATACCCACACTGTGTTTTCAGAATTTACCTTAAACCCCAGAATCTTCCCTGATTAAATATTCAGAATTCCTTTCACTTTTTCAGACCCAGCTAGCACTGCCTCCCATTAACCTTATTTCCCTACCTTAACTTTTCCTCCTCCTTGCTTGTGAAAAGTACTTTGTTTTCTGAATGTTAGCCTTGGTTAGAAATGGGAGTTTTTATCTTAGAGGGTTATATTCTGTGTCCACCTACTTTAGCAGCTTGCACAGGGCAACACTCCATGAGAAATATTCTGGGTCAACTGAAATATAACTGGAAACCGATACAAAAATAGCAAGAAAGACGTTAAATTCTTCATCAGACATAAATCTGGCATGTGTCTCTTGAGCTATCAGAATTTAATAGTAAATCTGCTCTGGGTTTAGGGGTATTAAGTTGAGAACACTGTTTTGAAATGACAGTAACTATGGTTTACTAAGTGCCTATCACGTGCCAGGCATTTTTTAGGTGTTTACACGTTGTCTCGCTTTACTTCACGTCTCCGTGGGGTAAACATTATTAGCTTCATTTAGCAGAAGAGCAAAACAGGGGCACGAAGTTTATCAGTAACTCACCCAGTGGTGTCTGGTAAGTGTATTGGCAGAGCCGGGATTCCAGCTCAGGTCTCTCTGAGACCAAAGCCAGACACTTGGACAACATCTGAAGATGCAACTCAACGGCTGTTCTGTGAGCATCTTCTGTATGCAGAGTTCTGCGCTAGGCATCGCAGTCCTGGGATGCAGAGAGGAGTTTCCCAGAGGACCTGTCTCAGAAAGTTTATAGCCCAGTAGAGAATCTTATGTAACGTGGGTGTAGCACAAGTCATTTTGGAGGTAGATGATAAGAGGTTCCTTCATGTGAGATGTCATATTTGGTCTATGACTCCTTCGGGGGTATTCAGCTGGAGGCTTTGAGGCTTGGAAGTGCCCGGTACAAGCTTGGGGGCACTCTATGCCATATGTGACAATTACTGTGTCTTTCTTTTCCCTGCGTCAAGGCTGGTACCAGAGCTGAAATGGGAGATGTATCATCTTGAAAGTGCGCGCACGCTCCTGACTCTGCACCCGTCTCTCACTGTCACCCGCCTAGCCACCACCTTTCCTCCAGTCCTGCCACCCGTACTGTACGCCATCCTTGCCCAGCCCTGCCCTTCCCCCAGGTTCTTGCAGTCTCCTTGGCCACACCGCCTTCCTCCTGAGCAGCCAGCCTCTCCTCTTGCACCCGCCCCTCCCGCCCCGCCCCTCTGCTCCCATCCCTCTGCATCACTCCCCCAGCCCCATCCCTCAATGCCTGCGCGCTCCCTTCCTCCCAACCCTCCTCCTGTGTCTCCCAGCCCTGCTCTGACGTGGGAGGTGAGGGGGGTGGGGGATGGATGACTCACAGTGTTATGATGCAGTTCCACAACATACAGCTACATTCACCCACAGCCCGAGGTACAGACGGGAGACAACCTCTGGCCCCTTAGCAGCTGGCCAGCTTTGCAGCCCCAGTCTTGAGCCCCTAACTACCCTCCCCCCGCCCCCATCCCCTTCCCCATTGAAGGAGCGGAAGGAGAAGAGAGAAGAGTGAGCAGAGAGATAGAGAGAGAGAGAGAGAGATAGACGGAGATCTCTGGAGCAGACCTCAAGGTGAGGGGGCAGCCCTTCTCCAAATGAATCTTTTTCCCTTTGCAAATTTCCTCCTTCTGCTGCGTGTTGCTTTCTCCCCTTTGCAAAAGCATTATTCATCCACCCTTTGTCCTCCCTTCCCCCTCCCCGCTGCCTCCGCGCCTCTCTCAGCTCCTTCATCCCTCTCCAAGCTCTGACGGTTCCCGCACTTATTTCCCGGTAACTCTGGCTGCAGCATCAGACATCACTGTTTATTGTTTTGCTGCTGGTGCGGACCCCCAAAGCCCGCCCTGGGAGCCGGCTGCGCCGCTAATTATTCGGACCCTACCCTACTAAGGAATGCCAGCCCGGAGGGGGCCGAAGCCTCAGAGCAGATGAGAAAATCCTTTGTGAGCAGGTGTCCCCCTCCCTTTTTGTTCCCCTAAGAGGCACGGGATTCGCACCTGTTTCCTGGAGCCTCCGCCTCGGCGTCTCTGCCGTCAGCGCTGGTTGCTCGGCATCCCCCTCCCCCAGCCCTCCCTCACCCCCACCTCCCACGGTCCAGCCCCATCTCACTTGGGGGAGCATCCTCTCCACCGCACTCCGCTTGCCTTTGTTTTTTTCCCAGTCATTTGCTCTACTCGCTTCTCTCGGTAATCTGAGATGGGGAGAGAAGTGACCCCTCCTCCCCTCCCGTGAGTGACTCTCCGGCCTTCTGTGCAGCCTCTCCTGGGCTGGATGGGGAAGCAGGGGAGAGAGAGGGAGGGAGGCGTGCTGGAGGCTGGGGAAGGAGTCTGAGAGCTAGGACCCGGCCCCCTCCCCAGGCCCCTCGAAGGTGTGTTCGTTGGAGCGCGTCAGAGGGGAGCCTGCAGGCAAAGTTGAAGGCAGACCTGTGAAGTGGAGGCTGAAGAGCGTTCTGCTGGTGAGGAAGGCCCGTTTCCTAGAGCCAGAGCCCAGTGTCACCCTCAACACAGCCCACGGTGTCTTCCTGGGCCCCAGCAGGGGGAGAAGACCTGAATCTGAAGATGGTCTCTGCCAGGGGGTCTTTGTAGAGAGAGTGCCTGGCGGCCCCAGGAAGCACTGGAACAGCAGGGGCCCCAGGAAGCACTGGAACAGCAGGGGTGCTGGCGGCCACCGCAGAGGACAGGATGAGAGCCCGTCGACCTGGCTTGCTCAGTCCCACTGCCTCTGCTCTGCCTAGTGGCCTAGCATTGCCAAAGCACCCAGCTGGCATCTCGGAACCAGACTTGGGCTGAACCGTCCACCACGGGCTTGAAGGCCCCATGAAGGAGGGAGAAGACAGCCGCTCACTTGCTTATCAGAACCAACAGGGGACACCTCCCTCGTTATCCAGCACCCTCAGCCATTCTGGGTCTGGAGTCTGGGCATCTTCCTCAAAATTCTTAATCAGGACCCAGCAATTATTTTATCTCACGTCACCCACAGAGTCACTGCTGCTTGTCCTGCCCTTGGGAGAAGGTGAAGAGAAACACCCTCTGCCTTGGGCCCCAAAGCACGGGTTTTGAAAATAAGAGCCTCCACTTTTGCTGCCCATCTTAGACGCTGCTCCACCCTACAGACACAGCTCAGGAGCGCTGGCCTCCCTGACACAGTCCCCGTTGCCCATTGGTTCCAGCTGTCAGATGCGCCCGAAGGAAAGTTTCTCTCCTAGGCTGGGTGCCCAAGTCCTTAACCGAGGGCTGAGGCAACAATTACAGAGGGCAGGAAAGAGAGACCGAGGGCCTCAGAGGCTGAGAAGACAAGCCCAGTGTTTCTTCTGGGCCAGAATGAGTGGACCAAGGTGCAAGACCGGGCAGCAGCCACGTCTGAGGTCTTTGGTACCCGATGAGACATCCATCAAGTTCTAGTTCCCAGAACGCAGGACTCCAGCCCCAGAAGAGGGCTGGAGCAGAGTGTGTGTACCTGCCTGCCTGCTCTCCTTCCCTTTCTCCTCACGCCCCTCCCTCCCACACAAAATGTGTGATGGACCAATTATATTGCAAACGGAGGCCATGAGAAAGAACTGCCAGGCACCCCCAACTTTTTAAAGGCTCTGAGCTCCAGAGACACAGAGCCTACCAGTGCACGTGGGACGCAGATCCTCAAAAAAGAACTGAAAACCAAGGAAAGAACGCTTGCAAATGACGTTGCTCCCATGGCAGCGCTGGTGCCGGCGGGCTGCTCTCGGTGGAAAATGGTGGAGGCTGCTCCCGCCCCAGGAGGGAGAGACACCACCTCCAGGGCTAGAGGCCTGGATCCGCTGCCAGGCTTGCCAGAGCAGACTGTCATCCAGGGGACAGGGAGACACGGTGCGACCGGACGCTGAGGAGGGTTGCTGGCGATGCGGGGGGAAGTAGGGGTGGAGGTGAGCGGAGCCCCATCTTCTCCATCCCCGCAGGAGGGGCTCCTCACGTGGTCTCGGCTCTCCTGATGCACCTTCCCCTCTTCCCAGGTGACTTCCATTTCTATCTGGTTCACGTCTGGGGGGGCCCTGGCCGGGCAGCCCCCCCACATCTCTCCTGCCCTGAAACACGGCTCTAGCCAACCTGCTCCGCTGCTTCACCTGCGACCGTCTGTGTGGGAGCTGCACGGCACCAGCCCCTCCTGCCCGCCAGGGCATCGTCCTCCAGCCCGTCATGCCCAGCTGCGACCCTGGCCCGGCCCCTGCCTGCCTCCCCACCAAGACTTTCCGCAGCTACCTGCCCCGCTGCCACCGCACCTACAGCTGCGTCCACTGCCGTGCACACCTGGCCAAACACGATGAGCTTATTTCCAAGGTACGCCAAGTGGGGGCCTGCCACTCCCCTCCGCTCTCCGCCCAGGGTCGTCCAAACATCACCTAGGGGTGAGGCAACGAAGTCCAGCCTCCCTCCTCCACGCCCCGGGGTGACTCAGGGCAAGGGTAACCCTGGGGTCAAGGGCTACCCAGTAGTCACTGTCTGTCCTATGTCTCCACAGTCCTTCCAGGGGAGCCACGGCCGAGCCTACCTGTTTAACTCCGTGTGAGTCTACCTCTCTCCTTGTGCATGTGTGCTTGTGTTGTGAATAATTTTCCTCTGGGAGAAACAGGGTGAGCCATCTGAAGGGGGCTTTGCACCTGCTGCCTTTGCCTCTCCTTTTGCGAAGTGGTTCAGGAACTCGGTCTACAGTTCTTCTGCGGGGAATCCCAGCGCCGGAAGAAAAAGGCCCAGGCACTAGCCAGAAAAGGGTGGATTGCTGAGGGTAGGGGCTTCCATTTGGAGGGTTAAGCTCTCTCCAGATGGAAGGTCCTTTGGGCTGTTCGGGGTCTAGGCTGACAGAGCGACCCCACCGGGTCCTGGGTCCTTCCTGTTTCCTGAGACAGGGTCAACGTGGGCTGCGGGCCAGCTGAGCAGCGTCTCCTGCTCACGGGGCTCCACTCGGTAGCTGATATCTTCTGCGAGAGCTGCAAAACCACCCTCGGCTGGAAATATGTAAGTACTGGGGGGACAGGGCCACCCTCTGAAGTGAAGTCTCCATGGCCCTCCAAGCCCCAGTGCCCACATGTTAGGTCTTTGCATGATCCAGAGGGGAGAGGGAGCTAGTAGTGGGTTGGACTGGGTGGGGGGCAGCGGGGTTGGGGATCAGGGGTAACACAGGTGGCAGCAGGAGTGCCTGGGAGGGAACTGCTCTGTCCTGCGTTCACGGCTTCCCCTCCGTCAGGAACAAGCTTTTGAGACGAGCCAGAAGTACAAAGAAGGGAAGTACATCATTGAAATGTCACACATGGTGAAGGACAACGGCTGGGACTGAGGGGCTCCGGCAGGCTGTGCCCTTCCTCCGCATGCCCCACCCTCCCCACCCCTGTCCCCTGGCCCTGCCAAGCGTCCATACCAGCATGAGTACTGCCCCACCCCTGGGGAGAACCCGGCTCCCACCAACCCCTCCCCCGCCTCCACCTCGCCACTCCCAGGCCCCTTTGGAACGGGGCCCTGGGGTACCCCAGGGGTGTTGAAGGCTCAGGAGTGGGCAGCAGCCAGGGAGACAGACTGGGGGAAAGGGCTGGCTGTGGGGCCTTCTAGCCCCAAGGTCCTGAAAATTGAGGGGATGGCGGGGCGTAGACTCAGGCAGAGAGGACCACCGGAGGAATCGGTGTTTGCTCCACCTCTGTGAATGAAGAGGACCAGCTTTGAGTCACGGGACTGGTAGATCCTAGGCCACCGAATAGCAGGTGGGAAAAGGCTCGAGATGGAGTGAAATTTTGGCCTCAGACACCGGGAGATACCAGGAGTCTCTAAGGGTGAAGTTTCCCACCCCTGTTTGTAGAAGCAAGGATTCGTTGGGGGTGGAAATCCCAAATCCCAGGCCCTGGGTAATAATAAAAGAATCACAGGGGTTTCCATTTCACTCCACTTGTTTATCTTGGCACTAAAGAGGCACTTTCAAGTATCTGACCCTTGCGTCGGGTAGGGAGAGTTGCCCTGGAACAGCCTCACCCCCAGCTGTTAGATTCCAGAGCAAGCAGGCGTTGTGGGCGTTCTCTGAGGCCCAGTCACTGCTCCCTGGCACCCAGTCCCTTGGGGGGAAGGCGGGAAATCAGTGCTACGGGGCCAGGCTTCCTCGTGGCTGCCACCAGCGAACGAAACTTTTGTATGATACATAAAGTGTTTGAGTCTATTTTTAATAAAAAGGGGAAAGCAACTGTGAGGCACTCGGTCCTCTGACTTTTCTTCCTCGTGCAAGTACCGTACCAGTCACATAACACCCCCATCCCAGGCCTGTCCCTTCACACCACTAGGGGGCAGCAGTTGCTTCTTCAATGGCAAGACACCAGGGGACAGAGATTCAGGTGAGGTTTTGCTTATAAGAGATGGCTTTTGTGAGTGGTATTCCAGCTGGAGTATCCAAAACAGCTCCTGTCTTTTGGAGCCCTTGACAGTGAATCTGCTTTTGCCTGGTTCGGGCACCTGGAAGAGGTTTATTCCAGAACAAGGGTTTTCTTGGGTCCCATTGCCTTTCAGCCTGGCTCCGGAATGTTTTGGTCTGCTCATGGCCACACTTAAAGCTAAAAGGAAAATCGATCAGCCAAGGTGCTGCCTTGGCAGCTGATACAAAGTGGAACAAAATAGCTCAAAACTGCAGCATCAATGCAACCATGTGATGCAAGTGCAATTTTTGGCAGTGACGTGATCTTATTTTTGTGAGGTCACCGACATCTGCAGGGAGGATTGGACGCATCATGAAAATCTTTGTTTTTGTAAGCTAGCTTGTTATTTACAGCTTCATTTATTGATACTGCAACTATTTGTAAGCGTACCTCTTACTTGCCAGGCCTTGTTCAGCACTGGGGATGCAGTGGAGAACAAGGCAGCCACGGCCTGACTTCATGGAGCTTTCGGTCTAGCGCGAGGACAAACAAGAACCAGGCAATTCCAGTAGGTGACAAGGGCTCTGAGCGGGGATGGGGGAGTAAGCTCGGGAGCTTGTAGGAGGGGCTTAGCCTAGACTTAAGGAGTCAAGGAAGGCTTTGCAGAGGGATGACTATGATGGCACTTGAAGGATGAGAAGTTGGGTGGGCAGGGCTTCCCTGGTGGCGCAGTGGTTAAGAATCCGCCTGCCAACGCAGGGTACACGGGTTCAAGCCCTGGTGCAGGAAGATCCCACATGCCACGGAGCAACTAAGCCCGTGCGCCACAACTACTGAGCCCGTGCACCTAGAGCCCGTGCTCCACAAGAGAAGCCCGTGCACTGCAGCGAAGAATAGCCCCTGCTCGCCGCGACTAGAGACAGCCTGCGCGCAGGCAGGAAGACCCAACGCAGCCAAAGATAAATAAATTTATAGTTAAAAAAAAAAAGAAGTTACGTGGGCAGAGAGGAAGATTGAAGGGAGGGGGATATTTCAGGCCGAGAGAACTGTGTTTTAAGTGGCTCAAGTTTAGATGAAATGAAAGTTTCCAAAGCTGGAGCCCAGATGCAAGTGGGTGAGACGAGATAGCACAGGAAAGATAGGCAGAGGCCATAATACACTTAGGAATTTCATCTCAAGGGCATTGAGGAAACACTGAAATTTTCTTGTTTCTTAGTAAGTGGAGCCACATCACCAAATGGCTGTTTTGTGCCCAGAGAAGAGGCTCAAATAGAAATGTTAAGAATGAAAAAAAAGGAACATGAAGCTAACTGTACCGTCTCAAATACTGTTGTCAACGTCAGGATGGAGAGGCTGTCTGGGCAGAAGGGAGGAAGAGACCTGGAAGACACAGGTGCTAGATGAAGGCAAATAAGCCATGAAGGAATGATGTCCAGCACCCCCATCTGAGAAGCCTGATGGGGGTCTGTCCCATCATTCAGTTCCCACATGCCTGGTGATGCCTAAAGCCTTCTCTCAGGTTCCAGCAAGCGACCCAGAAACGCTGCCCCTCTCAGTTCCACTTCCTGCACCGAAGTTCAGGAAGGCTTGTCCTTGAAAATCTCTGACTTTGAATGTCAGACACAAACTAGCCACCTTCTTAAAGCTCCCCAAATCTGCCTCTCTCTGAATTTACTTATTAAGCCAACTAGACACCGTGGGAAACAGGGAAGTGACTGGCAGTCATTGCCCTCACGTTCTTTGTAGTCTCTCCTGGAAGAATCATTCTGCGAGTTGGGTTCAATGGATCCTATTTAATCTTCAAGATCAGGCCGTGGGCAGTGCTGTCCGAATCTTGGATGCCCAGACAGGTGTGCCCTGGAGAAGCACCACTGTCAAATACCCTGTGACTAAGAGGGGTCATGCTGGGAATTGCAGGTGGAGATGAGGTCTCCTTTTCCTGCCCAAGAGCCAGGGAAGGAGCTGCAGGTGTGGAATGCCAGGGGCACACGAGTTCCTGTCCCCAGGGAGCAGTCCTTTCAGGTTAGCCCTTTTTCCTTTCCTGGGCATCCCCTTTTTCTCATGGAGGTCTATTCTGGTCCTAACAGTGTTTCTCCCAATCTTATCCACCCACGCTCCAATCCCAAACTGAGTCTGGGAACTCCTCCTTCTAAGCCAACAAGCCACTACTTGTATCCTTAAAGGCTTGAACCTTTGGAAGATACTCTCATACAACCAGCAGGTAGCATCAAAACCCTCTAACCCTCAGCTCCGGCAATCTCAGTTGAGAATCTACTCAAAGCCTCTCCAAAGAGACTGGTGAGCTGTCAGACTTACGATTAGATCTAGGCTCTGCAATTTAAGAGCTGTAAAACTTTGGCAGCTCTGCTGAAACCGTTCTGACTCTCAGTTTTTTCATCTGTAAAATGGGGGTGTTACTTGCCAAAGTCATTAGAGGTCCACCATAATGTACTTAGTGTCGAGCACGTGGACTGCACATGGAAGCGCTTCCATAAATGTGAGCTATTCGTAGGACTACTCGTAGGGCAGATTCTGGGTGAGGAAGTCTCAACGCTGAGGAGGCAGCTGGCGCTGGGTAGCACTACGCGGCCAATGCCCTTTTAACATTGCACTGCTAGTGATAGGCGCAGACAGTAGCACAATGTGAAAAGAGCTCCGGCCCGCAGCAGAGGCATGCCGGCCCTGCCTCCTCGCCCCTTCTCCCAGTCCCCGGGCCACTCAGCTCTCTTGGCCTCCCTCTGCCCTTTCTCATCTTCAGTACAGCTTTCCTCCCTTCTCTTCCGTTCTCCGCGTAGATCCTCTATTTTCCCTCCACTCCTCTGGCCTTCTTCCTCACGCCCTTCCTAGCATCGAGACCACCTTTTCCCTGAGGTTTTGGGGCTGGGGGAACAGAGTCCAAGGAGGCAGCTTGGCACTCAATCTTCACAGGAAATGAGCGGTAGAAACCCCCCAGATTTGGAGGTGACATGAAGCTGTGTTCATCTGGATTTGTATCTCCGGCAGCTTCCCTCCAGAGAGGAGCTGGCTGACCAGGACCAGAGAACCCTCTCTTCCTCCCTACGCCAAAGCTCGCTCTCCTTTTTAGTTTAGATAAAGGGAAGTTCTAGGCCTTAAGGGGACAGCCTCAGATGAACCTTCAGGACCAGAGGGATGGTGGAGAAAAGGTGCAGGGTCCCCAGGCTGCACAGGAGGGGAGGTGCTTCTGGAGGTAGAAGCTGCAGGTAAAGTCCCACCTCTGCATCTCCTCCTGGAGGTCATTAAATCCACTTTATGGGTTCAGCATTAAACGAAACGGTGCGGTTGATTCCCTCACCATTAGACATAGGCTTTCATTGGCAGTGGGATCAGAATCCGAGTTGTTTCTTGTTTATCCAGGGACTCCAGTTAGGGAGCTTTCAGCTCACCCAGAACTTCCCCATCCTGCCTGCTCTAACGGGCTTAAACCCTGGATAAACAAGCCTGACACCAGCCAAAGGTTCAGAGCCAGGCAGAGCTCTAGGGTGGCACGTTCCTGGCTAGAGCTGTGGCCCCGGAAGCTCAGCTCCAGTTCTGACCTGGTGAACCGTGTGCAGCCCAGAGGGTCGGGGGCTGTGGGGTAACTCCCCGGTGCACCGAACAGGGAAGGCCTCCAGGAGAGATAACCTCCACCTTCCACAGCCGGCAGCCGGAGGAATGGCGGACAGACTCCCAGTTGGGAGCTCTTCCTCTGGGCTTCCCCTCCGGCCCCCTCCCACCCCCTCAGGAAGCAGGAGAGCCTCTCTCCCGCCTTCCTAGGCAGAGTTTGTTCCTGTAATCTGCAAAACGTTCTAACGGGGACCCAGGCCCCACTAGGGCCAGTCGCCAGGCCTCTGCTCTTGGGTTGAGCAAAGCAGTCCCAGCAGGGAACTGGATCATGCCAACAGGGGGCAGAGGGGCAAAGGCAGGCCTGCCCAGCAAGTTCCTGGAGGTGAGGGGAAGATTCCTCACCAAGGAGTTCCCAGAGCTCTCCCGGGGGAGAGAAGGGAGACGGGGCTGGGGCCAAGGTCCCTTCGGCTCTCACACCCAACTCACTGCAGAGCGGGGCCTGCGATTCAGCAGCCAGCAGGGCCCGTCCCCCAGCGTGGGCCCAGGAGCCATCCCCCAGCTCCTTCCAGAGGCGGGTGTGGAGACCGAGGAGGAAATGGGGGAGGGGAGGCCCCGGCTCAAGTTCTCTCCACTCCCCCTCCTCATTGGCCACCATCTTCCGGGCCCTGCTCCCCGGAGCAGCGGGGGATGGGGCCCAGCCTGCGGAAGGGAGAGAAAGGGCAGGTGGAGGGTTAGCTGGAGCGCCAGGGGCAGGGGCTGGCCCGACTGTCTCCTCCCCGCCCCCCGCAGCCATGGCGACTGGAGGGGGAGGGGCCCGGGAGGGTCCTGAAAGCCCCGTTCCGTGAATGGGCTGAAAGGGGCAGGGGGAGGAGGGGGAGGGGGGCGCGCTCGCCCTCTACGCCCAACGGTGCCCCCCCACCGGGGCACACACACACCTAGAGGCTGGACCACACACGCGCGCACACGCAAACTCCCAGCCACACTCGCTGCACAACTCAGCCCTCACTACACACTTACCCAAACAGCGAAGCCCCGGAGTGCGAAGCCACGGCTGCTCCACAGAACACACCCCTCAAAACCCCACAACTCTCAGCCCAAGAGCGGGCCTCACACGCACACACAGCCCCTTGGCTCATCCACAACTTCTCAAGATGCACAACTCCCCGCCCGGCTGCAGCCCTTCGGCCACGGCGCTTCCCTCTGCGCACACCCGCCAAGTCCCCGGCACGCCCGGCCCCAGACGGCCCGGCCTCAGCCCGGCAGCAGCCGCCCTCCCCTGCGCACCACCGCCCCGCGGGAAAAGGACCGCGAAGCCGCCCCAGCACGACGTGCCTGCTGCTCGCCAGTTACGAGCGCTGCGAAAGGAACAAATGGAAGAGATGCCCACGAGGGGAGGAGGACGAAGAGGGGGAAGGTAGACGAGGGGAAGAGCCCAGACCAGCCCCCTCCCCTCACCGAGAGAATAAAACCGAAAATCGGTGGCGTTACCCCTCAGGGCGCTCAGATACCTACACAGTGCGCTTCCTTACGTTCCTCTGCCTGCCACCTCCTTCTTCCCGGGCTCTTTCTCTGCCCTTCCCTCCCTCTTGGCTTCCCTCCCTGGCCTCGCACCCCCTCTCTCACGCCCTCTCGCGCCCCGCCGGCTCCTCTCCCGGGCCGGGCTCGGATCCCCGGCGGCCGCCCCTCCGCCCGCCGGCCGGGACCAAGGTAGGTCCGGGGACCAAGCGGCCGCCGCGCCCTGGCCTCTGCCGATCTCGCTCTTCCCCCCTCGCCCCCTTTCTCCTTCCACACTCCCTGCCGTCCATCTTGAATACTTGGGATTCTTGAATGGAGGGAGCAGGATCCGCTCCCCCAGGCTCCCATTGGCTGTGGGTTAACCCTTTTGAAACGAGATCCTCCCTCTCATTGGCTGCCAGGCTCCCCTCTTCTCCCCCAACCCCCATCCCCTCCGCCTCCCAGCAGCCGGCGAGGTCAGGGCGCTCCCGGGCGCCCCCTCCCCTGGCCTCTCGGCCCCCCGTACCTCCACCCCCGGACGCCGGTCTCCCTGCCCTTAACATCACACCCGCCACGGGGCTGCAGGTGAGGGCAGATCCGGTTCCCGCCAAATGCGGCCCCAAGGGTGGACTGGCAGAAACCCTGTTCCCAGATGCCCCTCGTGCTGGACCTGGAGACCTTAGAAGATGCAAGAGGTGCGATTTCCTGCCTGTCTCCGAACCCTCCTTGAGCAGAAGTACCTCTCCAACAGGGAATCCACGCAGCCTTTCAGCTTCACCCAAGACGATCCGAGAGCGCTCCTGAACCAACCAGCCCCCCGGGCCGGGCAGGAAGAGGGCAGCTCCGGAAGGAATATCTGAGGCTCTTCTGAGAGGCTAATTCCCTGATTGCCGCAGGGCAGGTCTGACCCTACCAGGAATGTGCAGCATCTGGAGCTCTGCTCAGTCACAAACATCCCCTGGGACCAACCAGCGCAGCCGCCTGGCCCAGTGCTGGACCCACTAGGGGCTCTGAGCTGGGAGCCCAGAGGGGCAGAGAGGAAGGAGGCAGGAGGGGGTAGGGCAATGAGTCAGGCCTGGGTATGGGGTACCTTTGTTCTAGGCCCAGATCTGCCATAACATGCTTCGCCAGGTCATGTCGCCTCTCTGGGCCTCAGTTTCCTGATTTACAAAAGTTTGATCCAGAACTTCCTATAGAAGTTTCTGTGTGAAGATGGAAATGCCCAATACTGCATCATCCAATATGGTAGCCACTAGCCACACGTGGCTACTGAGCATTTGAAATGTGGCTGCTACGGCTGAGGAAATGGCTTGCTAATTTTATTTAATTTTAATCACTTTTAAATGGCCACATGTAGCCAGTGGCCACCATACTGGACAGTGCAGGCCCAGAATCCCTGTGGTCCTGCTGGAGAACAACATCCCAGGAATCTTGCTGGGGAAAAAAAAAAAAAAGAAAAAATTCCTGGGGCTTCCCTGGTGACGCAGTGGTTGAGAATCTGCCTGCTAATGCAGGGGACACGGGTTTGAGCCCCGGTCTGGGAGGATCCCACATGCCGTGGAGCAACTAGCCCCGTGAGCCACAACTACTGAGCCTGTGCGTCTGGAGCCTGTGCTCCGCAACAAGAGAGGCCGCCATAGTGAGAGGCCCGCGCACCGCGATGAAGAGCGGCTCCGCTTGCCACAACTAGAGAAAGCCCTCGCACAGAAACGAAGACCCAACACAGCAAAAATAAATTAATTAATTAGTAAACTCCTACCCCCAGCATCTTCTTAAAAAAAAATAATCCTTTCTCTTTGTCTTCAGGTGCAAAATCTCCCAGATGCAAATTGCGAATCACCAAGGGCATCAACGCCTAGGAAATGTTCGAATCCCTGTCACCTTTGTCAGGAACGCTTTTCCGAATCCCTGTCACCTTTGTCAGGAACGCTTTTCTTGTGATTGTCGATCTGCTCTGTGGGAGCTGAGATACACACACCCACGACACACACGGAAGATTAGGGCTAGCAGGATTTGCAAGTTTGCCCAACCTTCTTGTTTTTTCAAAGATAGAAGCCAAGATATCACAGGAGTTAGGGTGGGGGGTGTCACTTGCCCAAGGGCACACAGCAATTTAACACAATAAACTTAGTGCCTCTCTTTGGAGCTCTTATACGCCCACCACGCATACTTTATTAAGTTAATTCACTAAATACACTTCCCTAGCCCAGGCCAAAAGTGAACTGGGGTTGAAATCAGCCAATATGGCTGATACCGAGGGATAGCCAGCTCCATGGGAGAGGCAGACAGGCTGTCCAACCAGCACGTGAATACCCAGAGCTCCTAGGTTGTAAGAACATAGGTAGCTCAGAGCCTGTTTCCTAAATCAGTGTGCTTAAGAGACCCCATTGTGGCATTCCCCACCATGAGGAGAGAAAGCCAGCCGAGAGACAGAAGAGTGAGCCTGGGTTTATCCTTGGGTTAAAAGCAGGAAGCAGAATTAGCAAGCAGCTGGGGCTTCTGTAGGAGGAGGGGTGCAGGGTGTCCAGGATTCTGGTAGCTACAGGCTTGGTGCATACAGGGCCCTAACCCAGCAGACAGAACAGCCCCAGGAGCTGGTAAAAGGGACTGTAGCACCTGCCTGAGCTTGTACAGACCCTTGTCCAGTCCCCACTTGTGGAGGGCGTCTGCCTGGGTAATGTGTGCTGGGTAAGGGGAAGGCACAGAGCTGCCTGGAAAATGGCTTCTGTCCTCAGCACTTCTTTATTACAGGTGAAAATTGCTAAATGACTTCTCCGGTGACAGACAGATAAAGAGTTCGGAGGAGGAAACGATTGCTCCCAGTTGGGAATGGAATCTAAGAAGGCTTCCTGGAGGAAGTAGCATCTAAGACTTGAAGACCAGAAAGGATTTAAAGACAAGAAGATGGGAGGAAGGAAGACTAGGAAATGGCAAGAAGAGGAAACAACACAAAGGCTGGAAGGTGGGGAAATGGTGGTATGTGCTTAGAATGGGTTGTAAATTCAGCAGGAACCTAGGGTATAGGAAGGAGAATAGCGAGGATGGAAAGTCAGGCTGAGAAAGGTTGTGGAGGGCTTGAACACTTCCCTGTAGCCTCGGCTCAATTCCAATGACATCATTTTTCTTGAAGGTGCCCTTACCCTTTTCCCCTGCCAAGAGATGCCTCCTACCTATTCATCAAGCTACCCCAGTGCCTCCACCCTCAGCTTTCTGCAGCTTCTACCGTAGTCTGAAGGCCGCCATTTGTGTTCCACAAACACCCTTCCCAAGGCAGAGTGGACTCCGGTTCCCTGCGAGGGGATGGACTCTCTTTGGTCCCTCTCAGCTCAGTCTCCAGTCTCTGGATTCCCTGTGCCCAGGTGTGAGCTGCATAAAGAAGGCTTCCTTTTTCACTTACCACCTTTTAAACCTCTGTACAGCCCCATCCCATCTCAGGAGTTTAAAATGGAGGCCAAGGGACTTCCCTGGTGGTCCAGTGGTTAAGACTCCGTGCTTCCACAGCAGGGTGCACAGGTTCGATCCCTGGTCAGGGAACTAAGATGATGTACAGGTACCCAGGAGCTATTTGGCCCCAGCCCTTCTTACATTCTTTTCTCCCCCTTCCCCCCTCGGGACTTCCAGAGCACTCCTGGGCTTTGCAGTACCCTTTCTTCCTCACCATCCCACAGTATGTCCAGGATCTTTCTGGAGGTGGCCCTTTGCCCTCCTCCCTAATCTCCGGAGTCCTCCCCAGATTCCAGTATACCACTTGTGAGACAGCAAGACCTTCTACCTCAGTCCTCTGCCTCTCGGAAGGATGCAGTCTGAAACTAATATTAGAGACATGTTCCCTCTCTGCTTAAACATCAGTGGAGGGAACTTGGCTTCATGGCTTCTAACTCAGAGGTGACACAGGCCTTTCCATATGTGTCTCTCTCCTTTCCCCTTCTTCCACAATAAGGCGCCTTTGTGTCTCCTCTCAGCTGCTTATGTGTCTGAGGGCTTCCTGTGTGGAAGCCTCTGGAATCATTGCTGGGAAACATTCCTAGCCCCAAGGTGCTCGTAGTTGAGGGTTACAAGGCAGACACATAAAGAGGAAAGTCAGAGAACGACAGGTGTCCAAATAGACGCAAGAACCTTCTTTTGGAGGCAAACCCATTTCCCCGAGGTCTTGATGCTATCCTTGCTTCATCAGTTGCCCCATTTATTGCATCTCCAATCCCCTTCCATGAGCCTAGAGCAAGGTTCAGCAAACTGTAGCCCACGGATGAAATCTTGCCCTTTGCCTGTTGGGGTTTTTTTTGTGTTTTCGGTGTGTGTGGCTTTTTTTTTTTTTTTTTTTTTTTT
>NW_020173674.1:11638500-11660992 GCF_003031525.2 Neophocaena asiaeorientalis asiaeorientalis
ATAAGGTCCATTGAAACACAGCCCTGCTCACTTGGTGACACATTGCCTATGGCTGCTTTCACACTACAATGGCAGGGTTGAGTGGTCACCACAGAGACCACCCTACGGCTGGCAAAGCTTAGTATATTTACTAGCTGGCTCTTTACAACAAAGGTTTGTGGACAGTTTTGGACCCTGTCATCTCAGAAAGCTGTAACAGAACTCAAGGAAGTCAACTGAAATTACCCTGAGATGGGAGTGGAAAGGCACAGCCCAGACTTTCCCCCTCAGCCTACACATGTGCTCAAATCTTCCCATAACCCACCGTGAAACTTCTCACAACGCTGGTCCGTTTGCCACGTCTCCCCTTCATGTCCCACCCACTCTTAAACCTATGCAGTCTGGCTTTTGCCCCTACTTTCCCCTGGAATGTTTCCCACTAGGGCCACCACGGACCTCCCCATCCCTGGCCCATCATTCTTTTCTCGATTCTCATCACACACAACCTCTCTTTAGCTTCTGCCTCTCTTGACTGTATCAGTCTTGAAATGCTCATGGTTTCTGGGAGACTAGACCAGTCTTGAACTGCCTCTTATGTCTCCAACTATTCCTCCTCAGGTCCCTTCCCATGGGTGTTCTTCCCTCCCCTGCTGCTTAAATACACATTCTGCAAGGATTTGTCCATGACCTCTTCTCCCCTCAAGCCTTCTCACTGGACAGAATCATCCACATACCTGATCTTAACACTCTCACTTACGTTGATGACTTCCCAATGTACAGCTTCCGAACTGAAAGCCCAGACTTCTAAGTGTGCTGCAGCTCCTCAGATGCTTGTCTTGCTGACCAGACAAGCTGAATTTGTTCCCTATCGAGCACATCATCCTATACCTCTGCCCCTCACCTACTCACCTTTGCCTCTTCTTCCATCTACCCCTTCGTTGTTGCTCTTCCTAAGAGATCTGCCCTTGGCCCTTCTCTCTTTGAGGGCAACTTCATCCATTTTTACAGTTTCAACAATCACCTGTGCATGAATCGCTGCCCAAGTCTATTGGGGTTGGCAAAAAAGTTCGTTTGGGTTTTCCCATAACATGAAAAAACCCAAACAAACTTTTTGGCCAACCTAATATATCTCCAGGTGTGTTTGTAGCCGCTTCCTTACATTCGCAAGTAGATATATGAGGTGGGTATCAGGTGCTCTTGCCTGCCTGAATTCCATCCTGCTTCTAGTAACTACACCTTAGTTTTCCTCTGGGGAGGCAGCTGTTCTCTACTTTCATTCCGCATGGTTCACACGAGGCTGACCTCACCTACCCCTTCAGGGGCAGTCCCACAACCCACGTGTATTAGGTCTATGGCTGTATAACAAATTAGTCCAAAATTTAGTGGCTTAAGACAACACACATTTATTTTCTCACAGTTTCTGTGGGTCAGGAATCTGGGCAGGGTTTGGTTGGGTCCTCTGATCATGGTCTCTCATGAGGCTGCAGTCAAAGTATCAGGGCTGGGTTCTCATCTGAAGGCTCAAAGGGGAAGGAGCTGCTTCCACGTTAACTTTCAGAGTTGTTGGCAGGATTCAGTTCCTCAAGTGCTGTTGGACTGAGGGTCTCGGTTCCTTGGTGGCTGTTGGCCACCCTCAGTTCCTTGCAATGTGGGTGTCTCCAACATGGCAGCTTGCGTCAGCAAAGCCAGCAAGAGAGAGTCTGCTAGCAAGATGAAAGTCAAAGTCTTTGTAACCTAATCACAGAAGTGACAACCCCTCAACATTGCCATATTCTGTTGGTTAGAAGTAAGTTACTCAAGAGGAGAAGATAAAACAAGGGTATGAATCTAGGAAGCAGGATCACTGGGGGACATAACTGAGGCTGTCAACCACAGAAGACTGAGCCGATTAAACAACAATAATTGATTCAAGGATGGGTATCTGATCAAAGTCAATCAGAATTAGACCTGAGGGGCTTCCCTGGCGGCTCAGTGGTTAAGAATCTGCCTGCCAATACAGGGGACACAGGCTCGAGCCCTGGTCCGGGAAGATCCCACATGCCGCGGAGCAACTAAGCTCGTGCACCACAACTACTGAGCCCGCGCTCTAGAGCCCACGAGCCACAACTACTGAAGCCCGCGCACCTAGAGCCTTGCTCTGCAACAAGAGAAGCCACCGCAGTGAAAAGCCCACGCACCACAACGAAGAGTAGTCCCCGCTCGCCGCAACTAGAGAAAGCCCGTGTGCAGCAACGTGAAGACCCAACACAGCCTAATTAATTAATATTAATTAAAAAAAAAAACCAAAAGCATGCACGTGTTAAAAAAAAAAAAAAGAATTAGACCTGAGATGTTTGCCAGAACTTTGGAGAGAGTGGAATTGCTGGTATAGTTTTGCTGGCAGAAGAGGGTAAGCTTGAAACTGCTGTTGGTCATAACCACTGCCTCGTGGAGAGGAGAATCAGCCTAAACTGGAAACATAATAAGGAACAAGAAGGCAAGAGATGGGGAGAGACAGATGTCTGATAACATCATGTGAGAACCTGATACAGCCATGCCTACAGCAGAACCTCTCGAGTTTTCAGTTATGTAAGCCCAGACATTCCTTCTACTTACGTCGGTTTCAGATGGATTCTGCCACCCACAACCAAAAGGCTCCTAATGGATAAAATGTCTCAGAAATACCTCGGATTCAGTTTGCCCAAACCCAATTTAATGATCTTACCTTCATCTTCCCCACAAACCTGCTTCTCTTCCTTGATTCTATTTTGCAGTTTAAAAGCGTAACACAATTGCTTGGGGTGAAAACCTTGAAGTCATTTTTGCCCTTCCTTACTTGCTGTGGAGGTTGGAATAGCCCACGCAACATGGGCTCTATAGAACCGTAGGAGATACCTTTTTCCTTTGCAAAGATGGGGGAGGCTCTAAGGTGACCCAATGAAATACAATCTTAACTATACAGCTAAACAAGTAACTAGGTTTTCCTCCAAGTCATTAGAATCTTACAGAATTTCTGGATGTGAATCACATGATTCAGAGCATGAGAATACTGTATCTGACTCTCACATCAAAACATACCATAGACAAAGTGAAATTCTGGCAAACTGCCTGGTGACCTTGTCTTTTGGAAGGCACCCCGGACTGGTTTTGTGAAAATATTCCTTCTGTCTCTAAGGCAGACTAAAAGAAATTGTGTCATTTGGAAGTCAGTCATAATTTCTTTGACATCTTTCTCCTTAGAATTCCAATCAAAATTCTAATCTTTACCTTCTTTTCCCTCTGCCACCTTCATCCAGAATTGCCCTAAATCCTGTGCCTTCTACCTCTCAGACATGCCCTGTTTTCTCCATTACCCTGTCGGCTCAATATCCACCTTGGGGTTTTGGATCATCTTCTGAAAAACTTTCTTTCCAATCTCCACTCCATCAGAGTGTGAGTCTACAACACAGACTTCAGATCATCTGCCCCAAACTGTGATGGCTCCCTGGTGCTTAGACAATGCTTTCTAACCTTTATTGGGTTATGGACCCTTTATTTTTTTATTTTGTTTATTAAAAAAATTTTTTTGGCCTCATTGCGCGGAGTTGCAGGATCCTAGTTCCCCGACCAGGGATCAGACCTGTGCCCCTTGCAGGGGAAGCACGGAGAGTCTTAACTACTGAACCGCCAGCGAAGTCTCTGGACCTTTTTTTTAAAAAGCTGATGAAATCTATGGGTAAGGTAACTCTTTCTGGAAAAATCTGTATTTTGTGTTTTGGTGTACATTTCAAGAGGATCACGTGATCCCTCTGGCATCTGCAACATGGGCTCTATAGAATATTTAGATATTCCTAAATAGAATATTTAGATATTCCTAAATATCTTGATGACAGAGCCTCTCATCACCTCAGGTGAGACCTTCATACAGAGACTACATTCCAAACGTCTTCGCATGGCATTCGATGCCTTCCAAACTTAACTCTACCTGCCTTTCTAGCTGCACCTTCTGCCTCGTGCAGTTATGGTTAGTTTATGTCCGATTCCCCACCGGGCCAAGAGCCTCCCTTACAGCAGAGATTGTGCTTTTTTATTTTTCCTTGTTATGTCTCCCCAGATGGAACGAAAATTTCTCAGGAGCAACAATCAGAATGCCTAGATTAGTGCAGGATCAACTGTTAGTTCACTGCTAGCTTTTTTTTAAATTTTATCTTATTTTGGTGAGAATACTTAACAAACACTTAACATGAGATCTACCCTCTTAACAGATTTTTAAGGGTACAATACAGTATTATTGACAATAGGTACAATGGTGTACAGCAAATCTCTAGGATTTATTCATCTTGCTAATTGAAACTTTACGCTGGTTGATTAGGAATTTTCCATTTCTCTCTCCATCCAGCTCTTGGCAATCACCGTTCCATTCTTTGATTCTAAGAGTTTGACTGTTTTGGAAACCTCACGTAAGTGGAATCATGCAGTACTTGTCTTTCTGAGATGGGCTTATTTCATTTAGCATAATATCTTCAAGGTTCACCCATGTTTTCACATATTGCAGAATTTTCTTCTCTTTTAAGGCTGAATAATATTCCATGTGCGCCTTTACCACATTTTCTTTATCCATTCATTGTCGATGGACAGTTGTTTCCACATCTTGACTATTGTGAATAGTGTCGCAAACTATTAATTTAAGATTTATTAATTTCTAGCAGCAAAAGGATTTTAGGGTGATGGGCCTAGCTAGTATGATACAATGCCATAGGCTCCAAATCTATATTTGGGGAGAGTTCTGATTTCAAAAGTTTTCAGTTTTAGTGGACCCCACAGGGATGGGAACTTCTCAGATCTTGTGCCATGATTTTGGTTTAGAAAACCTCCCCACTGGTGAACTTCTCACCACATTTGCCAGTACTAATACCAGGAATCATTTTTGGTAGCTGGAGCCCTTTGGGACCCTGGAGAGAATTAAAAAAAAATTTTTTTTAATTTAATTTTATTTTTATTTTTTGGCTGCCTTGGGTCTTTGTTGCTGCGCGTGGGCTTTCTCTAGTTGCGGCGAGCAAGGGCTACTCTTCGTTGTGGTGCGTGGGCTTCTCATTGCGGTGGTTTCTCTTGTTACGGAGCACAGGCTCTAGGCACGCGGGTTCAGGAGTTGTGGCACACGGGCTTAGTTGCTCTGCGGCACGTGGGATCTTCCCAGACCAGGGCTTGAACCCATGTCCCCTGCGTTGGCAGGCGGATTCTTAACCACTGCGCCACCAGGGAGTCCGGACCCTGCAGAAACTTAAAGAACTGGTTCGGGTGGTGGATTCTTAGGTGAGTTTATTGATCTCATATTGTAGCTCTGACTCAATCCCCACCCCCAGCACAAGCCAGAACAAGACATAGGAATGTCTCCTCTGTGGCACCAAAATGGACTTTCTCAGGAAATCTGGGGTGAGAGAAAATTGCTCCCCTTTGGCCGCATTTCAAAATTCCTCCCACGTTCCAGTCACCCCCACCCCCACCTCCCATATACATGGGACATTTCATACCACACGGTGGGAAGTAGAAGGAAGATATTATCAGTCCATAAAAGTGCATGATCTCCGGGGACAAGGACTCTGTCTTGTTTGACATTATGTTTCCAGGGCTACAACAGTGCCTAGCACATAGTGGGCACTCAACTTATACTTGTTGAATGAATGAATGAATGAATGGGAAAACGGGAGAAGTCAATGATTTCGGCTTCTAACTTACAAATGTTTGTCCTCAGAACCTCTATAATTTCTTTGTGGGCACATGGATCTTGTGATTTCATCCAACCATAAGCACTGAAGGATCTAGGTCCTACTAGACCTGTCAGGATCAATGGGATGACTTCAGATTTCTCTCATATGTAACATATGCAGCATCGATAAATCAGATGCCCTCATTGTGTGCAAGGGCCTCACACGATGGTATCAAAGTGCTGTGGTTGGAGTTATCAGTTAATATTAGTTTCTACCTCATGACCCATTATGGCCACTCAAGCTCCAGCCATCATGTTTTATTCCAGCCAATAGAAGGCAGGAAGAAGGACTGAAGAAGGGTGTGCCCCTCTATTTTTTTTCTTTTTTTATGTTAAATTATTAAGAATATTTATTTTTGGACCATTATCATTTTTTTGTCCACTTTTTATAAATTTCCTACAATGAATGCGTGGGTGTGCCCCTCTTTTAAAGAGACACGTGGGCTTTCTCTAGTTGCGGCGAGCAAGGGCTACTCTTCGTTGTGGTGCGTGGGCTTCTCATTGCGGTGGTTTCTCTTGTTACGGAGCACAGGCTCTAGGCACGCGGGTTCAGGAGTTGTGGCACACGGGCTTAGTTGCTCTGCGGCACGTGGGATCTTCCCAGACCAGGGCTTGAACCCATGTCCCCTGCGTTGGCAGGCGGATTCTTAACCACTGCGCCACCAGGGAGTCCGGACCCTGCAGAAACTTAAAGAACTGGTTCGGGTGGTGGATTCTTAGGTGAGTTTATTGATCTCATATTGTAGCTCTGACTCAATCCCCACCCCCAGCACAAGCCAGAACAAGACATAGGAATGTCTCCTCTGTGGCACCAAAATGGACTTTCTCAGGAAATCTGGGGTGAGAGAAAATTGCTCCCCTTTGGCCGCATTTCAAAATTCCTCCCACGTTCCAGTCACCCCCACCCCCACCTCCCATATACATGGGACATTTCATACCACACGGTGGGAAGTAGAAGGAAGATATTATCAGTCCATAAAAGTGCATGATCTCCGGGGACAAGGACTCTGTCTTGTTTGACATTATGTTTCCAGGGCTACAACAGTGCCTAGCACATAGTGGGCACTCAACTTATACTTGTTGAATGAATGAATGAATGAATGGGAAAACGGGAGAAGTCAATGATTTCGGCTTCTAACTTACAAATGTTTGTCCTCAGAACCTCTATAATTTCTTTGTGGGCACATGGATCTTGTGATTTCATCCAACCATAAGCACTGAAGGATCTAGGTCCTACTAGACCTGTCAGGATCAATGGGATGACTTCAGATTTCTCTCATATGTAACATATGCAGCATCGATAAATCAGATGCCCTCATTGTGTGCAAGGGCCTCACACGATGGTATCAAAGTGCTGTGGTTGGAGTTATCAGTTAATATTAGTTTCTACCTCATGACCCATTATGGCCACTCAAGCTCCAGCCATCATGTTTTATTCCAGCCAATAGAAGGCAGGAAGAAGGACTGAAGAAGGGTGTGCCCCTCTATTTTTTTTCTTTTTTTATGTTAAATTATTAAGAATATTTATTTTTGGACCATTATCATTTTTTTGTCCACTTTTTATAAATTTCCTACAATGAATGCGTGGGTGTGCCCCTCTTTTAAAGAGACTTTCCAGGGACTTCCCTGGTGGCCCATCCAGTGGTTAAAACTCCGAGCTTCCACTGCAAGGGGCATGGGTTCAATCCCTGATCAGGGAACTAAGATCTCATATGCCGCACGGCATGGCCAAAAATAAATTAAAAAAAAAAAAAAAATAAATAAATAAAGAGACTTTCCAGAAGTTACCTATGATTCTTCTCCTTACATCCCATTAGCCAGAACTTAGTCACATGGCCACAGCTAGTTTCAGGGGAGAAAATCTTTATTTCCTCCAGGTAACCAGCTAAAACTCAGGGGTTCTATTACAAAGGAAGAAGTGGGGAACATATTGGGGGAGACTGTTAACACGTTGGGAGAGGTGGTTTGACCTGGAAAGTCTTACAAAACCAGAGAAACTTCTCTCTACTCACAACCCCACTCACTGCTCTCATCTGTGGCGCGGTGGTCACCAGCCCAGTCCCACGTGAGAGTGGAGGGGTCTGTGCAGTGGTGAGAAAGCATAGCTGCTGGAGTCAGATGGCCACAGGTTCAAGTATGTCTCTGGACCTCTCCTTTCTTCCCTTTCCGAAGTGAAGAAAACAATGCCCATTGTGTAAAGTTATGGTGGGATTTCCTGGGAAATCCCTGGGACAGCCTTGTTGCCCATGAATGGTGCTTTTAAAAAAAATTGTGGTAAAAAAACCTATACACTTTACCCTTTTAACCATTTGTAGTGTACAGCACAGAAGTGTTAACTACATGCACATTGTCGTGAAACAGATTTCTAAGACTTTTTCATCCTGCAAAACTGAAACACTGCACTTGTTGAACAGCAAGGCCCCTGTTCCCTCTCCCTCCAGCCCCTGGCAACCACCATTCTACTCTCTAAGAGTTCCACTACTTTAGATGCCTCACGTCAGCAGACTTGTACATCATTTGTCTTTTGGGACTGGCTTATTTCACTTAGCATAATGTCCTCAAGGTTCATCCATGTTGTAGCATATGGCAGGATTTCCTTCCTTTTTTGAAACTGAATCATACTCCTTTGTATGGATATGCCATATTTTCTTTATCCACATATTCTTTTTTTTTTTTTTTTTGGCTGCATTTGGGTCTTCATCGCTGCGCACCGGCTTTCTCTAGATGTGGTGAGCGGGGGCTACTCTTCGTTGCGGTGCGCGGGCTTCTCATTGCAGTGGCTTCTCTCGTTGCAGGGCACGGGCTCTAGGCACGCGGGCTCAGGAGTTGTGGCTCGCGAGCTGTAGAGCACAGGCTCAGTAGTTGTGGTGCATGGGCTTAGTTGTTCTGCGGCATGTGGGATTTTCCCAGACCAGGGCTCGAACCCGTGTCCCCTGCATTGGACGGCGGGTTCTTATCCACTGAGCCACCAGGGAAGTCCGATCCACATATTCTTCGTCCAGTGGATGTTTAGGTTGCTTCCATCTCTGAGCTATTGTGGCTAATGCTGCAAGAATGGTGCTTCTTATGAAACTACTTAGTATCAGAGACTAGTTCTCTTCTTTCTTTCATTATCCTTTGGTGGGGAGCTTCATGGTTTGTTTATTTGTTTCTTTTCCTGTGTGTAAATAATTGTTAGGTTAAACATCTTAGGTGGAAACAAGGTGGATGAATCTGGGAGTTTTATAGATACTGCATATCAATTAGAGGGAAAGGGAAAAGGTGCCTCAGGACATTTACAGAGTACAGATTCTCTTTAGGTGGCCTATTTGAATAGATAAGAGGAGCTGCAGGGCTGTCACATTGTTGAATCCTAGAGCCACTAAAATTCTAGACTCCAGATGTTTACTTACAGGAAAGGTGCAGAACCATTGTCCAGTTCTGACTGAAGCCATCCACCCCTGAATCCTGAATCTTGACCCCAAGGATCAAAGGCCTCGAGCAGCAGTAAGGAAGAAAGACCACCTAACACAAATGCGTGGTTCTCTCATTGAGAAGTAACTTATCAGGCAAAACCCTAGCTGATAGTAACGATGAGAAGCCGTGCCTTGGTATTCCTTCCTCCAGTGGTTTCGTTAGGAGACACAGAAAATAAGAATAACATCAATGTCATCATTATAAAAGGAAATCTTTACCCAAATATGGATGTTGCACACTTTGAATCAAAAGCATTTGTTATGCATTTATAGGCATAGATGGTATCAGAGAAGCATGGACTGAATCAGCTTCCCAAAGAGCTTCCAAGTAGCTGGAGTGAGAAGGCAAACACTCATGAACATGGTGACATTGGCTGGGAAAAGTAGAGAACACTACTGGGCGGGGAGGGGAGGATGTGGTTTGCACTGGACTTAGAAGAATGACAGCATTTAAATAAGTGGACAAGGTTCAGAAAGGCAGTTTTCTTTTGTTTTGATTTAGCCAATATGTACTGAGGGCCACCTCGGTAGGAGCCAGGCTCCATGCTTGAAGCTGTGGATAATGACGAAAAGACATAGTCACTGCCTTCCAGGAGGTTTTCAAAACTATTTCATCAGGGGAGTAGATTTTTCTAATGAGGCCCACACTGCCCTGGCCTCACCCTCTGAAGGGGCCCAGAGGCACCCCCAGGACACCCAGTCCCCACGAAGCACAGCTAGATGAGCAGGGGTTGGGGATACAGGGCTGACAGTCTGGCTGTGGCAGCAGAAGGGGAGTTGGCTCTGACGCTGTACCCTGGAGCTGGCCACCAGTCAGGCACCTTGTGTCCACGGTGAGGCCATCCTCCAGAACCTTGCTCGCCCGTCTCACCCACCTGGCTGTTGCCATGAACTTTCTGCTCAGCCCCTGACCCTTGGCCCGTGGGACTGGTATTTGGTCTCCCACTGTGGGACTCCTTCAGACTCTGGCTGTTTCGTTGATTTAGGACAGAAGACGAGGAAGAAGTGCTCGTGGGGTTTCCAAGAGCAATAAGCAGGCTCTTCAAACCTGAGACGGAGAGCTGGGGAGTCACCACGTGGAGGTGGGGTAGGGTAGGAGATGCGCTGGGATCCTGTGCAAATGGCAGAATCTGGTTTGAATAGCACTGCTAGCCTGCCCAGCTGGGTGACCCTGAGCAAATCATTTCTGAGAGGCTGCTTTTCTTCATTTGCAAATCTGGCAAAGCAATACCAGGTCAGAGGATTACTGCTAAGTTTCAGTGAAATACTGAAAATGAAGCCCAGGGTGGGGCACGTGATAAAAGCCCGAGTGAAAGGGGCTTAAGCGAGGGAGAGGAATGGGGAGCTTCACAAGAGCCCTTGGAGTGTGGAGAGGGAAGAACAGAAGGCCAACAGCTGAGCCAGAGTGTGCCCTTAACTCTGTACAGCCAATCTCCCGGTCACTCGAGGAGAAATGGAATGGAATGGGGGAGGGGGCTGCGCGGCCAGACTGTCACTCGGGGATGATGGATGAGCGAGCGTATTCCATGGCTTGTAATTAGTGCCGACTGGCCCTGAGATCCTTCCCCTGGGGGAGTGTTCCCTGCTCCTCCTGCTTGGGAGGCCCTCCTCAGGGCTCGGGGCTGGGGCAGGGTGTAAAGTTTGCCCTGAAACTCTGGCACAGACTTCCAGCAGCTGGTGAGCGTGTGCTTCTGTACGTGGGTGTGAATGCAAGTATATGTGTACGTTTGTGACTCTGGTATCAGTGTATGCATGCATGTGCACATATGTACGTCTGTGTGTACTTACACACACCTATTTGAGTGTGCATGAGTGCTAAGCCGCTAGTCAAGACATGGTTAAATATGCGATGAGAAGAATACATAAAATGCTAGATTTTTGTTGGGTTCACTTGAAGGGGACTTTCAGTTTGAAGAAGTCACTTGACTGGTAGGCAGCCATGCCCTGAGGGAGGAAATAACAGGTATGACCACGCCCCTTCCTGAGGTTCCTGGTAGCCAAAGCAGGTCAGGATGCAAGAGGTGTCCTAGGGCTTCCCTGGTGGCGCAGTGGTTGAGAGTCCACCTGCCGAAGCAGGGGACACCGGTTCGTCCCCCGGTCCGGGAAGATCCCACCTGCCGCGGAGCGGCTGGGCCCGTGAGCCATGGCCGCTGAGCCTGCGCGTCCGGAGCCTGTGCTCCGCAATGGGAGAGGCCACAGCAGTGAGAGGCCCGTGTACCGCAAAAAAAGAAAAAAAAAAAAAATTAAAATAAATAAATAAAATATTTTCTGTATCCTAGAATGATGTTATCTTAGAGTTCATTAAGTGGTGGCGCTAGCGCCAAAAAACGCTCTCCGAAATCAGTAACTTTGTAATGGAAGTTAGATATGATAAAACATGAAAAAGCCCAAGTAACTGTCATAACATGCCAAGAAGTTAGTTTAGGAGCGCCTACTCTGTGAAACGTGAGACTTTTAGTGTTCAGTAAATAAAAAATAGCACAAAGGCAAACATATTCTACAGTAGTTGAAGATTCCTTTCCCTACCTTTTACAATTACTCTTCTGGGAAATATAGTGTCAAATTATGTGAGTCTTGAATTATCCAGCGTCTTCGGTAGCATATCTTTTTCATAAGGTGTGATCTCCTCTTAAATGAAATTATGTACGCCATGAAAATGTCTCAGCTTGGTAAATGCGTAATGCATATTAGGTAGTTTTTACAGTTATTCTTAATCCCAGCCCTAAGGGTTTTTAGGGACCAGGTGGATTCTGACACAGCATGTGGCTCAGGTCGGGAAGTCTTCTGGAATCCAGGTAGAACCTAAAGGTATTGAACTTTTGAAAACAGTGGCTGAATGAGTGTAAATTGTTAACTCTGGAATCAAAGTTTAAATCCCCGCAGTAGCTGTTTAAGAATCTGGAACAGATTATGTGTCCAAGAGGCTACACGGGACAAAGTTTCAACAGTGACACCATGTGGCAGCAAGGACTAACTGCAATGCAACTCTAATCACCCTTGATTCTTTCTCTGAACACCCTCAACTAAGTCCACCAGTGGAGCATTGTGTCACTGGGGATGGGAAGCAGATCGCTGGAACTTTGCCTATCCCAGAGTGGGACTGCAGGGCAGGACGAGGAGGTGGGCGTCTTAGATGTGCGTGTTTATGAGTGTATGGCCCTCTGTCTTCCTCAAAAGGGACCCCTGTGGGTGGAGGAGCTGGGGGTTAAGTATGCCAGCCACAGAGATAGCAGAAAAGGAAGGGTAAAATTACACGCAAGCAACATGACATTCCATGCAATAAGTTGTTTCTAATATTATAGTGATACAGACAAAAAGTTCTTGATTCTTTAAGGAAAATCTCAGAGTAGCAAGCTGTTGGGGAAAGTTGCTGACTTTCTCTACATATACATAAGACCACTATGGTCGATTAGAAAAATGGCCACAGTTATTCATGCCTCCTTATATGCATGCCTTTTGCAAAATGACTCTGCAGGTCTTAAGAGTGGACACGTTTCTGGAATTCCCTGGCGGTCCAGTGGTTAGGACTCTGTGCTTTCACTGCTGAAGGCCTGGGTTCAATCCCTGGTCAGGGAACTAAAACCCTGCAAGCTGTGCGGTACAGCAAAAAAAAAAAAAAAAAAAAAAAATGTGGACACATTTCCCTGACGCTTTGAATCTAAGCTGGCCTGATGATTTGTTTTGGTCAATAGAATGAGGCAGAAGTGATGTTATATTACTTCCTAGCTTCAGACTCAAGAGGCCTTGTGTGTTTCTGCCCACTTTCTTAGACCCCTGCAACCTCCATTTGAATAAGACCAGACTAGCCTCCTGGAAAATGAGAGACCAAATGGAGCAGAGCCGGTGAGCTGATTCATTTCAGTCAAGGTCCCAGCCATATGCAAGAGCCTGTACAAACCCAAAGCCAAACCTCATCAGACCTTCCAGCTAACCTCCCCAGCTGACTCCAGCAGACACATAATCAAGGCCACCCTAAACCTGCCAGGCCCTCACAGACTCAGTGACTCATGAGCTAAATAAATGTTTATCGTTTTAAACAAACTAACCCCCTAAAAGGGACTTGTGCCCTCTTACAAGAGAAGCCTCAGAACAGAAAATATTTAAATTCCCTTCACTCTCAGACTTTCTACTCTTTCCAGATGTAAAGGAATCTCCTCTTTCCCCCTACCTGGATGTGATGATTCATTCATTCAATCATTCATTCACTTAATAGATTTTTTTTTTTTTTAATGTAAGGCACTTTGACAGGCGTGGTGGGGCACATGGTACAGGGCATAAAAAACACAGATCTGATTTATTATTATCATTATTAATTTTATTTATTTTTGGTTGCATTGGGTCTTCGTTGCTGCATGCGGGCTTTCTCTAGATGTGGCGCTCTCTAGGGGCTACTCTTGGATGCGGTGCGCGGGCTTCTCATTGTTGTGGCTTCTCTTGTTGTGGAGCATGGGCTCTAGGCGTGGGCTCAGTAGTTGCGGCATGCAGGCTCTAGGGCGCATGGGCTTCAGTAGTTGTGGCGCACGGGCTTATTTGCTCCATGGCATGTGGGATCTTCCCGGACCAGGGAGCAAACCCATGTCTTGTGCATTGGCAGGCGATTCTTGTTTTTCTTTTTTTTAAAATTTATTTATTTTACTTATTTATTTTTGGCTGCACTGCGTCTTCATTGCTGCACGTGGGCTTTCTCTAGTTACAGCGAGCAGGGGCTACTCTTTGTTGTGGTGCATGGGCTTCTCATTGCGGTGGCTTCTCTTGTTGGGGAGCACGGGCTCTAGGCACGTGGGCTTCAGTAGTTGCGGCATGCAGGCTTAGTAGTTGTGGCTCACGGGCTCTAGAGCGCAGGCTCAGTAGTTGTGGCTCATGGGCTTAGTTGCTCCACGGCATGTGGGATTTTCCAGGACCAGGGCTCAAACCCGTGTGTCCTGTGTTGGCAGGCGGATTCTTAACCACTGCACCACCAGGGAAGTCCCAAATCTGGTTTATAGTCTAGTTTGAGTAGAAAGGAAATACACCTGGCCCAATAAGCCACCTTGTACATTCGAATTCAGACAATGTGGGATCAATTTATAGATGCGTGATATCTAGATAGTTACTTAATCTTTCTGAGTTTCCGCTTCCTTATCATCACAAACAGGAATAATACCTGGCTCTCAGCATGGTCAGGAGGGTTAAAAAATTTGTAAAGCTCTGTGCGCATGGGTCAGGATCCATTCTCCTTCAGATTTTGGGTTGGCACTGAGCACCATCTTTATCACATCAGGATCTCTCCCAAGGAGGGGGGAATCTTCCTGAATCTGAGAGGTGACTGCTTTCAACAGTTCCTCACATAAGGCTCAGTGTAAGTCCAGCCCCCAAGACGGGAATTTGGCATCTCTCCAGCAGCCTGAGAAATTGACTGAGAAGGGAAGGACATACAGAGATCACTCTGCAAATGAAGCCTGATGTGAGCGGTCTCTCCATGGCCACCAAACTACAAATCAAGTGTGGGTGATTCTTATTTGGCTCTCAGCCTTGGCTGGGAGACTGAGCTGCAGGGAAGGCCTCTGGCTGGGGACCTGCCATTCTAAGGTTTTGCCCCAGAAACAGTCCACATGGAGAGCCGGGTCCTGAAGCACAGTCTGAAGATCAGGAAGCAAGCAGTAGTAGATGAGCGACAGGGCGGGGGTAAGCCATGAATACCCACCATGTCTTCTTTCTTCCCCTCTCAGAAACCCCTGACCTCAACCAGAACATGCATAATCTAGAAAGAGCACACAGGAAGCTTGGGTCTTGACTTCCCTGGCTGTCCAGTGGTTAAGACTCTGTGCTTCCAACGCAGGGGCACGGGTTCGATCCCTGGTCAGGGAACTAAGATCCCACATGCTCTGCGGCGTGGCCAAAAAAAAAAAAAAAGGAAGCTTGGGTCACCACTGATCCTGCACTTCAGCCCTGATCTTGGCACCCCTCCCAGGCCATAGAGAAGGAAACCAGGCCAAAGGGCAGACAGCTGCAAGTGTGGCTGCAGTATCCACCTAGGTCAGTTACTGCACTGCCCTCCCATGCCTGCTTCTCCTTATCACCAGGGTATGTGAGAGGGGTACAGAGAAGCCAGATTCTATAGAAGTCCCTATGGTGAGAGCTGCAGTGATGTAAGCATATATCCTAATGGCTCTGATGGCCTTAAGGAAAACACTCCCCCCATAGAAACATTTCAGGCAGGACTACTTTGACCTAAATTGAGACACTATTAGAAAATTAAATCAGATACCTGGTAAATGTCTGTGGACTGATGGCTGAATCCCCACGTGTTGTCCTGGGAAAATAGTCATACCTCTCGGCTGTTTGTGCTTGGGAACCTGAATGTCTGAGTGTGTGAGAGAGCTGGGAGGTGAGGGGCAAGCGGGGGGTAAGTGGCAGGGGGCAAGGACGACCAGACCTGCAGCTGAAGGGCTAAAGCCAGAAATCAGTGAGCATGTTTGGGTTGACAACATTGTAACAAGGAGAGGGGAAGGATGGGAGAGGAGAGAGACATAGTGGCCGGGGCGGTGGGGGAGAAATGGAGGCAAAGAAAGGAGACAGGAGATTGAGACAAAAAGACAGGATGAGAAGGAAGAAGACGGCAAACAGGGAAATAGAAGGGCTAAGAGCTGGAGCATCAGAGTCTCAGAGTAGAAGCTGGAAATGAGGAAAACTTTTCTTCTTTTTTGGCCACACTGTGTGGCACGTGGGATCTTAGTTCCCTGACCAGGGATCAAACCTGCATCCCATGCAGTGGAAGCGTGGGGTCTTAACCACTGGACCACCAGGGAAGTCCCCCAGGAAAACTTATTAAGAAATATCTCCAGAGACTAAAAAAAATGCTCTGTGTTAAAAATCAATCTTCCTATCTGTCTCCCCCATCAAGCTATAGGTTTTGTTTTTATTTTTTAAAATTTATTTATTTTGCCTGTGTCAGGTCTTAGTTGCAGCACACGGGATCTTCGTTGCAGCATGTGGGCTCTTTAGTTGCAGCAGGAGGGCTCTTAGTTGCAGCATGTGGGCTCTTGGTTGCGGCATGCATGTGGGATGTAGTTCCCCGACCAGGGATCGAACCTGGGCCCCCTGCATTGGGAGCGTGGAGCCTTACCCACTGGACCACCAAGGAAGTCCCAAGTGATAGGTTTTTAAGGCAGACATTAGGTTTAAGTCATCTTTATATCCTCTGTGCTTAGCGTAGTGCCAGACACATACTAGGTACTCAATCGGTTGAACAAATAAAATATGAAGAAAAGGCAGGACTTGAAGATAGAAAGGCAGAGACATAGAAGAGAGTGGGTTTGAGCTTAGACTTCAGAGTCATAAGGATGTGCTTTCAAATCCCAGTTCTGCCGTCTAACTGCAGGACTTTGAGCAAGACAGCCTTTCCGAGTTTAGAGCTGACCATATAAAGTTGTTTTGAGGATTAAATGTCTGCAAAGCTCTTAGCAGATAGCCTGTGTAAGTTCCCAACAATGTTAGCTACTGTTATTACTGTTGTCACAGTTGTTGCAAACAAATAAGCGAGATAGGGGCTGTGATAAAAGGATTGCATGAAAAGCCCCCACTTAATGACTCTGCCCTGCCACTTTGTAGTGCCTTTGCACTCTAACTCTGGGTCTGGCCATGTGACTTGCTTTGGCTGATGGGACAATGGTAAACGTGATGCAAGCAGAGGTGCAGGGTGTGAAAAAGATTGCCTGTCTTTGACTCCTCACTTGGAGCTCTGCCACTGCAGGCTAGCACTGCTGGAAGGATGCCGGAGACATGCAGAGGACAGCCAAGGTGTTCCAGCTGAGGCCATCGTAGATCAGTCATCCCCAACCAACCCACCAACTATTACTGATGTATGAGCGAGCCCAGGGAAGGTCAGCCAGGTCCATCCCAGATCAGCAAGACCACTCAGCCCTAACCCCCAGACTTATGTGAAATAATAAATAGTTGCTATTTTAAGCCACTAAGTTTGGAGTGACTTGTTACAGCAATAGCTAGCCGATACAGGGGCCTCAGAAGCCCTAGTCCTCTAAAGTTGAAAGGCAAATGAGAGAGGAAGTCATGGTCTGCCAGGTTTTATTTGTAGAGTCTGCTGTATTTGTACCAGAGAAAGCTGCAAAAAGTGCTTTGGAGAGTCACAGGGAAGGGATGATAGAAGCAGGTCCCCTCACCAGACCCCACGGGAGCCCTTCAGGTGGAGGGCAGACCTGAGATGGGAGGCAGCTGGGGACAAGTCCAGGCAGGCAGCAGCAGGGCTGCGACTAGAAGAGCTGAGGCCAGAGGAGTCGGGCTTGCCCTGGTCGGCCTCCCGCAGGTCTCAGGTCCTGGGGTCATATATCCGCCCCATGAAGACCGGGAACTTGTGCTGCTGGTCCCAGAGCACAAAGAGGAAGGGCTGCTGCACTTCAAAGACCAGCAAACTGCGGGCCACAGAGATAGCGGAGGCTGCAGCCGCCTCCACCCCGCTCTCCGTCAACTCCAGCATGGACTGATGCTGCATCGCAGAAAGCTGCAGATCCGGGTCCTCTGTCAGCCCGCACAGGTTGATGTTGTAGGTAAAGTCAAAGAATTCTAGGGCATAACCAGAGAAAAACAATAAGTCAAAGACCAGCACGATTGTTCAACACAGGGAATACAGCCAATGTTTCGTAGTAACTGTAAATGGAAAGTAACCTTTAAAAATTGTATAAAAGGGACTTCCTTGGTGGCGCAGTGGTTAAGAATCCACCTGCTAATGCAGGGGACGTGGGCTCGAGCCCTGGTCTGGGAAGACCCCACATGCTGCAGAGCAACTAAGCCCGTGCGCCACAACTACTGACGCCCGCGCACTCTAGGGTCCACGTGCTGTAACTACTGAGTCCGCGCGTCTACAGCCTGTGCTCCGCAACAAGAGGAGTCACTGCAATGAGAAGCCCGCACGCCGCGATGAAGAGTAGTCCCGCACTCGCTGCAACCAAAGAAAGCCCGCGTGCAGCAACAGAGACGTAATGCAGCCAAAAAATAAAACATAAAATTGTATAAAAATTTTAAAAGTTAAATTAAAAAATAATAATTTAAAATATTTTAAAAAATACTGCAATTTAAAAAAAAACCAGCACAAAAGCCTCAGCTGTTGGAGACGTTTGTCCTGAATTTTCTGGGTTTGTCCCAAGTTCCAATTCCCTCTTTCTCCTCCTCCTCCTTGTTTATCAAATTATAATCGCATTATAATGTGCCTTCCGGTCCAGCTCATGGGATCCTCTAACAGTGGGCCCGTCTTCACTCCCACCACCACTTTCTCTCAAGTGGTGAGAAGCCTTGCCCCCAACCCCCAAAACCCTGAAAAGTGATGCCATTGCTTCCTTATCAACAAGGCCCTTGGAAGTGAGGTAATGTATTGGAAAGAGGACATATGTTCTCAAATGAGGTCACATACAAGGGTGTGATGTCATATACTAGGAAACAAGGTCATCTATTAGGAAGTCAAGTTCTATAACAGAAAATGAAGTGATATATTTGGACGTGACATCAAAGATCAGGAAGTGAGGTCTAAGGTGAGGAAACAGAGTATCTGTTGACTCCCCTAAACTCAGAAGCCTACAGACCCTTTTAGTAGAGAGCTTCTTGCATATACTGTGGGGTGGTTGAGTTTTATGACACGTCTCTGAGGGAGGAGCATCCACTCCCACCTCGGTGACCTGCTCCCAGGGTCTATGTCACGAGGGACCACAATGGAAACAGTTGGGACGGCTGTAGACCTATACTGGGGCTCCGGCTCACTTCTAACCAGCTTAAGGGACCTTGCGTAAGTCATGCAAACTTTCTGAGTCTCAGCTTCCTCCACGATTCAGTGGGATAATCAGAGGATTGAGGGGCAACCTGAGATTACGGATGAGAGGGTTCACGGAATTCCTCCACCCCCAGCCCGCCATCACAACCTCTTCTCCTCTGATGGCCTAGGATCAGTCCTGCCACGGCTCACCCAGCAGGTCCTGGTTGCTCTTTACTTTGATGCGAGGCATCATCAGGTGAGTAGGATGGAACTTGGCTGACTCCAGCTTCCTCATGATGGCCTTGAAGACCGGGGGGCTGAGAGCCTGCTCCATGTCTTCAAGACGGTGTTTCAAGGTCTGGGGCACCAGGATCACAAAGCTCAGGTTGTGGGACAGCTGCAGACGGCCCACCTGGAGAGTAAGACAAGCACCTTGTCAGTCTTCCTACCCCAGCTCTCTCCTGGCTCCTACCCTCTGTGCCCCGAGGCTGGTCTTCAGTCCGCTGCTACAGTCTGTACTATTTCAACAAGCAGCGGCCATAACTAGGTTCCCAGGCTTTGCCATGAGAGGAGGATGCCAGCTGGGTGAACAGTGCTGGTCTAACCCTGTGCTGGTGAGAGGCAGAGGAATGAGCACAAGTTTTTTTTTTTTTTTTTTTTTTTTTTTTTGCGGTACGCGGGCCTCTCACTGCTGTGGCGGAGCACAGGCTCCGGACGCGCAGGCTCAGCGGCCACGGCTCACGGGCCCAGCCGCACCGCGCCATGTGGGATCTTCCCGGACCGGGGCACGAACCTGCATCCCCTGCCTCGGCAGGCGGACTCTCAACCACTGCGCCACCAGGGAAGTCCGAGCACGAGTTTTGATCACACAGGCTGAGGATCACATCCTGACTCTACTGCTGAGTAACTATGAACTACAGGCAAGCAGTTTGATCTCTCTGAGCCCAGTTCCTTTCAAGTATGTTGTGCATAAAGTATATAATGTACATAATGTACCACCACAGTCATCAGGTTCGTCCTTTCAAAGACTTCTGATGGCTTTTCACTGCCTACGAGATTAAGTATAAACTCTTGGTCTGGCATTCAAGATTGGGTACAAGCTGATCCTAGCCTACCTTTTCAGTTAGTTTCACTAGAAGGACTTACAACTGATGGCCAGATAGAAGTATGAGAGAAATGCAGGACCCACAAGTCCAATACAGGGGTGTTCTCAGCTCAGGGCAAATTTGCCCCCAGTGGACATCTGGCAATGTTTGCAGCTGGCAGAAACAGGAGCTCACAGTGCTACTGGCATCTAGTGGGTAGGAGCCAGGGATGCTGCTAAATCCTACAATGCCAGGGACAGCATCTTATAATGAAGAATCATCGAACCCAAAATGTCAATAGTGCCAGGACTGAGAAACTAATAGGATATAAGAGATTATTACTGAAATGGCATTATGGTTGAGGTTGAGAGATGGACAAGAATAATCTAGAATGCAGAATTCAATTGGGCAATGAAGAAATTAACTGAAAACAATCTATTGTTGGAATTGAAAAAATGGTCCACAGGAAGCAGGTTGTACACTGATTTATCACCTGAAGAGCATGGACATGGGGATACCTGTTGACAGAGGCTCTAGACAGGGTACACTCATCTGGCAGTACACACCCTTCATGTCCTGTGTACAGACCTTGCCTCTGTGACCAAAAAATTACCACACTGTGGTCTTGAATTTTCAAGCCAACAACCTCAGCATACCTGGGTTGGTAAACCTAACCCCCTTCATTGGGTAAATACTCTTTAAATCCCAGGAAAATTTAGAATGAAGTATGGGAATAACAAAATAAGCCAACTCTGTAGTATTAACACCAGGTGATAAGTTCAGAGCAATCTGTGTTTGCTATTTAAAATAGCGTTTATAATTTTTAAGAGAATCAGACACGCTAGTTTTATGCTTTTGAACAAAAAGGTGTGGGATGATTTCATTTGGTTTGAGAATGACGTTGAGATGTTGACTGAAAGTTGATTTACTCTTCAGATTGAATTTTCAATTCACAAGTGGGCTTTAGGTGCTAGCAAGATATGGCCAAGCAGGGCTGTAATTCTGTTCTGTCAGGTATCTGACATGCTAAAAGAGAAAATCACGTATATCAAATGTATGAAGTATTTATAAAGTATACACATAAGCGCAAAATGCTTAGGGGAATATTAATTAACCATATTTGTAAATGAAACAAATGGTTTAAAGGAGTTTAATCTGTTCAAAATAGCTTAATTGAAGAACAAATGAAAGTTCGTGTTTTATATAAATATTATGATTAATAATGTAGCAAATTCAGCTAAAAATTTAAAGACTTAAGTAAAACTTTGATTTTGCATTTATAACATGAATATATTAAATCAAGTATTTGTTTAAAACCCACGAAACTGTAAGGAGTGGGGTTTTTTTGCATGAAACTCCTTCTTTGCCATTAAAAAACCCTCACATTGGGGCTTCCCTGGTGGCGCAGTGGTTGAGAATCTGCCTGCCAATGCAGGGGACACGGGTTCGAGCCCTGGTCCGGGAAGATCCAACATGCCGCGGAGCAACTAGGCCCATGAGCCACAACTACTGAGCCTGCGCGTCTGGAGCCCGTGCTCCGCAACAAGAGAGGCTGCGATAGTGAGAGGCCTGCGCACCGTGATGAAGAGTGGCCCCTGCTTGCCGCAACTAGAGAAAGCCCTCGCACAGAAACGAAGACCCAACACAGCAAAAATAAATAAAGAAATAAATAAATTAAAAAAAACAAAAAAACTCTTACGTTGATATTCTCCCCCATATACTCTGAGTTCGAGTGATGCCCTGAAGCGGCCATATGTATTCAGTCTTCTCTGCCTTATGCATGTATTCTGGTTCTGTTAAATAGCTGGGAATGTTCAAAGCCATTGGATAGGGACGGATGGATGGAAGGGTAGAAAAGTGCATGAATGGTTAAGAGTGGTCAAAAGTACCCACCTCTGTGACGTCTTCCTAGCCATTCATACTAAGGGAGTTGCTCCCTTTCGCATCTTCCATTGAATTCATTCATTTATTCAGCAGACATAAGGAGCACTTATTATATGTGGTATTGTTCTAGGCCCTCAGATATAGTAGGCAAAAAGAAAGGTAAGGTCTCTGATCCCAAGGAAAGAGACTATCTCAGGGAGATAGATAATACTGCAATCAAATAAGCAAGTAAACAACATAATTCAGATAGTGATAAGTACCATGGATATAATAAAACAGGATGGGCTTCCCTGGTGGCTCAGTGGTTGAGGGTCCGCCTGCTGATGCAGGGGACACGGGTTCGTGCCCCGGTCCGGGAAGATCCCACATGCCGCGGAGCGGCTGGGCCCGTGAGCCATGGCCGCTGGGCCTGCGCGTCCGGAGCCTGTGCTCCGCAACAGGAGAGGCCACAGCAGTGAGAGGCACGCGTACCACAAAAAAAATTAAAAAAAACAAAAACAAAAACAGGATGATGTTACAGGGTGAGGAAGAGGTACTTTAAGGAGGGGGAAGGCGTCTCCACCAAGGTGGCCTTTTAGCTGATGCCAGATGAGCAGAAGGAACAAGTTATGTGAAAAGCTGAGTG
>NW_020173674.1:11662437-11671525 GCF_003031525.2 Neophocaena asiaeorientalis asiaeorientalis
TTTTTTTTTTTTTTTTTTTTTTTGCGGTACGCGGGCCTCTCACTGCTGTGGCGGAGCACAGGCTCCGGACGCGCAGGCTCAGCGGCCACGGCTCACGGGCCCAGCCGCACCGCGCCATGTGGGATCTTCCCGGACCGGGGCACGAACCTGCATCCCCTGCCTCGGCAGGCGGACTCTCAACCACTGCGCCACCAGGGAAGTCCGAGCACGAGTTTTGATCACACAGGCTGAGGATCACATCCTGACTCTACTGCTGAGTAACTATGAACTACAGGCAAGCAGTTTGATCTCTCTGAGCCCAGTTCCTTTCAAGTATGTTGTGCATAAAGTATATAATGTACATAATGTACCACCACAGTCATCAGGTTCGTCCTTTCAAAGACTTCTGATGGCTTTTCACTGCCTACGAGATTAAGTATAAACTCTTGGTCTGGCATTCAAGATTGGGTACAAGCTGATCCTAGCCTACCTTTTCAGTTAGTTTCACTAGAAGGACTTACAACTGATGGCCAGATAGAAGTATGAGAGAAATGCAGGACCCACAAGTCCAATACAGGGGTGTTCTCAGCTCAGGGCAAATTTGCCCCCAGTGGACATCTGGCAATGTTTGCAGCTGGCAGAAACAGGAGCTCACAGTGCTACTGGCATCTAGTGGGTAGGAGCCAGGGATGCTGCTAAATCCTACAATGCCAGGGACAGCATCTTATAATGAAGAATCATCGAACCCAAAATGTCAATAGTGCCAGGACTGAGAAACTAATAGGATATAAGAGATTATTACTGAAATGGCATTATGGTTGAGGTTGAGAGATGGACAAGAATAATCTAGAATGCAGAATTCAATTGGGCAATGAAGAAATTAACTGAAAACAATCTATTGTTGGAATTGAAAAAATGGTCCACAGGAAGCAGGTTGTACACTGATTTATCACCTGAAGAGCATGGACATGGGGATACCTGTTGACAGAGGCTCTAGACAGGGTACACTCATCTGGCAGTACACACCCTTCATGTCCTGTGTACAGACCTTGCCTCTGTGACCAAAAAATTACCACACTGTGGTCTTGAATTTTCAAGCCAACAACCTCAGCATACCTGGGTTGGTAAACCTAACCCCCTTCATTGGGTAAATACTCTTTAAATCCCAGGAAAATTTAGAATGAAGTATGGGAATAACAAAATAAGCCAACTCTGTAGTATTAACACCAGGTGATAAGTTCAGAGCAATCTGTGTTTGCTATTTAAAATAGCGTTTATAATTTTTAAGAGAATCAGACACGCTAGTTTTATGCTTTTGAACAAAAAGGTGTGGGATGATTTCATTTGGTTTGAGAATGACGTTGAGATGTTGACTGAAAGTTGATTTACTCTTCAGATTGAATTTTCAATTCACAAGTGGGCTTTAGGTGCTAGCAAGATATGGCCAAGCAGGGCTGTAATTCTGTTCTGTCAGGTATCTGACATGCTAAAAGAGAAAATCACGTATATCAAATGTATGAAGTATTTATAAAGTATACACATAAGCGCAAAATGCTTAGGGGAATATTAATTAACCATATTTGTAAATGAAACAAATGGTTTAAAGGAGTTTAATCTGTTCAAAATAGCTTAATTGAAGAACAAATGAAAGTTCGTGTTTTATATAAATATTATGATTAATAATGTAGCAAATTCAGCTAAAAATTTAAAGACTTAAGTAAAACTTTGATTTTGCATTTATAACATGAATATATTAAATCAAGTATTTGTTTAAAACCCACGAAACTGTAAGGAGTGGGGTTTTTTTGCATGAAACTCCTTCTTTGCCATTAAAAAACCCTCACATTGGGGCTTCCCTGGTGGCGCAGTGGTTGAGAATCTGCCTGCCAATGCAGGGGACACGGGTTCGAGCCCTGGTCCGGGAAGATCCAACATGCCGCGGAGCAACTAGGCCCATGAGCCACAACTACTGAGCCTGCGCGTCTGGAGCCCGTGCTCCGCAACAAGAGAGGCTGCGATAGTGAGAGGCCTGCGCACCGTGATGAAGAGTGGCCCCTGCTTGCCGCAACTAGAGAAAGCCCTCGCACAGAAACGAAGACCCAACACAGCAAAAATAAATAAAGAAATAAATAAATTAAAAAAAACAAAAAAACTCTTACGTTGATATTCTCCCCCATATACTCTGAGTTCGAGTGATGCCCTGAAGCGGCCATATGTATTCAGTCTTCTCTGCCTTATGCATGTATTCTGGTTCTGTTAAATAGCTGGGAATGTTCAAAGCCATTGGATAGGGACGGATGGATGGAAGGGTAGAAAAGTGCATGAATGGTTAAGAGTGGTCAAAAGTACCCACCTCTGTGACGTCTTCCTAGCCATTCATACTAAGGGAGTTGCTCCCTTTCGCATCTTCCATTGAATTCATTCATTTATTCAGCAGACATAAGGAGCACTTATTATATGTGGTATTGTTCTAGGCCCTCAGATATAGTAGGCAAAAAGAAAGGTAAGGTCTCTGATCCCAAGGAAAGAGACTATCTCAGGGAGATAGATAATACTGCAATCAAATAAGCAAGTAAACAACATAATTCAGATAGTGATAAGTACCATGGATATAATAAAACAGGATGGGCTTCCCTGGTGGCTCAGTGGTTGAGGGTCCGCCTGCTGATGCAGGGGACACGGGTTCGTGCCCCGGTCCGGGAAGATCCCACATGCCGCGGAGCGGCTGGGCCCGTGAGCCATGGCCGCTGGGCCTGCGCGTCCGGAGCCTGTGCTCCGCAACAGGAGAGGCCACAGCAGTGAGAGGCACGCGTACCACAAAAAAAATTAAAAAAAACAAAAACAAAAACAGGATGATGTTACAGGGTGAGGAAGAGGTACTTTAAGGAGGGGGAAGGCGTCTCCACCAAGGTGGCCTTTTAGCTGATGCCAGATGAGCAGAAGGAACAAGTTATGTGAAAAGCTGAGTGAAGAGCGTCCAGGCAGAGGGAAAAGCTAGGGAAAGCTCCCGAGGTGGAAACAAGCCTGGCATGTTCCAGAACAGATCCTCTATTTCTCAGACTGGTACCAAGCCACTGGGTATCTCCCATTGTTTGCTGTCTCATAGTTCTGTGTCTTGCTGTCCTAACAAGGCAGAAATATCTGGTCATCGGGCATGAGAGAGTTTACTAACTAGAATCTTCTGGGCTCCATGTTCTCTCTTCCCTCCCTCCTCATCCACTGAAATCATACTGTTCAATTTCTGCTAAGGAACTTAAGCCATTTAATACATGCACACACATGAACTTACCACATACATGAATGCATGGATATACCTAGACATGTGTACACATACAGATGCATGCCGTACACATGTACACACACAGAGGACTTACTAAGCCAGCAGGGCCTACTGGTGGGTAGACTGGAAAGAGAAACAGAGGCACAGAATAGGAACACGACTCACTTTCTGCCATTCAATGCAGTAGAGATGCATGAAGAAATTTTAGAATCCTGCTTTCCAACCTCAAATATATAATGCCTGCCTCGGCCAAGGCTGGAGAGGGGGAGAAGGAGAAAAGATAGGGTGGAAATAGAGTCAGAAGCAGTTGAAATGATGAATTAAAGGTAAGGTTATGCCCCACACCGATGGAGCCACAGCAGGAAAGTCAGGATACGCAAGAGGCTCTGAAACAGGAGTGCGAAGGGCCAAGAACTTACCTTGGCCTTCAAAGTCGGGTCTGTGAAATGGGCCACAGGGTACTTCTTGCTATTCATCATGGGCACTTTTATCACAGAGGATCTGCCGTAAAAGCCCTTCATATTTGTTCTGCTGTGGTTAAATGTTATCTTCCACTTGGCTAGAGGGAAGAGCGGGGGAAGGGTTACTCTAATGCAGGTGGGGAGAGGATGAAGCGGAGTTAAAGGTTCTGTTAGCAAGGGGTGGGGCAGGTACCATGGGATCCAGTCGTGGAACTTGGGGTTGAGTGGGTTTTAAGCCAGGAGGAGAAGGCGGAACTCAGGACGGGAAGACACCCTGGTCCAGGGCCCCCTTACCACTCAGGTAGATAGCGTTGAGAAGGACCAGGCGGAAGTCATCGGGCAGGCTGTCTAGCAGTTGCTTGATCTTCTGGTTGGTCTTCTTGGCCACCCAGGTGTTGATGACCTCCAAGTTGACTTTACTGTCATTTGCCAGGGCTTGGGGGCTGTTGCCATACAGGCTCCGAGAGGCATTCGCAAAGGTGTCCCTTATAGCCAGGTCTGGCAGCGGAAGCAGGTTGAGAGAGGGAGGCATGAGATCCCGGAACACTCTCTCCCCTTTCAAGAGCAGGCTTGGAGAGGGAGCTTGTTTCCCATCACTCTTTCTGCTCCAATGGACATACTACGTCGGAGCAGGGGTCCAGCCCAGTCCTCTTACTGATGTGCTCAGTGAGACCCAGAGAAGGCAAATCCTGCGCTAAGAGCCGAAGAACTCATCCCAGGCTTTAACTGCCTCTATCTGCCATGGGACCACGGCTTGGCAAGGTAACTCTTTGAGATCTTAACTTCCATTTGCCTGTATCTTCCCTCTTTTCTTCCCTTAATTCAACAGGGAACAGACTCTGCTTTTCAGCCTCACTGGAAGGTGTGTGACAAGACTTCCTGGGTTTTGCTCTCCAAAGCCCAGGTCCACTAAAGAAAAAAAGTGTTTGAAAGAGAAATTTTTCCTGGACTAAATAGATAATATTGAATGCAGCTGTATTTTCCACCAACCTAGCAAGACAGAGGATAAATCTGATTTATAGCAAATAAGTAAATGCAACATTTCTTGAATCCCTCTAAGCCATATTTTTCCCATCTCTAAAAAGAGGGTTTTGGGGTTTTTTTTTTAGATAATGGTGTGATAGGTGAGTTTTCTTTCTTCTTTTTTCTTTCCTATATGTTCTCAGGTTATTTTTCTGTTTGTTGTATTTTTTTTTTTTTGGCCACGCCGAGCGGCATGCGGGACCTTAGTTCCCCGACCAGGGATCGAACCCATGCCCCCTGCAGTGGAAGCACAGAGTCCTAACCACTGGACCACCAGGGAATTCCAATATTTTCTCAGTTTTCTACAATGAATGAGCATTGCTTTTATAGTAAAAAAAAAAAATAAAAGACAGGGAAATTTTTTTCCTTATTCAAAGAGGAAAATCACACTAAATTTGTAATTTTTAAGCTCAGCAGAACTGAGGTTTCAAATATAGTCATGTCTGAAGCCCACAATACAAAAGGGCTCTGGTTGAGGCTGGTGGGAGTTCAAAGCCCACCTGGCTTCATCTCCCTCTCACAGGAAGTGACACCTCACTTCCCACTCAGCCTCCCTAACTCCTTACTCCCACCAGGACTTCTGCAGCAGCTCTGCAGAACCCTAGGGCTCTGGGGAGCAAAATTTGAAAGAACTGCATTAGGTCATTTTGGAAGCTTATTGCTCTGATTACCTACCTAATAATGTAATATACATAAATGACAACAAAGTCACATAACACGAAAGTACAAAGAATAGGAGTCCCAAGACCCCCTGACCCAGATTAACAAACTTTTCTTTGCGGCCTTGCAGCTTGCAGGATCTTAGTTCCCCAACCAGGGATTGAACCCGTGACCACAGCAGTGAAAGACGAGAGTCTTAACCACTGGACCACCAGATCGACAGGCATTTTTTGTCTATTTTATGTCTAAAGCTCTCCAGCCCTCTCTATTACTGAATGCAGAAGGCTACTCTTTTTTTTTTTTTTAAAGAAGATGTTGGGGGTAGGAGTTTATTAATTAATTAATTTATTTTTGCTGTGTTGGGTCTTCATTTCTGTGCGAGGGCTTTCTCTAGTTGTGGCAAGCGGGGCCACTCTTCATCGCGGCAGAAAGCTATTCTTACTTTAGATGGAGTTGATGAATGCAGATGACTTGTCCAAGGTCTCACCAGGGGACCTATCCAGCTCCCAGGAGCCACCTGATATTTCTGAGGCCCCAACCTGCTCTGCATTCTGTCCCCCTGTTCTAGTTCTAACATTCCCTCTGTCCTCTCTTTCCCCAGTGCTGGGTCTCCATCAAAATCCTGAGGACCCAGCTCAGCACCTGCCATCCTTCCCCGGGGAACTCACCTGGGCTGTGGAAGATTTGAGAGACTGTGGTAAAGCCTTTGGACCTGGAGGCCTTCAGGGCCTGGTGGACACAGGTAAAGTCTTTGGGGTAAGAGAGGAGTCGCTCCAGGCTTTCCTTGGTTTCTCCTCTAGCTCCTACAACAAACAGCAGAGACAAGGGGCAACTGCAGGAGGAGTGGAAAACCACCGTTGGGGACCAGGGTTGAGGGGCCAGGCTGCAATGGGGGGAACCCCATATCATCAGAGCCAGAAGTGTTTGGGAAGATAATACATGTCAGAAAGAGAAGGGTGGGGGAATTATGAATAATCACAGGATTTTCTAGGGCTTTGAATACTTTCTTCCTCCGTTTTCCTACCTAACTTTAATACCACTCATCATCCAAAGCCTGGTCCAATCGCTGCCTATTCCACATGACCTATTATTTAGTTGGTTCAGGTTTACAAAGGTTCGCCTTATAGGCAGGGACACTAGATCATGGTTAAGAAGAGACGTCAGGAAATCGTAAAAGAGGATGCATGTTCAATACCCTTTCCGTTTTTCATTATTGAATACTTATTGTACACATCTTCTGCGCAGTAATAGATAAAATGTATCGAGCACTTACTTCATTCCAGGCATCATAAGTGCTTCTCCCATATTATCTCATTGAATCTTCACCATAACCCTTTTACGTAAGGACAGTTCCTATCCCCGTTACACAGATGAGAAAACTGAGGTTTAAGAGAGTAAGTAATCTACTCATTTTAAGATCACAGGGTTAATAATTGGAGGATGGAGAAAAGATTCAAGCCATATCTTTTGGGCAATAAAAAAATTAACTGAAACCAAGCAGTTGAAATGTGCCTCCCAGGGGACATTTGGCCACATGTGGAGACATTTTGGCTGTCATAACTCGGGGGCGGGGTGCTACTGGCATCCAGTGGGTACAGGCTAGGGATGTTAGGATTCTGGGACTACAGAAGAAAGGTTCTTATGTGCTCACTGTATTGTCTCTAGTAGCCTTCCTGGAATTCCCCCTTGGAGTGACAGCTGTTTCCACTGCTGTAGCACTTTGTTGGTGCCATTCCTAGGGTAATTACCCCAGGGGACTTGATTGTGGTCTCTCAGGAAAGCAGACGAATTAACATTTTTTGACCTCCTACCACATCAGGCACTGGGCTATCTGCTTTATTTTTTTTAGGTCACTACAACCATTTCCATTTTACACAGAAGGACTCAGGCTCAGAGAAGTTAACTGATCTGCCCAAGGTCACACAGCTAAGAAGCAGCATTATCATGATTCTACTCTGCATCTCTCTCTTATCATTCATCTTCCTTACGGCCTTACCTTGAACCACGATTGGTGGCTCAGACCTTATTTTATATGCCCTTGTACAGTCCATAGGATTTTATAAGCAACAGTGCCTATTACATCATTGTTAAATGAAAGAAAGTTCCAGAATGAAAAGATTCCCCTCCCTCACCCCCAATGTGGCCCATTTTTACAGCTTCCTTCCAGAGGCATAGATAGCTGTGTATGTATCTGGATACGTACCCCCCTCATGCGAACATCTAACACATAACCTGGAGAGAACTCAGTCAGGTTCTTACCGAGCAGGACTTGAGTGAGGAGGCTGGCGATGCTGAACGGGGAAAAGACAATGTTGGTCTCCTCCTTCTTCATTACTGAGAAAGTGTGGTAGAGATTCAGGGAGAAATCTGTCAAAGCCTCCCCCAGCACGGCCTCTGCTGAATGACTCTCCAAGTCAGAGCAGGAGGTGACAGGCGCTGGGCAGAAGGGCTTAGTCCTGGCCTGGGTTGTTGGTTGGATGGGTTGACTGGTGGACTGGTTGAAGGGCTGGGTGGTGGACTGGTTGAAGGGCTGGGTGGTATTGACTGTTTCGATGGTCAAGTTGGTTTTCAGCAGCGTGGAAGAGCCCTCGGTGTCTTTAATGGATACATTGTTGGGAATATCTCCTTTGGGGATATCTCCTTCACTTTCCCCTCCTTGTAAGCTCTCTGGATCCACGGGGCTGATACCAATCAGATTTGAGGAGGCTCTATCCTGTGGTTCAAGAGACTTTCTTTCTTTTATTATGAGGCACAGTCCCCTTCAAACACTCAAAGCAAGAAGAGAAGGTGGGCTACCAGAGAATTATTCCTGGGAAAGCCTGGTGGCAGAGGGGCCTGCCCTGGAGCCACCACCAGTAATTCCTTCAGAGAAAGCGTGTATTATCCCATTTCACTGGTAAAAGAAACTGATGCTGAGACAAATTAAGTAACTAGCCCAGGGTCTCAAGGGAAGTGGAAGGAAAAACTAGGAGTCAAACTTGGGTCTGATTCCAGATCCTTGATCACTACCACATCATCTGATACATCTCGAAGGGCACTGCCAGTGTCCACTTCACACACATACACTGAACGCACACGCCAAAGTTAGGCACCCACCTTTGTCCTGGGCTCATCCCTTATCCCTGACCTCCCAGACCACGGCGGAGAGCCTAGGTCTCGGCAGCCCGACCTCCCACACCACGGCGGAGAGCCTAGGTCTCGGCAGCCCAACCTCCATTCCGCAGCTCAGTTTTCCTCAACAACCCCTTGCTTTTAATATCGCAAAATGCTGCCCATCTCCTTCCCCTCTTTGATCCTTCTGCTTTGTTCTCCACTTCGTAAATCAGGACAGGTAGCCTCGGAGAAGTGACTGGCTCAAGGCCACCGCAGCTGGTACCGTAGCGAGTCAGGATTAGACCCTGCATGGGTCTGAATCCCGCTCTTCCCATGCTCTGTACGAACTCCGGCGCTAGGATCACACTTGCTGAGTCCAAGAGGAGCTCTCCTCATTCTCCGGAGCCTGAAGGGTTAATCCTCAGCAACCCCCCGCCCCTCCCCCACCTCACGAAGGGGTCACTCACCCCAGCCAGCAGCAGCAGCAGGAGGGTCAGCGGGGTCAGCCTGGAGGCCATCTGGGCGGCGACGTCAGCCCAGACCTGCAGAGCCAGCCACCGTCGTCGGTGCCAGCTCCGAGCCTCGGGCCTAG
>NW_020173674.1:11671624-11744847 GCF_003031525.2 Neophocaena asiaeorientalis asiaeorientalis
AAGTGGATAGTCACACACCGTCGGGGCGGGTGGAGGGGCGGCGTGGGGGCGGGTGTTCGGTCTTAGCTATTGGCTGGCCCAGGACACTGCCCAGTTACAAATTAAGGCTGATTGATCGCTGGTGTGATTTCCAGTAAATCAGGATGGGACGGATACTGCTTCGTAAGCCAGGCGGGGAATTTAGCCCAAAGCCCCTTGGGAGCCGGGGGTGGGGAAGCTTGGGTGCAGCTCTCAGCTGTACACGACCAAGCCTCCTCCTGCATCTTTATGGGTCATGATAGAAACAGCACAGACACAAAATGTTCTCCACAGTTCACAAGCAACCAGCTTTCCCGGAATTGCTCATCTCAGTGGATCCTCAAAGTAACCCTTTGGAAATAGGCCCGATTGTGCCCATTTGATAGTTAAGAGCCTTAAGTGGCTGGCTCACTTGGAGAGCCCTCACTTGAAAATAAGGCTGGACTGGACCTTCTGAGGTCCTAACCTCACCCCCACTCTCCTCCGTGGGTGTTCTGCTTCTCCTCTTGGAAACCCGGAGTTCTTCCATTCTGTAACAGACAAGGAATCTGAAGCACCCAGTCCAGCGAGCATTCACCTTAAGTGAAAAACACAAAGCTGGGCTATGTGTGTTGAGGGTGGGAGAGAGTGGCCTGGGAGCCAACAGACCTGGCTGTGAGACCTGGCTTGCTGTGTGACCCTGGCAAGTTGTTTTCCCTCTCAGCACCTAGCTCCCCTCTCATCGTTGCCAGATAAAATACAGGAAGTCCAGTTAAATTTGAATTTCAGATAAACGAAAAAAAGTTTATTTGGAAATAAGCCCCACACAATATGGGGCCTACTTATACTAAAAAAAATAGTTTTTGGTCTTTTATCTGAAATTCAGATTTAACTAGACATTCTGTGTCTTATTTGCTAAATCTGGCAACCCTACCTCTGCAAAACAAGGTGGTCTCTGATGACCTGATACAGCTCTGATGTTCTATGATCACCTCACTGCTGGGCCTGTCCTATTTGGCACGTTCTGGAAAGTTGGCTGCTAGCGCCAGAACTGCTACTCTAAGGGGTTGACCAAGGACAGAAACGAGAGAGAATATTTGTGTGGTTCCTTGGGGGTGGGAAGGGGTGTCTTTAGAAAAGACAAATACACCAGCTTTGCAGGTACTTCATTCCCTGCAACCACTGGGGAACCTCCAAAGTCATGGGGAAGTTCCTTCACATCAGTGCCATGGTTGAAACAGCTGCGCACACAGTGCCACTTCTCCATCCCCAGCGCCCAAGGTGGGGCCTTCGAACTTGTGGGTCAGCCAAACAAAAAGAAGATGATGGAAATCAACCTCATTCATCCTTTCATTAATTCTCATGACACCAGTAAAGTGGGTGCTAATATTAATCCCACCTGAAATCAAATTTTTAAAATATAAGACTCACTCAGAAATTATTTGATTCATCCAACATCACACAGCTAGTAAGTGACAGAGCCAGGATGTGGACCACATCTCTCTGAGCCCGAAATCCTGTATCAACAGGATTTATATATGGCCTCCTGGCACGTGCCAGGAGCTAGCCTAAAGCCAGCAGCAGAGTGAACATCCTGTGTCCGGCTGCAGGACTGTGGTGCTCCGTGGACCAGAGTCTCAGCATGGACCAGGACCAGTGGAGAGGTCTTCCCGACCTCCTTAAGGCATCTCAGCTCTCTGGCCAAAGCCATCTCTTCTGGACATTTAGAGGGTGTCTCTGCTTTGTGGATACTGTCCTGCCTGATGAAACTGGAGCGAAGGTGAAGCCCTTCCTCAAGGTGAATGGCCTGAGGTTGACTTAATCAGGTGTTTGCACGATTTCTCCTTGGTGTGGACGATCCGATAGTCAATCAGCTTAGGGTTGTGAATTCAGTCCTTTCCCCACCATTGGGGGCAGGTCCTGGGCTTCTCTGCCATTAGAACCTTCCCTTCCAATGGGTGAGGAGGGATAAGCCCACAGGAAGCTCTTTCTCCGTGTCATATGTGTACATGACTTTTCCCAGGGGTTCCTGGTGGTGGATGAGTTCTCACTAAAGCTCTTTCTGTACTCAGAGAGGTTTTTTTTTTTTAGATGTTGGGGGTAGGAGTTTATTAATTAATTAATTAATTTTTGCTGTGTTGGGTCTTTGTTTCTGGGGAGGGCCTTCTCTATTGCAGCAAGCGGGGGCCACTCTTCATCGCGGTGCATGGGCCTCTCACTGTCGCGGCCTCCCTTGTTGCGGAGCACGGGCTCCAGACGTGCAGGCTCACTAGTTGTGGCTCATGGGCCTAGTTCCTCCATGGCATGTGGGATCCTCCCAGACCAGGGCTCGAACCCGTGTCCTCTGCATTAGCAGGCAGATTCTCAACCACTGTGCCACCAGGGAAGCCCTGTACTCAGAGCGTTTTATCAGGTTTTTCCTCTTGGGTGAGTCCTCAGATACAGAAGGTACAAATTGCTGTGGGTGAAACGCTTTCTCAAAATGTGTACACCTGTAGTTTCTCCTCTGAAAAAAATTGCCCCAACCTTGGAAATTGGGCAGAAGAATTAGGGTCACCAGATTCTCAGAAGACAGAGAATCATTTGGGTGATTATTTCCTCATTTCTCTCACAGATAGCGCACAACTAGTACCACTATAGATGCAGAGAGAGGTTGAATGATTACGTACAAAGAATGTCTTGGGCAATAGGGCTCAATCCTCTCTTCAGAACCCTGGCTGAGGAATACCATTCGAGGAGAATAAAATTTTCTTTGATTTCTTATTTACTATAGATGAGCGCCCAGAATCTGTAATGTCAGATGTTGACCTGCCAAAAAGGAAAAGATGCAAATATTTTTTGTCTGGGAGAGATGAGAGTGAAGTGGAAACATCTCTTCTGATTAGCCCTACCAGGTAGACCAGGTGCACAAATTCACCTACGACGTGTGTGACATGAGCCAACCATTTCTCTTATGTACGCACAGCAACACACCACCTACTCGACTACACACACACACACACACACACACATAACATCAAAGATCGGAATGGTAGTTACTAGGGATGGGTCGCGGGTAGGGATGGGGAATTATTGATCAATATACATAAAGCTTTGGTTAGGGACTTCCCTGGTGGCACAGTGGGTAAGACTCCATGCTCCCAATGTAGGGAGCCTGAGTTCGATCCCTGGCCGGGGAACTAGATCCTACATGCATGCCGCAACTAAGACCCGGTGCAACCAAATAAATAAATATTAAAAAAAAAAAGCTTTGGTTAAGTAAGATGAACAAGCTCTAGAGACCTGCTATACAACATTGTACCTATAGCCCACACCAACGTACACTTAAAATTTAAGAGGATAGACCTCATGTTAAGTGTTATCACGATAAAATAAAATAAAATAACCCTCGATTTTCATCTTCCTGTCAGTCTACCGGTAGGAGGTAGTGGGGTGTGAGAGACAAAGACCTGGATTAGATCCAAATAATTATTGAGAAACAAACACCCAAACCCCAGACTCACAACCTATTTGAAGGCCCTGGAAGGCCAAAGAATACAAAGCTTTTCTGGGTAGAACAGAAACAGATGATGACTCCTAATGGGTGTCCTAAATGGGCTCCTTTCTTTCTTCCTTCCTTTCTTTTTAAAATACTTATTTATTTTAGCTGCGCCAGGTCTTAGTTGAGGCATGCAGGATCTTTAGTTGTGGCATGCGTGCGGGATTCTAGTTCTCCTACCAGGAATCGAACCCGGACCCACTGCATTGGGAGCAAGGAGTCTTATTCACTGGATCACCAGAAAAGTTCCTCGTTTATTTCTTTCTAAGGAAATTTTATATCATGTTTTCAAAGTTATCACTACAATGTCACATGTGTACTTTGTAAAAATTTTCAAACAATCCAGACATTTATAAAATGAAGAGTTATTCCAGACACAGCTGCTGGTAACAGTTGCAAGTGTATTCTTCAAGACCCTCCTCTCTATTTATGAAGTTATATCCACCTCTCCTGCACACGTAATTATTACTCTTCCGTAACTTCTTTTCTCACTTGAGTGTCACGGACATGGTTCCATGTCGTTGCAGGCAGCTGTACCTCATTCTTCCCTACAGCTGCCTAGTATTCTACTGTGTGGATGTATCATAAACTATGTCTTTGATCTCACACTGAGAGGCATTTGGGTCGATTCCCAGGCCCCCAATTGCATTCTGGTTCCAGAAGGCTCCCTCTCTCCTGCCCATTTTTACTCTTTTACTCAGCAGCTTACCTGGCTTCTCTGCCACAATCCTGCCTGTAACCTTTGGCTCCAGTTCTCTGTTGCCACCTTTTTGGATAGAAAACCCAGGTTTGGACAATTTACTCAGCTGTGAATTTGGTTCCTTTCATATTATGATTTATTTATTCCTTCCTTCCTTCCTTCCTTCCTTTCTTTCTTTCTTTCCTTCCTTCTTTCTCTTTCCTTCCTTTCTCTTTTGCAGCATCTGGGATCTTAGTTCCCTGACCAGGGATCAAACCTGCATCCTCTGCATTGGAAGTGCAGAGTCTTAACCACTGGACCGCCACCGCCAGGGAAGTCCTCAGATTATGATTTCTTGTTTTGACCTGCTGCTTCTGCTTCCCTGCACTGCTCCTGAGGATAAAAGTGCCCGCCCCAGTTCCAGGAAAGCCAGCTCACCTGCTCCGTCCCTCATTCATCCATGCCTGACAAGGGGACAGGAAGCCAACATCCTAGCACTGCCCTCTTTGGACATGCAGCCCACGTGGTCACCTATCCAACTGAGGACTTTTCTATGCTCCACCCTCTAATATGTAATTACCCTTGCCCTACAAACCATGTAAGTATCTTTCATCATCCAACTATTTATCTGCTACAAATGATAGTTTTTTCATCTGGAAGAGGGGCTGCACATCCCCCCACCCCCACCCAGGGCCGTGTGTGATTAGATGCAGTGCAGAAAGGGGAAAGGGTATATGCCTCTGAGTCACACTGACTTGGAGTCAAATCCTGTTTCTCTACTTATTAACTGTCCGGGGGGAACTTAATGTCTCTGAGGAGTCATAGTTTCAGAATCTAATATGGGGTTGTGCTGTCTCCCCTACAGGGCCATTCTGAGGATTAAGTAAGGCAGGTGAAAAGTACGTAAAATGTGCTTGAAAAGGTAGCAGTTTTTGAGTGGTGATGACTAATTTCCCATAAATTCCAGAAAAAGGAATCATTTTTGTTTCCCGTTAGAGTGGTCATAAATTGCGCGTTCACGAATGGAGTTTTCCGTCAAGGTGGGTGTTCGTTCTTGGGCAAATCATCCTTGTAGGCCCACCTAGACGTTTCATTTCGTTTTCCGGTGAGACACATAATGCACAAGGAATCTGCCATGGCTGCCCAGTGTCTTTGTAACATTAAAAAAAAACAACAACTATAAAGAGTAATTCATAAAGAAAATTACATAAAATAAATGTACAATTTAACAAAATATTATACAGTTCATATCCATGTAACCACAACCCTGTTCAAAAAAATAGATTATTATTGTCAAGCCATAAGCAGCCACCGTTCACCTCTCAATCACAATTCTGTTTCCCTACAGGAAACCATGGTCTGAATGTTATAGTAATTACTTCCTTACCTTTCTTTATACATTTGCCACCTATGTCACTGTTCCTAAACAGTATCGTGGGCTTCCCTGGTGGTGCAGTGGTTGAGAGTCCACCTGCCGATGCAGGGGACACGGGTTCGTGCCCCGGTCCGGGAAGATCCCACATGCCGCGGAGCGGCTGGGCCCGTGAGCCATGGCCGCTGAGCCTGCGCGTCTGGGGCCTGTGCTCCGCAACGGGAGAGGCCACAACGGTGAGAGGCCCGCGTACCGCAAAAAAACCAATATCGTTAGTTTTGCCCATTTTGGAAGTTTATATAAATGAAGTCATGCAGTATGTATTCTTAAACATCTGGCTTCTCTCACTCAACATTACGCTTTTAAGATTTGTCCATATCAGTGCATGCAGCTGTGGTTTGTTCATTTTCAGTATTCTATAGAATTCCTTTATGTTCATATACCACAATTTTATCTTTTCTAGTATTGATGGACACTTGTTTCCAGTTTCAGGCTCTCCTGTGTAATGCATTTATGAATATACCTGTGCGTGTGGCCTGTTTCTCTAGGGCCGACGTTGCTGAGTTAAAAGATGTGAGCACCTTCAATTTTTCTACCACATCCAAAGTGATTTTACCAATTTAAACTTTCATAGCGGTTTATAAAACTGTTGTATTAGACCTTGTGATGGTTAATTTTACGTATCAAATTGGCTGGGCCATTGTGCCCAGGTATTTGGTCAAACATTATTCTGGATGTTTGGATGTTTCTGTTGAGGTTGGTTTTTTTTTCAGAAAAGATTAGCATTTAAGTCAGTGGACTTTGAGTAAAGCAGATCACCCCCATAATGTGGATGGGCCTCATCCAATCAGTTGGAGGTCTTAACTGAACATAGACTGACCACCGATAAACAAGAAGAAATTCTTCCAGCAGACAGCCTGTGGACTCTAACTGCGATTCTTCCCTGAGTCCAGCCTGCCAGCCTATCCCATCAGATTTGGGACTCACCAAGGCTCCACAATCATGTGAATCAATTTCTTTTTTTTTTTAATTAATTAATTTATTTATTTTTGGCTGCATTGGGTCTTCGTTGTGGTGCACCAGCTTCTCACTGCAGTGGCCTCTCTCGTTGCAGAGCACGGGCTCTAGGCTCACGAGCTTCAATAGTTATGGCACGCAGGCTCAGTAGTTGTGGCTCGCGGGCTCCAGAGCACAGGCTCAGCGGCCATGGCGCACGGGCTTAGTTGCTCCGCGGCATGTGGGATCTTCCAGAGCAGGGCTCAAACCCGTGTCCCCTGCATTGACAGGTGGATTCTCAACCACTGCACCACCAGGGAAGTCCCTGAATCAATTTCTTAAAATAAATTTCTCTCTCTCTCTCTCTCTCCCTATCTATCTATCAACATCCAAAATACATACATATATAGAGAATATATATATATATATATTTAATAAATTTATTTATTTGGCTGTGTTGGGTCTTCATTTCACTCATGGATAGCTTCATTTGTGTCATATTTTAGATTTCACATATAAGTGACAGCATATGGTACTTGCCTTTCTCTTTTTGACTTACTTCACTTAGTATTATAATCTCTAGTTGCATCCATGTTGCTGCAAATGGCGTTAGTTCATTCTTTTTTATGGTTGAGTAGTATTCCATCGTATATACATACCACATCTTCTTCGTCCATTCCTTTGTCGGTGGACACTTAGGTTGCTTCCATGTCTTGGCTATTGTGAACAGTGCTGCAATGAACGTAGGGGTGCATGTATCTTTTTGAATTATAGTTTTATCTGGATATATGCCCAGGAGTGGGATTGCTGGATCATATGGTGATTCTAGTTTCAGTTCTCTGAGGAGCCTCCATACTGCCTTCAACAGTGGCTGCACATCATGCTATTAATTTTTATGTCCTTGATCACTAATGAGACCATATGCACTTTTTCATGAGCATTGTCCGTTTGTGTTTTTTTCTTTGGTGGAATGTCTTGTGGCAGAAACCGATTGGCTGTTCATCAAAGTTGTTTCCTTTTTCTCCTGGCTGTACTGCTCGACTGCATTTCCCTGCTTCCCTTGCAGCTATGTGAGCCAGGTGGCTAAGATCTAGCTAAGGAAATGCTAGCAGAAGTGACATGAGCTATTTCTAGGCCTGGCCTTGAAAAATCCGCCACCCATGAAACTCTCCTTTCTCCCCCATCTGCTGGCTAGACGTTGATGTCCAGGGTGCCTTTGGAGGCCTCGTGATGAAGACAGCTGAGTGTCTGTCAGCCTGGGTACCCAAGTGACTTTGTGGCGCAGAGCCTCCTGTGGTCAAGAACATCAATTTCGGACCTCACCTAAGCAAAAAATAAACTACCACTTCTATTGTATAAAGCACTGAGATTTGGGGGTTGGTCGTCATAGCTGTTAGTCTACCTTTACTGATACTTGCTGATTTATCTATTGAGACTTTTAATTTAGGAGTTCCTTTTGGATATAAGTCTTTTGTCAGTTATCTGTGTTGCAAATATATTCTCTTCTGTGGTTCGTCTTTTCCTTCTATTAATGCTGTCTTTTGAAGAATAAAAACTATTCATTGTAATATGGTCAAATTTATCACTCTCTCCCATTATGATTAGCATGATTTTGCATTTGCTCATAAAATGTTTCCACGTGGGGTTAATAATATATTCTCTTGTTTTGTCATCCAAACTTTTTTTAGGTGGGGGAGCTTTCATATTTAAGTTTAGAATCACCTGGGACTCATTTTTTTGGTATGATGTGAAGTAGGTGTACAACTTGCTTGTTTTCCTGTGTGGATCTCAAATTGTGACAACATCACTTATAAATTTTGGTATCTGGTAGACCAAGTCCCCCCACTTTTTTCTACTCCAAGAGTGTCATTGCAGGGCTTCCCTGGTGGTTCAGTGGTTAAGAATCCGCCTGCCAATGCAGGGGACACGGGTTCAAGCCCTGGTCCAGGAAGTTCCCACATGCCGCGGAGCAACGAAGCCTGCACTCTAGAGCCCACGAGCCACAACTACGGAAGCCTGCATGCCTAGAGCCCATGCTCTGCAACAAGAAAAGGCACCACGATGAGAAGCCCACACACCGTAACGAAGAGTAGCCCCTGCTCAGCACAACTAGAGAAAGCCTGCACGCAGCAATGAAGACCCAATGCACTTTCTTGATCCCTGCATTTCTCTATGTATTTAGAATCCGTTCGTCATGTTCCACGAAAAAAACAAAAAAATCTGTTGCGATTTTTGACTGGTATTAATTTACATCTATAGATTATTTGGGAGGAGAATTGACAACTCTTCCAATTAATGAATATATTATAGTTTTCCAGTTATTTGGGTCTTCTTTAATATCTCTCAGTATAGCTGTTAATTTTTTTCTGTAGATGTATCCCACCTGTTTTTGTTCATTTTTTTCCTAGGTGCTTGATACATTTTATGCTATTAGACGTAGTTTATATTTTAGTTTGATCAATGTCACTAAAAATCTTTTTTGTATCTAGTTTCCCCTTTCTTCTGTTTATGTAGCAAGGCCTAGTTTTATCACTGACTAGCAGTCTTGGATTTTGTATCTACTTTACAGCTCCAGTTACATTGAATTTGGTTGGGTTTGGGTCTTCAATCTTAGATCCTAACCAACAAGGACTTACTGTATAGCACAGGGAACTCTGCTCAATATTATGTAACAATCTAAATGGGAAAAGAATTTGAAAAAGAATAGACACATGTATATGTATAACGGAATCACTTTGCTGTATACCTGAAACTATCACAACATTGTTAATCAACTATACTCCAATATAAAATAAAAAGGTAAAAAAAATCTTAGGGACTTCCCTGGTGGTCCAGTGGTTCACACTCCATGCTCCCAATACAGGGGGCCCAGGTTCGATCCCTGGTCAGGGAACTAGAGATCCCGCACGCTGCAACTAAGACCTGGCACAGCCAAATAAACAAATAAATATTAAAAAAAAAAATCTTAGATCCTAATTTGAACCCTCTACCTCCACGTCAGGTTCTGTGTGTGAGGCTAGAAGGTGCTAGAAGACTGACTAACCTCTCACCAGAGGGTCTAGGGAAGATTGATCTTTCCTTATATCCAGCCCATTAAGCAAGCCTTCCAGTAACATCAGAATGTATCCTGAATCCACTCCTCTCCTTCTCTGAGGCATGACCCCCAGTCTAGCCACAGTCATACCTCATCTGGACCACTGAATAGCTTCCTAACTGGCTTGCATGCTCCCACGCTGCCTCTTCCATGCATTCGCCATGCCACAACCAGAACTGTAAAGAATATGAGCTGATTTTCGTGGGAGACCATTCTGATGGGAAGCCATTTCAAAGGCTTTCTCGCCACACTTCTAATAAAATCGAAATTCTCCAGCCTCTCTGGCCTATGAGACTGGTCCAGCTTACCTCTGTCTCCCTGTCCAATCTCCTCTTGTGTTACTCAACACCCCCCTTATTCCATCTGACCCCCAGCCTTCTGACAGTTTCTAGATTCCACATACTCTTTCCTGCCTCTCTCCTTGTTCTTCCTGTGCCAGGACTTTCCTTTCACCAACTTTCTGTGTGGCTGGTTCATCCTTCAGGTGGGTTTGAACCTTTAAATATTCCTCCTCAGAGCAGGCTTTCTGACCACCATCACTGTTATTCTCTGCCATACTGCCCTTTCGCTTTCCTCGTTACCTTTATCACAAGAGGGCTATCGTTTTGTTTGCTCCTTGTTCCCTTGATTGTCATTTGTCTTCCGCTCTAGACTGTGAACCAGCTGAAGGCAGGGATCCCACCTGTCTTGTTCACCATTCTATTCCTGATACATCATACGGTGCTCACCATCTAGAAGAGATTCAGTAACTGTTTGTTGAATAGGTGGATACATCTTGCCTAAATTAAAAGACAGAAGTCCTGAGGGTGGGGACTCCTCACAGGAGCTGGATGAACTGCTGAGAATCTCAAATGATTGCGTGTAGTGATCGCTGACAACCGTGTGTGTGACTGGGATAGGAGTTGGGTGAATGAGTCTAGTATAAACGTTCTTCACCCAGTGAGAGGGTGCTAACTAAAAATTGGCATTCGCCATCTGCCTGTACAAGGATGAAGCCACTAGCCTCTGTAGGGAGTTCAGGGTGGAGATTAGGAGCGAGGCACACTGCTCTGGGAACAACTGGCAGAGCAGACTTTCAGCAAGTTAGATATTTTCAGGAGAAGATTTTATGAGCCCAATGCTTGCATTTCCTCCTATCTAGAAAAGCACTGAAATCATTAAATGTGACATCTGCTCCTCGTGACAAGCAGCCAGCCTCTGCCAACATGTGTCTTGACTGTACGTGCCCCCTTCACTAAAATCGTAGAGAACACTGACCTTCCCTCTTTGAATAAAAAATATTGCCTGCCATATCTGTAGACAAAGGATGTTGCAGCCATCGAACTATCGCATTACAGCCACCCCGATGGTGAGCCCTGAGGGAACTCGGGATGGAAACAATGCCTGCTAATGCAGCCACCCCCTAACAGTACACCCAGAGGAGACCTCAGGATGAGGAAACACGGGATACTTGCCCCAGACAGCCAGAGGAATGATTTCAATGAGTCCAGATTTTGCATCTTCCCTCACAAAGAAAAGCACTCAATTCCTTAACTTGAGATATCTGATTTTCTTTAATTAACAGTAATCTTTTGATGTTCTGACTACCTGGTCTTTGTTGCAAAAACTCCTATGTATCCTTCCCTCGCCGCCTCTTCAGAGCAGTCCCTCAGAGTGATCTGAGAGTCCTGACTCCTGGGCTTGAAGTCCTCAGAATGTCCACCAAATAAAACATAACTCTCAGCTTGTAGGTTGTGCATTTTTTTCAGTCAACACCTTCTACGTCTTTGGAGCAGTTTCTCAGAGCTATCTGAAATGTTAAGTCCCAGGCTATAGTCTTTTTTTTTTTTTTTTGCTGCACTGCGTGGCTTGTGGATCTTAGTTCCCCAAGTAGGGGTTGAACCAGATCGGGTTGGAAGCTCAGAGTCCTAACCACTGGGCTGCCAGGGAATTCCCTACAGTCCTCATTTTACTCCAAAGAAAACTTAACTCACATTGAGCTTTTTTTTTTCAATCAACAGGGGATTCCACCCGTTGGTCCCTAACAATTCCATCTTTCTGATCCCTTTCCATCCTTCATCTCAGTGAGTTAAAGGACGAAAACTACCCACAAACAGGAAGAACTGGTATGAAAAGAAGCACACCAATGGCACACTGGTATCAACTGCTAACTTCTGCTGTGGCTGGGGGCTAATGTGACACATCCTCAGGGTTTGCAATCACAGTTCTTGCCTACCTTGTGAGAGGCTCAGATTCCATTTCTGCTCCATGCAACTTCCTTTCAGCCCACCACCCGGCACACAGCAGAAACTCAACAGATATTTGTTGACTGATTGGATGACTCTTTTGACATGCGCCATCAAGGACACAGATGACGGACTTCCTTGGTGGCGCAGTGGATAAGACTCTGCGCTCCCAATGCAGGGGACCCGGGCTCGATCCCCGGTCAGGGAACTAGATCCCACATGCATGCCGCAACCAAGGAGCCCACGTGACACAACTAAGACCCAGTGCAACCAAATAAATAAATATTAAAAAAAAAAAAAAAGGACACAGATGAAATTGTCCTCCCATGCCTTCTAGCAGTTATTTCCTCCTGCACACCCACCCAAGTAGGCACCTTTGGCAGCTGCAACCAGGAGGCTGGTGATGCCCATTACCTCCTCTAAAGACGTGATGAGGCTAAGAGAGAGGAGAGACACAAAGATATTACAGGGAGGTGGGAGTGGAGCAGAGGAGAGCAAGCCCTCTCCCAAATCCCAGAGAAACAGCTATACCAGGAGCACATTAACCATTCAAGACTGTGGAGGCAATGCTCTAGATCCCACCCTCACCCCAATATATTTCAGTCATGCTTTCCTTGTAACTGCTAGCCCCAAGTTACTCTCATTTTCATACCTTACTAAATACATAGAAATTTAAACATTAACATTAATTGCCTTCATTTACCTGTGTGCTGCAATAAAATGATCTTTTGGTAAAATTTTCTTTAATATTACAAATAGGGCTGGATTGATGCTTTCCATCCATCCTAACCGTATTCTATCATCGCTTCACCTCATCCCAGGGTATTCGTTGGGGATCCAAACCCCGCTGTCTTTTCATTTAGTCAGAAGCTCCCTAGGGCTTCTCTGGGCCACGCTTCCGGCCACGGTGCAGCTCAGACAAGTGGCAAAAGCTCCCACCTCAAAGAACTCTTGTCCTGTTTGCATTTTCAAAGACTACCCTTTCATCTGCAACGCCATTCTAATTTGCCATCCAGAGAGCTGACCCGGAAAGCTGGATCCATCGGTGGATTCTGGCTCTCCTGCTAGGTCTCTGGACCTTCCCCTCAGCCTCTTCTCCTTTAGGCTAAAATGGAAAAGGAAGAGGGAACAAAACCCTGGGAGGATGGGGTAGCCAGGGCCCTTCTTTCCACCTCAGGACGTGTGCTCTGATCGGGATGTGGCTACCTGGGTGACCAGAGTCGGCTTTCAGGCCTTTGAAGAGCCCCCTAGTCAGAATGCTGGTTTACGCTTCTTCAAAGCTCCTTCATTTCTTTTTTACTCTTTTTTTAACAAGGTGCCGCCGCCTGGATTTAAAGGGACTTTGTCCTTTTTTGGCCTCTCTGAATGGTTTTTAAAGCAGTGCTCTGATGGAAACAAAACCTATCTCTTTTTTAAAAAAAATATTTATTTATTTGGTTGCTCCGGGTCTTAGCTGTGGCATGCAAACTCTTAGTTGCAGCACGCATGTGGGAATCTAGTTCCCTGACCAGGGATTGAATCCAGGCCCCCTGCACTGGGAGCACGGAGTCTTATCCACTGCGCCACGGGGGAAGTGCCAACAAAACCCATTTCTGATGTAATTTCCTGGTAGGGTCTTCTGGGCAGTGAACTCCCCAGGCCCAAGGGCTTGACAAGAGCAGGCTGTGGGGTAAGTCCTGCATCCCTGTGCAGACCACCTAAGCTAGTGGGGAAGGGATAATCCTATTCCTGGGAAGTGCCTTGTCACAAATTGTCCTGAAGGGTGGACAAGGCTTAGGGATTCCAGTCCTGGCTCCACAAGGCTTTATATTCCCAGACCTCAGTCTCCTCATCTGTAAAACAGTGGACTTTTTTTTTTAAAATAAATTTACTTGTTTTATTATTTATTCTTATTTTTGGCTGCATTGGGTCTTCATTGCTGCACACGGGCTTTCTCTGGTTACTGCGAGCGGGAGCTACTCTTCGTTGTGCTGTGTGGGCTTCTCATTGCGGTGGCTTCTCTTGTTGGGAGCACGGGCTCTAGGTGCGCGGGCTCAGTAGTTGTGGCTCGCGGGCTCTAGAGCATAGGCTCAGTAGTTGTGGCACACGGGCTTAGTTACACAGCGGCATGTGGGATCATCCCGGGCCAGGGGTCGAACCCGTGTCCCTTGCGTTGGAAGGCGGATTCTTAATCACTGTGCCACCAGGGAAGCCCCTAAAACAGTGGACTTTTATTTTTGCCATATTCTCGCACCGCTGTACTAGTATGTACTTTCATATTTGCTGTGGACTGAATTGTGTCTCCCCGACCCCCTCCAAGTTCCTATGTGGAAGCCCTAACCCCAATGTGATTTTACCTGGAGATAGTCTTTAGGAGGTAATTAAAGTTCAGTGAGGTCATAAGGATGGGGTCTTAATCCAATAGGAGGGTGGCCTTCTAAGAAGAGGAAGAGACACACACACATGTTAGGGCAAACACTGACTGAAACTGCCTGCCCTGGACAGGCGAGGTAGTAGCCACTCGCATGAGGTATCTTAAACAGGAGGTCCTGGTAGGGAATGCTGAACTAACAAGCTACCACCAACCAGAAGAATTCGGGAAAGGTCAAAAGGAGAGAGGAGACTCCAGTCTATATGTCCTACCAACCTCCAGAAGGCTTCTCGCTGGAATCCATCCTGGCTGAGCGATGCGTGCGCCACCAGGATGGACCCTGAGCCAGAGTCATTGGCCAGAGACAACCCGGAAACTGAGCCCATTCCCATAAACCCAGAGACGGTGAGCCACGTGGCAGAGCAGTTCCCCAGGGTTCCCTTACCCTCCCGGACCCCACCCAGGTTCCGCTTCCCGATAAAGTCTCCTGCTTTGTCAGCACGCGTGTCTCCTCGGACAATTCATTTTCGAGTGTTAGACAAGAGCCCACTCTTGGGCCCTGGAAGGGGTCCCCCTTCCTGCAACACCTACACCTCCTCCACGTGAAGACACAGAGGAGAGGGACCTCCCTGAACATTCTTCTGTGCTGGCGCCCTGATCTCGGACTTCCAGCCTCCAGGACTGTGAGAAAATGAAATTCTATTGTTTAGGCCACCTAGTCTAGGATATTTTTATGGCAGCCTGAGCTGACTAATGGACTCATTTTGTTTACTTGAATACACCTATATAAAAAGGAAACTTGAATTCTCCTCTGTAAATGGAAAATCGGTAGCCCTCACCATAAATAGAATGAATCAGGGCCAACCAGACACAGGGCCTTGAGCCCAGAGTACTTTTAGGGGCCTATGAATCAGAAGAAAAAACAAATGCAATAACGAAACCAGTCTAGATTATATTCTTATTTATACCAATAAAGTCTTGAAATGTAATTTTTAATTTTTTTTAATGCAGGAAGGTGGCTCACCAAGGCAAAAGTGCCTAGGGTCCATCAAAGTCAGAATGCAGCCATGGAATGAACGTACCTACAAGAGAAATGCAATGAAAACAAACGACGTTCCTAAATTCTAGCAGATTCCACCTGCTGAAGTCTCTGTACTTCCTTCCTTCTGTGCCTCCTCATTCCTTGTTAAAAATGGAAATTAACATGTGTTAGGTATTAAACACTGATTAGCACCAAACTGATACTTTGTCCTGGAGAAATCAAGAAGGATCAAAAGAAGTTGAAAAGGGAAATGTTTTCTCAGCTTATGATTTATTGTTATTTAGTACCACCTAAAATTGTTTGACATCCCTTCAGTGGGTTCATCCTGTACATGCGAGACACTGGCTTTGATGATGATGGTGATGATGATGATGACCTTGACCACCATATTATCGTGGTCCAGGTTTGTTAGGAATGCTTACCATGTGTCAGGTCCTTGGCTAAAAATTTTCATATTCAAATCTCACTTAATGTTCACAGAGACGTTGGGAACAAGGTATTATGAGAAAATATCAGAGCTTTAAATCCAGCCCCGATTGACCCTAAATCCCATATTCTTTTTTTTTTTTTTTTTGCAGTACGCAGGCCTCTCACTGTTGTGGCCTCTCCCGTTGCGGAGCACAGGCTCCAGACGCACAGGCTCAGCGGCCATGGCTCACGGGCCCAGCCGCTCCGCAGCATGTGGGATCTTCCCGGATCGGGGCACGAACCCGTGTCCCCTGCATCGGCAGGTGGACTCTCAACCATTGCGCCACAAGGGAAGCCCATAAATCCCATATTCTTAATTCCTAGGTTATACTTCCTATTTTTGTTTCCCTCTTTTCAATTGTCTTTAAAAAACACATTGTATTTGTTTATAATTTTGAATGGATAGTTATTCACAAAGTAGGAAATTTTTAAAATACAAAATAATTGAAATTAAGTCTCCCCACCCCACCCCAAGACACTCAGTTTCTCTCCACAGACTGATAAACCACACATCAGTTGCATCCTTCCAGGTTAGTCTGTAACTGTTTAAAGATAATTTCCAGAAAAAGATAAAACCATGACTTTCATACAGATATAAAATGGACACATGTTAAAGATTTCATTCTACTCATTAATCAACAAGGGAAACAGGCAGATGTTAAACTCAAAGAGAATCTGGAAACAGACACATTTATAGATCAAGAGTATTGAAATGAACATACAAATAAAGGCAAAACTGGTTTTTCCATGGGGTGGGAGAAAGAAAGTCAACTAAACCTCTATTGGACAGAAAAAATTTTCATGTCCCTAAGAATTATTTTGCATCAGTTACTACAAATTACAGAATTTCAAAGACAGTGAAAGGCAGGCAGTCTGAAAAGGGTATGCTGTTTGTAGATAACATTTTTTTCCCTCCCAAACTGATAACTATTTTATCAAGTTCTTAAGTATCCTTTCAGGTGAGTCTCTAACCTGCAAACATAAATGTATACACTGTAGTCTTTAAGCAGACAGCTAGGATGTCATACTGTCTATGGTGTCTGAAAAGGTTTTTTTTTTTTTTTAATTTATTTATTTTTGGCTGTGTTGGGTCTTCATTGCTGCGCTCGGGCTTTCTCTAGTTGCAGCGAGCTGGGGCTACTCTTCATTGCAGTGCACGGGCTTCTCATTGTGGTGGCTTCTCTTGTTGCAGAGCATGGCTCTAGGTGTGTGGGCTTCAGTAATTGTGGCATGCAGGCTCAGTAGTTGTGGCTCGCAGACTCCAGAGCGCAGGCTCAATATTTGTGGCACACGGGCTTAGCTGCTCCGCGGCACGTGGGATCTTCCCAGACCAGGGATTGAACCTGTGTCCCCTGCATTGGCAGGCGGATTCTTAAACACTGCACCACCAGGAAGTCCTGAAAAGGTTTTTTTGTTTTTGTTTTCATTGTTTTTCATGTATTAATGTATTTCCTGACTCGTTTTTCAGATGGTCTCTGAGACCCCCTGTCAATGACAGAACTGTCAGAAAGGAAGGTCCTGGCTCTCCCAAGGGTGGAAGATGACTATTCTCACCTGAGAAGTGCCTGGAGGGGTCCTGAGGAGGGACCAGGCACTGTCACACCTCCCAGGCAGGTACACATCTATGTCTCTGACCCTGGGGAAGAAAGGAAAGGAGAGGGTCTGCAATATAGGAAGGTAGCAATCCAAAGAGACTCCAGAGCAGGGGTCTCTTACAGGGCTAGGCAGCTAAAAAAGCAAGTGAAACTGGCCCAGCCGGGAGCAACAGGGAGTGGTGAGAACTGCAGTAAATGAGGGCAAGTTTTCCTGCTCTAAAGGGGCAGCCCCTACTCAGCTCCAGCCAACCATTGCCATAAGCAGGTGTGGGCCTACATATTGCCAATAGCCTCCTTTTCCAAGAGAAGTCAGAAATAAAAACTTTAATGCAAAAATATTTCCTTTATAAAGAGAGAATATTTTTTATTTATTATTTTCTTAATTAGTATTTTTTAAATTGAAGAATAGTTGATTTACAATGTTGTGTTAATTTCTGCTCTACAGCAAAGTGATTCGGTTATATATATATATGTATTCTTTTTTAAAATTATTCTTTTCCATTATAATTTATCATAGGGATATTGAATATAGTTCTCTGTGCTATACAGTAGGACCTTGTTGTTTATCCATCCTATATATAATAGCTTACATCTGCTAATGCCAACCTCCCACTCCATCCCTTCCCAAATCCCCTCCCGTTTGGCAACCACAAGTCTGATCTCTATGTCTGTGATTCTGTTTCTGTTTCATAGATAGGGTCATTTGTGTCATATTTTAGGTTCCCCATATAAGTGATATCATGTGATATTTGTCTTTCTCTTTCTGGTTTACTTCACTTAGTATGATAATCTCTAGTTGCATCTATGTTGCTGCAAATGGCATTAGTTCATTCTTTTTTATGGCTGAGTAATATTCCATTGTATATATGTACCACATCTGCTTTATCCATTCATCTTTCGATGGACATTTAGGTTGTTTCCATGTCTTGGCTATTGTGAATAGTGCTGCTATGAGCATCGGGGTGCATGTATCTTTTTGAATTAGAGTTTTGTCTGGATATATGCCCAGGAGTGGGATTGCTGGATCATATGGTAATTCTATTTTTAGTTTTCTTTATGGAATCTCCATACTGTTTTCCATAGTGGCTGCGCCAGTTTACATTCCTACCAACAATGTAGGAGGGTTCCCTTCCTTCCACACCCTCTTCAGCATTTGTTATTTGTAGACTTTTTGATGATGGCCATTCTGACCAGTATGAGGTGATACCTCATTGTAGTTTTGATTTTCATTTCTCTAAAAATGAGCAATGTTGAGCATCTTTTCATGTGCCTATTGGCCATCTGTATTTCTTCTTTGGAGTAATGTCTATTAAGGTCTTCTTCCCATTTTTCAATTGAGTTGTTTGTTTTTTTGTTGTTGAGTTGTATGAGCTGTTTGTATATTTTGGAAATGAAGCCCTTGTTGGCTGCATCATTTGCAAATATTTTCTCCCATTCTGTAGGTTGTCTTTTCTTTTTGTTCGTGGTTTCCTAAAGAGAGAATATTTTTAAATTTAAATGTTATTTATTTTTGAAGAGGTAGTTCATTCACATTGTTCAAAAATTTAAAAGGCAGTAGGGTTTATAATGAAAGGATTTCCTCCCCCTCCCATACCCAGTCACCTAGTTACCCTCCCCAGAGAAAATCAGAATATCTTATAACCTTCCAGAGATGTTGCAGGCATGCAGACACAAATATTATTTTTCCTTTACTTATACAGATCATAACATACTTTTCATTTTGTACTATATTTTGCTTTTTTCCTTAAAATTTATCTTTAAGAGTCTTCTCTATCAATACATAAGCAGCTTCCTCATTTTTTAAAAAAAATTAATTAACTTATTTGTTTTTATTTTTGGCTGTATTGGGTCTTTGTTGCTGTGTGCGGGTTTTCTCTAGTTGTGGTGAGCGGGGGCTACTCTTCGTTGTGGTGCGCGGGCTTCTCGTTGTCGTGGCTTCTCTTGTTGCAGAGCACGGGTTCTAGGCACGAGGGCTCCAGTAGTTGTGGCTCGCGGGCTCTAGAGCGCAGGCTCAGGTGTTGTGGCGCACAGGCTTAGTTGCTCCACGGCCTGTGGGATCTTCCCGGACCAAGGCTCGAACCCGTGTCCCCTGCATTGGCAGGCAGATTCTTAACCACTGCACTACTAGGGAAGCCCCTGCTTCCTCATTCTTGCTTACAGCTGCCTAATATTTCTTTGCATGCATGTACCATAATTAACTTAATCAGACCCCTCTTGATAAATACAGATTGTTTCCAAAGTTTTGCTCTCATAAGTAAACCTCTATTTATATTATTTCACACATTGATAAATATATCATCTATAGGCAAAAATCCTAGAAGTAGAACTGATGGATTAAAGAAACGTACATTTATGATTTTGATAGTTACTGACAATTTTCTCGTCAGAGAGATTGTACAAATTTACATTTCAACTAGCAATATATGAGAGTGTCTGTTTTTCCAGACTCTCCCAAAGATGTGTATTATCCATCTTTTTTATTTTTCATCAATCTGATAGGTGAAAAATGGTAACTTAGTATTGTACATATGTATTTCTCCTATTGTGAGCATAGTTGCTGGTCTTTCCACATGTTTAAGAATAATTTCTACATGATTTTCATTGAATTATCTTTTCATATCTTTCATCTGTTTTCTACTAGAGTTGTTTTTATTTTTCTTTATTTGTGGGTGCTCTTTATATATTAGGGGAATTAATACTTTGTCTGGAATACATTGCAAATGAGTTTCCTAGTTTGGTGCTTATAGCTCTCATTTTTAAAATGTTGTATTATAGTTAAAAACTGGCACAAGCCACACAAACAATACCTGCAAAATCGACCTTGTTTCTGAGCCACCAGTTACCACTTCCATTTGCTAATCCTAAGAAAATGAATGGGAAAACCAAGGTATGGAGGCTGTAAATTGCATTGACCAGAGTCATGTGGCCATGAGCATGGAACTCACCATATTCTGGTCTGGACCAGGGAATGCTTCCTAAATACCAGTTGTCCCTGATGGCAAACCAACAGTGAAGTGTGACCCCTTTGCTCCCATCAAAAGGTTCAATTCAGAAAATGTCAGGGACTGAGGCTGAGGCTGAGACAATTAGAGGAAACCTGCAAAGAACTCACTAGACCACGCATAGGGATATCTGGGTTCTGATCCATGACTTGGGTAAGCCATTTCCCCTGTCGGGGCCCCTGTTTTCTCATCCACACTGTGCAATGTTGCAGAGAGTGGAGTGGTTAGACAACCCTAGACAATCTCAAAACTCCTTTCCAGTTCTGGGTTTAAGGGGACCTGAGGCTAATTTGAAGGTCCCGGGGCAGCCACATTCTAGAGGTTGTTCCCTGTTAAGAAAGACAACTTACAAGTACACATCCCTTTGCAGGAATCAAATTCCTGAGTATAACCTAATGAAGCAGACAGGACAGAAATTTTCACCACCATCTTTAACATGAGAAACGGAGGCCCAGGTAGACATAGCGGTTAAGAAGTGAGAAGTCAGCAGTCTGTGTTTAAGTTCCAGCTTAGAGACTGGACAGATATGTGACATTGGGCCAATAACCTAGCCTCAGTTTTCTTACCTATAAAATGGAGACAACTGGGAATTCCCTGGTGGTCCAGTGGTTAGGACTCCATACTTCCACTGCCAGGGGCCCGGGTTCGATCCCTTGTTGGGGAACTAAGATCCCACAAGCTGTACAGTGCAGCCAAAAAAAAAAAAAAACAAACAAAAAAACGGAGACAATAAAAGAACTTATTTTATACAGTTAAAGTGAAAATTAAGTGAGAATGATGGGACAGATCAATTATAATAACGCATACCAAGCACTTAGCACAGTGCCTGTGCTATGGATTGAATGTTTATGCTCCCCTAAAATTCATATGTTGGAGCCCTCACCCCACATGTGGCTGTATTTGGAGATGGAGCCTCTAAGGAAGTAATTAAGATTAAACGAGATCATAAGGGTGGGGCCCTGATTCAACAGGGTTAGTGTCTTTATAAGAAGAGACACAAAACAGCTAATGTTCTGGGACTTCCCTGGTGGCGCAGTGGTTGAGCGTCTGCCTGCCGATGCAGGGGACGCGGGTTCGTGCCCCGGTCCGGGAGGATCCCACATGCCACGGAGCGGCTGGGCCCCTGAGCCATGGCCGCTGAGCCTGTGCGTCCGGAGCCTGTGCTCCGCAACGAGAGAGGACTCAGCAGTGAGAGGCCCGCGTACCGCAAAAAAAAAAAAAAAAAAAAAAAAAAAAAATATGAAGAGACTGACCACCTGAGCTGAGATTAAAGGCGTACAGGACCTGCAGACACCCTAGTCTTGTGAGCAACCCCACCCTTGGACTATTGCTATAAAGCTCCTCATTAAATCCTCCCAGGTGGACACACACAATTTTGAGAGGCACAAGCCTGCTGGGTCCCCCTTTGCCTGGCAAAGCAATAAAGCTGTTCTTTTCTACTTCACCCAAAACTCTGGCTCTGAGATTTGATTCAGCACCGGTACACAGAAGCTGAGCTTTCAGCCTCACTAGCAAGTGCGTGAGTGGCTGAGCCAGGCTGAGGAAGCGGGCTCCTAGACTCAGCAGGCCATCTTCCTGCTCTCGGGGCAAGAACCTCCCCTCCCAGCTCCCCTCCTGGGCCTCCTCGTCTCCATGGCTACCTCTGCTGACGCCCTCCGCCTCACCCGCAAGGGCAGGGCTCGCCTTCACGGGGGTGCAGCCTATCAAGAGAGGTTTGTATGTGTGCGTGTCTGTGCGTGTGTGTGAGGTTTACCCAGGAGAAGGAGATGTGTGAGGGGGACAGGAAGACGGAGTCCTTCCTCAGTCAAAAGAAGCAGGAAATTCCTTTCTGCCTTTGGTTCCTTGAGAACTTCTCTGGGCTGGATGGAGACGAGGGAGGGCTAGGGTGATTCTGAGATTAACCCTCCCTGTCCCAGACAGAAAGGAGCCCAGGGAGAAGGCCTGGAGGACAACAAATGCTCCTTTCTAACCCAATCTTCCCCTCAAAGATGCTCTGAAGGGTCCTGGCCCCTTCTGAACAACTTGAACCTTTGGCCCAGAACTCTGCATTATAAACAGGTAAAGTGCTTTGGTACCTACAAGGTGCCCCTCATGTATACAATCTCATTTTGTTCTTTTTTTTTTTTTTTTTTGGCCACACCTCTTGGCTTACAGGATCTTAGTTCCCCGGCCAGGGATCCCTCAGCAGTGAAAGTGCCAAGTCCTAACCACTGGCCCGCCAGGGAATTTCCTAATCTCATTTTATTCTTACAATAAACAGACAATAAGTCAAACCTAGAGTTTGTTGGGGGTATATCTTCTTTATTAAAAAAAATTTTATTGAGGGCTTCCCTGGTGGCACAGTGGTTGAGAGTCTGCCTGCCGATGCAGGGGACGCGGGTTCGTGCCCCGGTCCAGGAAGATCCCACATGCTGCGGAGCGGCTTGGCCTGTGAGCCATGGCCACTGAGCCTGCGTGTCCGGAGCCTGTGCTCCGCAACAGGAGAGGCCACAACAGTGAGAGGCCCGCGTACCGCAAAAAAAAAAAAAAATTTATTGAGATATAATTGACATACTATACTAGTTTTAGCTATACAACATAATGGCTCACTGTTTGTATGTACTGGGAAATGGTCACCACAATCAGTAAGGCAAGTTACAAATTATTTTTCTTGTGATGAGAACTTTTACCTCGCCTCTGGCGAGCAATCTGTTCTCTGTATCTATGAGCTTGGTTGTTTGTTTGTCTGTTTGTTTAGATTCCATATATAAGTGACTTAGAGGCCTTTCTCCTCCAACTTTTGTCGTCTATACAGACATATGTACCTTCTACTCGATGGTAGAGGCAAAGGGTTGGCCTCACCCTTCCCTGCGTCCCGCAGGGAGCTCAGCAGAGAGCCTTGCAGGAGCAGGCGCTTGGACATTTTTGTGGACTAAATGAATAAATGCCGACAAGATCAGAGAGAAGTAAAAAGAGTTCTCCTACTCAGTAAGATAGTGTTGCCGTCGCTCTAAGGGCGCAAACTCAGGCATCTCCGTTCCTCCAACCCAGGACATTCACTCCTGGGCAGGCACCGGACTTCATTTTAATACTGGTTATTACTGCTATTGCAATATTTTTACTGTTATGACTGTCACTTCGTGTCCAAATATAAGCGCAGTACTCCTCACATCCACTATTACTAGCCCCGTTTTACAGATGAGGCCCTGGAGACACAGAGAGGGGAAGTAATTTACCCAAGGTTATTCAGCCAATGGTGGTGCAGCTGGGATTCCATCCTGATTGTTTATATCTTGAGCTTGAAACTGAGCGGGGGCCCAGTGGGGCTCCCAGGCACAGAGGTCTTTTTGTCTCCCATTTCTTGTACGCAAGACTCCAGCCTCCATGACCTTTCCTGAGTTCCAAAGGGCAGATTCTAACACTTGCTAATCAAGGGAGGAGCAGCCAAGAAACCACCTGAGGCGAGATTAAAGGGAGCAGAGGACTTCCCTGGTGGCGCAGTGGTGGAGAATCCACCTGCCAATGCGGGGGACACGGGTTCAAGCCCTGGCCCAGGAAGATCCCACATGCCGCGGAGCAACTAAGCCCGTGTGCCACAGCTACTAAGCCCGCGAGCCACAACTACTGAAGCCCGTGTGCCTAGAGCCCTTGCTCCGCTACAAGAGAGGCCACTGCAATGATAAGCCCACTCGCCACAACTAGATAAAGCTCGCGCAGCAACGAAGACCCATTGCAGCCATAAATAAATAAACAAATAATTTAAAAAGAAAAAAGATTAAAGGGAGCAGACAAGCTCATCGGGATTAGGAGGCTGCCCACCTGAGCTGAGATTAAGGGAGTGCACATCCTGCACACACCCCAGCCTTGTCAGAGACCCCGCCCTTGAACCATTGCTATAAATCCCCGCATCAAATCCTCCCAGGTTGGGACACACAATTTTGACAGGCATGAGCCTGCTGTGTCCCCCTTTGCCTGGCAAAGCAATAAAGCTCTTCTTTTTAACTTCACCCAAAACTCTGTCTCTGAGATTCGATTAGGCACCGGTGTACAAAGGCTGAGACTTCAGCATCAGACTTACAGTTTTCAAAGTTCCTCCGGGGCTGTGAGCTTAGCCTCGCAGTGGTCCTGGGAAGCAGGGGGAAGTTTCCACAGCTCACCAAAGGCCATGCTGCACTGGGGGGCAGATATGGAACTAGAATCCAGGTCTAATAGGGCTCATTCTGACACACAAAGGTCTGCCTTGTGTGAGAATGTGAAGGCCACACCTGTGGGCCTCGCAGCTGGGTGAGGGCTTGGGATCCACCCCAGGATGGGGAGGCTGGGCTAAGTCCATGATCCTGAATTCACTTCGGGGCCTCAGGGCTTCTGTGAAAGAAAGGAAGGCGAACCACAGAGTGGAGGACAGACTTTGCTCCACATTACGGAAGCACTTTGAGTTTCCATATTCACAGCCGGGCACCTTTGCTCATGTTCCCTCTTCTTGGAATGCCCTCATCCCACGTTCTATTCTAGCTATAACTCATCGGGCTTGCAATTCACTTAGATCTTTATCTCTTCTAGGAAACCTCTGCCCCTCTCTGAGGCTGGAACCAGTGACCCTCCTCCCAGCTCCCACAGCATCAGTTGATTGCCTATAGCTTAATGCTGACCACTTTGCATTAAAAATGCAGGGGCTGCATTCTTTCTCTCTGTCCCAATAGCCAGAGAGCTTCTCAAGCGCAGGGACCCTACTTTCTCATTGTGGTCAGTGCCTGGCACTCTGTAGTAAATGCTTGTTAACTAGATGAATGACCGGAGGTGGGTTCAAACGCCTCAGTTCTTTCATTGCTACCTATGTTAAGGGATTGTGGACAGTGTCCTATTCATTTTTGACATATAGAAGATGCCCAGTTTGGGACTTCCCTGGTGGTCCAGTGGTTAGGACTTGGTGCTTTCACTGCTGTGGGCCCGGGGTTTGATCCCTGGTTGGGGAACTAACATCCCACAAGCCGCTGTGGGGCCTGAAGAAGCAGAAGAAACAGCAGCAGCAGCCGAAGCCCAGTTAAAGTTTCCTGAATTGGGGCTTCCCTGGTGGCGCAGTGGTTGAGAGTCTGCCTGCCGATGCAGGGGGCACGAGTTCGTGCCCTGGTCCGGGAAGATCCCACATGCCGCCGGGCGGCTGGGCCCGTGAGCCATGGCTGCTGAGCCTGCGCGTCCGGAGCCTGTGCTCCACAACGGGAGAGGCCACAACAGTGAGAGGCCCGCGAACCGCCCCCCCAAAAAAATAGTTTCCTGAATTGAATTAAACAGAATTAATCATCCTGCAAATACAGTACATCCCACATCTGAGCAGAGAAGTTGCTTGGTTCCAACACACTTAGATAAAAAGTAAGTGAGGGGACTTCCCTGGTGGTGCAGTGGTTAAGAAGCCGCCTGCCAATGTCAGGGACACGGGTTCGAGTCCTGGTCCGGGAAGATCCCACATGCCGCAGAGCAACGAAGCCCGTGAGCCACAACTATTGAAGCCTGCGAGCCACAACTACTGAGTCTGCGCTCTACAGCCCCCGAGCCACAACTACTGAAGCCCGCGTGCCTAGAGCTCGTGCTCTGCAACAAGGGAAGCCACCGCAATGAGAAGCCCGCGCATAGCAACGAAGACCCAACGCACCCAAATAAATTAATTAATTAAAAAAAAAAAAAGTAAGCGAGGGAGTGAGCTCAGAACTCAAAATATGCGCTCAAAATATTTTCTGATTTCCTTCCTCCTCTGGACTGGGGATGGGGGTGAGGAAGATGGGTTCAGTCCTCCCAAAGAGTCTCATTATTACTAGGAGATTCTTCCCCAGATGCTGCTCCATGCTCTGGGGCTGCTAGTCCACAGTGGCCTCAGCTTCGTGCTGCGGGATCGGCCCTCTGCTCTTGCACAGGGGTGGAGACTCCGGGCTGTGTTTTGGGGCACACAGTAGGCCTGCAGTTTGTAATGGAGTGATGGTAAAATAAGTCAGGCCCCTTAAGTACATCTTGGGGCTCCCAACACCCCAACTGTCTCCCAAATCTAACATATAGTAGGCACTTACTAAGTATTAAACCTAGTAAAGGATTGAAGGGTCTACCAAACCCCAAAGCAAGAGAACGGATCCAACAGCGCCCCCTTGCGGTGCTCTGCATCAAGAAGTCACCTGGGAGAAACGTCTGCAGTTCCACCACAGAATGCTGGACAGCACAAAGGATCCCAAGCTGCCAGGGGAGGCGTCCTCGTCGGGGCTATAGTCTACGCTGTCTCCCACCCATTTTTAGAGATGGGGCACATGGGTCCAGAGAGGGGAAATGATTTGCCCAGGGGGCTCTGGGAATTCGCTAGAGGGGCTTAGGGCGGCGGTCTGACGGCGGAGATCCCCGAGCGACCTGTCGCGGAGCTGCGCGTGCATAGCGAGCATCCTGTATTTGCTTAGAGCGAGTGTGTGTTAGGGGCGGCGGCTGAGAGGAGACGGTGCAGCCCCCGGCTGGGCCTCTAGCGGCGGAGCTGGAACTAGAACCCGGATGGGCGGACCCCGGCCCCGCGCCCCCTCGCGCTCGCTGCCTGGTGCAGGGCGCCCCCTAGCGGGACGCCGACATCCGGCAACGCCGCGCTCTTCCAGGCCCGCCTGGTCTCACGACAAAAGAGCTCAAGTTCCGGGGATCCGAGCCCACCGCCCCGGGGACCGGGCGGGTCCTCCCCTCGGTGGCCTCGCAGTCTCAGCCGAGGCGGCGGGGAGCAGGTCAACCCGGTCCCCGCGGGTGGAACGGAAAGTGGGCGGGGCTCCCGGAGGTGGTGTCCCCGGGGTGGGGTGCGCGGAGTTCGCAGTCCGGTGCGCACTCTAGCTGGAGTCCGTCGGAGCTTCACACTCGGTCCCGAGATGACGGCGAGCAAGCGGGTGGCGAAGGTAACCGCGAGTAGGACGACCCCTTTGTCACGGTTCCGGTGACTTTCTATTCCGTCCTCCCTCCATCCCTCCTCCAGCTCTCCGAGCGCATTCGTTTGTCTGGGTACCAGGGCTGGCTGAATCCCTGCATCCCTGCCCCCTCCCCAGTGGAAGAGTGGGTCTACGAGAGGGGCCAGAGCTGGAGTTTGGGGAGGTGAGGACGTGTCGAACTGGGGTGTCGCTGGCTCCCTGAGCTGTGCTGGGGATGGGGATGAGCCACCTCCCCCCAAATTGGTTTCAGTTTCATTTCACTGCCAGAAACTTGTGATAACAATTACGTGCGTCTCAGGTGCGGGAAGGGTTGGTTCCTTGGCGTCTTTTTTGGAGCCAGGCGTTCTGTTGGGGGTGGTGGCAGGTGCCTTTTGAACAGAGAGAACCAGGACAAGGTCCTTGCCTTGGAATAGCCCATGGCCCGCCCCATATTTTCGTACCCACATTAGAGTCCCGAGAAGTATGCGATGCTGAGTGGGAGTTGAAAGCAACGTTCTCAGGGTATTCTCGGGAGGAAAAGATGCCAGGGAGAACCTAGAAGGTGTCCTGGAGTAGGTGGCGTGTATTCATTTGTTCTACAAATGTTGTTGAATGCCTCCTATATGCTGGCTCCTGTTCTAGGAGATAAGGAGGCAGAGATAAACAAACCTACCCCTTCTGAGCTTTCATTCCGATCAGAGACACAATTTGAAGTGAGGTCGGGAAGGATGGGGAGTTGGCGATTTTCCCCACGAGGTGGGAAAACCCAGGGTGTTTGGAGGACTGAGATGTGGCTGGGACTGGAGGCAGATGGGGAAGGTAGAGCAATCATCAGGACACCCCTCAGGCTTTGAGGCTCTCAGAAGTGCCCCTCCTACGTGCAGGCTTGAGGGGGGTGAAGAGGGAGTGCTACCCTCAGCCTCTGAGAAGAAAATGATCTGAGATTGGGGCACCCAGAGCAGGCTCAGCCCAGAAGGACTGAAATCTGGAGGTTGGCAGCAAAATAGGGCAGAGAGTCTTTCCAGCCAAGTGGGAAAGAGCTAGGAGCCAGTATTTATAGCACTGGCACCACTAAATGCCAGGTAGTTTACATTAGTTATTTCATCTCATTCTCACAGCAACCCTGTGAGATAAGTCCTATACCCCCATTTTACAGATGGGGAAGTTGAGGCTCAGAGAGAATAACTTGATTGTCCTGGGTCACCCAGTAGGGAGTGATGGGGCTGGGATTAGAGCCCAGATTGGTGGGGCTCCAACCCATAGGCTCTTTCAGTGGCTTCCCTACTTTCATTTTCTGTTCCTCTGAGTCAGGTGGTTTCCTAACAGGCCTCAGGAACAAACTGTGTGTCCTAGCTTGGCTTTCAGCATCCCCAGGCTTTGGGAAAACCCTAAGAGAACTCATATACAACCAGTAAAGTCCAAGTTCTTCCAGTTATAGTAAACTTGGGGAAAATGTCCATTCCAGAGCTTCTCTGTTCAACCTGGGGCTTCATTCTTGCTGAAGAGTCACAGGTGATACTGGAACTAGGACTTGTAGTAGCAGATGCTTCTAGTTTGGGGTAAAAGATAAATGAGGGGTCATAGATTCTGGGCAGAAGGTGCAAGAAGCAGTTTGTTGGCGTGAACAGAGTTGGAGTACGGAAAGATAAGAAACAGGAGATAAGGGTGTGTTTGTATGTTGGGGGGCAGAGAAAGTTTAGATGGTGGGCAGTGGGAAGGGACCTCTCCCCAGCTGTGGACTGGCTTTGGGGACCTTTCTCTCTGCCTTTGTTTATACCAGGGCTTGTCAGCCTTGTCACTATTGACATCTTGGGCCGGATAATTTTCCGTAGCGTGTTTGTCGGCATCCCTGGCCTCTACCCACTAGAGGTAGTAGCACTCCTCCATTTGTGACAGCCCAAAATGGTCATAGACATTGCCAAATGTCCTGGGGGCAAGTAGGTAAAGTAACCCCCCAGTTGAGAACCACTGGTTTATACCATTTGGTGTTCCAGAAAAATATGACCTGCCCTTGAAAGTCTTTTTTTATAAAATACTTTTATTTATTTACTTTTTATTTTTATTTTGGCTGTACCATGTGACTTACAGGATCTCTGTTCCCAACCAGGGATCGAACCCATGCCCTTGGCAGTGAAAGTGTGGAGTCCTAACCACAGGACTGCCTGGGAATTCCCTGAATGTCTTTTTATCTGGTGCTGTTTTTTTGTTTTTTAATAAATTTATTTATTTATTTAATTTTGGCTGCTTTGGGTCTTCGTTGCTGCACGCGGGCTTTCTCTAGTTGTGAAAAGCGGGGGCTACTCTTTGTTGTGGTGCGTGGGCTTCTCATTGTGGTGGCTTCTCTTGTGGCAGAGCACAGGCTATAGATGCACGGGCTTCAATACTTGTGGCACATGGGCTCAGTAGTTGTGGCGCACGGGCTTAGTTGCTCCGCGGCATGTGGGATCTTCCTGGACCAGGGCTCAAACCCGTGTCCCCTGCATGGGCAGGCGGATTCTTAACCACTGCACCGCCAGGGAAGTCCCGCTGTTGTTTTTTTTTAAAGGTCTATTACAGTGGGGAGAGGCAGCATAGGGGTAGAGGGGTAAAAGGTACAAATCATTAGGTATAAAATAAGCCACAAGGATGTATTGTACAACATGAGGAATGTAGGCAATATTTTGTAATAGCTATAAATGGAGTATAACCTTTAAAAATTGTGAATCGCTGTGTTGTACACCTGTAACATATAATATTGTACAGCAACTATACTTCAATTTTTAAAAATTTTTTTAAAAAGAAAAGGAAATATATATTTTTTAAAGTCTATTGTTCCACAAGATGGACCCCAGAACGGAGAGAGGGGTTCTTTGGTCTCATACATTTGAGACGTACTGCACGCTTGGGCTCGTACCTTGGAGAATCACAATGCACAATAGCGTATTAAAGGCTTTGGGAAGTCCTGCAGGAAAGAAGTCTGTAGAGTCCAGTGTTTCCCGGTGTACTTGACCGTGGAGCCCTTTTCCCATAATAACTATGAATCTTGCATGGGACGCACCGTATACGTTTGCTCTTACTGGGCCCTCTGCCTTGGTACCTCCTCAGTTCTCTGCATGGTAGAGAACTTATTCATTATATATATTCATTATATTTTAAATTTTATTTATTTATTTATTTTGGCTGTGCTGGGTCTTAGTTGCGGCACACGGGATCTTCGTTGCGGTGTGCGGGCTTCTTAGTTGCGGCATGCATGCGGGATCTAGTTCCCTGACCAGGGATCGAACCCAGACCCCCTGCACTGGGAGCGCAGAGTCTTACCCACTGGACCACCAGGGAAGTCCCTGTGCCATCTTCTCTTTCAACTGACCTGTAGCCCAGAACAATGGAGAAAGGCTTGAGTCAGGGCAATCCTTGACCCTCTGTCATGTCCTGTGGGCTGCTGGGTTGAAACAGTCCACCACACCTGCTCTGGGCTGGAAGAATAACAAAATGCTTTATTTAACTCAGGACTTTGGAAGAAGTAGGGCTTTCTCAGCTGACCCTAAGGTGCAGTGTGAAGCCCTCTGTCTGGTCCAACTTCCTCATTTTTACAGATGAGGAAACTGAGCCCCAGAACTTATTCATTCCGCATGACCCAGCTCACAGTGTCACCCTGCGTGAAGCTTTCCTGCTCCCCTCTCCTCTCCTTCCCTATTATGTGTCCACATGTTATTCACATAATCACATCCGTGTTTCTTCCATTACTCCAGTGAAGTTCTCGAGGGCTGGGCCGTGTCTTAGTCAAGTGTCAACAGAGGGTGCTGTTGAGGAGAGGGCTGTTGGGGGCACTCAGTGATGTCCAGGTGACTGGGTCACCTTTCTGGGCAAGTGACACTGCTTGTCCTCTTGTTTCTCTGCTTGGTGTGTAGAGCTCTCCTCTGCTATGGTCTGCCTGAGTCATTTCCCCTCCCCAGGCCTGGTCTGGAGCAGTTTGACAGGCACAGGGTGACGCCTTTGCTGCCTGTTCTGTCCTGAGCACTGTAACGGCACGTCGTCATACTGGGTGCTATGGAAGGGAGGGAGGACCTCGTGACTCTCTAGGAAGAGGACAAGAGGACAGACATTAAGTACCTCGGTTTCAGGAGAAAAGGCTCCTATGAGAGTTTACTCCCGAGTTGTAATATCTGGAAGCAGTGATGTGCGGGCTCCCGCCACCTGGTACTTACGGAGCTGGGGTGAGGCTAAAACTGGGTGGTTCACTCAAAGGCCTGAGCACTGTGCCTGACACATACCAAGTGCTCAGTAAATGGGGGCTATGACTCTGCCAGCTTCTGTCCCCTGGGCAGTCCTGTTTGGGACTTGGACAGTGTGCTGGGGGGCAGGGGGGAGGGGGCTGAAGTAGGGGAGACTAGGCCAACTGCCCGTGCTCTGTCCCCCTGCAGGAGCTGGAGGACCTTCAGAAGGAGCTCCCCAGGTACCTGCGGAACCTGTTCAGCGATGATGCCAACGTGCTGGTGTGGCATGCTCTCCTCCTGCCTGTGAGTATCCACAGGACCGTGGCCGGGGACTGGGGCCACTTAGGCCAGGAGCCTGGGCAGGGAGGGTTAGGACTGGGCAAGAATCTTCCCTGCCTTCGAATCCTGTTTTGTTTTGTTTTTGCGGTACGTGGGCCTCACACTGTTGGGGCCCCTCCCGTTGCGGAGCACAGGCTCTGGATGCACAGGCTCAGTGGCCATGGCTCACGGGCCCAGCCGCTCCGTGGCATGTGAGATCTTCCCGGACCGGGGCACGAACCCGTGTCCCCTGCATCGGCAGGTGGACTCTCCACCACTGCGCCACCAGGGAAGCCCCCTGAATCCTGTTTTTCACTGGAGGTTATCATTGGCAGAGGGGGTCTCTCTCTGGATTGATTGCTTCTGAGGTTCAGGCCGACTGATGAAGAGGCTAGAAGCCTTTTGGATTTAGTAAGGGACCCCTTCTGCAAGCCAGTAGCTACCATGCCCACCATGGAAGCTTCAGTAGACAAAGGGCATTAAAAAGAAAAAGAAAAAGAAGAGATCTGTTGGGTCTTTGTCAAAGGATAGGGATGAAGTTCCTGTTTCCCACAGTTGGTAGAATTTGCTGCCTCAGACCTAAAATGTGTTTTGTTCTCTTTTAAAAATCGTATTTCAGAAAATTATTGTTACATATGACAACACAGATAACTCATCTCTACTATTCTGCTTTTTCTCTGTTTATTATTAAAGATCATCTCGATAGAATGTCCCTTTGAAAGTAATATTCCAAAGGACCTATCAAAGTGCAAGATGTCTATTGTATCATCTAATTATTAGTGACCACAGATATTTTCTTTGAGAAGTTCATCTATATACCTTTGGATACTAGGAAATAAAAATGGAAACAATTGAGCTTTTTATTAGCTCTTTGTAATTTAATGGGAACGATTCATTTGATTATTTAGGATTTGGACTTCTTACTAACAAGGCAATGGCTTGGGTTGTGCCATTTTCCTTTATTTTTTATATTTTAAATTTTATTTATTTATTTATTTTGGCTGTGCTGGGTCTTAGTTGCGGCACACGGGATCTTTGTTGCGGTATGCGGGCTTCTTAGTTGCGGCATGCATGCGGGATCTAGTTCCCTGACCAGGGATCGAACCCAGACCCCCTGCACTGGGAGCGCAGAGTCTTACCCACTGGACCACCAGGGAAGTCCCTGTGCCATCTTCTCTTTCAACTGACCTGTAGCCCAGAACAATGGAGAAAGGCTTGAGTCAGGGCAATCCTTGACCCTCTGTCATGTCCTGTGGGCTGCTGGGTTGAAACAGTCCACCACACCTGCTCTGGGCTGGAAGAATAACAAAATGCTTTATTTAACTCAGGACTTTGGAAGAAGTAGGGCTTTCTCAGCTGACCCTAAGGTGCAGTGTGAAGCCCTCTGTCTGGTCCAACTTCCTCATTTTTACAGATGAGGAAACTGAGCCCCAGAGCTGCTCAAAGCCACACAGCAAGCTCGAGGCGGAGCCAGGATGGGTTCCCAGGACCCAGGGCTCTCAGCTTCATGGCTTCGCCACCTCCCTCCTCTGATAAGACCCGGGCAGCCCAGCCTGCAACCCCTGCAGAAGGACACACAGACGCTGTCTCGTCCTTTTCTGAGGCCTCACCCGTGGCTTTGTGTCTGCTTCCCAGGTCCCAGCCTCTTCTTATTATCGAGAACATGAAAGCTAAGGCATTTTCTTTATCTGCCAGCATTTGCCCCAGTTCTTATCTCAGACACACCCAAGACCGCTACGGCCTCCTTTCTGCCTTCTGCTGAGGGAGAGGAGCTCTCTTAAAACCTTGACTCTACGCTTGCATACCTGTGTCATTCTGACTGTCTTTGTCCTGTCTTCTCTATCACGAAGGTTCTGAAAGGTTTTGGAGCTTTGAAACCAGCCTGAAGGCCCCTGTGCTCTATGCTGGGGTCACCCAAGTCCTGAGGTTTCTCCCCACTAGGGTTGTAGAGTACTGCCCATGTGTGGAGAAGTCAAGGTGACAGTGCTGAGTTCCCATCCTAGCACTGTCACTGTGGCCCTGGGCAAGTTACTTACATACATTACACTTGAGTTTCCTCATCTGGAAGTGGAGATGCTAATACGTGCGTTTTCACAATACTTATCCCAATAGCTGACATGTACATAGTGCTTGCATGTGCCAGGCCCTATTCTAAGCTCTTAACATAAATTAGCTCATTTAATTCTTACATAAACCCTATGAAGAAGTCTGTTATTTGTTCTGTATGGGAAAGCACAGAGAGGTTAAGTTACTTGCCTGAGGTTACACAGCTAGGAAGTGGCAGAGCCAAGAGTCACACTCAGAGTGGCTCCAAAGTCCACGTAACCCCTACGCTGTGCTGTATGGGCTAACGTGTGTGGAGCCCTTAGCACAGGGTGGCACAGAGTAGATGCCCAGGAAAGCCTTCTGGTTGCTGGAAGTCTAGAGGGTCTTCTACTGGCTCCTGGCAACTGGTCACTCCAACTCCCAGTTCTTTTTTTTTCTTCTTTTAACATGGCAAAATACACATAACAGTATGTACCACCCTCATCATTTTTATGTTCTGAGTTCAATGACACGAAGTACACACATATTATTGTGCAACGATCACCACCATCCATCTCTAGAACTTTCTCATCTTCCAGGACTGAAACTCTGTGTCTATTAAACACTGACTCCCCATCCCTCCTTCCCTCCAGCAACTGGTAACTAATTTTCTAGTTTATGTCTATGAATTTGACTATTCTAGGTACATCACATAAGTGGAATCATACAATATTTGTTCTTTTTTTTTTGGATCTAGCTTATTTCACTTAGCACAATGCCTTCAGAGTGTGTTTGTGTTGTGGCCTGTCGCCATTCATGATTCTTCCTAGGAGTGGAGCAGAGGCTGCCTGGGACCCTGGGGTGGGGGCGGGGAGAGGGGGAAACCAGATCGAGGCCCCAGAAGAAAATAAGCAGTGGTGCCTTGGCGCAGAGCTCGATCCCTCTCCTGCACAGGAGAGACCTCCCTACAACCTCAAGGCCTTCAACCTGCGCATCAGCTTCCCTGAGGAGTATCCATTCAAGCCTCCGACAGTGACATTCACAACCAGGATCTACCACCCCAATGTGGACAGCAACGGGCGGGTGTGCCTGCCCATCATCAGCAAGGAGAACTGGAAGCCTTTCACCAAGACCTGCCAAGGTGGGCCTGGGCCCTGCCTAGAGGGAGGGACCTGGACTGGATGGGGGAGGGTGTCATGGGACCGATTTTCACTTAGAGAAGCCCGGAAGAAAGGAGATAAAAATTGTGAGTTGGGTTTCCCTGGTGACGCAGTGGTTGAGAGTCCGCCTGCCGATGCAGGGGACGCGGGTTCGTGCCCCGGTCCGGGAAGATCCCACATGCCGCGGAGCGGCTGGGCCCGTGAGCCATGGCCACTGAGCCTGCGCATACGGAGCCTGTGCTCCGCAACGGGAGAGGCCACAACGGTGAGAGGCCCGCGTACCGCAAAAAAAAAAAAAAAAAAAATTGTGAGTCTCAGCTGAACCTGTCGTCAGATAGAAGGGGTGCGTCCTGAGATCCTGGGCTGGCTGACCTGCTCCTGCCTCTGTTCTCATACCTGGGCAGGTGGGAGAGAGCAGCGTTGCTCTGGGTCAGGGGAGAGAGAAGCAGCTGGGCTATAGAGGGAAGGGCTTGGGATAAGAAGGCCGCATGCCCTATCTGGGGACCTTGGTGAAGTCTGTTCCTTTCCAGGGCTCAGTGCCCTAAATGACAGCTGAGGGGACTGGCCTAACGATGATAACATACCTCACTTAATTAGGCACTTGGGCACTGTGCTAAGAGCTTCACATGCCTTTTTTTTTTTTTTGGCTGTGTTTTGCATCTTGCGGGATCTTAGTTCCCTGACCAGGGATTGAACCTGGGCCCCCAGCCCAGTGGAAGCTCGGAAGCTCGGAGTCCTAACCACTGGTCTGCCAGGGAATTCCCACATGCCATTTTTTCTTTTTCTAAAACAAATTTATTTATTTATTTTTGGCTGCGTTGGGTCTTCGCTGCTGCACGTGGGCTTTCTGTAGTTGCAGCAAGCAGGGGCTACTCTTCATTGTGGTGCACGGACTTCTCATTGCAGTGGCTTCTCTTGTGGCAGAGCACGGGCTCTAGGCATGCGCGCTTCAGTAGTTGTGGCTCGCGGACTCTAGAACGCAGGCTCAGTAGTTGTGGTGCACGGGCTTAGTTGCTCCGCGACATGTGGAGTCTTCCCGGACCAGGGATGGAATCCGTGTCCCCTGCGTTGGCAGGCCGATTCTTAATCACTGCGCCACCAGGGAAGCCCCACTTTTTTTCTTTTTAAGATTTATTTATTATTCATTTAATTTATTTTTGGCTGCATCGGCTCTTAGTTGCAGCTCGTGGGATCTTTGTTGCGGCATGCGGGATCTTCCCTTGTGGTGCGCGGGCTCTTCGTTGTGGTGCACGGGCTCCTCTCTAGTTATGGCGTGTGGGGTTTCTCTTCTCTAGTTGTGGCACGTGGGTTCCAGAGCACGTGGGCTGTGTAGTTCACGGACACAGGCTCTCTAGTTGAGGCGTGCAAGCTCAGTAGTTGTGGCGCGCAGGCTTAGTTGCCCCGTGGCATGTGGGATCTTAGTTCCCTGACCAGGGATCGAACTTGCATCCCCTGCATTGTAAGGCAGATTCTTTGCCACTGGACCACCAGGGAAGTCTCAAAATTTCACTTTTTTATTTGAAGTATAGTTGATTTGCAATGTTGTGTTAATTATGCTTATGTACATGTGTTCAGTTATACTTATGTACATATATTCTTTTTCAGATTCTTTTCCATTATAGTTATTACAAGATATTGAATATAGTTCCCTGTGCTATACAGTAGGACCTAGCTGTTTATCTGTTTTATATATAGTAGTGTGTATATGTTAATCCCAAACTCCTAATTTATCCCTCCCCGCCCCCCTTTTCCCCGTGGTAACCATATGTTTGTTTTCTATGTCCCTAAGTCTGTCTCTGTTTTGTAAATAAGTTCATTTGTATCATATTTTAGATTCCACATACAAATGATACCATATATTTGTCTTTCTCTGTTTGACTTACATTACTTAGTACGATAAGCTCCAGATCCATCCATGTTGCTGAAAATGGCATTGTTTCATTCCTTTTTATGGCTGAGTAATATTTCATTGTATATATGTACCACATCTTCTTTATCCATTCATATGTCGATGGACATTCAGACTGCTTCCATGACTATTGTAAATAGTGCTGCTTTGAACATTGGGGTGCCCGTATCTTTTTGGATTAGAGTTTTCTCTGGATACATGCCCAGGAGTAGGATTGCAGGACCATATGGTAACTCTACTTTTAGCTTTTTAAAGGAACCTCCATCCTGTTCTCCATAGTGACTGCACCAATTTACATTCCCCACCAACAGTGTAGGAGGGTTCCCTTTTCTCCACACCCTCTCCAGTATAAAAATTCACTTTTTTATTCCATATTACGTTTTTGGTATCTATCCATTGATGACAAATTGAAATTATAATGGAGTAAACATAGTTCAGGCATACAAAGATGGAGTTGGGTAGCCATTGAGGACCTGGTCTGAGACATGTCCCTGCACCACTGAGAACTTGAACTTTCTAACCCAGGGACACCAGCCATTTTTAACCCACCAACTTCATTTAATCCCCTCAGAAGCCCCCTGAAACAGTGCTCTCATTAGCTCCATTTAATAGTTGAGGACACCGAGGCATATGAGAGGAGAAGCGCTTGCCTGAGCTGGCAGGTGGCAGAGCTGGGGTTTGGAGCCTGCTTGGGTGACTCTGGAACAGCACCGTCCAGCAGAACTTTCTGCAGTGATGGAATCCTTCTGTAGCTGCTCTGTCCAATGCCATGGTCACTAGCCACATGTAGCTTTCGAGCACTTGAAATGTGGCTGATGTGACGATGAACTGCATTCCTAATTGTAGTGAATTTCCATTAATTTAAATTGAGATAACTACGCATGGCTGGTGGCTACCATAGTGCACACTGTGGCTCTAGAGCCTATGGACGTAATCAGTGTGCGATCAATCCTGCCTCTGGACCAGCTCGGGAGTTCTTAACCCTGGAAACAAGAATCCTGGGGCCGGGGATGGGGAGGACTCTTCCTTGGATGAGCTTCAGGAGGTCGGTGAAGCGCTCTGGACCCAGAACCACACGTCTGTGTGTATCCGTATGCGCACGTGCCTGGGGAGATGGGCCACTGCCTTCACCAGGTTTCCAAAGTCGCCCGTGAAAGATTTCCAGCCACGGGGCAGCAGTGGTTTCCAGTCTTAAGCCTCAGAATCCTTTTTCCCAAATAAAAGTTGTTTTGGAATCCTAATAACACAGCAGAGAAAAGCAAAGTGTTTCTTCTGGAAAAGGGAATAGAACCCAGAAACCCTGTTTATCTCACCAACCCCCATGATGGGTAGCTTCTGTGACACCGTGAAACATAGTTTGAAAAGCACTGATGTAACTGGTTGTGGCTTTGGGCATCATCAGTGAATGTGGTAAGAGGCATTTCATTTGGTTGTAGCGTCATCCTAAGACATGGAACCTCCTGGGGGGATCTCCCAAGGAGTGAGTGTGACGTTTCAGGGGATCTGGGAGTGGGCAGCCATCGCTTCCTTCCCAGGATTTTTTTCCTCCCATCCTGATGTCCTGATCTGACCTCTCTCCCCAGTTTTGGAGGCCCTCAACGTGCTGGTGAATAAACCAGAGCTGGGGCAGCCCCTTCGCTTGGAGCTTGCTGACCAGCTGACACAGGACCCGGAGCTATTCAACAGGAGGGCCGAAGAGTTCACCCTCCAGTTTGGAGTGGACCGACCCTCCTAACTCTGCCTCTGGCCCATCTCTGCACTGGATGCTTTCTGTGTGATGGACCGACACATGTCATAGGCTAGGGGCCAGAGCCCCTTTGTGGTCCATTTCCTGTTCATTTCTTCCAAGTTTTCCTTCTTAGATTGTTAGTCATTTGTGTGTGTGTGTGCGCGCGTGTGCGTGTGTGCGTGTGCATATGTGTGTTTGGTGGTGGTGGGGCCGCAGTTATGTGTGTGGTACGGGGATCCACTGGCCTCAGGTGTGCTTTCCCCACTTCCTTTCTCTGCCCCAGAGCCAGGGGCATTTAGGTTTGCAGGGTCGCACTGCCAGCTCTCCAGCGCTCTGTGATGTGGGAAGCCTGATCCTTAGAGACTCAGGCTGCCTTGCAGGCCAGCTTGCAGGAAATGAGCCCAGCAGCCAACCAGATTCCGCTGAGGGCCCAGGCATGGGGGTTGCAGGGAGGGCAGAGGGGCAGGGGGGAGTATGGGAGGGAGACAGGGCACAGGGAGGAGGGTTTTGTTGATTGAGTGATTGAAAACAGCCAGACCGCTGATAGACATGTATAGATGCAAAACCTTTTCTCTTCCACTGATGAATCATAAAGTGAAGAAACTAATCTCCATCCCAGAAATCTGACTACATGGGTTTTTTTTTGTTGTTTTTTTTTCCTTTTAATTTTTTTTTTGGCCACACAACCAGGGATCGAACCCACACCCCCTGCAGTGGAAGCGTAAGGTCTTAACCACTGGACCGCTGGGGAGGTCCCCTGACTACACGGTTTTAAACCACTTGCTATCCCATTAGGTTGCTGGTTCCTAGGGACCAGGCTTTAGGCGGGGAGGTGTTTCCCCTCCAGCTTCCAGTCCACGGGAGCCACGGAGACCATGTGTTTGCCCAGCTATTAAAGCCACAGATGGACCGTGGAGTCCAACTGAGTGTTCACTGAGGGGATGGGTGGTTAATCGGGAGAAGAGGAGGCTGGGGATTTAGCTGCAGCCTAGCTAAAGGTGTGACCCTGCTCTCCATCAGCTGAGGGCTCGCTGGGCGTGGAGCCTTGTGTGACCCCAAGCATTGTGGGGAAAGCTGGCCATGAGGGATTAGACCACCCTTGGCCTGAGCGGTCGTCGACACGTCCACAAGGATAACATCCCCATTTTTATAGAGGACGCAACCAAGGCACAGAGCGCTTCAGTGGGTGGCCAGGTCCACTCTGCTGATCAGGGCAGAGGCCACCCCTCCAGCTGCAGTGCCAAGCTGGTTGGGTTTTGTTTTTGTGTTTTTCATGAACTGTTCTCGTCAGCGCACATGCTCCAAGTGGCTGATAAAGCCAGACAAGATTGTTAGCGGGAAATTATACTCAGTTCCAGGGTTCATCTCTAGTGAGCCACAGAAAGACAAAAACAAGCCAAAACTCTGGCCAGGGTTGGAGGGATTAATTTAGCACAAAGGAGGAGCTTTCTGGGTGCAGTGGTTCTAAGCTCCTAGAAGACCACTGGCTTTTAAGAGACAGAATATGGGGTATCTTTGAGTCAGGGGAATCACTCCAGGCCCCACTAGCCTAGTTGGGGTGAGATTTGTAGAGAATCTTCTACTCTAGTCCCTGCCCTGGAATTCCCTAATCTGGGAGAAGTGTGGAAAAAGGGAACAGAATTGGGCAAGTGCCACCCATGGCTGGAAATGTAAGATGTGTTGTTACTTTGGGCCACCACTTAAAGAACACTTATGTGACAGGCCCCGGGCAAGGCTGTTTGTCCTTTTCATGATCTCATTCAACGCTCACAGCGCCTGCATGATTTTGAGCTCCTATCATCCCCATGCAGACGGTAAACTGAAGCTCAGAGAGGTTCACTCACTGGCTCAGGGACACACAGCTGGTTAGTGGTAGGACCCAGCCCACTCTCCTTTCCCAATTGCCTTTCATGGTTGTTGAGAAAATCATGTCAGATGAGGAACCCTGGCGGCCGGGGTTTATTATCCAAGTGAGAGATGTTCCTGCTGGGTTAGGGAGGGAGCACGGATTTTACAAAAGAACTTTTCATGTAGTTAAGACTGGTGCCATCTGCCCTTGTCTGAGCCCCAGCACTGTTGCCACCATGAGCAGAAGTGAGCCTCTGGGCCACGGCTGGTCAGCTGGGCTCCCTGCCCGCCTCTGCCCACAGGGTTGGTCAGCCCCTCATTTCTTCCCTCATTTCTTCTTGGTCTTCACCAGTCCCTTCTGCACGAGGCTGCGGTACAGCTCCTGGATGTAGGTGTAGACGCACTTGGAGTCGGGCACTGCCAGCCGCACCATGTCATCCACTTCCAGCAGCTGGGCACAGTCGGCCAGTTTCCTGAGGGGCAGGTTGGGGAGGGGTGAGGAGGGGTGGAGCAGAGAGCCAACGGTGAAGGATGCGGGGCCTAAGGGGACAGCCCGGCGAGGATGAAACCCACAGAACTGTGTGTGGCAGAGCTGGGAGGTCACCTAGGGCAACCATCCCATTGTACAGATTAGATAACTGAGGCCCAACAGTCAAGACTCAAACTCAGCGTGGTCTGATTCCTAAGCCCCTGTTTTCATTGCACTGTGTGCCTTCACGTAGGAGCGGGACCTTCTGGTCTATAGTTCTGCATTAGCCCACCCCTTCCACGTGCTCATATACCTGTCCTCAGGGAGAGTTTAAAAGACAGAACCCCAACACTAGCCAGAGTGTTGGCTTGTAGCTGCAACATCTCCAGCTTCAACCAGTTTCCGTGTATTTATTGAGGGGTACTACGTGCTAGGTACTCTTCCAGGGAATTCAGCACTGAACAAAATAAAAATTCCCCACTCTCATGTCACTGACATTCTCACTGCAGTAGACAGACAGTTATCAAACAGAAATCGATGGTACATCAGATGATGAGAGTTGCTGTGGAGAAAAATAAGGCAGGGAAGGGGGACAGGGTATGTTTCTGTGTTCAAGGGGATTTTTAAAAATATGTTAGTAATGGCTTTATTTTTTTTATTTTTCATCTATTTATTTATTTATTTTGTGCCAGCGCCTTGCAGCTTGTGGGGTTTTAGTTCCCTGACCAGGGATTGAACCTGGGTCCTTGGCAGTGAAAATACGGAGTCCTAACCACTGGACCACCAGGGAATTCTCCAAGGAGAATTTTAATAGGGAGCCCAGGAAAGTTCTCTTAAAGAGTGTAAATTGGGGACATCCCTGGTGGTCCAGTGGTTAAGACTCTGCACTTCCAGTGCAGGGGGCACAGATTCAATCCCTGGTCATGGAACTAAGATCCCATGTGCCGCGGAGCAACTAAGCCCGTGCACCACAACTACTGAAGGCCACGCACCTAGAGCCCGTGCTCCGCAACAAGAGAAGCCACCGCAGTGAGAGGCCCATGCACCACAACAAGGAGTAGCCCCCGCTCGCCACAACTAGACAAAGCCCGTGCACAGCAACGAAGACCCAACACAGCCAAAAACAAATAAATAAAACAAATTTATTAAACAAAATTTAAAAAGAGAGTAGATCGGGTACATATCTGCGGGAAGAGGATTCCAGGCAGAGGAAACAGCATGTGCAAAGGTCCTGAGGCAGGAATGCTTAATGTGTTTGAGCAACCGCATAGAACTTAGCAGCAAGTCCTCTTTTTCTAACTTCCCAGCTGCTCTTTGGGGCCATGTGCTACTCCTGGCTTTGCTAAAGCCGATCATCTGATCTAACCACTGTTGGGACCTTGCCACCATGTGCCAGGAGTTTGATCAAGTGCTTCCCTTCCCCCCTGTTTTTTTTTTGGTTGCGCCACACAGCTTACAGGATCTCAGTTCCCCAACCAGGGATTGAACCCAGGCCATGGCAGTGAAAGCCTGGAATCCTAACCACTAGGCCACCAGGGAACTCCCCAGTGCTTTCCCTTGAATGGTCTCATTTACTCCACTCCTCTGTGTTCAACCAGCAGAAGAGGAACTGGAGACTCGGAGCATTTTGGTGATTTGCCCAACGTCAAAGTGAGTGACACAGCTGGGACTCCACCGCAGGCCTGCCTGATGCTTCTGGCATCCCTGCCCTGTAGCCGGGTCTCAGCAGTCCCAGCCTGCCAAACCGCCATGGGTGCTGGCAGTAGGAGAAACCAGGGTCCCAGCGGAAATCCTCTCTTAGAGCTGAGGCAGCTGGACCGAAACCCAAGCCGGGCTGGCCTGGGAGCGGGAGGCAGGAGCACAGACTGGAGGATTTCGAAGAATGGGACAAGCTCCCTGCAACCAATGCAGTGATCTTGGCTCCTGGATGTGGGTTGGGGTGCTGTTCCCATGCAGGAGAGGCAAAAGCTTCACTCCCACTGGGCCTGGGGAACGGGGTCGGGCTCCTCGAGCAGCACAGCCGATCAAGCCACCTGGGGGCCCCAGCATTGACCGTTCCATGGGAATCAGAGGCAACTTCTAGAAGGGAGCCAGCTGCGGCAGGGGCCCCCTTACTTTGCACGCTTAATCTGCACACCAGGCCCTAAAAGAGGTTAAGTCAGCTGCCAAGGGTCAAAGAGCTAGGAAGGGGGACTTCCTTGGAGGTCCAGTGGTTGGGACTCTGAGCTTCCACTGCAGGGGGCACAGGTTCGATCTCTGGTCATCACTGGTCAGGAAACTAAGATCCCGCATGCCTCATGGCGTAGCCAAAAAAAAAAAGAGCTAGGAAGAAGGAGGCACCCCCCACCTCTTCTCCCTCCAGCCTCCATCCCCACGCATCCCCTGCACATCCTTCCCTTTTCACTGCTGCCTGATGCCTCCTCTCAGCCTGTCACCATCACCTGATTATTCCTTCAGCCTTTCTGTGGCTCTGCAGGCTTGCAGCCAAGGCAAGGCAGCTGCAGGAGGACCACGACCCCGCCCCACAGGCCGGGGACACCTGGTCAGGGCCAAGCCACGTGCTCTTCTGATGTTCACCAAGAGCTCTCAGCCCCGACTAGGAGTTTCATTTTCCAATCCTGGTTCATCACCATTAAAGGTGCTTCTGGGGCTTCCCCGGTGGCATAGTGGTTGAGAGTCCGCCTGCCGATGCAGGGGACACGGGTTCGTGCCCCGGTCCGGGAAGATCCCACATGCCGCGGAGTGGCCGGGCCTGTGAGCCATGGCCGCTGAGCCTGCACGCCCGGAGCCTGTGCTCCGCAGCGGGAGAGGTCACAACAGTGAGAGGCCCGCGTACCGCCAAAAAAAAAAAAAAAGGGGCTTCTGAGCCCAGAGCAGGACATGGTGCTCCGGATGCCCTCAATCCCCCACCCCAGGGCACTCCCCCCTTCCCTTGGCGGGACCAACTGGAAGGGATCTTCTGTAGCACCAAGTCTGGTGGATTTCAAACGGCATCCTTGGTGCCCTAGGGCCCTATAGACATGCTTCAGGGACCATCTTGGGAAGCAGAGCTGGAGTGCTCCAAGAACCCCTCCCAACCTCAAAAGGCCTCCCTAAAATCTGTTTAATATGTTGGGCATTCATTTAATATTTTGCTTGAGGAATCTGTCGGGGGGAAAAAACATCTGAAAAGCACAGATCAATACCAGCCATCTCATCCATCTCGTCTTGCCGATGGGGACACGCAGGCCCCGAAAGGGGAAGGTTGCTGCCCAGGCTTCCCTGCAGGCTGGCGGCCAGGCCTGGACTAGACCAAAGGGCTCAGCCTCCTGGACCAAGGTGCTGCTAACATCCCCAGTGACTTATTCCCTGCCCCCAGGCTTTAGAAATGCACTCAGTGGGAAATGCATTCCCGGGCCTCAGAGCTGTCCTCGTGGACCACTCCCTATGCATAGTCCTATCTCTACCGGGCGGCTCAGAAGCCCCTCCCAGGTGGGAAAGGACGGGCACTCCAGGCGTGAGCTCCTTGGGAGCCCCAAGACCATCAGGTCATGTCTCTCCGGTGGGTGGAGATGGAGGCCTTTGGCTGAGTCTGGTTTTGATGCTTCGGTGGTGGGAGTGCCCCCTCCTCCCCTGCCACCTGGCAGCCGTGTCTTGGTCTCTTAGGTTCTTCCTTGGGCCACACTGATCCTCACACCCCTCCTGCCTGTCTAGTCCACCCCTGTCTCCATCCCTCCACCACCCCGGCACCCAGCTATGTGAACCCCAGCAATAAATCCCCTCCAGGTCCCACACTGAATAATAATTATCGTAACAAGTGTGATATCATTCATTATAACATAGGAGCTAAGATTTTTTTTTGAAGTGTTTGCCATGGGTTAGGCACTGTTTATAGGGACTTTACTTACTTACTTACTTAATTCTCACCATAGCCCTGCCAAAGAGGAAATGTCATGCCCGTTTTAAAGGTCAGAATATGGAGGCTCAGAGAGGTGAAGGAGCCTGTCCAAGATCACACAGCTAACAAATGGCAGAGTCAGAATCTGGCCCTAAATCCCAGCAACCACCCTGCCTGCCCCTTCTCTACCCCTTACCCTGCCTGCATTTTCTTCACAGCACCTGTTCCCTTACATTATATTTCACACGTGTGTGTGAGTTTATGATCTGTCTCTCCCTTTAGAATGTGTCATAGGCACGCAGGGATTTTGTAAGTTTCACTCACTGCTATGTGCTAAAACAGTTCCCAGCAATCAAAAAATATCTGTTGGGGACTTCCCTGGTGGTTCAGTGGTAAAGAGTCCGCCTTCCAATGCAGGGGACGCGGGTTCGATCCCTGGTCAGGGAACTAAGATCCCACAGGCCGTGGGGCGACTAAGCCCACGCGCCACAACTACTGAGCTCGCGCGCCTCAGCTAGAGAGCCCACGTGCTGCAAACTACCGAGCCCACGTGCTCTGGAACCCACGCGCCACAACTACAGAGCCCACACGCCACAACTAGAGAAGAGAAAACCCGCATGCACAACTAGAGAGAAGCCCGTGCGCTGCAACAAAAGATCCCGCATACCTCAGTGAAGATCCCGCGTGCCACAACTAAGACCCGATGCAGCCAAAAATAAATAAATAAATCGTAAAGAAATATCTGTTGAATTCATGAATGTGTGGTGACAGCCTCTACCTGACCACCGCACTACCCGACCCCTGTGAATCCGGCCCTCGATTCTGTGTAGGTGAGCCGAGCTCCCACCCACCTCTGCATCCCCTGGCATGGCTTACTCGGCTGTGGAGAAGGCCAGGGAGAAGTTGTGCCGGCGCTTGGCTGGGTCCAGCGCAGCATAGTCAAAGGCGTCAGGGAAGAACTTGTGGACGAGGGCGCAGAAGGCCATGCCACTGCTCCAGCTTGAGGAGAAGTTCTGGATGTCCACATGCTGCGGGCAAGCGGGGCCCAGAGGCCTCGGTGAGCCTCAGCCAGAGGACCCAGACTTTGCCCCCTCTGGACCTCCCACCCTCTGGGCTTTGCACCACACAGACCCTCCCAGCACTGCTGCCCTGGGGAAGGGTCCCTTGGCCCACCATGCACCTCGTAGTTCCTCGTCATGGCCCGGCACCACTCCAAGAGCATGTTCTTAACGCCGCCGATGGCTGCCCCCGCGGCCTTGGTGTTCCGGAACAGGGCCGTGGGGCCCGAGGCTGCCCTGTGCACAAGGGACAGAGAAGGTCAGGCCAGAGAGGTGGGAGGGTCCCATCAGGGAGGAGCCCCAGCCCCAGATGTCAGTCTTCCTGCTGGGGCTCAGGCTGTTCCTATTGCCCCTCAGGACTGCCCCCCACCGACTGTCCAACCAACCCAGCCCCCACCATTCCTCGCCCGCATCTTACCCCCCAAACTTGTCTACGATGGCTTTGCGGTTCTGGGCACGGGGCCCCCGGGGCCGGGCAGGGGCTGACACCCTGCGCTCTGGTGCCTTGTCTTTCTTCTTCTCCTGTGAGGGAGGGGGCTCCGTGGGGCTCTGGGACACGTCGCTGGGTGAAGATTCACTGCATGGAAAAGTTCGGAGCAAGGTGAGAGGGGCTGGGACCAGCCACTGAGGAGGGAGGAGGCTGGCTGAGCACGGCCCCTGCAGTCTCAAGAGGCATACGAAGCTGTGGTCCCCACTCTCGCACACGTTCTCCTCTGGGCCCAGCACCGGGAGGGGCTGGGAAGGAATAGTAAGGCTCAGTCTCACTTTGGTGAGCACGAGGTCTGGTGGCATGTGTGGACAGAGCTAGAGCACATCTGAGGTCTGACCTGGTGCTGAATCCTGCCTTTGCCTCTTAGTTGCTGTGTGATCTTGGGACTGTCGTGTCACTCCTCTGAGCCTCAGCTTCCTCATCTGTAAAATGGGGCAAGAATAGCTACCTGACAGGGTGGTTCTAAGGCCTGCGTGGGAGGGGGAGTGTAGACCACGCTCCACGAACGTTCAATCTGGTACCTTCCCCTAAGAAGGTGACACGGAGGTGAGCTTCAGCTCGAAATAAAGGAAGACTCTTTAATGACGAAAGTTGTGCCCTGGCGAGAGTAAGGCTATCATGGTATCCAGCACCAGCCAGGCACCAGGCACTGGGCTGAGGGCTTTATACACAGATGTCGTTTGAGCCTCACAAAAATCCTACGAGGTAGGTACCGTGACTGTGCCCACTTCACAGGGGAGGAAAGGGGCAGTGATGTGGCCAAGGTCACACAGGTGGTAAGTGGCAGCGTCATTGTCCAAACTCAGGCTTTCTGCTCACTCGCTTATGGGTGAGGCTGACACTGCGGAGGCAAGCAAGACCAGGAGGCTTCAGCAGTGAGTGAGAGACGGACCAGGTGTGCTCCACGGCCCCTTTGCTCCCACACTCCGGCTCCTTTTGTCTCCTGGGCTCTGCCCTAGGCTAGAGGGCTGAAAACCATAATTCCTGGCATATCTTGAGACCAGCACTGGGGAGGCCCAGGCCCAGGGGATGGCAGCCTTTAAAGGAAGCAAGCGGGGGCTTCCCTGGTGGCGCAGTGGTTGAGAGTCCGCCTGCCGATGCAGGGGACACGGGTTCGTGCCCCGGTCCGGGAAGATCCCACATGCCGCGGAGCGGCTGAGTCCGTGAGCCATGGCCGCTGAGCCTGCGCGTCCGGAGCCTGTGCTCCGCAGTGGGAGAGGCCACAACAGTGAGAGGCCCGCGTACCGCAAAAAAATAAAAAATAAAAAAAGGAAGCAAGCGGTAGCAGGGGTTGGATCTGGGTCTCCAGAGCCTGACATTACCTGGCTGAAGGACTGGTCTCTCCGGAAGCTGCGGTGTCTGGACTCAGCCCATCTAGGGGAAAGGAACGGGAGGGAGGCAGGTTGGGGTGACCCGTGGTGCGCGGCCCGCGTGCTCCCTCAGGGAGGCCCCTGCGGCGTCAGCGGGCTCCTGGGCTCTCACTCACCTGGGCTGAGGCCGCTGCCCTCCTCCGTGGGGCTCTCGGGCCATTCCTCGGCGGACCGGGGAAGCGCTCCTGCCCCTTCCTCCGCCCCTTTCTCCGCACCTTGGTCCTGCTCTTCATCAGGACAGCCTGGCTCCTGGAATGAACATGGGCTGTGTGGGCCCGCACCTGCCTGAGGCTCTGTGAGGGCTTCAGAAAGATCTGGAAGGCAGCCTGGAGCCACAGTGCTGCATCCCCCACCCCAGGCTCTTGATATCAGTGGGTGGAAGACTGGATTGTCCCAAAGGAATAAAGCAGGGGAGGGGCTTGCTTGGGGGAGGGCTGGGCAGGGGGCTCCGGAGAATCGTGGGGCCTCCTCCCTCCTCTCCTCTCCTCTTCCTCACTCACCACCTCCTCCTTCACCTCCTCCTCCTCCTGTGTTTCAGGCTTGGCCTCATCTTCCACGGCAGTCTTCTGAGAGTCCGACTTGGCCTCTGGGGCACTGGCTTTCTCTTGGGTTTCAGCCTTGGGCTCCTCCGTCTTGTTGCTCACCTCCTGAGAGGCCACTGTGGCCTCCTGCTTCCCAGCAGCCTCCCTGCCTCCAGCCTTGGCCTCCTCCTTCCCAGCAGCCTCCCTGCCTCCAGCCATGGCCTCCTCCTTCCCTTTGGTCTCCCTGTCTCCAGCCATGGCCTCCTCCTTCCCAGCAGCCTCCCTGCCTCCAGCCTTGGCCTCCTCCTTCCCAGCAGCCTCCCTGTCTCCAGCCTTGGCCTCCTCCTTCCCTTTGGCCTCCCTGTCTCCAGCCTTGGCCTCCTCCTTCCCTTTGGCCTCCCTGCCTCCAACCTTGGCCTCCTCCTTCCCTTTGGCCTCCCTGTCTCCAGCCTTGGCCTCCCCCTTCCCAGCAGTCTCCCTGTCTCCAGCCTTGGCCTCCTCCTTCCCTTTGGCCACCCTGCCTCCAACCTTGTCCTCCTCCTTCCCTTTGGCCTCCCTGCCTCCAGCCTTGGCCTCGTCCTTCCCAGCAGCCTCCCTGTCTCCAGCCTTGGCCTCCTCCTTCCCAGCAGCCTGCACCTCATCATTCACATTGGCTTTCTCCCTAGATCCAGGCTTGGCCTCTTTCTCATCAGCCTGCTGCTTCTCAGAGGCCAACGTGATCTCCTCTTTTCCCTCAGCCTCCTTGGGTTCAGAGTTGGTCTCTTCTTTCCGATCAGCCATCTCCTGAGGAGCCACGGTGGTCTCTTTCTTCCCGCTGTCCACCTTTTGAAGTTCAGCCTCCCCTTTGGATTCCCCCTGGAATTCAGCTGTAATGCTGTCCTCAGCGGGTGCCCTCTCCTGCTTTCCTGCCCCATCTGGAGGCCCCTCTGTGATGGTCCTCTCAGCTGGGCCTGTGGCCTCCTCCTCAGCAGAGGCTCCCCCTCCCACTGCCTCTGGGACCTCCGTGGCTGGGGACACAGGGGTCCCGTCCTCAGAGGGCTTCCATTCCTTCTGCTCCATCTCTGAAAAGAGAAGACAAGCAGGCCTTGTCATGCCCCCTCTCTGCCGGTGAAGGCCCTGGAGTCTGGAGACGTGCGATTCAGTCCTGGGTCCCCCACTACTCGGACATGTGACACAAGTATCCACTTTCCCTTTGGCTAAATGAAACGGTAGAGCACCACATCCCCCACAATGGGGTGCTGGGCCAGCCACGTTTACCTGATGTTGGGTGCGTTCACCTAAAGGCCCTCTGCAGGTTGTGACTTGGGCTTTAAGGAACACTGGGTTCTGTGATGCCTTGTTAATGATTTGGCCTCTTTTTGAATAAGCCAGTGAGGTGGTTAGAGTCTGACTAGCCTCCTAGACCCCCATGGAGCACTTGCTATTCTCCCCTTTTTTTTTTTTTTTTTTTTGCTGTACGCGGGCCTCTCACTGATGTGGCCTCTCCCATTGCGGAGCACAGGCTCCGGACGCACAGGCTCAGTGACCATGGCGCAGCATGTGGGATCCTCCCGGACCGGGGCATGAACCCGCGTCCCCTGCATTGGCAGGTGGACTCTCAACCACTGCGCCACCAGGGAAGCCCCTATTCTCCCCTTTTGATGGAGATAGCTGCCCTCATGCTCAGAGCCCAAAGCAGACAGAAGTCTCTAGATAGAACTTAATAATACTGTTTTTTGTTTTGTTTTGTTTTGAGTATTTACTTTATTTATTTATTTTGGCTGCACCGGGTCTTCGTTGAGGCATATGGGATCTTTTAGTTGCGGCATGCATGCAGGATCTAGTTCCCTGACCAGGGATCGAACCCAGGCCCCCTGTCTTGGAAGCTCGGAGTCTTACCCAATGGACCACCAGGGAAGTCCCTAATAATACTGTTTTGATTCAATTGTATTTATTTTTACAGTTACTTTCTGTTTCTGGCCAGTGATACCGAGTTTCCATTTCCAATAGTGATATAAAGTTTATTTTATGAATACATTTATTGAAGTAAAGTAAGTTAATTCAAAGGAAGACGTTCAGGAAAGCGGAATACAGGATACAAAATACCTAAATCATGGAGGTGGTGTTAAAATGCCTGAAATTTGGGAAACCCTGGGCCAGCTTGGTCGCTGGGTCTCTGCCAACACTGCCAGCCTGTGTGTGTGGTTCTCTGAAGAGCTGGGACTGGGCATGGAAGAGTTTCTTTTGGTGAAGAACAGAAGAGACTCTCCCTAACTAACCTCTGCAGGGAGATCTGATCCTCCAACTTTATCATGAGGTTTCCTATTCAAGTACTGTATATACAGTCAGCCTTCCTTTTGCATGGGTTCTGTGGGTTCAACCAACCTTGGATGGAAAAAATTTGAAGAAAAAATTCCAGAAAATTCCAAAAGGCAAACTTGAATTTGCTGCCACTTCAACTATTTACATAGCATTTACATTGTTATTAACAACTGTTTACATGACATTTTCATTGTACTGGGTATTATAAGTAATCTAGAGATGATTTAAAGTATTAGAGAGGATTGTAAGGTTCTATGCAAATACAACATTTCATATGAGGGACTTGAGCATCCGCAGATTTTCATATCCGCAAGGGAAGCTGGGACTAATCCCCCACAGACATCAAGGGATGATTGTACTGTCCGATCTACAAAAACAGCTGCGGGGGGGGAGGCTTCTCTGGTGGCGCAGTGGTTGAGAGTCCGCCTGCCGATGCAGGGAACACGGGTTTGTGCCCCGGTCCGGGAAGATCCCACATGCCGCGGAGTGGCTGGGCCCGTGAGCCCTGGCCGCTGAGCCTGCGCGTCCGGAGCCTGTGCTCCGCAACAGGAGAGGCCACAGCGGTGAGAGGCCCGCGTACCGCAAAACAAAAACAAAAACAAAAACAGCTGGGGTGGGTGTGTGTGGCGTGGACAGGGTCAGCTCCTTCAGCCTTCTGCCCTTCTTGGGGGGGGAGGGACTGTTTACAGAGAAAATAATCCCCAAATAACGTGTTCAGGGCATGACTCAGGCAGTAAAAGAAGTACACACTCCTTGTCACTGGCTAAAAATACCTCCTGCCCTCTGCAGGGCCATCGTTCTGGATACAGTACCCAGGGTACCTGAGTAATTGGGACAGAGGCAAGAAGACAGGCATATGAGGGACAGGGCTTTGTTTCTGCCACCCATTCAGGTCTTACTGCCCCCAGATCAAAGTCCTGGTGTCCCTGGACTTGGTCTCCCACCGTTTCCTAGGAAGTCGGCTGGGATTTTCAAAGATGCTCACGCTGCCCTCCAATTCCACCCCTCCCACCAGGGCCCCTTCCCTTCCGGGAATCTATTAAAGTTAGAGGGAAACCAATGAGCCTGGGAGATGGAATGCACATCTGCAGGGAGCTAGGAGCATGCCTTGATCCCCACCTCCTGGTCTGAGACCTGAGCATGTCTCTTTGCCTCTCTGGAGAGAGCCTCGGTTTCCAATACAATGACAGGATTGGTCTAGATCAGGTTTGCAAACTGTGTTCTGTGGAAAACTGGTGTCTCCTAAGACCTTATTAAGGGCTGCGGTGGCGGGGGAGGTGTTCTTTGGCTAAGGTTGTTCCAGAAACAGGCTACTCTTGACTCTTTTAGAGTCTTACAACTTCATTAGCACTTAAATGGATTCCAGACACCCCATGGTAAAGGAACCTTAATTTTGCTTAGCTCTATTTAACTCACTTTTCTCCAAACTTATGTGGCCACGGATTTTTTTTTTCTTGCTTCCTTTTCTTTTTGCTTTATTTTCCCTGAGGTGCATCTATTGCCCTCTTGAGCAATGCCACCTTTAGCAGAAGAAACTATGTCAAGTGCCGGTCTAAATGATCCACACAACACACCCCTGCCTTGCACTCTTGTTCGGAAGGTGGTATGGAGGAGTGGTGAAAATCATTGATTCTGGAGCTTCCTATGATGGGATCCCAGCTCCCACTTCTTCTCCCACTGTGACCTTGAGCAAGCTACTTACCCTCCCTGTATTTTGATTTCTGGAGATAAAAATAGGTCTCACCTCACAGGGACAGTGGAGGGTTAAGGAAGCCAATGCATAGGAAGTATTTTGGGGTGTGCCTGGCCTGGAAGGAGCACTCAGTATACATCAGCTTGTATGGTGTAGGCTGGCCTCTGCCCAGCCTTGTGCCAGATTAAGGTCCTGACTCAGCCATGAGGGCATTTAGTTGGTAAAAGACAAGGCAAAAAGAACTGAACACCAATGAGATGATAAGCCCTTTTTATTTATTTATTTAAAAAATTTTTTGGCTGCGCCATGCAGCACGTGGGATCTTAGTTCCCCGACCTGGGATCGAACCCGTGTCCCCTGCATTGGGAGTGCAGAGTCTTAACCACTGGACCGCCAGGGAAGTTCCGATGAGCCGTTTTTATACCTCAAAATGTGGGAGTAGGGCTTCCCTGGTGGCACAGTGGTTGAGAGTCCACCTGCCGATGCAGGGGACACAGGTTCGTGCCCCGGTCCGGGAAGATCCCACATGCCACGGAGCGGCTGGGCCCGTGAGCCACAGCCGCTGAGCCTGCGCGTCCGGAGCCTGTGCTCCGCAACGGGAGAGGTCACAGCGGTGAGAGGCCCGCGTAATGCAAAAAAAAAAAAAAATGTGGGAGTAATTGGCTAAGACATAGCTGAGTGCTGCAGCCATCTTACCCTTCATCTACATGCTACACACTTAGCATGGTGGAGGGGAAGGGCAGGTGTATACACACACACACACACACACACACACACACACACACACACACACACACACACACCCCTCAGCCATCCTGTGCGCTCATCACCTCAGCTTTCCACCCTCCAGGCTTGTCATAAATAGCCAAGGAGTGAAGAAACTCAGAATACTGAGACACCCGGATAACACCACCCACCCCAGCATTAATTCCATAGCAGTTTACAGCTTGTACTGTGGTGCCCTGCTTTACCTTCCTACTTCCTCACTCTAACCCTTCAGAATAAGTGTTACTGGCCCCATTTTACAGAGTAGAAATTTGAGGCTTGGGGAGTTGAGTCCCTTGATAAAGTCATAGGACAGTTAAGTGGCCCAACTGTACCTAGAACCCAGGCGTCCTGACAACCAGTCCAGAGCGTGTGCCGGAGACACTGCCCCCGCCAGCTCCTCCGCCAGCGTCCCTTCAAAGGTTCCAGCCCAGGATGAGGGGCACCCCACCCCCCTTCACATATGGCTGAAGAGGTCAGCTCTCTCTTCCAAGTGCATGGCAGACCTTCCTCTCCACTTTCCCCCCTCGTTCCTTCCCCAGGAAGGAAGAAGGAAAGATTCATTCCACCCCTGTTTTGTGTCCACTGCAGACAGCTCCCCTCTCTCTCTTCCTGTTTTTCTCAGCAGACTGGAAGGAAAAGTACTCAGGAGGCCGAGTTCCAAGCCCCACATGGTACAGACAACATTTGATGGTTCAGCTAACACCTCCACGACCCACTGCCCCCCAGTCTGTCTTCCAGTGGCCCTAAAGCTTTCACCATCCCTCACCTCAGTGGGGACATCCCTTGGAGATGCCACTCTCAACTGCTTAGAGACTCTGCCTCCCACCCCAACTGGACTGGTAAGTCTCCCAAGGCCCTCTGTGCCTGTCAGGTCCACATGGATGGCCACCTGCAGGCTGCTCGGTGGGTGACCTCAAGTTGCCCAGCACCGCAGGGCTGAGTCCCCGAACTCTGGCATTGAAAAAGAGTGGACATAGTGACGGAGAGACTTAGGAAGGAGCCTGGATTTCTCCAACTGTGGGGCCCTGCTTGGAGGCTCCTCAGGTCCTTGGAAGATGGGAGAGGAGTTGGCAGATGGAGGGGGTGCCTAGAAAGGGGCCCAGGGCCTCTCCTACCTGTAGGGCCTCTCCCTGGGGGCTTGCAGTTGTCTCCTTCCTCCAGCTGAGCGGCTGCACTCCCGGGCTGTCTTCAAGTCCCTGTGGCTTCTAGCCCCCAGCTCTTCAGTCCCCGCTTCCCCTCCCCCTTCCCAAACTGGGAGGCTCGGATTTCCCATGGAGATCTGGCAGGTGGCACCTTTCAATCACAGCCAGTGCCTCCCGCCTGACACGGGGCAGCATGCGTCCTGCGATCATCTCCCTTCCCGATGTACTCGCCTGGCCCTGGCAACTCCCCAGACAATCTGCAGGCCCATTTGGAGCATGGTCACCAGCTGTCTGGCCTCCCCTGCCCATCCAGAGCCCAAGCTAGGCCTTCTCTGCATCCCCCCCCCACCACGTTCCTTTAAATAGTCCCTTTTACCCTTCCTCAGACTAAAGTAGCTGCGGAAGGGTGGGCTAAGGAGGGGTGGGGGCCAGCTGCGGAGGTGGCGATGTCTCTCAGGGCTCCCACTGCACGGGGAGCAGCTGGGGAGAGAGAGAAGAGTGATGGCCCAAGCTGATGGGTCGCTGCGCTGAGAGTCTAGGAAATACAAAGCCGAGTTCTACGTGGAGCTGAGGCTCTCAACAGATTTTTGTGCTGAATCGAGATTTTGCTCAGAAAGACGAAACACCTTTACCTCCTGTAGGTGTCCTGTGATCTAAGAAAGGTACTACTTTTGGAGAATGTGTGAGGGGCTTGTGACTCCCCCTCCCCCTCCCCACTGCTTCAGCAACACTGGCCTCCTTCGTATCCCTCCGATGAGTCGATTCCTTTCCATACTCAGGACTGTAAACTGCTCTTTGCAAGGCTGGTTCTTTCTCATTCTCCTGCTCTCAGCTCAAATTTCATTTCCACAGAGAGGTCTCCCATGACTTTGAGATCCTCTCCATCGCTTCTGCATATTTTATTTTCTTATGGAATATGGATTGGAATCCAAAGTTACCTTATTTATTTCCTTGTTACCTGACTTCCTCTCTAGACTCTAAGCTTCATGAGGGCAGGGACTTTGTCATGTTCATGGCTGTATGCCCAGGACCTAGCAAATCGCCTGGGTCATATGAAGTGCTCAATAAATGGATAGTGACTAAATAAATAATTTAATTAGTTAGTAGATATTTATGGAACGGGAATTTGGGGGCCTGTTCCTGGGATGATCTGAAAGCCAGATTTGGGTACCGATGGTTGAACAGTGCAATATTGTTGATTGCCAGCTGCATTTAGTGATAAGACGTCTGTAATTTTAAGGGCATTGTGGGGGGCTTCCCGGGTGGTGCAGTGGTTGAGAATCCGCCTGCCAATGCAGGGGACACGGGTTCGAGCCGTGGTCTGGGAAGATTCCACATGCCGCGGAGCAACTAAGCCTGTGCGCCACAACTACTGAGCCCGCGTGCTGCAGCTACCGCAGCCTGTGCTCCTAGAGCCCGTGCTCCACAACGAGAGAAGCCACCACAATGAGAAGCCGGCGCACTGCAACGGACAGTAGCCCCTGCTCACCACAACTAGAGGAAGCCCGTGCGCAGCGAGGACCCAATGCAGCCAAAACAAAAAAAGAAAGAAAGAAAGAAAGAAAAACAAAGAAAAAAATGTCGTTGTAGAAAAAAGACTTCATCTGTTAGCAATACAATTAGATGAAGAAAATATGGCTAAATGTTGACGACTGTCAAATCTTGGGGATGGGTGGTTAATATGTGGAAGTTCAATATATTGTGCTCTCCACTTCCGTGTACTTTAATAAGTTTCCCTAATAAATAAAAATCTAAAACAAAAAGATTCATTTTTATTGAGCATCTGTCACGGACTAGGTGCTTTAAATACAATATCACTTTTATGTTTTTGTTTGTTCGTTTGTTTTGTAATGATTTTTAAAACTTTATTTTGAAATAATTATAGGTTTATAGGAAGTTGCATAAATAGTACAGAGAGGGTACACAAGGTTAAATTTTACTTAAGATTTATCCACTGAAGGCTAAATCTTACATAACTATATGCAATATCAAAGCCAGGAAATTGGCATTGGTACAATGGCATGTATACTTCTATGACAGCTTAGATTTGAATAAACACCTTCTCCCACAATCAGGGCAGAGAACCAATTTCATCAACACAAAGATCTCCCTTGTGCTATCCCCTTAGGCACACCTCTTTCCCTCCCCCCACCAACTCTAACCCTAGGCAACCATTAATCTCTTCTCCCATCTCTATAATATTGCCATTTTGAGAATGTGATTTAAATGGAATCATACAGTATGTAACCTTTCATAAAACCTAATAGGGCTTCTCTGGTGGCGCAGTGGTTGAGAGTCCGCCTGCCGATGCAGGGGACACGGGTTCGTGCCCCGGTCCGGGAAGATCCCACATGCCATGGAGCGGCTGGGCCCGTGAGCCATGGCTGCTGAGCCTGCGCGTCCGGAGCCTGTGCTCCGCAGCGGGAGAGGCCGCAGCGGTGAGAGGCCTGCGTACCGCAAAAAAAAAAAAAAAAAAAACCTAACAAAAATCCCATCTAGGAAGCAGATTCCTCTCTTAAGAACCCATCTCCTTTTTCCATGCAATTTCTTAATACTCCATAATATGTTGACTAGATTCTCAAAAGTAAAAACCAGGATAACGTATATACAATAATATACGTGGCAGCATTATCATAATAGCCCCAAACTGGAAACAACCCAAAAGTCCATCAGTAGGAGAATAGATAAATGAACTGTGGCTTATTTATACAATCAAACACTAGACAGCCATAAAAAAGAAGGAATAAGAGATACACACGACAATATGGATGAAATCTTACGGATGCTACACTGAGCTAAAGAAGTGAGGCACAAAACAGAAAACAATGTATAATTTCATTTACGTGAAGTTCAGGAGTAGGCAGAACTAACTGATGGTGATAGAAGTCAGAATAGTGGTTCACTGCAGAAGAGCGAGTATTGACGGGGAAGGAACATGAGATAACTTTTTAAGGTGCTGGAAATATTTTGTATCTTGATCTGGGAGATAGTTATAAAACTGAATGTATATTTAAAAATTAAGCTTGTGTATTTTACTACTTTACTATCTGAATGCTATACCTAAAATTTAAAGTATCAAGGCACAGGGTCTGACAAAGAAGTTTGAGTCCTTAGAGCAGTAATGAGGCCAATATTCAGAATTGGGACTTCCTTAGGGAAGCATATGGTGACCAGCCATATAAAGTGTCTAGCCCACCTTCTCCTATAGGCAGTGTACCACTGCATCCCTTGAAATCCCTTGAAAAATCCAGGGATTGAGGTGGGTTTTTCTTGGGGGGGGGGGTTGCAAGTTCACAAGTACCCTCTGTCTTCCTCACCCAAACACACTAGGTCAGTTCTGGTGGCGGCCACAGTGGCCCTATTCATCTCTTTAGGGCCCAGGGCGTCTAACAGAAGCTGACTAAAACATATTGTATACTTGACTCATCTTTCTGCAAGCAGAAACCGTGCCTCGCTTGTCTCTGCAACCCCAGAGAGTTTAGTGACCTACACACAGCTGTGTTCATATAAAGGGCCTCTGAGCATTGGTCCTCAAACTTAGCTGCACATGGGAATCACCTGGGGAGTTTTAAAATGTACTGATGCCTGGGTCCTACTCCCAGGGATTCTGATTTAATTGGTACGAAGTGAGCCCTGGGCTTCGGGATTATTTTAAGCGTCCCAGGTGACCTTAAGTACATCACAAACTGAGAGCTGCAGTTCGGCGGCATTCCTCCTACTCTGCGCCTGATTGGCGCTCTGGCCTCGGCTCTCCGGAGGTGACGACGAGGTTCACTGAGTCCTGTGGTCCTGCCCCTCTCACAGAACCAATAAACTCAAATCTCTCCGTGACACCCCTAAAGACAAGAATTCTAACCAGTCTGCAGGCGCTCTGCGCCCCGCTCAAGCCTCTATGGTATTTTGGAGTCCTCTCTAGCATTTGGGAGACGCCTTAGGCCGGGCCAGCAGCTCCCTCTCTATGGTAGCGGATTTTCCCGCGCCGCCTCGTTGGTACTTCATTCCGGAAGTGCGTGCGGATCAGAGAAGAGGCGGGATTTCCCTCCCGGAAGTGACCCCGGTGCTTCCGCCCTATCCTACCTGAGCGCCCGGTGAGTTTGTAGTTTACCCGAAGTTGGGGACGTAGGGGGCGTTGTGGCAGGCCCCAGGCCGTGGTGAGTGACGTCTGACCTCAAGGTGATCCTGATGATGGCGCCGCTATTTCAGAGGTGTAGACCCTGGGCTGGGGCCCGGGCGCCTTAGTCCCGCGTGTGATCGAATTCTTACGGCCCCGCAGGTTCATGCTGCGTTCCGGTCTCCCCTTCTTCTCCTGGATAGAGGTGACCTAGAGGGATTGGGAGTCAGGGCTCTGGGGCTCGATTTCCAGACCCGCCATTGACATGTTCTTTGACCTTGGCCTAGGCAGTGTTCCCCTTCTTGGCCTCAGTTCCCACATCTGTGAAATGGGACGTTTGAATTCACTGAGGTCAGTGGCCCCTGCTGGTCTGATGCCCTCTGATTTCTCCACATCCTCCAGCCCCTGCGATGGGAAGGTGAATGGGAGGGCTGGGTGCTGACCATGATGTCTGCCCCCAGGATTAGGAGGCCAGAGGGAGATCTCTTCCACGGTGCAGGGCTGAAATGGACCCGCTTAGGGCCCAGCAGCTGGCGGCAGAGCTGGAGGTTGAGATGATGGCTGATATGTACAACAGGTAAGGGCTGATTCTGCGCTGCCTTGTCTTAGAGAATGATCCCAGGTCACTCTTGCCAAGGCAGAGGTGGATAACTTCTGAAGATTATTTTCCTCATTCCGGGGAAACCTGAGGCCCGGGCTTACCCTCCCAGCACCCCCAGCTCCCACCCCATGCTTAAGGGCTAATGCAGACGCAGGGTGGGGTCACTAGAAGGAACTGGGCATTTAGGTTCGGATGGAATTGGCGACGTAGGAGCTGAGCAGAAAGAGAAGGTCCCGTCCAGGCTCTGGTTGTGTTCTGGGAAGAGTAGAGCATTTGCCTTGTGACAAATAGCACGTAGCTCACTTAGTAGTCAACATTTCTTAAACTCTTAATCCATCTCAGACACATGCTGAGCATTTTATATGCATTATCTTTTTTTAAAGGTGAAGACATTGAGGTTTCTAGAGGTTAAATAACTCTCTCAGGGTCCACAGCTGGTCAGTAGCAATGTCAGAACCAGTAACTCAGTCTGACTCCTAACTAGTGCCCATAACCATCTGGCAAATTTGGGAACAAATCGTAGCTGCACCAACCACCACTACTATGGCCTTGGGCAAGTTACATGGACTGTTAGACCAGTGGTTTCCCCATCTGTAAAGTGGAGTTAATAATAGTACCTTCCTCACAGAGACATTATCAATATGAAATGTAAAAGTATATGACAAGCTCTTAGCGTTAAGCCCAACACAAGTCGAGTAAGCAGTCAACAAATATTTGCTATTTTTATTGGCTTGAGCTCTCTGGTATCCTCCCTAGATTAGTTGTTTTATCTTGGAGGCTATTTACCAGAATAATTTTTAAATGTAGGCTGTAAAGTCAGGCTACCTGGGTTCATAGCCCAGCTTTATGTGATCCTGAGGCTCTCTGTGCCTTCATTTCCTTATCTGTAAAAAGAGGGATAATGATGGTGCCTACCTCTTGGGATTATCGTAAAAACTGCATGACAGAATCCCTGTCAAGCACTTAGCACGATGTCTGGAACATAGCTGGTACTCAGCTAATGGTTCCTGTTTGATTAGTCATAAACATGGCTAATGGTTCCTGCTCTCAAGGATCTTCCAAGATAGTTGGGGTGCAAACAGGATTTACACTGCCTTCTCGGGGAGGTGAAATCAGTATAGCAGGGCAGGAATGGCTGAGGGTTCCTGTTATGCCACAGGAGGCTGCTGACCTGACCTTGCCCTTCCTTCTTTCTAGAATGACCAGTGCCTGCCACCGGAAGTGCGTGCCTCCCCACTACAAGGAAGCAGAACTGTCCAAGGGCGAGTCTGTGTGCCTGGACCGGTGTGTCTCCAAGTACCTGGATATCCATGAGCGGATGGGCAAAAAGTTGACAGAATTGTCTATGCAGGACGAAGAGCTCATGAAGAGGGTGCAGCAGAGTTCTGGGCCTGCATGAGGCCCCAGGCAGTACACCGTAAGGTGCACCCTGTCCTTTCCCACTTGTCTAATAAAAGTGCCCCCATTGGGTGTCATCTGTGAAGACTGCCAGGCCTAGGCTCTTTCTGGAAAGTCTCCAGGAGCCCAGGGTATGATGGAGCTCTTTCCCGGTCGGAGAAGGGGTATTTGTCACACTGGCATGTGACTGTGTGTTTATATATATTATATATTAAAACAAGTTTGTTGACACCTACAGTGTGCAAAGCAGTGTGCCTGGCACTTGGGAGTAAAGGCAGCAGACACAGCCTCTACCAGCAGAGGGAGTCTAACGTAGTGTTTAAAAGCGTAGACTGGTACCATGGCTTAAGTTTACATTCCACGTCAGCCACTTGCTGTGTGACCCTGAACGTGTCGTTTCACTGTGCCTAGCTTCCTCATCTGTAAAGTGGGGAGAATCAGGGCTGTTGTGATGATTAAATGAGTTAATATGAATAAACTAGAATAATGACTAGGCCATAGAAAGTGCCTGGTATATATTATTTATGTCTAACAACTTAAAATCAAGTGCAGGCAGGCATTTTCTTCAATGATATAAAGGAATGATTTAGAGGAGAGAGTGGAAAGTAGATGGAACCTAAGCATGAAGTAGCCACAACCTCTTGGTTCTAAACAGCAATATCGAAACGTGAAGGGACCCAGCTTCATGTGTGATGTGTGCGATCCAGGGAGGGGACCGAGTGATAACCACTGCCATTCAGTGTTCACCTGAATCTCAATCAGGGACTGCGCTCCTCACTCTTCATGGGGTATCCAGCCTCATCCACTCAGCAGGCCAAAGGCCCTGTTAGGAGAAGGGAGCTCAGAGAGGTGGTTGTTTGCTGGAGGTCACAGGCGAGGAGCAATAACGGAGGTCAGGGTTGACTGCTCGCGGAGGAGAGGCCGCATCTGCTTCCTGTCCTGAGGGTGCCCTTGCAGAACTGTGCAGTTCTCAAAATGTAGGGTTCACTGCAGAAGGAATTTTGGTTGATGTCAGTGCCTCAGGTAGCAGTGCCTTCACAGCAGAGGGAGGTGTCTGGGGTGTAACCTCACCAGGTCATTGGGCTCACAGGAAAGGAGACGGTAGAGGCAGTGAGTTTCAGGCTTAGAAGTACAGGTTCAGGGAATTCCCTGGCGGTCCAGTGGTTGGGAGTTTGCGCTTTCGCTGCCTAGGGCCTGGGTTCATTTCCTGGTCAGGAGCTAGGATCCTACAAGCTGCGCAGTGTGGCCAAAAAAAAAAATCCAGGTTCAAGTCAGACCACCTGGGATGAAATTTTCTGGCTGTGTGATCTTGGGTGAGGCAGTTGACTACTCTGTGCCTCAGTTACCCTATCTATAAAGCGATAAAAGTACCTACTTCATTGAGTGGAGTGAAGATTAAATGTGTTAATAACTAAAGCACTTAGGAAAGTGCCTAATTCTCCCACGTTAAATACTCAATAATGTTAGCTCTTTTTTTTTTAATTGCTAACTTTGATGTAAGGAGTCTCGAGATAGATCCCCTGAAAACTTCAAAACTATTGTCCATCTACCTTAAGCGTGGGCAGAGAGCTAAGGCTCCTTTCTAGGTACTGAAGTGCCAACTTGCGTCAACAGGTGGCGCTGTCTGCTCACGGGAATCAGCACTGCTGTGGCCAGTTCTACAAATGTGTATTATTGGTGTATCCCTTGCGGCCGTTGTACTAGGAAGAGCAGAGTGGTGAGGAAAACAGATATTGTACCTGCCCTCAGGTTTAGCAAGGGACGTCAGAAATTTTCAGAGCACATAGCTGGAACATCTAGAGGGGGTGGTAGAGAATGGAGAGAAGAGGTTCCAGCTCGACAGAGAGCACTTGCAAAAGCTTTGAAGTGGCAGAAAGTGTGGAGCCGTGAAGAAACAAAGCTCTGGCCTGCCTGGAGTGCCAAATGGGAAGGGAGGTAGTGGTGAGAGATGAGACCTGCCCGAGGGCTGCGCAGGCGCAGCTCCAAAGCGCCCGATGAGCTGAGTTAAAAGAGTTTGGATTTTCTCCAAAGGGCATCGGCAAACTGTTGAAGGATGTAAACCCTGGCAGTGAAAATGACAGATCTGCATTTTAAAGCTCCCTCTAGCTGTCAGCCAGGTGGATAGTGGTAGATGATGGCTTAATGGATTCAGGGGAGACATGCCAGGGAGCTGGTGAGGAAACAGGGGGATGATGCCAGTAAGAATAGCTATCGAGTTGCTACATTGTGCTAATAGTATATTATTTCAGTTAAAACTCATAACTCTGAGGCATGTACCATTATTGTTATAGGTGAAGAAACTGAGGCTCTGAAAAGTTAGTAACCTGCTGAAGGTCATACATCAAGCAAGTGCTAGAGCCAGGCTTCCAGCTAATTCAGACATGAGCGGCCACTTTTACCCGCCCCTCTAGGACTGGAGTGCGGGTGTGGGTGGGGCACGCTCCCTGATGTCAGCCATGACATATTCTATTCAGCAGTAGTTACTGTTGGCTTGCTGCATGCAGAGAGCTGTAGGAAGTGTGCAAGTGAATTAACTAGGTCCCTGCCTTCAGTGAACAAGTGTGGCGATTGGGAGGGCATAGGAGAGATGGAACAAACATATAGAGTAGTAGAATAGGTTAGGCCTTTTCTGCCATCGAGAAGAGTCAAAAACTGCTCACGTGTGTTTGCTAGATTATCAGTTTCATTTATTTATTTTCATAAATTTATGTATTTATTTATTTATTTTTGGCTGCATTGGGTCTTCGTTGCTGCGCGTGGGCTTTCTCTAGTTGCGGTGAGCGGGGGCTACTCTTCGTTGCAGTGCACGGGCTTCTCATTGCAGTGGCTTCTCTTGTTGTGGAGCACGGGCTCTAGAGCGCAGGCTCAGTAGTTGTGGCACACGGGCCTAGTTGCTCTGCGGCGATTATCAATTTTAAAAACCGGGAAGTGTCTCATAAAAATCAGGACTTTGGCTTCTTTTGAAAAGTTAGAAGATCTGACAAGTCAGCCTGCATTCCTGCTTGGCAGTGGTCTGCTGCTGGAGGATGGGTAGAGGCTCAGCTGTCCGCCAAACCTCCCACCTCTCATTTCTTCCCTCGTCACCATCTGCTTGACCTGTAGGCATTTGGTCTGCACCTTCTGCTCTTCGGGTTTTCAGATGAGCCAGACACTATATGAGAAAACATGTAATGATGCTGCCACTGCGGTTCATTCCTGTTCATTGCTAGTATAATCTCCTTCCCTTGAGTGTGCATTAGACCTAAACAGAGACTTGCTTCTAACAGAACAGAGCAAAGGGGATGAAAGCTGCTTCCAAGGTTAAGACACAAAAGATTGTAATGGCCATCTTGTTACTGTCTCTCTCTCTCTTCCTCCCTTTCTCCTCCTCTCCTCCTCCTTGCAAGATCTGTTGAAGCAAGCTTCCATGTTGTGAGCTGCCCTATGAAGAGGCCCATGTGGTTGGGAACTCAGGGCAGCCTCCAGCCCACAGCCAGTGAGGAACTGAATCCTGCTGGCAACCACACGAGTGAGCTCAGAAGCAGATCCTTCCCCAGTCAAACTTTCAGATGACTACAGCCCTGGCTGGCACTTTGCAGCCCTGTGAGAGACCCTGAAGCAGAGGACCCAACTAAGCTGCACGCTGACTCCCAGCCTAGAGAAACTGAGGTGATAAATGTTGTTTTAAGCTGTTACATTTTGGGGGAATTTGTTATGCAGCAATAGTTAACCACTACACAGTTCTCACAACTGTTATAGTCGTCAAAGACTATGTTTGGTCATTCTACACCCACACCTGGAAGGGACCAGGCACCGTTCCAGGCATTTGGGGTACACCAATGAACAAAATAAAGATTGTTGCCCACTTGGAACTTATATTCTAGGGCAATGGTTTTGCATAGAAGTCGGTTGGCAGGGCTGTTTTGAAGGAAAGACAGCCCCTTCAGCTCCTGGGAGAAGGTTCTTAACCTTTCACATCTTGGGCCCCTTTGAAACACTAACAAAAGCCACAGACTGGTTCTTCAGAAAATTGTTCTCGCACAGAATTTTGCATGCAATTTTAGGGATTTTCGGAAGAATTCTTGTGGGCTGACCTGGGGGGAGTCTTGTGACAAGCATTTTTTAAAATGCTGGGGCAAAGAGAAACAAGACAGAAAATCAAAGGGGGGAGACATATTAAAATCAGTCACTTTTACAGCTGTGATAAGTGCTGTAAGAGATGCCCAAGGAAGTGTGGGGCTATGTAAATGGATGACCCCCCCCCAAGTCTGGGTGCTCAGGGAAGGCTGTCCCCCTGAAAGCGATGTAGGTGAGTGAGATTTGAAGGATGGGTAGGAATTTGCCAGGTTGGGGGCAGTGGTGGGTGGTGGCTTCTTTGTTAAGTGGTGGGAGGATAGTGGTGGGGAAGGTGGGCTCAGGTCCCTATCCTCTGGCCCATACAGTCTGTCAGAGGAAACAGACACGTCGTGATGAGTTTTATCAAAGGGTGACTCGAATGTTATACGAGTCATATAGCAAAGGGATTTATTGCTGGAGTCAGGCAAGGAGCCTTCCTGTAGGAAGTGTCCGTTAAGTCAAAATCTGAAGGATTAGTTAGATAGGCCAGGGTGGGGGAATGTTCCAGGCCCAGGTGGGAGAACACGGGGTTTTAATGGATGAGAACAGGTCACAACAGTGAAAGCATAGAGAAGAGAGAGGCCAGAGGGAGGTGGGGGCAGCAGGAGGGCCCGGATGGACTAGGGGGCATTGTTGGGAGTTTGTACGTTTGCCCAACAGTCGTGGAAACTTCCAAGGGGAGAGGCCTGGTTGAAGCCAGGATCATTCTGACTGGAAGGTAGGTTCACTGGCACGAGTGGAATTGGGAAGGCCAGGCTGAAAGGGTCGCAGGAGTCCAGGCGGGAGTTGATGAGACCTAGGCTTGGGGGCCAGCAGAAGATGGAGAGGAGAAGTCTTTAAAGGCAGGAGCCACAAGCTCGCTGGTAGGTTGGACGTGGAAAGTAAGGCTGGGAGCCAAGTCTGGATAACTTTGCTTTGAGCTTAAGCAACTGTGTGCAAGGTGGTGCTTTTACGGACACAGGCAGCAACGGAGGTAGAGCGAGTTAGGGAGGAAGGAGGAAGGTCATTTTCTGTCATCACTGAGCACTTCTTTTTATTTTAATTTTTAAATTAAAAAAATGTTTTGGGCTGTGCTGCGCAGCATGTGCGATCTTAGTTCCCCAACCAGGGATGGAACCCACACCCCCTGCATTGGAAGTGTGGCGTCTTAACCACTGGACCACCAGGGAAGTCCCACTGAGCACTTATTATCTTAGAAGGTACGGTACAATTGGCCTGTATCTACTTTTCCAGCTGCAGCTTCATGCCACAGCCCGCCTCATCCTATGTGTTCTTCCATTCAGGCCCTCCTTCAGTTCCCTGAATGTCTCAGGCATCCTCCTGTTGTAGGCCTCTGCACGCTGTGTCCTCCTCTTGGGGGTTGATAAATCCTACTGATTCAGACACGGGAAGTCTTATATCTTCAGATTGTGGCACAGACACCTTTAAGGACTCCTCCCTGCCCTCCAGTCTAGATCAACGCCCCTCCCCAATGATATGTTACTTCTCTTCCATGGCGCTTCCTTTATTTTTTAAAATAAATTTATTTATTTTTGGCTGCATTGGGTCTTCGTTGCTGCGCGCGGGCTTTCTCTGGTTGCGGTGAGCGGGGGCTACTCTTCGTCGTGGTGCGTGGGCTTCTCATTGTGGTGGCTTCTCTTGTTGCGGAGCACGGGCTCTAGGCACGTGGGCTTCAGTAGTTGTGGCATGTGGCTTCAGTAGTTGTGGCGTGCAGGCTCTAGAGCACAGGCTCAGTAGTCGTGGCGCACAGGCTTAGTTGCTCCGCAGCATGTGGGATCTTTCTGGACCAGGACTCGAACCTGTAACCCCTGCATTGGCAGGCAGATTCTTAGCCACTGAATGGCACTTCCTTTAGATGTAATTACACTTACTATGTGATAATTTGATTCATCTACTCCTCTCCCCCACTGGACTTTATGTTCTCTGAGGTTGGAGTCTGTGTCTTATTCATCCTTCAATCCCTAGTGCCTGATGCATGTGAAAGCGTTTAAAAAATTTTTTTAAACTGATATAATTCACATATCATAAAATTCACCCTTTTAAAGTGTACAATTAAATGGATTTTAGTACATTCACAGGGTTGTACTGTCATCACCACTATCTAAGAGTGCAACATTTTCACCACCCCCAAGAAGGAACCCCATACTCATTAGCAGTCACTTCCCGTCTCTCCCCCCAGTTTTTGGCAACGACTAATCTACGGTCTCAGCGTATCTGCCTATTCTGGGCATTTCATGAGCGCACCCCTACACTATGGGATCTTTTGCATCTGGCTTTCACTTAGCATAATGTTTTTAAGGTTCATCCATGTTGTAGCATGTACCAGTACCTCCTTCCTTTTCATGACCAAACCATAATACGTTCACTGTTATTATACACATTTTTTTTTTTTTTGGTCACACCTCGAGGCTTGTGGGATCTTCGTTCCCCAGCCAGGGATTGAACCCGGGCCTTCAGTAGGGAAAGCGCAGAGTCCTAACCACTGGGCCACCAGGGGATTCCCACAATACACATTTTGTTTATCCATTTGTTAACGGACAATTGGGTTGTTTGCACTTTTTGGCTATTATGAATAACAATGCTATGAACATTTGTGTCCAAGTTTTTCTTTTTTTCTTTTTTTTGGCTGTACACAGGCCTCTCACTGCTGTGGACTCTCCCATTGCGGAGCACAGGCTCCGGACGCGCAGGCTCAGCGGCCATGACTCACGGGCCTAGCCGCTTCGCGGTATGTGGGATCTCCCCGGACCAGGGCACGAACCCGTGTCCCCTGCATTGACAGGCGGACTCTCAACCACTGCGCCACCAGGGAAGCCCTGTGTCCAAGTTTTTGTGTCCACATATGTTCTCAGTTCTCTTGGGTATATACCTAGGAGAGGAATTGCTTGGTCATAGTGGTGACTGTTTAACTATTTGAGGATCAGCCGAACCGTTTTTCCAAAGTGGCTGCGCTATTTATTTACATTCCTCACGCAAGGGTTTACCATGACTATTTGTCAGGCTGAATAAATAATTTCTTCACTGTGAACTGGATACTATTTTTTCCAGCACATAATAGACTAGAAGAGTAAGGCTCGGGAGTGAGTGCCTTGGGCAAAACTGCACATCTAATCAGCTGCAGAGCCAGGACTGGGACCCGGCCTGTGATTAGGAGCCAGTACTCCTGTTCCCTCAGCTGTGAGGCCGACTCTGGCCACCGGCCTGCAGGAGATCCAATGTGATAGCACTGTTCTACTCAAGCTATGGGTAGTGTCAAGGGAACAGAGTCTAAAAAGGGATTATTTCTGGGGACAGGAGGAGGGGTTGGTAAGTCCTATTGATTCTGATATGGAAGTGTGTCTTAAGTCTCTTTTCTGGGACTTCCCTGGTGGTCCAGTGGTTAAGACTCTGCCCTTCCAATGCAGGGGGCGCAGGTTCAATCCCTGGTGGGGGAGCTAAGATCCCACACACCATGTGGTGTGGCCAAGAAAAAAGTCTCTTCTTTCCTCTATTTTTTTTTTTAATTATCTGAACTATTACAGTGGCCTCTTAACTGCTTTAAAGTCCCTCTCCTTTCTATTCATTAAACACACAAACCCGACCATATCTATCTCCTCCCTTAAAAACAAACAGAGTAAACCAAAATAAAACAAGAAGACAAAATCCAGGCGTTCCCATCACCTATCTCACAATGTGGGAAATCCTTGGCCTGGCAGAGGTCATTCCAAACTGACCACAGCCTACCTTTCCAGCTCCCTCTCCCACTGCCCTCTTCCACTTACTCCATAAATGTTTACCACAGGCTATTACAGGCCTGGTCCTGGGACGGGTAGCAGACATACAAATCACCTACAATGTGGTTCCCAAGGTGCCCCCCAGAGATTTATAGCTCATGGGGAGGGAGCAGGCAACTAACTGATGATTCTAGATCAGTGTGAGGGCTTCATTTCAGGACAGAATCGCTTTTGGGGGGAGTACATGGGCAGGACCCCTAACCCAGCCTAAGAGATCAGAGCTTCCAGAAAAAGGTGAAATTGAGGTGAGTTGTGAAGGATGAGCGCATTAGAAATGAAGAAGGAGGGACTTCCCTGGTGGCGCAGTGGTTGAGAATCCGTCTGCCAATTCAGGGGACACGGGTTCGAGCCCTGGTCAGGGAAGATTCCCACGTGCTGTGGAGCTTGGAACTAAGCCCATGTGCCACAACTACTGAAGCCCACGTGCCTAGAGCCCGTGCTCCGCAACAAGAGAAGCCACCGCAATGAGAAACCCACGCATCACAAGGAAGAGTAGCCCCCGCTCACCACAACTAGAGAAAGCCCATGCGCAGCAATGAAGACCCAACGCAGCCAAAAATAAATATGTAGGAAAAATAAAAAAGAAATGAAGAAGGAACAGCAGGTGCAAAGGGCAGGAGGTGTGAAACCAGCTGGCTTCACACTTCATTCCACAGGTATTTACTGAATGCGTCTTAGGTGCCAGGTGCTGTTTTTGGTGCTGGAGATACAGCAGTGACCACAGCAGACCAGACCCTTGCCCCCATGGAGCTGACAGTTCACATGGGGAAAATATCAAAATGTGGGTTGGAGATAAGGAGCGGCAAGCATTTCAGCCACGGGGGCCCATGGACCCCTAGAGTCTGTAGAGGGGTTCCACAACCCTTGGAAATTAAATGTAAATATATGTGTGTGTTCATGTTCACACAGGCATTTTCATAGGGAATGGACTCATAAAACTTTATTGCATTCTCAAAGGGATCCATCCATGACCGCCTTGAGCATGGGGGTCCTTATTCTGGGGGTCCTTATTCTAGGGCCCCTTGTGCGAAACTAAGGAGTTTGACCTTGATGTGGAAGTTCTGGGAGCCAGTAATTCATTTTGAGAAGTGAAAGCATCAGAGCCTGACACTGTGCTCCTGCCAGAGAGAACTCCTTGTGCATTTTCTGCTGCTAAGCCTTTGCTCTTGCTGTTTCTTCCCGACCTGGAGGAATGGAAAGGGCCACACTTTCAAAGCCAGACAGACCTGACTTTGCATCCTGCTTCTACCCACCATTTTCCAGCTGCCAGCCTCCAGTCTTCTCCCTCTGTGAAAAGCTCTGAGGTTTAGATGAGCCTGTAATGTTTGGACGATTTAATGATAATTTTTGTTTGGAAGGTGCCCAGCATATAGTATCCACTCGGCAAATGTAAGTTCCTCTCGTGGCTAGATGGCTCAGCCGTTCAGAGAGCCCCTCCTGTCTGGGGTCTGGAACTTCCTGGGCAGTTGCTCACATGCCCACAGAGCTTTGTGAGTATCACGAATATCACTCTCTACACACTAATAAACTCACATCTGTATCTATTTGCCCTTGACCTCATCCCATTAATCCACACCACAGTTCACCCTCTATTTTACAGATGAGGAAACTGAGGCTCTGGGAGGTTGAGAGATTTACCAGGAATCAGTAAGTGGCTGGAAGCATCCCATCACCACATCTTCTAAAATAATAATAATGACAGTAGTAACAACAGTGAACATTTACTATGCTTACTTTGTGCCAAGCGCTGTGATGAGCACTTTACCTGCCTCACAACCCCCAATCCCAGCCCCCACCTCTCGGCAGTACCATTGTGGGTACTGCTGTAAGGTAGGTACTATTGTTATGAGAACCGAGGCTCAGAGAGGTTAAGCAACTTGTTCAGGATAACCCAGGCCAGTTTTCAAGTCCACTCTCAGACCTCGGTCTAACTTCACAAAGAAACCCGGGTCATTCTGCCTCTCGGAAAACTCTACTCCCAAGTGCACAGTTCAAAACCCCACCCAAGGCTGCCCTGCATCGCGGTCAGTCTGCTCCAGCCGAGTTGTTCTTTGTTTTGACCGAGGATACAGAGGGCGCTGCCCCGATTCTGTCTGGGGGGCCGAGGGGGAGGGGAGGGGGAGGGAGTAAGGGTGGACATTTTAGGTGCAGGGGCGTGTGCCGGGGAGAGTATCTGGGGACCAGAGGACGAGTCACGTGCCCGTGAAACTCGACCTAGGGGGAGGGTTAGGGAAGGGAGCCCCCGCCCCTACCTCGGGGTGCAGCCCCGGCCGGTTGTAAGTACAACTGTTCCCTCCGTCGATCCACTTCGTCCTAGCCTCATTTCGCGGATTGGTGGCGCCCGCCGGGTTCCCGTTCCCCGACTTCTTCCGATGGGACCGAGGCGGTGAGAACACCAGGCTGTCCGGCAGAATCTCCGAGGCCGCCCAGACCCGGCGCGCAGAGAAGCCCCGAGCGCCGCTGCGGTTCCGAGCTGGGCCCGCCGGACACCGGACGCCGAATTTGTGCACGCGCCGCTCCCCGACCGGTCGGCGGCTACAGGAGGCGCTTTTGCCCCGGATCAGAGGTGAGCAGCGGGTGCGGCTGGGGTCCGGGTCCCGGGCTGAACGTTCTCTGAGAGTCACCCGGCTGGCTCCCACCGACACTTCCAGGCTCCCCAAGAAAGACCCGTTACCTGAGCCCGTGGGTCCCGCCTCTCCAAGCGCGTCCCTCCTTCCCCTTTGGTCTGGCGCCTCGGCGCCCTCTCTTGCTGCACTGCCTCCGTTTAGAGAAACACTCTTGTCGGAGTTCGAACGGACCTGCGGGAACTCCTAAATGCAAAGCCCCATTTCACAGATGAGAGTACTGAGGCCCTCCGGCGAAGGCATTCGTGCTTTGCTCCGCTCCCTCGCGCCCTTTCTCTCTTGCCCTTCCTGTCCCCTCTCCTCCCTGCTTTTCTCGGTCTCACCGGCCGCTCTCCGTCCCCGCGCCGCCCGCGCCCCGTCTCCTCCCGCGGCGGCGGCCGTGGCCTAGGCGGAGGGGGTGGGGGTGGGTGCTCGGGCTCCTTCTCTCTCCGGTAAACCCACCCTCCCGCCAGCCCCTCCGCCGCCACTGTTCTTATAAAGTCAGCGGCCGTCGGACTTCCTGCGGGTGCCCGAGCCCCCTCCCCGGGCGAGAGAGGGCGGGCATGTTCCCCGGCTCGCAGCTGGGTGCCCGTGTGAGTGGGTGGCGCCGGCGGCGCTGGAGGGCCTGCCTGGGTCTCCTTCCACGTGGCAGCTGTCGGCTTAGACTGAGAGACTGTAGGGACTTGGGTCGCCTAGCGCGGAAAGGGGGAGGGCTTGCTGAAGCCCGGCCCCAGAGAAGAGGAGTGGTCTTATAGGGGCAACAGGAAGAGGGGAGGGTGTCCTTGAGCTAACATCAGACTTCCCCTTCCTACCCCTGCTTGCTTCTGGGGGTCCTTCCTGGAGCGGGAGGCCGGATACTGGCCAGCGGTTGCTTCAGAGCGCGCCCTGACCCTTGCTGACCTTTGGGGACTTGGGGAAGTGCGGGATTGGTCCCCGGGAGCCGGGCTCTGCGTGCCTTGGCCAGGGTGGAAGATCCCGGCAGCGCGCCAAGAAGCTGTTGCGCACAGACAGGACCTTCCTTGTCTCTGATAGTGACACGGCGGGAGCCCAGCGCCTCGTGCGCCCCTGGCGCTGCCAGTGCGCCCAGAGCCAGCTCGGCGGCACCCGCTGGGAAGCCCAGGGCTCTATGGGGCCTCCATGAAGGCCCCCTTGCGGGCTGGCTCGAGGGGTCTCGGGAGCCATCATGATACAGGATGCTTCTCTCGGTCCTCTGGGCCCTTCGCTCAGTGCTCTGCTCCTGGGCAGGCTCGCGACCAGTATGGCCCCCACGCTGGAGGAGGCGTACCGGAGGCGCTGGTGGATGGCGTGCACGGCCGTGCTGGAGAACCTCTTCTTTTCCGCGGTGCTCCTGGGCTGGAGCTCCCTGCTGATCATGCTCAAGAACGAGGGCTTCTATTCCAGCATGTGTTCAGGTATGCCCGAGAAGGGGCCGGTGGGGCTCGGGAGGGGCAGCAGAGGGGGAAGGTGGTCGCCGGCAAAGGACAGGTGGCCAAGGAGACAGAAAGCCGGGCTGTTCAAGACCGAGCACTCCGCAGGGGTTTGGGCGGCCCCACTTCTTGACCTCTTCAAACTTCCTCTAGAGAATGACCCACTCTACCTCATTCTTCGAATCCAGTTTTCACTGAACGCCAGGTGTCCTGCGGGCGTCTAGATCCTGGGACTGATCCCTTTGCAGCCTCAGGTCTCGAGCAAGGTGGCGACTCCCAGAAGTGCAGCAGCTACTAGCTGGGTGAGGGATTTCTTTCTAGGGCTATTGTAAGGCTGAGTGAGGCAAAGGAGAGCCTGCAAGCTGGATTTGATTGTAAAGGGAAGGGGAGGCAGCGTGCTTCTCCTTTTCCAGGCCACTCGAGCCCCCAGGTCTTCAAGGAACCATTTGTACAAAGTTAATGGCCTCATTTCCTCCAGGCCCCCACTTGAGGACAGTCCCTGTTTTCCACTTTGGTCACCTTGGCTTTGAATCAGGGGCTGTGGATGCAGGAGTGAGAATTCTAACAATCCTTGGGAGCAGTAGCCACATCCCTGCCGTCTTCAGGTGCCTGGAGGCAAGGAGTCGCCCTTCCTAGTGTCTGGGACTTGAGGCTCTCGTGATCTGATAGGTATCTTTCTTTTCTGGGAAGGAGAGAGCTGTGCGGGCAAGCTCAGCCTAAGGAGCTCGAGGGATGTGGAGTTTGGCCCTCCACCACCCCCCCCCCCCACCCTCTTCCTCCAACCCCCATGCTGTGGAACAGGCTTTGGAAGAAGGCCAGCTTGGGTTAGAATCCCAGCTTCCACCACTTTTAGCAGCTGGGTGACATTGACGAGTTCCCTAAAACATTGAGCTTCAGTCGCCCGCCTGCAAAATGGGAAAAAGAGTAAGTTATCTGTGCTGGGTGTCAACAGCGCTTGATCAATGTTAGGGTCATTCCTGGCTTCTGCTGGCTTCTCCGAGCTTCTCCCAACTCCTCAACTCCACTCCCTGCAGGCGCCTGCCTTGGCTGCGGGAGAAAACCGTTGCCTTGGGGGGTGGAGCTGGGGTGCTCTTGA
>NW_020173674.1:11745280-11788607 GCF_003031525.2 Neophocaena asiaeorientalis asiaeorientalis
AGCCTTATCTGTAAGGAGGCAGCAGGTAGCACCAAGGATGCAAGGATGCACTTGCATATCCTGGCCCCAATTGCAGGGCGCCATGGAGCCTGAGGACGTGGAGATTAGAGTTGGCAGCTGGCCAGGGGAGGCAGGTCGGGTCAGGAGGAGCTGGCTTGGGGTGAAGTGCTGGGTGCTCCAGGGTGGCTGAGAGAACCAAACAGAGGGGTGTGGGATCCCTTTGCCAATAGAGGCCAGGAGTCCAGGTCCCCTTTGAGTTGTTTACCCTGGAGGCTGGAGAGACCTGCCCTTTGCTGCTGCTGCCCATCCGGTGGCTTCTTCCTGCCTTCTCCACCTGCTTTTTTTTTTCTGTGGTACGCGGGCCTCTCACTGTTGTGGCCTCTCGCGTTGCAGAGCACAGGCTCCGGACGCGCAGGCTCAGCGGCCATGGCTCACGGGCCCAGCCGCTCCGCGGCATGTGGGATCCTCCCCAGACCAGGGCGTGAACCCGTGTCCCCTGCATCGGCAGGCGACCTCTCAACCACTGCGCCACCAGGGCAGCCCCACCTGTTTCTTTAATCAACTTTATTGAAGATTAATTTACATCACACATCTTGATGAGGTTTGACAAATTTACACGCCTCGGGAACCGTCACCACAGTCAATATTTAGAATATTTCCATCATCCCCAAAGCTCCTTCCCTTTTGCTGCCCAGCCTTCCACCTTTTTAAAAATATGGATAAGAGCTAGATTAAGATATAAGTCACATATGTTACAATTCACCCATTTAAAGTATACAAGTTAATGGTTTTTAGTTTATTCAGAGTTGTGCCACCATCACCACAACCAATTTTAGGACATTTTCTCTACCCCAAAAAGTCACCCTGGACCCACTAGCAGTACCTCTCCCCCAACCTGTTCTTTCACCCTCAAGCACTAGGCAGCCAATCATCTACTTTCTGTTACAGGTTTGCCTATGACAAAAATAGACTTGCCTATTCTGAACATTTCATGTAAATGGCATCTTATAATAGGTGATCTTTTATAACTGGCTTTTTGTCACTTAGCATGATGTTTTAAAGGTTCATTCATGTTGGCAAACGTATCAAGCCTTGGTTCCTTTCCAAGTCCTTTGCTACCACATTTTATTTACGCACTCGACAGTTGACAGACATGTGGGTTGTTTCCACTTTTTGGCGATTGTGAGTCACGCTCCTGTGAACACTCGTGTTCAGGTTCCGTGTGGACATATGCTTTCCTTCCATATGGAGTTGCTGGGCCATAGGGTAAGTCTATGTTTAACATTCTGAGGAACTGCTAGACTGTCTTCCAAAGTGGCTGGGCCATTTTACATTCCCACCAGCAGCGTAGGAGGGTTCCAGTTTCTCCACAGTCTAGACAACACTTGTTATTGTTTATCTTTTTTATTACGTGGACATAAAGTGTTATATTTTTGTGGCTTTGATTTGCATTTCCCTAGTGGCTAATGATGGTGAGCATCTTTTTCATGTATTTATTGGCCATTGGTATTTCTTCCTTGGAGAAATATCTATTCAGATCCTTTGCCCTTTTTTTTTGTTTTGCGGTCCGCGGGCCTCTCACTGCTGTGGCCTCTCCCGTTGCGGAGCACAGGCTCTGGACACGCAGGCTCAGCGGCCATGGCTCACGGGCCCAGCCGCTCCGCGGCATGTGGGATCTTCCCAGACCGGGGCACGAACCCGTGTCCCCTGCAGCGGCAGGCTGACGCTCAACCACTGTGCCACCAGGGAAGCCCCCTTTGCCCATTTTTAAATTGGGTTATTTTTATTATTGAGTTGTAAGAGTTCTTTGTATTGTAGATACAAGTCCCTTATCAGATATAGTTTTTGCAAAATTTTTCTCCCACCATGGGTTGTCTTTTCATATTCTTCATGGTATCCTTTGGAGCACAAAAGTTTCTTTCTTTTCTTGGATTATTTTTTAAAAATTGAAGTATAGTTGATTTACAATGTTGTGTTAGTTTCTGGTGTGCAGCAAAGTGATTCATATATACATATGTGTATATATATATGTACACACACATATATGTATATTCTTCTTTTCCATTATGGTTCATTGCAGGATATTGAATATAGTTCCCTGTGCTATACAGTAGGTCCTTGTTGTTTATCTGTTTTATCTATAGTAGTTTGTATCTGCTAATCTTAAACTCCTAATTTATCCCTCTCCTCCTTTACCCTTTGGTAACCGTAAGTTTGTTTTCTAGGTCTGGAGCATAAAAGTTTTTAATATTGATGAAGTCCAAGCTGTCTCTTCTTTTGCCGTTTGTGTTTTGGTGTCATGTTTAAGAAACCATTGCCTAATCTAAGGTCACAAAGATTTACGCCTGTGTTTTCTTCTAAGAGTTTTAAGGTTTAAGCTCTTATATTTAAACCTTTGATCCATTTGGAGTTAATTTTTGTATGACCAGGGATTGAACCTGTGCCCGCTACAACGGAAGCGTGGCATCTTAACCGCTGACCACCAGGGAAGTCCCAAGTTCATTAGTGAGGTGCTCATTAGTGTGGGCTTTGGGGTTCCCTGGCCACACCCTCTGTCTTCTCAGGTTTCTGCTCTCCCTCTTTTGAGGTACACCCTGGTGTAGATGGTTGACCCACCTGTTGGGGCATCACAGCTAAAGAGGACTCTTACTCAGAAGTAGGCAGGGGTAATTCAGCTTCTCACACACAACTGCATATCCAGCATAAGTGGCAAAATAATAAAACAGTAGCTAAAGTTCATCAAGCGTTGACTATTTGCTAGTTAGATCTTTAGTCCTCACAACAACTCTTTTTATAGAAGGGAAAGCTGAAGCTCAGAGACGCTAAGTAGTTTCCCCAAGGTCACACAGCTAATAAATAAGGAGCCGAGTGAGTATTCAGCCCCAGAACCTTTCTCCGAGGCCTTAGGATTAAGAGTTCCCCTGGGGGAGCCCCGTCACAGAGAAGACAAGTAGCCAGAGCCCAGTTCTGCGGGTGTTGTGGTGAATGTGGCTATGTCAGCTGCAGGAGAATGAATGATGGGGCAAGGGTGGGGGATGGTGAGGAAGGGCTCAGAGACCTGGGATCATTTTGTGAGTACTGTGTGTGCAGCAGTCCTTAGAGCCCACCTTTTACATGGCTGCAGTCACTATCCCCATTTCACAGATGGGATAGCAGAACCTCTGAGTTTCAGCAGCACAGCTAGTGGAGCCAGAATTTGGACATGAAGAATGCTTAACCGTGATCATCTCTCCCGTGTTTCCTAGACCTAGTCATTTGCAGTTCACCTTCATGATTTTACCATTTCTGTGTGCCATAGGTACTATTATTTACTTAATACTTCATTTTAAATCAATCCACTTTTTAAAAAATAAAAAGCCTCATTTTAAAGTGTAATATTCTTGGGACTTCCCTGGCGGTCCAGTGGTTAGGACTCTGCGCTTCCACTGCAGGGGGTGAGGGTTCATTCCCTGGTCGGGGAACTAAGATCCGGAAAGCTGTGCGGCGTGGCCAAAAAATAATTAACTAATTAATTAAATTAAATTAAACTAAAGATCCTGTTTAAAAAAAAATGTGTAATACTCTTGGAACCTTGAGTTTGATGTTACTCAGACATACATACACACATACATCATATGTATATATTTCTAATACATACATATATGTATATGTGTGTTTGATACACATTCAAATAACTAATAACTATGAAACATCAAAAACCATTACCTGTACAGTTGACCCTTGAACACGGGTTTGAACTGCTTAGGATTTTTCCCAACAGTAAATAGTACAGGACTACACGCTCCGTGGCTGGTTGAAGCGGCAGCTGCAGAAACGGAGATACGGAGGGACCCCACAAAGGGAGGGCTGACTAAATTACAGGCGGATTTTCCAAAGCACGGGGGAAGGGTTGAGGCCCCTAACCCCCTGAGGTTCAAGGGTCATCTGTACCTCTAAACCCATCTTGAGTGCGCACATGCTGTGCGTACCACACTTTGAGAAATGCTATTTTCTCTGGCTTCTAAGCCCACCTCTATCACTAACGTACTGCATATGCACCCCATGCTTCACCTGTCTATAAAATGGGAGAGGTTAGATGTCAAAGACCTCTCCTGTTGTAATGGACATGGACAGAGGTCTCTGCATGCTGGCTTGGCTTCCCTCTTGGTTCAGAAGTCTGGCTTAATCTATAAAAAGGTACAAATGAACTTATTTACAAAACAGAAGTAGAGTCACAGATGTAGAAAACAAACTTATGGTTACCGAGGGGGAAAGGGAGGGGGAGGGATAAATCGGGAAATTTGGATTGACATATACACACTACTATATATAAAATAGATAACTAATAAGGACTAATGTGACATTGTAAATCAACTATACTCCAATAAAAAAAATTTTTTTAACGCAAAAGAAAACAGAAGTAGCAAGAGCTATTGATATTAACTGTTTCTTTCAATTTAGGGGGAGAAAAGGAAATAGACTCTAAAAAATTAAACAAGGGAAGAAATATGAAAAAGTAGATAAAATAAAAGTAATTAAAAACAGTTGTAATAATTTTTCATCACATATTTTATCCAACATATCAAAACATTATTATTAAAACATAATATTAAAAACATGATTAATATTAAAAAATAAAATAGATAACTAATAAGAACCTACTGTATAGCACAGGGAACTCTACTCAATGCTCTGTAATGACCTATACGGGAAAAGAATCTAAAAGAGAGTGGATATGTGTATATGTATAACTGATTCACTTTGCCGTACAGCAAAAACTAACACAACATTGTAAATCAACTATACTCCAATAAAAATTAATAAAAAATAAAAAGTACATTGCAAAAAAAAAAGAAGTCTGGCTTTCTCCAACCACTCAGAGTCATCAGGCCTTAGGAACTAGCTCTTATTAGTCAAACTCACAAAAGGCTGATCAATTTAAACCAGAAAAGTGAACGCATTAATTGACCTTGGGTTATTCGCCATGCACTAGGCTGGAGTTCTCCACCAATACAAGAACACATTTCCTCGCCAGCACTAGCGCAGGCTTTGAAAACTTACTAAGCTGCCCTGTTCAGGATAGAGGGGCCCATTGGGGTAACGGGGAAGTGTTGGCTTTGGAGAGGATCTTGAGTGTGAATCTAGGCCTGCCTGGAAGAAGTTGTGTCACTGTGACATACCTTGCTTCTTGGAGCTTCATCGTCTATAAAATGGGGATCATTACACTCACTTTGTAGGGTTGTGAAGATTAAATGATATACTATATGGAAAAGCGTGGCACAAAGTAGGTATTAATTAGTTGAGGGCTAGTGATGGAAAGTGTCATTTGATTGTGAAAGACTGAGGAGCAGGGACCGTGTCTAATTCAGGGGCTGCAAACTCAGATGCCAACAGGGGCCAGGCAGTTAATAACAATTGGGTGGTAATGTCCAATGTGAGAATACAGTCAGTAATAGAACATCTGGTGACAGGTGGTAACTAGACTTAATGTCGTGATCATTTTGTAATGTATACAAACATCAAATTACTATGTTGTACACATGAAACTAATATATTGCGTGTCAAATATACTTCAATAGAAAACCTAATAATAATTGGGCCAATCAGGCCAGATAGAAGATGGCAGATGTCTGAGAGCTCATGAAGAGGTGAGGACGTGGGTGACTTAGAGAAGGCAAGCCCTGGTGGAAAGGAGTGGTCTCTCCTCGGCTCCAGCGATGGCCAGATCTTCTGACTTACTAAAGAGAAGCCAGACTTCTGGATTTTTAGGTGATAACTCCTGATTTTAAACTGGCACCCAATTAAAATTTGCAAGCCAAGCAAAATATGGGTGGGGTTCATTGCTGGTCACCTGTTTGTAGCCTCTGGTCTAAATTAGCATTGCATTTCTTCCTGCTTTACCCGCTGTCCCGACACAGTGCCTGTCGTACAGTAGATGTCTGAACAGGTGCAGACAAACCTGGTGGAGAAATGAACAGTGACGATGAAGATCACTAAAATGGGGGGGGGGGGGCTAGCCTGAACCCCAGAGGCTGTGTGCTTTAAACCCCTAACCCCTTCTTTCAGGTACTTGAGCACCCCATTGCCCAAGGGGCTTTCTCCTCTGGTTGACCAGCACTCATGCTTTGAAAAGAATTCATTCTCTTCTTCCTTATGTCAGCTTTCTGCTGTCTGCATGCCCTTTGGATACCTGAAGTCAGGGGTCACTGTCACCACGGAGGGCAGATACTTCCCCTTCCCAGCATTCAGCACTGTCACATCTTCCTGTTTTGTTCTCTTCATAGCACCTGTGACTCTTTATATCAGTGTCCATTTGTTTCCTTGTTTATTATCTAATACAAGCCCCATGAGAGCTGAGAGCTTCCTGTCTTTCTCACCGTGAGTTCCCCGGCACCTAGAGAAGAGGCTCGCCACACCGTGGCTCCCCCGGGGGGCCATCATCTACCCCTTCATCAGCTGTTTCAGGACATCCTCTCTGGGCCGGGACCCTTCTCCAACTGAATCTCCTAAGGAGCCTGGGTTAGGCACTCTCTGCTCCTTTTTACAGGCAAGGGGCCTGAACCTCAAAGAGAGGAAGTTACTTGTCCAAGGTTGCACAGCTAGTAGGGATGGTGGTGGGAATTCAGACCCTGGTCTGTCCACCTTCCAGGTGCACCCTGACTTTGCCCTTGGCAGTGATGCCTAAGTAACAAGTAGGAGGCAGGGGAGCCGCCACCTCGTGACTCACTGAGCATTGGGTGAAATGAAACCCGCCTCCTTCCCACGCCACCAGCCTTTTTCATGAACTTGACACAACTCCAAGTTGGCCTTTTACCTGGAGGACGCGTCTTCTCGGAGGTGGACTTGCAGGGGAGCACCGGGGGGCGGTGCCGTGGTCCTAATTCTGCGCCTCAGTTTCATTATCTGGAGAGTGGGGATACTTTATTAGCTGACTCCTGGGGCTGTCGTGAGTTAAGACAGTGACCGCTGAGAACATGCCTAGAACACAGTTAAATGCTCAACAAATAGTAGCTCTTATTTTATCAGAACGTCATGTACGGGGAAGCGTCCTCTAAGTTTTAAGGGAATTCTTGTTACATCATTTGAGCATCACCCACTGATGTCCTGGATTCGAGGGTGCTTCCTATTGGATCCTATTGGAGATCCTCAACCCCTTAAGCTCGGACACTGAGTGAATATTTCAATTTGTTAAATACTTCGATGTCCGTGATTCCATTTGAGCTAGTTGAGGCCTCAGGTTGGGTATATGACTCTCCCCGGGTCAGATACTGATTGCTGCCGTTTATGGAGCCCCTTCCCCACCAGAGTAGGCATAATTCCAAAGTCACCTAGTTAGCAGCCAAGCAGAGGCATGCGACTTGAGTGCAGGACCCCTGATCCCGGGCCTCTGTCCTGTGCCCAGCTGCTCCCGCGGTCACGTGCTGCCTTTCCCTTCCCCTCCTCAGCTGTGAACACCACCAACACCAGCCAGGATGAGCAGCGCCAGTGGCTGAGCTGTAACCAGCAGGAAGAGATGCTCAACCTGGGCTTCACCATCGGCTCCTTCGTGCTCAGTGCCACCACTCTGCCGCTGGGGATCCTCATGGACCGCTTCGGGCCCCGGCCCATGCGGCTGATTGGCAGGTGAGGTGGCTGGGCTGTGGGGAACTGGAAGGGGCTTTGGGGAGCTGCAGGGCAGGACTGGTGCGGCAGGGGGAGGGGAAGCACAGAGTGTTCAGCCCCTCCCCCTTCCCCTGCATCTCCACAGCGCCTGCTTCGCTGCATCCTGCACCCTCATGGCCCTGGCCTCTTGGGACACCAAAGGTGAGATGTCTGGCCTCTCGTGTCCCCACAGGAAAAGAATGGGTGGGATGAAGGTGGGTGTTACCCCAGCTCCTGCCTTTAGCCTCCCACAGCTCCCCAGTGCCTCATTCATCCCTCTGCGCTTCCCAGTTCTGTCTCCGTTGATATTCCTGGCCCTGTCCCTGAATGGTTTTGGCGGCATCTGCCTAACATTCTCTTCACTCACAGTGAGTATGACAGGTCCCGACTCGGCAGCAGGTCACCCAGGAGTGAGTGAGGGTGAGGGTGGGAGAAGGGCCTGTGGACGCAGATCAAATGCACGTGTGTGTCTGTGTGTGTGTGTGTGTGTGTGTGTGTGTGTGTGTCTCCCACACACATACATCTATTACAACCCATCGGTTCTGGGGGAATTTCTACTATGTGTTTATGGTCAAGGGAGAAAAGCAAGATACAAAGTGTATGTAAGTAAAAAACGCGTGTGTGTGTGTGTGTGTGTGTGTGTGTGTGTGTGTGTGTGTGTCCCAAGCCCATACATCTATTGAACTCTGTCCTGGGGCCACAGCACAGAAAGAACTGACAACTTCTTCACCTTTCTGGAACTTATATTCAGGAATTGGGGGAACAGACAACCCTAAAAACAAGTGAACTAATAAATGATATCCCTAGTCGTAAGTGCTGGAAAGAATAAAACTGGGTAATGCGAAAGTAAGGGCGGTGGGCAGCTTGAGACAGTGGGCGTGTGTTTGTTTGCCACGTGTATATGTGGTGCTGTCCATGGGTAGGTAGATGTGTTTGTGAGTGTGTTAGGTTGAACCATATAATACTGCCGACACTTGACTGTGCTTGACCTACAGAAAGGGCTTTTTCACTTGGCTTGACCTCTTACATGTGTGTTTGGCGTGTGTTACTCTAAGTGTATAGGCGAGTGAGTGCAGAAGGGTTAAAGGCTTCAGCGTGTGTGGTGGGAGGAGCGGTTCCTGGCCGGCCAGCCTCGGGCTGTTTATCTCAGAGGAGGGCCGCCTGACCGCCAAACTGGGTGTTTTTTGGCTGAATTTCACCTCGCCCAGCAACTGCCTTTAATTCCAGCCCAGGACATTTCACAACTTTCTAAGGAAGCGGATCGCTTCATCCCCGCCTCCCTCCGCAGCCCCTTCTCCACGCTGCGCACCCTGGCTCAAGGCCCTAAAGCCTTTCTCTCCCCTGCCCTCCGGGGCCTAACCTTGAACCCTGCCCTGGGGCCTAGGGGGCTCTCCGCCCGCAGCCCGCCCCCTGCTCCGCCACCGTAATCTCCAACCAATGACAGGACCCGGCTCCGGTCCCGCCCCCGGCTCCGGTCCCGCCCCCGGGCCTAGGTGCTCGCGGGCCAGGACAGATCCGAGCCGGGACAGCCAGCGCCCTGCCGGTCCAGCCAGGCCGGCCTGGGCCGTGCTGGGCGGAGACAGCGCTCTCGGACCCTGGCGGGGGGTAGTGAGGGGCGCCAAGGCCCCCGCCGCTCCCCCGGCCCTAGCGCTTCTCCATGGCGTCCTTGCAGCCCGCCTCGCACAGACAGGGTGCCAGGGGGGTCAGGGCGGCCGCAGCTGTTTTTCATAGCAGCTTCGAGGTTGATGGGTCAGTTCTCTGTGTTTATTCGCCTTCCCCTCCAGAGCTATTTGAGATCCCCTTCTGGAGCCCCGTTCTTCCCTCTGTGGAGAGGGTTTTAGCTTTGCATGGCTTCTATGACGCTTCCAGCCGTGGGATCTGTGGACTGGGGGGAGGAGGGAGAGGTGGGAGCACACAGAGGGCTGGGTGACTTTGCTTTCCCCTCCCCTGAGGGCCCAGCTCAGGCCAGTGAGTAGAACACACGGTCAGTTCTCTACTGGTAGGAATTCTGGGTCTGCCCTGCGGGTCAGAGCCTCCTCTTCTGGACACCTGGCCTGGCCCTGTTTCCCCCCTACTCCCACCCTCACCTCCCTAGTCATCCTGTTACTTGTCCTGGCTCAGTAGAAACCATGGGCTGGGGGCCTCTGGGGCCACCGAGAAGGTTAAGGGGCACCATCCTGTTACAGAGCCAGCCATGGTCACAGCCTTGGGTTCTGGGATAGAACTCGGATGGCCAGGACAGGGGAGAAAGTCAGTAACGTGCTCTGTGAGCTTGAGTACGTTCCTTTCCCGCTCCGGGCCTCAGTGTTCTCATCTGTCAAAGGAGTTGCTGTAGGTTAGTGTTTCTTAAACACCTAACCCATGGGTTATTAAGAGGCGAGTCATGATTAAGGGGTTCCATAAATAAGGAACTTGGGGGCTTCCCTGGTGGCGCAGTGGTTGAGAGTCCACCTGCCGATGCAGGGGACACGGGTTCGTGCCCCGGTCTGGGAAGATCCCACATGCCACGGAGCGGCTGGGCCTGTGAGCCATGGCCGCTGGGCCTGTGCGTCCGGAGCCTGTGCTCCGCAACGGGAGAGGCCGCAGCAGTGAGAGGCCCACATACTGCAAAAAAAAAAAAAGTAACTTGGGAAACCATGGGGTTAAACAAAACTTCTCTTTGTGGGCACTTCTTTGTGTGGGAGGGGAGTACAGCCCAGTTTCCGACCCTGATTTTGCCTTAGAACTTTTCTGTTGCGACTCTGGGGCTGGTGTTCCTGGAGCTCACGTTGAGGACTACTGGGCTAGAAGCTTCCAAGCTTGCTCGGGCGGAGAAAGGGGAGCCCTGGGCAGGTGTCAGGGTCTCCCTGCTCACTGACACTGCTCTCCTCTCTCAGCTGCCCAACATGTTTGGGAACCTGCGCTCCACTTTCATGGCCCTCATGATCGGCTCCTATGCCTCTTCTGCCATCACGTACCCGGGAATCAAGGTACGGAGCTGCCTGGGGAGTGGGCAGCTGGTGGGCAGTGAGGTCGCTTGGCCTGCCTTCTGCCTTGACGCAAGACCTGGGTGGGGCTGGGCGCATAGGATATCTGGTGACCTACTTCCTGCCAGGTGGAGGTCAGTTCCCACCATGGCAGGGCAAAGCACTGCAGCATCATGGGAAGAGTCCAGGCGCTGCTGTGGACCAGTGGGTCTGACTTCTCTGCTGCTCTGTCCAGGCCTTCATCCTCGCTCCTGGGCCAGTGCTTTCTCAGCTGATCTCCCTGCCTCCAAGCTTTTCCCTCTCTAAGCTGCCATTCACGTGACTTCCAGAATGACCTTAGTTGGAGGACTAGCTCATCCACCCACTCTGCTTCGCCTACAGAATCGGGTCCAACCCCTTCACATGCCTTCAAGGCCCTTGCCTCTTTGGCCTCAGCCCACCTTTCAGGCCATATCTCCTTCCCCAGCCCTGAAGAAGCTGGATGACTTGGGTCCAAGGTCACCAAGCTAATTCAGGCCTGGCCAGCTCCTAGACAGGTCAGCCTGGCGGACCTAGAGCCGGAAGGCCTGAGTTCTAGCTCTGGGCAAGTTTGGGGCCTCTTTCCTCCCTCTGATATCAAAGTACCCTTCCAGCTGGGCCGCACCATGCCCCTCAGATTCTGCCTTGGGCAGTTAATTTATTGGTTTAGAAGGTACTCGCTCAGCATCCATCGCCAGAGGAGGTGGAGAGCACACTGATGGGGGTGACCAACAATTGTTCAGGTAGGAGCAGGCCTGGAGCTGGGGGTCCCCATTCCCTTGACTAAGGCAGTGGGATTTGAGGAACCAGATCTTGGCGGGTGTGGCCCTTTGAAGTTCTGTCCTGCTCCCGGGGAAGAAAGAGCCCCAAAGCCTGCGGCCCAGGAGGAGCAGTTTTCCCAGGCAGCACTGGAGCTTGGAGCCTGAGTGGAGGGGAGACAGCAGCCATCCCAGGCAGAGGGTGGCAGGCAGGACATTTCTACATACCTGGCTTCCTCTCTAGAGCAGTTGCAATGTTGGCACAGAATCCCAATCGATAGAGGACCTGCTTGTCCCGGGGTTGGGAGGCTGTGGGCAGAGTGCTTGCACACGCCCCTCCTCTTTCAGTTGTCACACCTGTGCAAGGTGAGATAAGGCTTCTCAGACTGGGTTTGTCTTTCCCCCAGGGAGGGTGCCCAGAAGGGGCAGGAAAAACACGGTTAGGCACTTTCATCGTCCTCTCTCGTACATAAAATGAAATGACTTTCATGTGAAAACAAAACGTGTGTGGAGTCAAAGGCAACACTGGTGTGTCTTTTTAAGATAATAATTGAGATTTCAAAGACATTTTGAGCTTGTGGCCGGCCCCTTCGGTACCGTGTGCGAACTATTTCACACCTCTTGAGGGGGGCTGGGGTGAGAAAGGAAGAGGATGGTGGGGCTTCTAGATCCAGCTCTTAACTTCTGGTCTTGGTTTCTTTGTCTGCAAATTGGGTACAAGGAATGGGGTAGAAGAGACCTTCTCTAAGGCCTCTGGGGCCTGGGTTCTACCTCCAGCTGGAGGACGCGGGCCTGGGGCTGGGCAGCCTCCTCCATGGCCCGTCCCCTCCCCCGACAGCTGATCTATGATGCCGGCGTGTCCTTCATGGTCATCATGTTTACCTGGTCAAGCCTGGCCTGCCTCATCTTTCTCAACTGTGCCTTCAACTGGCCGAGTGAAGCCTTTCCCTCACCGGAGGAAGTCAACTACAAGTGAGTGACCGGGGTGTGTGGGGTGGGAGGGTGACCCCCCCGCTGCAGATCTGGAGGTCGGGGTGTGGTGGTATGATGTACAGAAGCAGCTGTGGACTCAGAGCAACCAAGATTTGCCGATCATCTGAGCTTTCCAAGTTCCGCTTTCTCATCTGAACCGTGGGCCTGATCCCACCCACCTGCAGGTGTTCTGAGTAGATCAGGCATAAAGCAGGCAGCCAAAACGTGGGGACTGTCTTCTTCTGTCCAGGTTTGGAGGATGGGATCAGAGTAGGAGGGACCGTTGCAATAGTGCCATGTGCTACGGGGACCCAGAAAGGGGGGGAACAGAGGAATGAAATCCCACCCTTTGTGGGGCAACCTGAATGCCAACTTTACCTACCCCCCCAATCAGTTCCCCAGGGGGCTGGAGTGATGCCCCACAACCAGGCACCTAGGGTGCCAGTCAAATAGCTGATGCTGAGGGAGCATCTCCTGTGTGCCAGGCACTGTGCTCAGTGCTCATTCTGTCAGCTCTGTGACGTGGGTTCTGTTATTAACTCCACTCATAGCAAAGGCACAGGGAACAAAGTGACTTCCCTAAGGTCGTACCACTGAAGGGGGGAGGGGGGAATCTAAGGTTGGAATCAGAACTCCAGAGTCTGAGTTCTTTTTTTTTTTTAATTTATTGAAGCATAGTTGATTTATAATGTTGTGTTAGTTTCAGGTGTACAGCAAAGCGATTCATATATATATATATATATATGTATACTTTTTCAGATTCTTTTCCCTTATAGGTTATTATAAATATTGAGTAGAGCTCCCTGTATTATACAGTGGGTCCTTGTTGGTTATCTATTTCGTATATAACAGTGTGTATATGTTAATCCTGACCTCCTAGTTTATCCCTCCCTCCGCCCCCCCACCCCGGAGTTTGGGTTCTCAATGCTGCCTCCGTGGCTACAGCCCAAGTGGAAAACGGCGCATCCGTCCTTCACTTAGCGTGTGCTGAGCTGGCCCCTGGGCCGGGCTCTGAGACACACAGACACAAGCCCTGCCCTTGGGAACTTGTCAGTGGGCCCGTCAGTGCTGGTTAAAGGGGGGCTTGGCACCCCCTAGAGGCAGGCTGTTGGAGGGGGGCTCTGTGTGGCTGGTTCCCACGTGCTGTGGCCTGGCTACTGGCAGGGAGAAGATCAAGCTCAGAGGGCTGGCCCTGGATCACAAGGTGACAGGTGACCGCTTCTACACCTATGTGACCACCGTGGGCCAGCGGCTGAGCCAGAAGGCCCCCAGCCTGGAGGAGGGGGCAGACATCTTCATCTCGTCTCAGGACGTTCGTGACATCTCAGAAAAGTCTGCCGAGAGTGAGTGGCTGGTCAAGGTGCCGGCCGTGGGGGACGGAGAGGGTGGGTCCTCGCGCGTAGCGAGCTCATCATGCCCAGGTACTCGTTCTCTCCTCTTCAGTTCTCACCACACCCCCTCATAGAGGTGGGCCTGCTCCCTGTTTCTAGAATGGGGGCAAATCAAAGTCCCAGGGAACTCTGGGAAGCTCAGATTCAGGGGTACTCTTTCTGGGATGAGGGAGGGGCAGCTTCCAGAATGAAGCAGGGTGCCCAGGCCTGTGGGAGGGCTGGTTTCCTCAGGGCTCCCTGGAACCTCCAAGCCTCTTGCATCAGATACTGCAGGTGAGCCAGCCTCCAGTCTGGGTCCTCTGACACCTGGTTGCTTGGCGCCTCCTGCTGGCTACAGGAGGAGCTGCACCTGCCTTCTGCCTGGGCCACTTTGCAAGGTGACAGTTCTGTGACTAGTGGAAGGACGATGGGCCTGGGCGTCAGGAGATGGGGCTTTGAGTCCTGCTTCCCAATTGCAGGCCATGTGGCTTGGGTAGATCACTTAACCCTGCTCTCACTTTCCCTGTCTCTTTTTTTTTGTTTTGCGGTACGTGGGCCTCTCACTGTTGTGGCCTGTCCCGTTGCGGAGCACAGGCTCCGGACGCGCAGGCTCAGTGGCCATGGCTCAAGGGCCCAGCCACTCCGCGGCATGTGGGATCCCCCCGGACCGGGGCACGAACCCGTGTCCCCTGCATCGGCAGGCAGACTCTCCACCACTGCGCCACCAGGGAAGCCCTCCCCTGTCTCTTAAACTAGCAGTAAGAACACCCACCTCACAGGGAAGTTAGTTGTGAGGATTGAATGAAGACAGGGACGTGGAAGCTCTTTGCAAACTGAAAATGCTGTGAAGGTATGAGTCTGATCCCCACTGCCGGTCTCCCATGGCAGAGTTGTTAACAAGCGTGAGCTGAGTCCATCCCACCTGCATCCCACCTTCCAGCCCCATGAGCTCGGGCAAGTCATTGAGCGTTCTGAGCTGCGGTCTCCCCATCTGTAGAATGTGCTGAAGATAGGGTTGTTGTACAATACCTGTCAAGTGTGCAACACATAGCAAGTGCTTAATGAATAGTAGCTCGAGTTATTATTACCACGCCAAGCCTACGGTACACACCTGGAGGTCACCTGAAAATGTTCTAGTGAGGGAATTCCCTGGTGGTCCCATGGTTCGGACTCCACACTTTCACTGCTGAGGGCCCGGGTTCAATTCCTGGCTGGGGAACTAAGGTCCCACAAGCCATGCAGCGTGGCCAAAAAAGAAAAGAAAATGCTCTGGTGAGATAGTGATAGAGCTGGGCAAGAACTTGGAGGCCAGTAAAGCTGAACCCTCGTTTTTGAAGAAACTGATCCCTCGCCGAAGTCATAGCGTCAGAGCCTCCGCTAGAACTGCATCAGCTGGGACATGCAGAGGCAAGTGGAAGATCTGGGGCTCAGGGGCACCTCCTGCTGTCTCCCCAGAGTCTGTGCCCTTACGCAAGAGCCTCTGCTCCCCCATTTTCCTGTGGAGCCTCCTCACCATGGGCATGACCCAGCTGCGGGTCATCTTCTACATGGCCGCTATGAACAAGATGCTGGAATACATCGTGACTGGCGGCCAGGAGCATGGTGAGGTGCAGCCGAGCCCACTGGGGGCTGGAGGTGCAGGGGGTCACCCTGGCTGAGCTCCTCTCACCCTGGCTTTCCCCCTCCACCCCCAACAGAGACGGACGACCTGAAACAAAGGGTGACAGAGACAGGTAGGGGGACAAAAGCTCGGGTCCTTGCCCACACCCACCCCGCCACTGCCTGCTCTCGGGGGAGCCTGGACCCACCCTTGTCACCCTGGGCGTTTTGGGGATCTAAGAATTTGGGGGTGAAAAGAAGGTGATTTTGTCATTTTCTCTCCTCTGCTGGGTGTGGGTGACAGTGCCCACTAGGCTGCTGGCATCTGTCATGGCAGCTCCTGACCCCACTTCTCTTCCTGCCCTGCCCAGTTGAGTTCTACTCATCCGTCTTTGGGGCCATGCAGCTGTCGTGCCTTCTCACCTGCCCTCTCATTGGCTACGTCATGGACTGGCGGATCAAGGACTGCGTGGACACCCCCACTGCTAGGTGACCTACCCAGGGGTGGTGACAGCTTTGTGCTTTCACATCCAGCATCTTACTTCATTCTCCCAAGAGCCCTGGGAGAGAAGGGGTACATCCCCATTTTACAGATGAGGAAACTGACACTAGGAGGGGACTTGGCTGGCTTGATAATAAGTATAGCTGATGTCAAATGCTGACTGCGCACTAGGCACTTGCATTGTCCTATTTAGTCCTGCACCAGCTCCCGGAGGTAGGTACCTATATTATTATCCTCGTTTCGCAGGTGAGGAGCTGAGATACAGAGAGGTTAACTAACTTACCCAAGATCACACAGCATTTAGTAATAGATTCCAGAACCTTTGTTATAAAGAGTACGCTCTAAAGCCTTCTTACGGTTAGAAAGAGATAGAGTTGGTGTATTAGACATCTACTGCTGTATAACAAATCACCCCCAAACTTGGCATCTTTAAACAACATACATTTATTATCTCATAGTTTCTGAGAGTCAGGAATCTGGGGATGACTTAGCTGGGTGGTTTTGTCTCAGAGTCTGTCTGAGTCTGTTCAGACTGGTATAACAAAATACCACAGACAGGGTAGCTTATAATCAATGGAAATTTATTTCTCACAGTTCTGGAGGCTGGAAGTCTGAGATCGGGGTGCCAGCATGGTCAGGAGAGGGTCCTCTTCTGGGTGTAAAATTTCTCGTTGTGTCTTCACATAGAAGGACCTAGGGAGCTCTGTGGGGCCTCTTTATAAGGGCACAAGTCAAATCCCGGAGGCCCTACCTCTACCTCTATTTTTGTTGTTGTTTTCTTTTGGCCCTGCCACGCGGCTTGTGGGATCTTAGTTCCCTGACCAGGGATCGAACCCGGGCCCCCTGCAATGGAAGCTTGGAGTCTTAACCACTGGACCGCCAGGGAATTCCTGGTCCTACCTCTTAATACCATCACATGGGCATTAGGATTTCAACATAACAATTTGTGGAGGACACAAGCATTCAGACCATAGCCGGGTCTCTCATACGGTTGTGGTCAAGCTGTTGGCCAGGGCCGCAGTCATCTGAAGTACTGACGGGTTGGACAGTCACTCCTAAGCTCACTCGTGTGCCCATTGGAGGAGGTTCGGTTCCTCCCCACCTGGGCCTCTCTATAGTCTGCTCATGACACGGCAGCTAGCTGGCCCCAGAGCAAGACAGCTGAGGGGGGGACACCAGGACAGAAGCAACAAGGTCTGTGATGACGTCATCTCAGAAGTGACATACACGAGTGAGGTTGTCTTCTATAGGCACACAGAGTAACTCTGGAACCTTGTGGAAGGGGACTGTACCAGGGTGTGAATGCAGGATGTGGGGATCATCGGGGCCGTCCTGTGGGCTGGAGACCACCAAGGGGTCTTTTTCTCCCCACCACATTTTATTTATTTATTTATTTTTGGCTGTGATGGGTCTTCGTTGCTGCGCGCGGGCTTTCTCTAGTTGCGGAGAGCAGGGGCTACTCTTCGTCATGGTGCGCGGGCTTCTCATTGCGGTGTCTTCTCTTGTTGCGGAGCACGGGCTCTAGGCGCGCGGGCTGCAGTAGTTGCAGCATGTGGGCTCAATAGTTGTGGCTCGTGGGCTCTAGAGCGCAGGCTCAGCAGTTGTGGCGCACGGGCTTAGTTGCTCCACAGCATGTGGGATCCTCCCAGACCAGGGCTCGAACCCGTGTCCCCTGCATTGGCGGGCGGATTCTTAACCACTGCACCACCAGGGAAGTCCCACACCACTGGGTCTCGCACGAAGGTCTCCTGACGGCTTGTGTTCTTTTTGTGTTGATCCAAACGGTCCTGTTTGTCCTGAGATGATGGGAGAGGGAGACTAGGAGAGAAGTCACTAAGGATGCGGCTTCCCTCCCCACCAGTGGTACCCTGGCCCTGGTACCCAGCCTTCCTCCTCTACGCTCTGTTCTGACGGCCATGGTCCATCAGCAGGGCCCTTCTCTCGGACCAGTGGGGCGGCCTGTCTTCATCTGTCTCAGCCTGCTGACCTCTCCTTTGGGCCAGACTCAGAGTCCTTGATTATGCTAGAGGGAGGGGCTTGCTGGGCAGTCAGGGGCCAAGCGGCTGTCCCTAGAGTGTCATCTACTTTTGTCTAGGCTGGTGGGCAGGGACACTTTTGTTGGGGGGCTTCTGATGAGAGATGGTGTGAGAGCTCCCCATTCTCCACCTTCCTTCCCATCCTCGATTCTCAGACTTCAGTGTGCTTACGAAATAGGAGATAGTTTTCCAAATGCAGATTCCAGGGCCCACCACCCGAGATTCTGATGTTTGGGGCAAGGCCCTGGAATCTGCATTTTAAAGAAAAGCTCCAGCTGATGCTGGGGGAGCCACGCTTTGAGAAACACAGGGCTGGAGGAATGACTTTCTCCCTTTTCTGCTACCCTGAAAGGGGAGGGACCAGGCTGAGAACCCAGGGGGTGGGGAGGGCTGCCAAGGAGGTGGGGGCAGCGGCTGGTGACGGCCTGTTCTCCTCAGGGACGGCGTGGCCACCAAGTCCGTCAGACCACGCTACCGCAAGATCCAAAAGCTCACCAATGCCATCAACGCCTTCACTCTGACCAACCTTCTGCTCGTGGGTTTCGGCATCACCTGCCTCATCGACAGCTTACACCTCCAGGTACCGACTTCCATCCTCCCCGCTCTCCCCGCTCTCCCCGCCCTCCCCGCCCTGCAGAGTGCCACCCCGGGCATGCGTCACCCGGCAGGTGCTTTCCAGGAAGCAGGGCTCCCGTCCCTTCCATCCTCCCCGCTCTCCCCGCCCTGCAGAGTGCTGCCCCGGGCACGCTTCACCCGGCAGGTGCTTTCCAGGAAGCAGGGCTCCCATCCTCTGGGTCTGTCTTCTGGGCCGTCCAGGAAGTGTTTGTAGGAGGTTGAGTTGGGAGGGGGCAGGCGCATGCAGGCTCCTCACTGTCACCGCCCTCCCTCCTGTGTCCACACAGCTCTTCAGCTCTCCCCGCTCTCTTTTTGGTTTCAGTTTTTGACCTTTGTCCTGCACACCATGGTCCGAGGCTTCTACCACTCGGCCTGTGGAGGCCTCTACGCAGCAGTGTGAGTCAGCTGGGCTCCTGGGCTCCCCTGAGCGCGCCCTTCCGCAGCCTCCCTGGGCTGCTGCTGTGTCGGGGCTGGTGAGGCTCTGGAGGCTGCCTGGCTCGCTGCCCTCCCCCCAGCTTCCTAGTGGCAGGGAGCTCCCTTCCTCAAAGGCAGCCCGCCCCACTGCCCCACTGTCAGAACGTCTTCCCTTAGGGGCAGCTGAGATCCTTGGCTGCATGGCACTTGGGTCCTATGTCTGCTCTCGGGAGCGGCCCCTGGAGTGGCCTCTCTCCCCGTGCCAGCCCTGTCGAAACCTCCAGATGGCAGTCTCGCTTGCCTCCTGACTTCGCTGCTTCATGTCGAACAACCCCCTCCCCTGCCCCACCCCCCTGGCCCTGTTCCCTGTTCCCTTTTCCTCCTGGTTTCCACGGCTGAGGGTCTTCGCAGTGTGTGATGGAGTAAAAGAGCGGTGACAAAATTGTAACTGTCCTGGAGCGCTTATGACTCCATCGTGGGCGTGGCATGAGATGCTGACCCCACGCCCTCATTCAGACCTCTGAGGGCAGCCCCAGCCGGACCTTGGAGTCGTCCTTGCTTCCACGCCCTCATTCCTCACAGCCCACATCCAGTCCACCGGCGAGCCTGCCTGCTCCACATTCCACAGCCTCCAAACCCAGCCCTTCCGAGCATCTCCAGCGGTGCCACCCCCTGGGTTGGATTACTGCCGCTGCCGCCGCCTCCTGACCGTCCCTGCGTCCGCCTTTGCTTTCCCTCCGTATTTTTAACACAGGAGCTGGAGACACCTGTTAGGACATAAGTCTCTTCACGTCACTCCACAACTGCCCGTCTTATCTCACGTAGAGAAGAAGCCAAAGGCTTCATTATGGCTTAAAAGGCCCTACAGGGTCCGCCCCACCCCCCGCCCAGGGACCTCTTCCTTCACCTCCCCACCTCGCTCACCTGCTTTTCCCACATGGCTGCCTCATGCCACAGGAACCCTATGTGTGTTCCCTCCTCAGGGCCCTTGGACTTGCTGTCCCGTCTTCCTGGCACATGCTTCCTCCAGATATCCACAAGGCTCCCAGCCGTCTCACCTTCTCCAGGCCTTTCTCCAGCTGTCCTTGTCTCGGTGGCCTCTGCCGGCCATCCTGTCTACAGTCGCAACTCCCTAGATACCCTCACCCCCTTCTCTCTGCTGAACTTCTCTCCATAGCACTTACCACTTTCTAACACACTGTGCGTTTTTGTTTTGTTTTGCTTTGCTGGCCACGCCCGGCATGTGGGATCTTAGTTCCCAGGTCAGGGATCGAACCCGTGCCCCCTGCAGTTGAAGCACAGAGCCCTAACCACTGGACCACCAGGGAAGTCCCAACGGTGCATTTCTCTTGCTTGTTGTGTGACAACCACCTGCGTGCCGCCCCCCAACCCCCCACCCGTCGCCAGAATGCCACCTCCCTATCTGTTTGGTTCATTGCTGTATCTCCATCCACCTAGAACAGTACCTGGCACGTCATAGGAGCTCAATAAATATGTGTTAAAAGAATAAACAAACAGCCCAGTGAGGTTAGTGCTATCCCTGTTTTTAGGGAAGAAAGTGAGGCTCAGAGAGGTTGAGTAACTTGCTGTTATCACACAGACAGTAGGTGTCAGAACCCAGCTCAGTAGCTGTGAAGTCACAGTCACAGCGTACACCCTTGAGGCCAGGGCACATGCAGAGAACCTGAACTCTTAAGCTCTGCCCTGCCTGGCTAACAAAGAGTGATATCTAGGGAGGGACGGGACAAAGGGTGGGGCTGGAGAGGACCACGCCCCTCACGATGCGCCCTCCTCTCATTGACAGGTACCCGTCCAACCACTTCGGGACACTGACGGGCCTGCAATCCCTCATCAGTGCTGTGTTTGCCCTGCTCCAGCAGCCGCTTTTCATGGCCATGGTGGGACCCTTGAAAGGAGAGCCCTTCTGGGTGAGAAGTCGGGGTGGGGGGGTGGCATGGGGGCAACAGGATCCCCCTTCCTGGGTACACCCAAGGAGTTGAGGATAGGGGCTCTTGTATGTGATGGGATCCCTCGCTCCCATCTCAGCCAGGAGGCACCTTGGAGGTCTCTAATCAGGGGGCTCCCAAGCTGGCTGTCCGTCACACCCGCCCACAGATTCCCCAGCCTACTGAATCAGCATCTCTCGGCCTGGGCCCGGGCAGCTCCCAGGTGATTTGTACAGTGACCCAGTCCTGATCCAGTCCAGTTCCACCCGATGCAGGGATCTTCTCTCCAGAGCCCCTAGAAAGGGGCTCCTCCAGACCCTCTTAGTCAAACGCCCGCGGCGATGGGGTGCCGGTCCTGTACAAGGAGGCAGCTGTGGGTCTTGTCGGAAAGGCTTTTCTTTACATCGAACTGACCTCACCTCCCTAAAGCTGATATCTGCCTCGAGGGCCCACCCACTCCCCACAATGGTGACGAAACGACAGCTGCCATTTCCCAAGTGCTCACCGGGTGCTGAGCGCACTGTGTGTTTTGTACTGCTCGTTGCCACAATGGCCCAGAGAAGGAGGTGCGTCGGATTAGAATGACTTGCCCAGAGCCACACCGTGAGTAACGCAGGGTGGGATGTGCGCTGCGTCCGAGCCCGCAGGAGGTGGGCTCGGACCCAGGCCTTCTATCCCAGGAGGCACCCCAGTGCTGTTAACCGCCTGGGAGCACCACTCCCGATGGGATCCCATTGCCAGCGCCCTCAAAGGTCGAGGTTCCCAGCCCAGGCTACCCAGACGGCACCAGATCATTTGGGCACCAGCATTAGCTGGCGTTCAAACCAGGCTCTGACACTTTGTAAGGCCGCCGAGCATTCAGTGAGATGCTGGTGGAGAGTGATTGCACACAGCAAGTACTGGCTCTGTCTGTCATGCTGGCCCAGGACCTGGACTAAAAATGGCTGCCTTCTCCTCCCTGTGGGAGGCTAAGGAGGATCCCTGAGGGTCATGAGGGTGAACAGGTACCCACTTGACTCGCTTTTCTCTCTCTCTCTCTCTTTGCCCTAAAGGTGAATCTGGGCCTCCTGCTGTTCTCACTGCTGGGATTCCTGCTACCTTGCTACCTCTTCTACTATCGCACCCGGCTCCAGAGGGAGTACATCACCCACTGGGAGGGCCCCCTGAAGGTGCTTGGCAGCCCTGAGGTGACTGCCTAGGCCTCTGAGGGGCCTGGGTGACAGGCAGTCAAGGCCTGAGCAGCCAAAGGGAATGCCTCGTGGCTTTTCTACCTGTAACCTCCGCACAGAGCCAGGCGCCGGGGACCTATAAATACCAAGAGAAGTTCTATTTTTGTAGGGACTTGTTAAAAAGGAAAAAAAAAATTCCCCAAAGCAGTGCTCCGTTGACTGAAGATGTCCCCCGTGCTAGGATCAGACCTTCTTGCTCCTGGGATTGGAGGAGACCAGGGTGCAGCCCTGCCCTTTCTCTGGGCCTAGGGGTCTGCCTGCTGCTGCCTCCTGGGGGCTTGTGGGATCAGTGAACAGGTGACCCCTAAGATCTCAGCCGTGCTGTGTCCAGAGTGTGCAGGCATGTGTGTGTGCATGTGGGTATGAAAATCCCTGCCCCTCAGAGGAAAGGGGCCTGAGGTGCTGGCTGTGTCCTGAATGCTGCCGCGTGGGCGGTAAGCCCCTTCCCGAGGCTGGAGGGTGGGTTCCCTCCCTGCTGCTGCTGCTGCTTGCAGATCTTAGAGGAAATAAAAAGGGAAGTGAGAGGCTGGCTGGTATGTACCTGCCTGTGTCTTGGGGGAAGGGGGTGTCTTCCCACACCCCATCCCTTGTCCTCAGCCAGGCTTAGCTGGGCATTAAGTAGGACACCTGAAGTGCCAGCCTGTCCACCTGTGGCTGTCTGGCTCACCTCCCTGTTCTCAACCATACCCTGCCCTTAGTGTCTGGAGGGAGTCCAGATCCTGCCCTCTGCTCCTGCCCGCCACTTCTCAGGGTTTGGGGTACATCCGGGAGGTTGGCCTTTCTCCCTACAGGGGATAAGGGCAGGATGCTTTGGAGAGAATGCTAAGGAATGCCTCTCAAACTTTCCTATCCAGGGATCCCTGGAGGGAGGTCTGTCACAAGTAACATTCTTTATAGTGTTTTATCATAAAACTTCATGCAAATTTTGAGCTTCATTTTATGCTATATTCATATTTACTTTTAGCAATAAAGTGAGGCTTTAAAATTACCTGCATCAAGGGAAGACACTGTCTTTGAGGACAAGGGACCTTCCAGGAAGCTATACCTTATTTATCCCACTCCTACATCTCTTTCTGTCCTGGGACATAAACCTTAAAGTCACAGAATGGAGGGATGGGGCAGGGAGGGACCACTAACATTTGTTGAGGATCTGCCTGTCCTAGCTACACAGGTATCTCATTTCATCCTAACTGTAGAAGTCGGTGTCTTCGGGTTGTTTCATAGATTGAGGAAAGCTCAGACAGATTAAGGCACGAGACCCAAGGGCACACAGCTGGTAGGTAGGTGGTGGAGCTGAGCTTGGCACCTGGGCATTCTTACCGCTGAGTCCTAACCACAGGTCTGCCAAGGCAATCAGCGGCAGAAAGGAGGTCCCAAGATTCTGAGCTCAACTTTCTGCTGCCCTCTCAGGGCTGAGAGTAACCACAAAAGCCTTATCTTCCCCCCCGCCACACACACACCAAAAAAAAACCCTTGGAGAACCCCCAAATTTTAGCCCTGAAAGACAGTATTACAAATAAGCCCTCCCTTTGTCTTAAACTGTCTTTAGGAGTTGATAAAACAGACTGACCCATCCATTTTATAGATGACCAGAGAGGTCTGGAGACTTGACAAAGTTGCACAGCAGATACCTGGCTGCTCTGAGCCCAGACTCCTGGCTTGCAACACTGTGCCCTTTTCGCAAAATAGAAACCAGAACTGGACGGCACCCACCAACGGGTTGGACGGGCTCCCAGAGGCCTTACCCTGGTCTCACTACACTCTCTGTCCCAGACCTTGACTTTCCCTATAGTTTGGTGGAAGTTGATCACAAGCGATGAACAGAAGTGGGGCGGGCGGAGGAAGCAAGGCGTGTGCGCCGGGTGCTCGGTGTGCCCAGCAGGCGGCGCTGCGTGGCTGCGGCTGGGACGGGGTGGGAGGGGGGGAGCCGGCGGCGAGCCAGGAAGGAACCTCGACACCCCTCCACATACACCCCTTACCCACTAGTCTGCCCTTTCCTGGGTCTCGATCTCCAGACCCCTACCCTGGCTTGCTCTGCCCTCCTTCGCCGAACATCCTTTCAAGCGTTATCCCCTGCCCCACTGACCCTCGAGGCTGAAGGAGGGGGTCTCGACTCTGCCCCTGCCCAGCTGGGGCGTGGGACCGGGTGGGAGATGCAGGCAGAGATCTCGGCCTCCTGGGGGAGGGGTGTCTCCTCCCTCCCCGTTCCCGGGGTGGGGAGCTTGGGGAGGGGGCTGGGCAGGGGCGGAAGCGAGCTGCAGCCGTGTTTGCCGCGGCGCTGCCGAGTGGAACAGATGGCTGGGGAGGGGAGAGGGTACGTGGCGGGGAGGAGGAGGGGTGCGGGGGCCGCAGGATGAGGAACGAGGAATTTCGACGCCCCGAGTCTCCCAGGAGAAGCCCCCCTCCCCATCTCTTCCCAGAAAGAGGGGCGGGCAAGCGCCTGCCTTTTTTCCCGGAGAGCCCCGGCCTCTGGCCTGCGGCAGACCCCGCCGTCCCCCTGGGTCGCGCCCCTCACCCCCTAGACTCCCGGCGCGGGCCAAGCCGGCGGGGTCCAGACCGCAGGGAGCAGCCCGGGTCGCAAGGATTAATGGGGCCACACTCCGAGGGGCGAGGGGGCGGCGGGAAGCGGGCTCCCGAGCCGAGAGCGAGTTCAGGGATCGTAAATAGCTGAGGGAAAACGTGTTAATTGGAACTTTATGCAGATGAGCTGGGACGCGGGCTGGGGAGGGCCGATGGAGGGAGAAGAAGGTCTGACGGACGCTGGACCCGAGGGGAGGGCAGGAGGGCTCCGGCCGGGGGAGTGATGGGTAGATGTGTATTTGTTTATCGCTGTGTGGGACCTCCGGGGAGGGCCGCTGGTCTCCGAAGATGAGGGCTCCTCCTTGACCCTACGCCCCAGAAACAGGGAACTCTTCCAGAGTCTCCACATCCCGGGCCAGAAGTTTAGGGTCTCAGATCGCCACGAAGGTGGGGGCAACGTGCAAGTGGCTGTTTCCGCTTGTGGCTGCTTACCCTGGGTGTCACATTCACTGCATCCCCCCGCCCCCATCTGTCTCCATCCTTTTCCCCCATCCCTGGCATCACTCTCTCCTTGCAAGAGTATTGTCTGTAACTTCCACCAAGTGAGTGGGGGAGGGGAGGGAATCTAACTTTTCTTCCTTTGCTTTCTCCCCTCTGCCCCCCAAGGACCACCCCACCTTTGAGGAGGTGTTTCTCAGCCTTTAGAGAGCTTCATAACCCACCCCTACGTGTTAAAATGCAGATTCCAGGGCTCCCTTAGAGATCTGGTTCAGGGGCTCAGGAATCTGCGTCTTAGCAGTTTCCCACCTACATCGGATATAAAAGACCTTCATTTTCAGAAACATTGTGCAGGGAATTGGTGGGCTGGAAAGACTGGACAAGTCTTCATCAACGGCCCCCCACCCCTCCTCCATGCTCCTGACCTCACCTCTGCTCTGTATGGCCATCTCTGCTTCCGGTGTGAGAGTACCAGGGGATGGAGAAGGTGCCAGAAAGGAGGGAAGGAAGGGAGGAAGGGGGGTGTGGAGGAAGGAGAAAGAAAGAGAGTGAGGCTCACCTGGCTGTCCTCTCTCTGAGCAGGGTCTTACCCTTCCTCCCTCTGCTACCTTCTTCCCTCCCGTCTGCCTCAGCTGCTCTATCCATCTTCCTCTCTCACTTCCCTTCCCCCACCTCATCTGAAGTTTCTAAGGCCAAAGAATCTTGGGGCAGGCAGTTTGGATCTTAGGGAGTAAGGGCAGAGCCAAAGTCCCCACCTCCAAAAGAAAGAGGCAAAGCACCTATCTCTGGGGTAGGAAGAAAACAGGAGGGAGGCAGGGCTTGAGGAAAGATAAGGGTGACAGCAAACATATAGGCCACCTTTCCACGGGCTATTGCACTTACCCCCCACAACAGCTCAATTTAGGCAGGCGCTATTGCCCCCAGGTTATACATGCAAAACAAAAAAGGGATGTTCAGAGAGGTTAAGTGACTTGCTCAAGGTCACACAGTCAGTGGGAAAATAGGTCATTCACCCTTCTATTTCCCCCAAATCATTTCTCAAGAGGCTGCTGGGTAGCTGACCCAGGCCTCCCCTCCCTGCCCTCCCTCCTCCTCCCCCCGGGGCAGTGGGGGTGGGGAAGGGCATCATGTACAGAGATGAAAGGAGATGCTCGGGTTTCGGAACATCTGACAAGTCTGGCTGGAAGCATTAAAAATTCATTCAGAAACCTGACCCCAGTTGGACCTTGGGTCTGCCACCTGGACTGTCCCTGGCCTGGTGGCCTCTCAGATCCTGGTGGGCAAATTTCCCTTCAGCAGTGTCCTGGGAGCCCCCGAGTCCGTATTTCACAGGAGGGAGGTTCTCTCATGGATTAGGGAGCTAAAGTCAGAAGCCAGCAGCTGAGAAAGCAGGGCTGAGAACCCTCCCCCCACTCTGAGTGTAAGAACCTTAGAGGCTTCAGGGCTTATAAACCTTGTCATCTGGCGTCCTTCTATTCCTCTCCCCAGGCAGACAGATACTCTCAGTTTAGGGTAACTCAGCCTGGCTGTGATACCCGAGGTGGCCAGTGGAGGGCAGCTATCTCCTATGAGGGAGCCCTAGCCTGAGCCTCTACCGAAGCTTTGAAGGACAGGAAAAGAACCCCATGGATAAGGTCCCGGAGATGCAGTTTTGGCCTTGGCGAAGGGCTCTGGAGTCTGTCATCTGAGGACAGGGGGAGAGGGCTCCTAGTCTGGGGGAGATTGAGGAATTTGGGGGAGGGTTCAAAGTAGGTTTGTGGGTTTCAAGTACATGGTAACTGATGGCCAGCATGATACAATCTTTCTAGCTGGAGTGAAGGTTTGGGAGGAGGCCACGAGAGAGAAAGCTAGAAAGGCAGTTGGGACCAGACTCTAAAGGATCTTTGATGCTTTGCTAAGGTGTTTTATCTTTAACCTGTAGGCAACAGGGAGCCATTGTAAGTCCCTGAGTAACAGAATGACATAATGCAAATGTTGGTCAGCTGAATCTGGCCAACAGGGGCCAGTGAGTGGGAGGGAGAGAGAGAGTGAATGGAGGAAAACCAGAGAGGAGGTTATTGCTATTTTCTTCTATATTCTAGGCATGAGGTAATGAGGAGATGAGGCAGGGAGGTAGCAGGAGGAATGGAAAGGAAGGGCTGGATGGGGCCTGCGAGGGGGACTGGGTGAGCGAGCAGAGATGGGACATTAAAGAAAGGGAGGAGTTAACTACCACCGGTGTCAGGCAGAGAGAACTCAGCATGTGGGTATACACTCAGGGTGCAGGAGGTGAATGAGTTTTGTTCCTTTCAGGGCTGGGAAGTCTTGGACACATCACTTTCCCTCTCTGGGCCTCCGTTGCCCCTCTCAGAGCATCGGTGGGGGTGGGACTGGATGGCCTTGAAAGTCCCTCCTATTTCCGGGTGTGTGGCTCTGGGTTGTCTGGAGAGGCTGGGGTCTGTGTGTGTGACATCTCATGGGTGGGGACCCATGTGAGCAGCTGCACACGCATGTATTTGGGGGTGCATCCTCCTGTGTGTGGGACCCGTGGGTGTTGGCATGCCTGCACGTGCTCTCTGGCTCCGCTGTGTTAGTGTGTGTGAGAGAGCGTGTGTGGGTGTGCACGTGATGGGCGTCCGTGGGTCTGTCTGGGCGGGGGTGGGGGAAAGTGGCATTGCTGTAGGCTTCTTCCTGAGGCTCACACACTCCTCTTGCTTTCACTGCTCTGAAATAGCATCTGGACCAAAGGCCCATGAATATTTCACAACGAAAATTCTGTGACCTGGACTGCCTGCTTCTGAGTTCCCAGCATCTTCCCTCCTCCCCCTGCCCAGGCCCCAGCAATCCCTCCTTCAGAGCTCTTGCCTGGCTGGCCCCCTAGGCCCCCTCATTAGTCTCCTCAAAGCCAGCCTGACACAGGCCCCCATGAGACCCCAGACTTGGGGGGCACTATCCCCCTACCCCAACCCCACATCTTTATCCAAAGTCCACTGGCTTCAGGCCTTAGATGTTCACTCTGTCCCGTTTCTGCCTCCTCTTCCCACTATCCTTCTGACTTGTCTGGCCAGGGCCACAGAATCTCAGCATCCTTGAGCCCTGGCACCCAGGTACTGTCTCTTTCCATCCCCAGATCCCAAGTTAGATTTTTTTAACCCTAAATTTAAACCGTCAAATGTCTCCCCAGTTGCTTCTGTTGGATGAGACTCAACCAAGTCCTTCTTAGCCAGGGCTCTTCCCTTTCCCCAGCCTCTCCTCCACACACTGGAAAGATGAAGCTTCTGATCACACCTCAAGCCAGCAAGACACCCCAGCTTGGAATTCTTGTCCCTCTTATCACCCTAGCCCCTTGATTTCTCCTCTAACCTGCTCGGAGAACTGCTTCTCTGACCTGATTCCTCCCTGATGACTTCTACCTCACAGGAGCCAAGGGAAAGAGACCATCTGTCTACAAGGTTGCTGTGTACAGCTGTGCAGGCTGTACACTGCACAAGGGCAATCAGGTGAGGGGGCAAGTGTGAGCCTTATGCTCCGTTTGCTGTGGTATGGGGCTGGGTTCCCCTGAGGAAGAGGTGCCTCTCTCAGATTTACCCAAAGTCATGTTTGGGCTGGCTGTGACCACGGCTGTCCATGTTACTCCTCGTTGCAGGGGAAAGAGGGAACTGCTCTCCCTTCCTGAAGGAACAGAGCCTCAGAGAGAACGGTTAGCCAGGCTGGAGGCCTTCCCCAGGCTTAGCTCCTCAGGCACAGACAACTCAGGGTCGTCTGTAGCTGCTTCTCCTGGACAAATGAGGAGGTGAGGTGCCATTAGCACCCACTCCTGGCTATCAGATTTCACCTGTCCTGCCTGGGACTCCGGGGTCACAACCCTGTTCCTGAAGCTTCAGCTTCTTGTCATGGGAAAACAGCAAGAAGCACTTGGATAGCATGAAATGGTTCCCCTTTTTGTAACCCTCCTGGCCCTGAAAGCCTCATGGTTCTAAGCCCTCCTCCCACTTTTGAGGACCTGAGCCAACAAATCTTACAGAAGATAAAATAATAGAATTTTTTAATAAATTTTTTTTTTTCCCAAACAACTTCTGTTGATCTTCACCACACAGGGGCCATGGTGGAGAGGAAAGCTCTCTCCAGGCACCCTAAAAAGTGTCCAAGGTAGACAGGAGAAAAGTATTTCTCCAGTGTCGGGAGGTTGAGGGGTGCTAGGATAGGCAGGGGCCTAGGGTTGGCCTGGCCCCGACTGAAGCATCCCTCCAAAGGGCTCCTGGGCAGGGCTCCCTTCCCGGGAGCTTCCAAAGGCTCTGCTGGTGGAAGATGCTCTGCAGACAAAGCCCCTCCCGAGTCCACTGTGGGCACTGGGAGAAGTGGTCAGCGGCTGCCTGGGGTGCCCACCCCAGCCTTGGGATGGGAACGGGTTAACGGCCAGAGTTGGGGAGAACAGGGCTGAGCCACCAGATGTGTCCTCCTGGGGCTGCCATAAGCCAGCAGCCTGGGAGGCAGGGAGAGGTGGCCTGGTCCCAGGGGAAGAGAGGAGCTGGGAGCGGAAAGAAGGCAGCAAGGCCGCAGGGCCAGAGGGCGGGGACTGGGCCGGAGCCGCAGATGGGGATGAGGGAAGAGGGGGAGCGAGACACACCGGCCTCTTCAGTCTCAGCACCGCAGTCAGAGGTGGTGGGGGACCAGGAGCAAGACGCAAAGCAGAGGGGTGGGGAGCCCGGCCGAGAGCGCGGGGCCGCGGGAGTCCGGGGTCGCCTGGCAGGCAGCGCCGGGGCACGTCTGCTCGCCCCGCTGGTCCTCGCCCCCGTAGCTCTCCCAGTAGTCGTCCTCGGTGGGGGCGTCCCCGCCCTGGCGCCCCCGCGGGTCTTCGGCTGGCAGGTCTCGGTAGAGGGTGGAGGGGTCGGCGGGGGGCGCCCCGGCCTCGGCCACCCCGTACAGGTGGTTGGACGAGCTGTTGCCGCGGGCGCGGCTGCCGGGCCGCGTGGGCACGGCGGGCGGGCAGGCCTGGAAGTCGGCCTCGCGGAGGGAGCGCAGGTCGCGGCCCTGGCGCTCCGGAGGCGTGGCGCACGTCACGTCGGAGCTGGACACGCGCGCGCGCTGGAACCAGGCCCAGAGCGGCCGCGCGCGGCAATCGCACGCCCAGGGGTTGGCGTTGAGCCGCAGGAACTCCAGCGCCGGCAGGTCAGCGAGCGCCTCGCCCGGCAGCGAGGCCAGACTGTTGTTGAACAGGTAGAGGATGGTGAGGCGGCTGAGGCCGCGGAAGGCCGCGCGGTGCACGCCCTGCAGCCGGTTCCCGTGCAGCAGCAGCCGGTCCAGACTGCCCAGGCCGCGGAACACGTGCTCCGTGAGCAGCCGCAGGCGGTTCCCGTGGAGGAAGAGGTGGCTCAGGTTGGCCAGGTCCGCGAACAGGTCATCCTGGCGGGGGGCGGGGAGGGGGGCGTAGGGGAGAGAAGAAGAGTGGTGAGTGGTTCTGAGACAGGCACCGAAGAAATCTGGGAAAGAAGGGGAGCATTGTGGTAGAACAGAAGGGGTTTGACCTTCTGATTCATAGAGTCCTGGGTTCTAATCCTGCCTCCTCTAACCTATTTAGAGGTTAATGTGAGAAACGCAATATAGTTCTTAAAATTTTGGGGGTGCATCAGAATCCCCTGCAGATCCCTGAGACCTGCCCGCGGGGTTTCTGATTCAGCAGGTCTTGGAGCGGGGGTAGGGGTGGGCGCGGGGGCGGGGGGAGATTCTGCACGTCTTTACAAGTTCCCAGGTGGTACTGATCCTGCTGGTGGGAGGACCACACTTGGAGAATGAGAACCTCTGATCTGGCTAAGTATGCGGACTTTCAGACTCCCTGACTTTCAAATCCTGGCCTTATTAACTGACACTTGAGCGAGTCACTCAGTATCCTTGTGACTCAGTTTCTTCACCTGTAACATGTGGAGATGAAATGAAACAACATGTGTTAATACATGTGGTGGAAAAAAAAAAAAAAACATGTGGTGGGCATTCTGAGTTAGCCATTATTGTGAACTTGGCCAAGCCAGCAATCTGTTTCCTCGTCATTAAAATGGAGGTGAGTGTACCTCCCCCTGGGTTTGTTTTGAGGATTAAAGAAGACAATCCCCATACCTATCAGATGGGTGAAGTGTCGGGCACAGGGCCTGGCACATCGGGGTTCGGTCCAGTGATGAAGCCCACAGGCTCAGGAGTCAGCAGAGCCCCGGCTCAAATCCAGCTTGCCCTCTTCCCAGCTGCGTTACTTTGGGCAAGTTATTTAGCCTTATTGAGCCTCAGTTTCCTCAGTGTGTGGAACTCAGAGAACAACTCTTTCAGCAGGCTGAGGGAGGGTTAGATGAGATCCTGTAAGGATGCCGTACCCGGTGGGCACCCAGACCACCATCAATAAATGGTGGTTATTATGACAATAGTGTCTTAGTTAGAATTAGGTCCCATCCATTTTCCTCTAATAGAAGAGCCTCCTGGGACCCCAAAGTTCTGCTACTGGGCTGGGACATTAAGGGGACCATATCAGCTCCACCCCACATAGGCAGCAGGGGAGGGGAAGGAAGACTGCTGCCCCATGCCCTGCATCACTGTCCCCTTAGAGGGGCTGTCCCACCTGCCCAAGGCTGGGGAGTCTCCGAATCAGACCATATTAGTGCTGGAAGGGCCTTGAACTGTGGTTCAGGGGAGTGGAGGTGTGGGTATGCTCCACGGAGGGGAGAGAGCAGGGGGCTGGCGCTGCATTTTAACCAGTTCACCAAGGTTTTGGTGATGGTCAACCAGATTTGGGAGTTAGTGCTTTTGGGTGCACCAGCCTAGCCTACGTTTTTGCAGAGGAGAGCACTGAGACTCAGAGAGATGAAGGGCTTGCCACAGAGGGGACCAGAGCCCCAGTACTGAGGTCCTCCCCTCTTGTGGAGGACATCTTTGTGGTCAGCAGACCCAGGGGGGTCTGGTTCTGGGGGACAGGGGCATCCTCTGTGCTCAAGCCAGCTCACCCTGGATTCCTGTTTCCTGGCGGTGCCCCTCCCACCCTTCCCTGTCTGGGGAGATGATCCCCCCACCTCACCCAGGAGCCTGGTCTCAGGCTCTCAGGTGGGGGGAGGGCGTTGACTCCCAGCCCACACTCACAGCCTCCGCCTTCCTGTGCTCCTGCATTTTCTCGCCCCCTCCCATCTGGCTTCCGCCCTCTCTGCTACAGGAACTGAGCCTGCCAAGAACCCTCCTCTTGGCCACATTGAGATCCGTCCCCCTCAACCTTCCCGGCTGCCTGTGACACCAGCTTTCTCCACCTCCTGCTGCCACGGCCCCATGCCCAGCTCAGGTCTCCAGCGGAGGGCCTGGCCCAGCGTGGCCTGGTGTCCTTGGTCCTTTTCTTCTTGGCCCCCCCAGGGAGTGGGCTGAATCCCTTCCACTCAAACACCTAGTTAGGGTTTCTCTTTTTAATGGAGTTGTCAGCAAGAGTAGGACACACCCAGAGGTACCTGGTCGAAGGATAAATGTGGGGTGGGGTGGGGTAGAGAGGGAGCAGAGGCAGTTGGCACTTTGGGGACTTCTGGAAGTCAGGAAGGGAAGACCGAAAGTTCAGAGATGCTAGGGAATTCAGGCACCTTTGACCTACAGCCCCAGTTTTGGGGTTACAGGATTCCTTGATTCCAATCTCCTTCTCCTTCTCCTGGCCAAAGTCCTGCCCCTCCTGCTCTAAGCCTCAGCCTGGGGGTCCATTCCCCCAACCCCCATCCACGCCGTGGCCAGATCCTGTTGTCACTTCCTAGGCTGCGGGTCTCAGATCGGGTCCTTCCTCTAAAATGGTTCTCTGTGCATTAATAAGCTCTTGACCTTCACAGCCTTCCCCCTCCCCCACCACACTCCCTATCACGCCCTCCCTCTGGGCAGAGAGTGTCTGTTAAAGTCATCCTCTTCCATTTTGAAAACCACATTTCCCTCACCTCCCCCTGGCCAGCTCTCGGAAGCCATTTGGAACCTCAACGCAGCATCCCTGCCCCCTTCCCTGGACAGCATCCTTTTCTTAACCTTGCCTTCCTCCAGCCTCCCATCCAGTCTCTGGCACTGGTCAAATCAGCTGCTGGGCTTTGTGACCTTGGGCAGCTCCGGGCACCTCTCTGAGCCTCAGTTTTTTTTTCATCTGTGAAACAAGGGACTTGAGATCGTTGATCATTAAGATCCATCCTCATCTGATATTAATGAGCAAGTGAGTCCTGGAATGTACCTCATTCATTCAAGAAAGCTGTACTGAGTGTCTGCTCCATGCCAGGCACCCCACTCACAGCGCTCACCGATCTACGCTGGGTATCATCGCCATCGTTTGCGTCAGCAGCTGACTAACCGAGCTCTTGCCATGTGCCAGGCTCTGTGCTACACAGATCCCATGTAGTAACCGAATCATCACAGCCCCATGAAGCAGATCATTTTTTTTTTTTTGGCTGCGCATATGGGATCTTAGTTCCCTCACCAGGGATCGAACCCATGCCCCCTGCATTGGGAGCGCGGAGCCTTAACCACTGGACCGCCAGGGAAGTCCCGTGAAGCAGATAGTATCATTCTCCCCCTTTCAGAGGTTAGGAGAGGGAGGCTCAGAGAAGGCAAGTGACTGGCCTAGAGTTCAAGAGCCAGTATGTGGTGGAAGGCAGACGTGAACTCTGGAGACAGAGCTCTGAACAGTTGCACTTTGGAGTCAGACAGACCTGGGCTAATTCTAGGCTGTGCCCTTTACGAGCTGGGTGACCTTGGGTGGGCGCCTTAACTTCTCCGAGCCTTAGTGTCCTCAGCCGTTGAATGGGGGAAATGATGCTTACCCTGGACTGGACACACTAAACCCCTTTCAAGCAGCATCTCCTTTAATCCTCACAACAAACCCCTGAGTTACAGGTCATTTTTTTCCATTTCACAGATGGGTCTACTGAGACTCAGAGGGGTTAAGTAACTTGCCCAAAGCCACAGAGCAAATCAGATCTGCCTGAATGTAAAGACTGCACTTTTACGCCACGCAGGCTGCTCTAACAATTAGAAGAGAGGTGCCTCCATCATCTGGTTCCACTCCAGTAGGAAATATGCTCCAGGAGAGCAGGGACACAGTTTTTGTTCACTTCTGAATCCCTGGCACCCAGAACACTGCCTGGCATATAGTAGATGCTCAGTAAGAATCTGTGATGAACGCACCTGGCACAGTGCCTGGCCTACAGCACACAGTCTGTGAGAACCTCCACTCTACCCCATTCCCATTTCTACCTTCCTTATCCTGAAAAGCTGTGGTCCTCCTGCCTCCTCCAGATCTCCCCTCTCGGGGCAGGCCCGGTGGCATCTTGGGTCACACCTGCGCTCTGTGGATCTCAGCCCGGCCCGCGAGCTTCCGCACCTGCCTGTGGCATCGCCCAGCCTAGTTTCTCCAGGCAGTTCACAGGCAGAGGCTGTCTCTTTCTTTCTCTTCTATATAGGACCAGCCGTGAAGATGTTTCCTTCCCATGATGCCTCCTACCATTCATGCCAGGGGTGTGCAGAACCAACACTTCCCACTTCAGAAGACCCCAGTGTCCACTCGAGGTCAGTGTCCACTGACCTTGCCCAGGTCTTTCCTGACCCCAGGGCCTGGCTGCCATTTGTGATGGAGGATCAGGTAATGACGACAAAATTTATTCAGCACTTAACTATGTGATTTATATACAAACTCATTGACTCTTTTTTTTTTCTTTTTGAACTCACTCTTTACAGCCATTCTTTATGGAAGGTATTATTTTTATTATTCCCATCTTAAAGATAAGAAAACTGAGGTTCAGAGGGGGCAGCAACTTGTCTAAAGTTAAATAAGTCAGAAAATAGCAGAGCAGGGATTCAAACTCAGGCCTGCTGACCCCAGATTCCTAACCTGAACAACTAATGTGTGTTGATAAGGAGGTCAGGATCTCAGTAGTAGTGGTTGTTGCACTACTGGTAATGATTAATAATAATAACGCCAGCGCCCATATATTGATGTGGTCCTGTGCTAAACTTTAATCCTTACAAAACTTCTTAGGTAAGTATTATTGTTAATTACTATCAGGATTGCCATTTTACAGATGAGGCAATGGCAATGGAAAGAGTAATTTTTAATGAGTAATTTGTCCAGAGCCGTATAGGAGCCAGGATTTGAACTTAGGTCTGGCAGACTCCAAAGCAGGTGCTTTCAGGGACTTCCCTGGTGGTGTAGAGGTTAAGATTCCGCGCTCCATTGCAGCGGGCGTGGGTTTGATCCCCGGTCAGGGAACTAAGACCCCACATGCTGTGCAGTGGAGCCAAAAGCAAACCAAAACAAAGCATGTGTGCTTTCAAAAATGAGCCTGCTCTGCTGTCCTTCTGAGTACCATTCCCCCTGCACCTGGTCGGCCCCCAGTGGAGAGTTCTGAATGATAAAAACGGCCTGAAGTGTCATCAGACTACAAAGGCTGAAGTGCCACCAGCTCTTCCTGGTTGTGTGGCCTCAGAAACTTCATTTTTTGTCCCTACTGCCCCTAACCATCCCTACTGCCAGCCCGCTGTGAGGTTTGACGTGATACTGAGAACACGTTAAGCCCCCAGGCACATGGACGATGATTTAAGAGACTTTGGGACCCTTGGTCTCAGCTTCCTCATCTGTAAGGGAGTATAAACAATCTCCCAACAGGGCTGTAGAAATGAGGTGACTGAGCACACTTCGGAAACCATGAGGTGCAAAGTTAGGAAGAAGAAAAAGGAGGGAGTGTTCTGGGACCCACCCATGGTCTCGGCATAATCCTTGAAGTTGACCCGTATCTTCAGGATAGGGTCCAAGATGGGCCATTTCACTGAGACCAGTGTTAAATGAGGCTCGTTCCTCTTTTGAAAATAGTATCGTAACAAGCATTTATAGCGTGCCCACCGCACGCCAAGTGCCGTTCCAAGTGCTTTACAAATTATTCATGTACTTGACACTTATAAAATCCCTAGAAGGTGGGTGCTATGGCTACCTCCATTTTACAGATGGAAAAACTGAGGCTCAGGGAGGTTAAAAAATGCCACACGCTTGTAAACGGCAGAGTTGATACCTGTAAAGTCCTAGCACAGCGCCTGACGGACAGCGTGCCTGCTAAGTGCTAGTGGGCTATTATTATCGTTACTTATGCAATAATAATAACACACAACGTATCTTCCCAACATACTGTACACGTTACGTCTTGTCTCTCCCCGCCGCTAGAATGCTCTCTGCGAAGGCAGGAGTTTCGTCTGGTTTGTTCGCTGCCCCTTGCTCAGCACCAGGCACATTCTGGGTGCTCAATAAATGTTAAATTATGATTGCTGTTGTTATAACTATCAGCATCAAATCCACCAGTTAGGCCTCAGCCTGGGACGGGGAGGAGGAAGTGCCTTCCAGGTTGGTGTGGAGAGAGGGGAGAGTTTGGATATCCAGAGGTTGTGTAGCCAAGGGAGAATTTTCTCCCAGAGTGGCTTGGAGGGTGTGTTATTGCTTCCTGGGGAAATAGAATGGGAGGATTTGACTGTCAAACAGTCAGCATAACGACGATAAAAACCAATATTTAGATCAATAATAACAATAGCAACTACTGTTATTCCTTCCGTTTTCAGAGCATCCGTTTTCCAGCTGCTTAACAGCTCTTTACCCCTTTTTTCCTTCACCCGTTGCACGGAGACAACAGATTTGGGGGGTAGGTTTGGGGAACGGAATCTAGAAAGGGTAGGGTTTCCCCTTGTCCCACGACCCAGTGAGGTGGAGAGAGGTGGGACCTTCTATGGGATACCGGTTGCAGTGGCTCCGCCCTCTTGCTTACCTCCCCGTGTTGCGGGAGGGCATGGGGGTGGGTGAGAAGAGCAGCCACGAAGCCCTTTGGGCTGGGCTGCCTGGGGAAAGGCAGAGTCCCCGGAAGGCAAACAAGGGGGAAAGGAGAGATCACAGAAAGAGACACACACATACACCCAGACAGACATGGGGGTGTGTGTGTGGAGTGGGCGTGTGAAGGGAGACAGACAGAAGAGGCAGAGGGAGACAGATGGGGGAGGCAAGTTAGTGAGCGAGACAGATAGGGACAGAAAGGGAGAGACAGACAGACAGAGGCAGTCAGATGGGGGGTGGGGTATTAGTGACAGAGAAAGATGCAGGAGACAAAATAAAGAAAAGCCCCTGGAGAAAGTGGGAGGGACAGAAACCTAGGAAAGGGACAGAGAAATAGAGAGAGGTGCTGAGACAGAGGCGGGAAGGGTGAGCAGGGACAGAGGGGCCGAGAGGCCCTAGGGAGAGAGGGAAGCAGAAGAGGACTATGTGTGCCTGTGTGTGTGTGTGTGTGTGCGCGCGCGCGCGCGCCGGGCTAGGGCCGGCTCACCTGTAGGTGGAGCAGGCTGTTTTCCTGGAGGTAGAGGTACTGCAGGCTGACCAGGCCGCGGAAGATGTTGCCCGGCAGGCTGCTGAGCTGACAGCGGTACAGATGTAGCGACTGCAGCCGCTCCAGGCCCTGGAAGGTGTCGGGCTCCAGAGAGCGCAGGTGCCGGTTGTCGCCGAGGTCCAGCTCCTCGAGCGCCTGCAGGTGGCGGAAGGTGCCCGGATAGATGGCGGAGAGGTTGTTGGAGAAGAGCCACAGAGTGAGCAGGTTAGGCCCGAAGGTGCCGGGCCGCAGCGTGCGGATGAGGTTGTTCTGCAGGAATAGGCGCTGCGTGCTGGGCGGCAGGGACAGCGGCACCGACGAGAAGTTGTTGGCCTGGCAGCTCACGGTGGGCGGGGACGAGTAGCAGGTACAGAGCATGGGGCAGCTGGGGGCAGCTGGGGGCAGGGCCAGGAGCACCAGCAGGAGGCAGGCCGGGGCGGGACCTGCGGGGAGGGCGCGGGGGAGATCTCTCTGGGCGGGCTGCGAGCGTGGGAGTGCCAGCCAGGGGCCGGGCCCACCCACCCCTAAGGCGACCCTTGCTGAGAGCCTTTCGTTTCTAGCTTGGGTGGGGGGTTCTGGGTGCAACCTCAGAGTCGCGAGAGGCCGTGGCCACTTCCGCTTTTGGAGGCTCCTGGTATATTAAAGAGTAAAGAAATGCCAAGAGGACGTTGTAGGAAGCACTGTGATAGGTTGAAAGTTGTTTGATGAGTGAGCGTCTACTTTCATTCCTGTTTTCACTATGGTAGGTTTGACCATGACTTTGGTCTTGAGACTTGGGCTGGACAGTGCTTTGTTGGAGGCAGTCCTGTACAACGATGTCCTATATAGGGGTGTTTAGCAGCATCCCTGTCCTCTATCCGTTAGATGTGTAACGCCCCTCCCCCTGCCGTTATGATAACCTATGATAACCGAAATGTCTCCAGACGTCGCCAAGTATCACCTGGGGAGCAAAATTGACTCCATTTGAGAACAGGTGGCACTAAATTGAGACCCTCTGTGAATCTAAGGCCCATGTAAAATGGCCCTGTGGCTGCCTCCGGGGTCTGGTCTTGCTGGCCCACTGGTGAGCACAGCCCTCCTCCCTCATCTCTCCACACTGGAAGGGATCTTAGGAACCACGGGACAGGGGGTCTCCAGCCACCTGCAGCAGAAGCATCAGAGGGTCCTGGAAAGAATGCTGCTTCCTGGGCCCTGCCTGTGCAGAATCAGCATCCCTGGGGGAACAGCCCAGGAATCTGCATTTTACACCCCAGGCTCTTCTCATTCAAAGTCACTTAAAAATTCTTTTTCAGGACTTCCTTGGTGGTCCAGTGGTTAAGACTCTGCGCTTCCGCTGCAGGGGGCACTGGGCCGTGATCCAGCCTTCTTGTGATATAGATGGAGAGGCAGGCCCAGGGAGGCCCAAGGGCCTGGGGGCTAAAGAGCCGTGTCTAGGCCTCCGTATCCCTGAGCTACAGCAGGGCCTTGGGGCCCCTCATCCATCCCTGTCCCCTGGCCTTCTGACCCTCAGGGCAGCTGATGCAGGTTCTGGGCTGGAACTAGCTTGACCTCTGCCCTTTATCATGACTTCCGGATGAGTCTCGGGATTTTCATCTGGCGGGTTTTGCACTCCAAAAGCCAGGCGGTCATTCTCTGGGCACACATGGAATGAGCACTTTCTGCTCCAAACAGTGTGCTACGGCCTGCGAAGGCAGTGGAAGACCTTTGCCCTTGGACCCGAGGACCTGAGATCCTGGGTCCTCAGGGCAGACCCTGAGGGCTCCGTGACTTTCACTGACGCCCGGTGTCACAGGTTGCTGTGTGTGAATGCGCGTGGGAGACGGGTGCCCTCTACATGAAGTGCTGCTGAGCCCGGGGTGGGCACATGGCACCGACAGGCCCCGCGTGTGGCGCGGACATCACGGAAGCTGGGCTGTGCCTCCTCCCGTGGGGGAGCGCAAAGGCGCAGGGTGGGGACCCCGGCGCCACGCCACCCGGCCCACGGCGAGCGTCCCGGCCCCTCCCCGCGCCGCTGCGCGCAAGAGTGTGCCGGTGGTCCTCCGCGTGTGTGTGAGTGCCGGGCCCCGTGCGTGTGTAGGCTGGGTGTGATGTAATACTCGGTGACACAGCGGCTGCTGTTCCCTTCGTTCACACCACCTCCGCGTTTCTCGGCCCTTCTCACCCCTCCCCCGTGCGGCGTTTCACGATTACTTTCTCCTCCCGAGTTTTTCCACATTGGGTGGAAGAGCATGTCTCTCACCCCTCAACCCAACCAGGCAGGGGCGGGGTGCGAGAGGCCTGTAGGGAGCCCTGGGTGGGTTTCAGGAGGGCTGAGGTTTGAGGCTTAGAACAGGAGATCTTGGAGGTGGAAAATCCTCCGGGTTCATCTGGTTCAAGCTCTGGTTCTACTGAGGTGATGGCTGGGGCTCAGAGAGGGAAAGTGACTTGCCCAAGGTCACACAGCAACGTGATTGGCAGGGCAAGGACTAGAAAGGAGTCTCCTGATGACTGGCCAGAGCACTTTCCTTCCTGGTGGAGTCACCCTCTGAGCTCGCTTCCCCAAGGACTTGACACCAGAGAAAGCCAAATCCCTCTCTGATCCCTTAATCCCACCCCTTATCCTCAAGCTCACAGGGTGTTCATTCAGAAGGCTGCCAGCCCTCCAGGGATTATGGAGCTCTTTCCTCAGCCTCTAGGGCCAACTGTTAACCCAGGAGAGACAGAGGGAAGGACACGTGATCCCAGAGGGCTCCGGAGTCAGGAGGCGGTCCCCTGGCACCAGGGTCTCTTCCAGCCTGGAGGTCGAGCTCAGCAGGGGCTGGCAGGGGCCCCACTCATTCCTCTAGCCCACAATTCCCTGGCCCCCTGCTTGCCCTCTTTAGGGGGCTTCTCTCTTATTTCCCCACATCCCCTCCCTCTTGCCCCCATATCTCCCCCCATCATGGCCCACCTCCCCAAGGCCAAGATGGCGCTCCCTGCGGGCTCTTTGAGGGGGGGACCCTGAGCAGGGGGCCCCTCCGTGACAGCTGCTGCGTAACAGTGACTCTGTTGCCATTTCTGGTCCTCGCTGCTGCCGTGCAAAGCAGCTGTAACCCAAGGAGCCTCATCCATAATTCAGGCTGCGGCTCTCACTGGAAGCGCGCGAGGAGGAGGGGCAGGTGGGGCTCCGGATTGCTCTGCCCCCAGGCCTGGCTGGAGTGCTCCTGGGCAGAGGCAGCAGGGCCTGGTGAGCTGAGCCTTTCTCTCCCTCCTCCGCCCTCAGCCCCTGCCCAGCCTGTGCCCTTTTCCTTCCCACCACCATCGCCTCCCCACCCCCTGCTTCTCCTGGCTCTTCACCATCACTCCTTCCCCCCAGGCCCGGGTCTTCCCTCTCTCCCTGAGGACCACGGTTCCACTCCCGGCCCCCATTTTGTGAATCCCTGGCAAAGATGGGGTCAAGATGCACAGAGTGTCAGAGCAGGAAGGTGGGGGACACCTCATCGGCCATCAAGAGCAAAGCCCTTATTTCACAGGCCACACCACTGAGAACTGAAGAGGGGAAGAGTTCATTTCGGAGGGCGCAGCCCAGGCCCTGACCAAATCTCTGTCAATCCACCTTGGGTTATCTTTCTCGAAGGCTTCATTTTATGCCCCCACTACTATCTGGGCCGATTCTAACAGCCTCCCCACCCTCTCTGCTCATTCCATCCATCCTCTTTTTTTTTTTTTTTTCTCAAGTCAGCGGGTGATGGCTAGAGTTGCAGGGGAGCATAGAGCAAGGATGGGCAGAAACCATCTGTTATTAAACACCTACTGTGTGCCAGCCACTGTATCTGTACATGTCTTTATGCATAGAATACAATATAACATAGCCCCAGTGAGATCAATCTTATGGCTCCCAATTTGCGGATGAAGGGAGGGAGGCTCACAAACAGGAAATGAGTTGCCTCAGGTCATGCAGCTAGTACAAGGTGGAACCCAGATTGGACAAGTGCATGTCAAAAGGAACTCTCTGACCTCTCTCTGGGAGACCCCACGTCATCCACAGACACCACCCCCGAGTGTGAGAGTTACTGCGCTCCGGGTGGGGTAAAGGGAGGACAGAAATTGCACCCAGGTGCACAGGGCTGGGCCAGCAATGACACCGGCTCTGTTTGGCTATTCAGGGTCAAGGCAAGGTAAAGGACCCAGGTCCTCTCCAACTTTCCCCTCCTGGGCTCCAGGCTGTGGTTGTTCTAGGGGACGGCCCACCTGGGAGTCAGGAAGAGATGACCAGTGTCCAGAAGATGTGGCCAGAACTGACCAGGGGAGGGAACGGAGAGAGGCCAGAACATGGTATTGATCCCAGAAGACTGAGGTGCCCAGAGCCAAAAAGTATCCACTCACTGAGGGCCCACTGTCAAGGACTCTGGGCTATCATCCTGGAGCACCAAGGCTCACAAAGTTCTCAGCCCGGGAGCCACCATTAAGTCCAGAGATCCCTGTGAAAGAAGAAACTTGAGAAGGAAGCAGATGGACCCAGTGTAGAGGCAGGAAACAGGGTGCCAACCCTCAGGGCAGAGTGGCCCCAGGAAAAGTGCTCCCTGGAAAGAGAGTCAAGGCCTCTGGTTTTGAAGGAGGGGCACAGGGTCCCAGACAAGAAGCAACAGCTCCACACCCAAAAGGGCTGGGCCTGCCGGGCAGATGCTGAGGTGGCAGGGGCTTGAGGGGGTGGGAGCCGCGGAACAGAACGGAGGTGGTGATGATACCAGTGACGCAGGGGCCTGGGGAGGCACTGACGCGGGTGATGGAGGTTTAGAGCTGCTGCAAACAGCTTCTCACTCTGCCAGAATGTAACACCCCAAAATAAGCAGCCACCGTGGCGGCGGCGGCAGGATCCCACGATGGGGCCCAGAGATATAAATGGCAGCATGGAGCCAGCCAGGGCGCCCACCCTCGGAGGAGGCTGCCACCCCACTTGAATGTCTTCCCCCTCTCCCCCTCACAGCCACCCACAAGGCCCTGAGCTCAGAGCCCAGGGTCTGGCCCACTGGCCACTCCCTGAAAGAAGGGAAGTGACAGGCAGGCGCTTTGGAAATGGAGGGCTTCCCACGTGGAAGTGGTTACCAGAAGTCTCTTTGTCTCATCCCTAGTCCGCCCCCCCAGTCTCTCTCTCTCTCTCTCTCCCTCTCCCCTTTCTCTTCCTTCCTCCTTTCCTCCCTTTCCAGCCCCCATCCCCATCCTGCTCAACCCCAGGCCCTCTCCTATCTCTGGTTTCCCATCCCCAACCCTAGAGCTCATCCCAGTCGTCTTTCCCTGTTCCTGACACCCCATCTCTATCCACCATCCCCATCCTCCTCTGGTTTCTGGCTTTCTGATCTCACTCCCCGTTCCTTCCCCATCCCTAGGGTCCCAGCCCTCATTCTCTTTCCTATTTCTCCCACCGCCAGGTTCAGGGTCCCTGGCCCTGGTCTTCTCCCCACCCCTCCCCTAATCTGGTCTCCCCTCTCTTTCCCTCTTCCTGTGTCCTCGCCAGGGTCTCACTTCCCTCCAAGCTTTTCCCGTCTAACCTTTATTCCTCCTCCTCCCCCGCCTTCCTATCGCCCTCCCCTGACCGCTCTCTCCATCTTCCGCTCTCTTCCTTCTTACCCCTTCCCCACCCCACCCCCAATCTCTGGCCCACACCCTTGTCTGTCCGTCACTCAGTTCGTGGAACTATCCCTTTTGTAGCGCCCTCCATCCGTCCTACCGCGGAGGGCCATTTGGATCTCCCTCTGCTCCCCCATCCTCCCGGACAGCCCCCTGCCCTCATCCCTCGTCCTCCCTGGTGACTGGAAAGTGCTGAGGCACGGGGCACGAGAAGTTGCTGAGTCGGCGCTTCCCCAGCCGGCCCGAGTCCTCGGCGTCCCCCAGAGCAGGTGGAGCCGGGACAGCAGAACCTGAGCCTCCCTCCCCACCCCCCGGGGCCGGTCCGCCT
>NW_020173674.1:11788735-11788878 GCF_003031525.2 Neophocaena asiaeorientalis asiaeorientalis
GAGGGGCGCCCCGCTCGCCTCGGCAGGCTGCTCTCTGCCTTCCCGCAGGCTGGGGTCCCTACCTTGCAGCAGGCTCCTGAGCCCGGGCAGCATCTTGTCTCGACGCTCGGGGGAGGGGGCGGCGGCGGGGGGAGGGCGCTCCC
>NW_020173674.1:11789137-11804110 GCF_003031525.2 Neophocaena asiaeorientalis asiaeorientalis
CCCTGAGCCGGCCAGACGGACGGCGGGGACTCCGCGGGGCTCCGGGAGGGCCCGGGAGTCCCCGGGCTGTGTGGCCGGGCCGCGGCGCTCTACCCTGCGCCCCCTGGGCTGCGAACCTCGTGAGGAGCCATCGGCCCCGACGGGACGGGGTGGGGCGCGGCGGGACGGGGTTCGAGCCGGCCGTCGATGCCCGGTGCCCGCGCCCCCCAGCACCGCAGGCAGCGCGCGGTGTCCGTCAGTCCGTCGGTCCGTGAGCGCCGGCTGCTCGCCGAGGGAGAGTGGGGACAGCGAGGATGCTCTTCCCAACCACCCCCCTCCTTCACGCACTCGCTGGCTCCTCCCTCGCTTCCTAGCTTGCCGATTTAACCGTTTCCTGGCCACTAGGAGGCGGGAGCGGCTTTCTAGCCCCCTCCATCCAGGCCCCCTCTCTTTCTTGGGGGATCCGGAGGACTGTGTTCGATCGCCTTCACGGCGCCACGCTTCTAGAGAAATCCCTTCCGGGGGTGGTGGTGGTGGTGTGCGGTAGTGTAAGGGAACCCCGTGGACTTGCCCAGTTCCCCCCTCCCAACTTTCTGGGAGGAGCCGGGCTCCTGGGTCACCCCCTCCTCCTTGCCGGGCCCCAGGCCCCTTTGCCCAGGTCTCCAATGTTCTTCTCCTCTGGGAGACCTCCAAGATTCACTTTCCCTTTCGTTCCCAGACCCCAAGCCCTGAGTGTGTGCGACTATAAGAATAGTATATGCAGGAGTTTGTGGGCGCGAGATCGATCGCATCTGAGCGTGCACGCGCGCGCAAGGACGCTTGTGCAGGTGTGACTGAGTGCTTGCACGTTATCTTTTATACGGGCCGGGGGAAGCAGGGGCTCGTGAGTGTGCGAATGGATGAGCCGCTGTCAGCCAGCGCGCGTGTCTGCGCGGATGGGAAACGTGTGAGGGTTTGGCGCAAGCAAACTTGGGGCTGGGTGGCCGGGGTATGTGTACAGTGGTGTGTGTGTGCCCCTTAACGCATCTGCAAGCGGGTGCAAGTTTGGGTGCCCGTGAGGGGGATAGAAGACTCAAAGGTGGGAGGAGAGCGTTGGCTTCACGGGAGCTTCTTCTGCTTCCTTTTAAAGAGGGAGGCATTCTGGTCTCTTCGGGACCCCTTGCGCCCCTCGTGGCCTCGTTCAGGGCGATACCTGCAGGCCCGCGACCTAAGCGTCTCCTTATAAAGGGGAAGATGCGGATCACCCTGGCCTTGACCTGGTCCAGGGCGTCGGGCATCCGGACCTTGGGAGCCGCCCCGGCGCGGGACAGTCGCGGGGCCCTCGGGGTAGCCGCTTCGGGGACAGTGGCCAAGCGGCTCAGGCCGGGTTGGGGCTGCTGGAGCGGCGCCGACGGCCAGAGCCAGGGAAATCTGCGCGAAGCCGGCCCGAGGAAGCGCGGGAGTCCCGGGCGGCCGCTCCCGCGAGCAAAGAAAAGGAACCCCCTCGCTCCTCCACCTGGCTCTCTGGCTCCTTCTCTCCCGTCTGTGCCAGGGCCCAACGCAGCGCCTGGCATACAGTCGGCGCTTTATAAATGCTGATCTCATTTTCCCATTCATTTTCTGTTCCACCCATAATCTCATTCTTCCCTCGTTCTCGTTCGATTTCTCTCATTTTCTCCTCCCTCTCTTATTCATATTTTATGGTCTCCGTCTCTCTGTTCCCTCCCTCCCCTCCTTACTCTCTCCCTGCCACTTCCTTCCCTTATGACTTATCTCTTTGCGTCACTGTCTTCTCTGTCTCTCTCGCTTTCTGTCCGTGTCTCTGTCGCTTCCCTTCTGCCCTTGTGCCTCCTTCCCTCCCTGTCTCTCCATCTCTGGGTCGGATGTCTGTCTCTTGTCTCCCTTTCCACCGGGTTTCAGTAGCGGGCTCCCAGCCCTCTTGCACCTCGACGCTCGGGCGCCCCCTGCTGGTTACATCCTCTGCCCTTCTCGGGCTCTCAGGCCCTCCCAGCAACTAAATTTCCTCTTCCGGCCCGTCTTACGTTCGGGTGAGGTGGGAGTGAAAAGGGGCGTCTCAGGGGCTCCCCTGCCCCTCTCCCATCTCTAGAAAGCAGGGGCCCTGCGTTTCCCGGGACCCACCCTGCCGAGGGCCCGCGCCTGGGAGGAAGGCCTGGAGGGGGCGGCGGGGAGGGAGTGTTGGGGGTAGTAGGGTGGGATTTGGCGTCCTTCCCCGGAATGAGCCGCGGCGCAATCTGTCGCTGGGTTTGTTTGCCGAGCTGCCTCCGGAGCGCAGTGGGGCTGGCTCCCGGGGAGCGAAATATCACAAGATGCGGAGACAGACGCTGAGGGGCGGGTGGGCGGCGGGCTGACTCAGGTGTGTGCTGTCATCCGTTCCCTGGACTGGCGCTCTTCTGGGTGGGGTCTGGGGGGCCCCCAACACAGGCGGGGACCCGAAGCTGGGAGGGGAGCCCCCATCCCGGGGTGAGCTGCAGGAAAGGGGGCGTCCCCGCCAACGATCCAAGGATCCAGTCCTGTCCTTCAGCCCTGGGAGCCCCAAGAGACACCCCGAACTTGGGTGTGCTCCAGACGGTCAAACATTCCTCTGCTTATAACCCACCGTACAGCATCGGTTTCCTCTAGTTATCTGCTGACTCACTACTTTCCCCTACTAGACTTACAGCTTCTTGAGGGCAGGAAATTCCTCTCATCCATCTTTGTGTCCCCAGCATGTGCTCAATGAACACTGTTGGATGGACGAATGGCGCGTGGGTGGATGGCCCAGGGTCTCAGTTTACAGGAAATACCACAATGCATTTGATATTCCCAGTAGAGCATCCTGACCCCTTGTTCCTCCTCTCCCTATCCACATTTGCAGTCCCCCCACCCCCCATCCCCTCCTCCAGACGGGCAGGGAATTGGAAACAGCTCTCCCCGAAGACCAGAGTCCTCTAGGTGACCCGAAGCGAGTTACTTCCTTTCCTGTTTGCCTTAAGTTTCCTCATCTGTACAATGGAATGTCCCACTCACGCATAAGCTTCCGCTTACCCAGATAAATCTCCAGCCAGTCAGGGTATGAGAAAATGCTTCGTAAAGTGAGGTTCTAACCAGTGTCTGGAGTGGCAGCTGTTGTCATTACCGTTTTGCTGGTGATTCTTGAGATCTTTATCTCAGTAGAATCAGACACCGCGTCTGATCGAACTGAACTTCTGCAGTTGGACTTTTTGAGATCTAAGGGAGTAAATGATGTACCCGAGGCAAAGTGTAACCGAGAGCTGTGCCGCAGGGCATCTGGGTCCATTCCTGGCTGGACACTTGGGGGAGGGGGCTGGTGGGCAGCTTACTGTGTCCTCAGGACTTGCCGCAGAGCCGGCCCACCCTCTGGTGGCTGTAGGTGGACCTGCAGTCCCAAGGGAAGCCAAGGATCTCAGGGAAATGGGCTGATGGATGGATTTTCCCTGAGAAGGCAGATTCGTTGTGTGGAGAACCGTGAGCTTGGAAAGGAGGTCATGTCGAAGAAGCAGGACATTGACACAAACTAGATGAGTGTTGACTTCATCTACCAGTTCCTGCTTATTAATAGCACCCCTACTCTCAGTGTGACACCTGGGGCCCCTCTTCCTTCTTGGGGGCCGCTTTAGTGAGTCCGCAGAACTTCCCTGGTTCTTTTCTGCACCTACTTGGCAACGTCACCGCAGGACACTTGGCGGTTGGCATACAAGATGGGATGGCTCGATGGTCAAGAGCAGAGGCATTGCTGGGTTCACGCCCTGCCTCTGCTGCTCTCATAGCTGGATGACCTTGGGCAAGGTGTTGAAGTTTTCTAAGCTTCAGTTTTCTCATCCAGAAAATGAGGCAGGGGTCGGGGGGCAATAGTAGCTCCCAGCTCCTCAGGTTGTTTAAGGATGAAATGAAATAAAGCATGAAAGAACCTGACAGAGAGCCTGACCTTGTGCTCAATAGACGCTAATAATATTCATATTAATTTTCTTGTTTAGCCTAACAGCAACCTGAGGAGATAGATGTTGCAGCTTAGGGGCAGAAAGTAAAGTTATGGCCTGAGGTCTCAGAAGTCCTAAGTGGCAGAGCTGGGTCCGGGAGTCGGTTCTTAGTTAGAACTTCCCACCCTGTGTGTGTGTCTGACCTCCACATCTCCACCTGCCCCTGCCACAGACCAGGGATGTCTGCCCAGTGTGATGAAAGCAATCCAGACCTGAAAATTGGAAGTCTTGAGTTCTAGCCTGGACTCCGCCTCCGAATGGCTGTGTAATGTGGGAACGACCTCTCTCCTCTCTGGACTTCAGGCTCCCCATTATCAAAAGGTACATCTTGGACCCAAAACTCCTGAAGTCTCAAAAAGCCATGACTCGGTGACATCCTTCTTTCTATGTGACTCTGGAATCAGAAGCTACAGTGAAGCCTCTCAGCCATGCTGTCCCCAACTTCCCAGCTCTGGGGTTGTGATGTGGGCCCCAGATGAAGATCAGAATTTCTAGGGATTCCCCCAGACCCCACTCTGGGTCCCTCAGGACTCCCACTGGCCACCAGGCCTGCCCCTGAACCTGTCGGGGTGATCGTATACTATGGAGGGAGGGGAAAAAGCTGGGCCTGCACTTGCCTCCCGGAACCCTTGCCAGTGAGTTCCACATCCTATTCTGCCTGGCCTGATGGGGACAGGGTTCCTTTCCAGGTCGTCTCTTAAACAGGGGAGAAAACCTAAACTAGATTCGTTTAAAGGGCAGGGCTGTCAGAATGTACTTTCTCCTTCCCTGCTTGGTTTCTCGAGTTTCTGTCCCTCTACATTATTTATAATAATAACTGACCTTTGTTAACTAATCACGTCATGTCATGAATGTATGTGTACTGACTCATTTAACATTCAGAGCCGCTCTGTGGGAGGGAAGGTCTACTACTATCCCCTTTTTACAGATGGAGATACAAACTCAGAGTGGTAGTACTACTTTTAGATCTGGGCAAGAAGTATCTTGCCCTGGGTCCCATGATTTAGAGGGTTTTGCTCTGGTCCTCCTCCAGCCGGCATCCTTCCATGGGGGAAAAAGGCCTTGAGACCAAAGGGATGTGTCCTCTGAGAGCCTGAATTCCCCTTTTATTTTTAATTAATTATTTATTTGTTTGGCTGCGCCGCGCCGCTTGCGGGATCTCAGTTCCCCGACCAGGGATTGAACCCGGGCCATGGCAGGGAAAGCCCGGGATCCTAACCACTAGCCAACCAGGGAATTCCCTGCATTCCCCCTTTGAGGCCATGCTTTGGGTATCCAGAACCCTGGAATCTCTTGCTCAAATGGCCCAAGTCTACTTCTAGCACCTGTGTAGGCGTCATCTCCCCTCTACCTTTGTGCCAGTACGTGTGCCCCTAGGGTGGCTGAGGGGCAGCTGTTTGGAGGAGGTGTGGGTGGAGCTTGGACATGTGGGTGCGATATTCCCATGCACGTCCACGAGGCTCCTGGTTTGCGGTGGAGTTGGGTTTGGGAAGAGAAGAGGAGGTGGCTGGATTTCTGTACAGAACTCCGAGGATTTGGATCATTTGGAATTTGAACCTAGCCTTCCAATGTTGAGTCCCTTTGAAGAACACAAAAGAGCAAAGCTTCTGTGCTGGAGGCTGGGGTACCTTGTGGGCATGGGTTGCCCGGCGTGGACTGGTGGGGCGAGCAGGAACCTCTCAACCTAGGGTCCCAGAGCCTCTGTTTGCATCCCGCCCTGGCCCTGCAAATATTAAGGGCAGCTGGACCGAGAAGTCACATGGCTTCATCAGAGGGGATAGGGTGAGGAAACTGTGGAGCCAGGTTCTGAATCCAGGTCTGCGTGACCCTCTCCTTCTTTCATGAGGCTCCATGCCAGTCTTGACCGTAAGTCAGAATTTTGGCGCCATGGAGGCCTCTTGGTTAGAAAGTGAGGTCCCGTTGTGTCTGCTGGAGTGCCCTTCCCGGTGCAGAGAGCCTCCCTTTCTCGCGAGACCATGAATTCACTGAGTGCAGGGTCCATATCTTTTTTGACTTTGCTTTATTTCGTGTACCTGGTACAGCCCAGTCCAGAGTAGGCACTCAGCACAAGTGTGGCTGACCTATTGGACCCACCGACTAGTGGGAAGATGCTAATCAAGCAATCTTGGTGCAAGGTGCTGCTGGTCATGCTGGTATCCAGCAGTGTGTGAAAAGTCTGGGGTCGGGGGTGGGATGGATTGGGAGACTGGGATTGACATATATACACGACTATGCATAAAATAGATAACTACTGAGGACAGACTGTACAGCACAGAGAACTCTATCAATGCTCTGTGGTGACCTAAATGGGAAGGAAGTCCAAGGAAGAGGGCGTGTATGTACACAGGTAGCTGATTCACTTTGCTGTACAGCAGAAACTAACACAGCATTGTAAAGCAGCTATACTCCAAAAAACAAAAAAACGCACCTCAATAGCACATTTTAATAACAGCAGACTTTGAATCTTGTGATGCCAGTTTATCACAGAGATAAACTAGTTGTGAAATGTAGTAAAATAATCAAATGGAAAAAAGAAGTCTGGGGTGGAGGTGGGTACGGGGAAGTGTTGGGAAGCCCTGCCTGGGGGTGGCTATGGGATGAGTTGCCTTAGACTCCATTAGTCTGGGAACCCAAATAATAGGGCAAAAGACTCTGGCGATTCCCCCTTCCCAGTTGCACTAATGCTCCAACCCCTCCGCCACCCCCCTGGAGACCCCAGAGGAGGAAGGCGCTTGCAGCATCCCCTCGCTGTGTGGTCCTCCACACACAACATTTCTTATCTGCAGAGTGAATGAACAGGACACAACAATCCCTTTCCCCTCCAATTCTGTGGGCTGAAGCCACTGAACTTGCAAGGGAGCATGAGGGGGCATTGCTGGAGGCAATGCAGAGAACCACAAGCTCCAGTATGGGGGCCACGGACCCTCCTGCCCATTTCCACTCCTACTGTGTTGTTCAGGTCCCCGCTGTGGGATCGGGCCCGGCAGCCCACCGACAGATTTCTCTGTCTCTCAGCCCCGTTTCCTCAATCAACCTAACTATTAATCTCCCCAAGCTGTAGTTTGATCATGTACTCACCTGCTCAGAAGCCTCCAATGGCCAAATCTGGCTGGCAAATGATTAATATTTATCGACTCTAAAATTATTCAAATTGATAAGAAAGGCCTCAGGACTCCTCAGATAAACAGGTGAAGGATGTGGACCCACTGCTTCACCCAAGAGGATAAGCAGAGAGTAAACAAACGCTTGGAAAATAGTTCAACTGGTTAGTGATCAAAGAGATGCAAACGAGAGCAGTATGGAGATAGCATTTCATACTTATTAAATTAGCAGAATTTACAAACACCATTACCCGGTGCCAACCAGATTGGATGAAGTCTGTGCTCCTCTGTCTCTGGAAGCAGTGTGCAAAACTCTGGAAAACAATCTAGTACAATGTAACAAGAGCCTTGAAAATATTATTACCTTTTGACTCATTAATCTCACTCCTGGGAATTGATCTTAAGACCGTAATTCAGCAGAAGAAAAAAGCTCCAGGCATGCCACTGGCATTATTCTCCTGTATTTCTCCAGGCAGTGAGATGGTTAAGAAAACCATACCTAATCTAGTCAATACAGTATTATGCTACCACAAAAATGATAATTATAAAGAATATGCAGAAGCATGGAAACTGTTTATAACATCATGTTTGTTGAGAAAAAGCAGGATACACAATTTGCATGAACTCTGTGATTGCAACCACAAATAGTAAGTATTCATGTTGACAAAGTCTGGAGGAGAATATGCAGAAAAGAAAATTATCGAAGGTTGGGGAATTGACGAGTGTTTTTCCTTTTTGTTTAAGAATCTTCTTTTTTGGGACTTCCCTGGTGGCGCAGTGGCTAAGAATCCACCTGCCAGTGCAGGGGATACGGGTTTGAGCCCTGATCCAGGAAGTTCCCACATGCTGCAGAGCAACTAAGCCCGCGAGCCACAACTACTGAGCCCACGCGCCGCAACTGCTGAAGCCCGTGAGCCTAGAGCCCGTGCTCCACAACAAAGGCAAGCCACCACAATGAGAAGCCCGTGCACCACAATGAAAAGTATCCTCCACTCGCCGCAACTAGAGAAAGCCTGCGCGCAGCAACAAAGACCCAACACAGCCAAAAAAACAAACAAGCAAACAAACAAAAAAAAACGCTTAGAAAAATAAAAATAAAATAAAATGCACGTGCTCATGGATCTCAAAATTCACTGTTTAGGAAATTATCTTGCAGTTATTCTTTTTTTTTTCCTCCAAAGAGTGCATCTATTTATTTATTTAATTTTCCTCTACAAATTTATTTTATTTTTCATAAATTTATTTATTATTTTTGGCTGCATTGGGTCTTCGTTGCTGCGTGTGGGCTTTCTCTAGTTGTGGTGAGCGGGGGCTACTCTTCATTGCGGTGCACGGGCTTCTCATTGCGGTGGCTTCTCTTGTTGTGGAGCACGGCCTCTAGGCGCATGGGCTTCAGTAGTTGTGGCTCACGGGCTCTAGAGCGCAGGCTCAGTAGTTGTGGCGCACGGGCTTAGTTGCCCCGCAGCATGTGGGATCTTCCCAGACCAGGGCTCGAACCCGTGTCCCCTGCATTGGCAGGTGGATTCTTAACCACTGCGCCACCAGGGAAGCCCTCCTCTACTTATTTATTTATTTATTTATTTAGCAGCACTGCATGGCATGTGGGATCTTAGTTCCCCAGCCAGGGATGGAACTTGTGCCCCCTGCATTGGGATCACAGAGTCTTAACCACTGGACCACCAGGGAAGTCCCTCCTGCAGTTACTCTTAAAATGTACACGAAGATATGTGTAGCTCAATAGCCAATGTAGCCTTGTTTGTGGTAGCATGTGATGTAGGAAACAACCTAAGTATCATCAGTAGGGGTTGGTTACATAAACTTTAGTACGTCCATATACAGCCATCAAAAAGAATGAACGAGGGCTTCCCTGGTGGCGCAGTGGTTGAGAGTCCGCCTGCCGATGCAGGGGACGCGGGTTCGTGCCCCGGTCTGGGAGGATCCCACATGAAGAATGAACGAGGTCTATATGTTTTTATATGGAACAGTATCAAAGATACTAAGTTAACACAGCAAAGTGCAGAGGAGTGTAATAATATTTATCATTTGTATCAAAACCCTGTGGAATGAAATACATATATATATGTGTGTGTGTATATATATAATTATACACACATATACTGATACACGCATAGACAATCTCTGGAAGAGCATAAATAAAATAGGTAAGAGTAGCTGCCCAGAATTTTGTATTGGAAAGACTCTGGTTGAGAGGGAGGGAAGGGCAATGCTTGTCTAGCCAGCAGACTGTATTGAGTCTCAGGGTAATCTGAGGGGCTTGTGGATTCAAGTAATAGAGATCTCCCCACCTCCATGCCCACCACAGCTGCCCCTAGGCACTGCCGAGATCCTGGGAGACTTAGGTTTTGCTATGTAATCTTTTGTGCTGTTTGTGGGTTTCTTTTTATTTGCGGTATGCGGGCCTCTCACTGTTGTGGCCTCTCCCGTTGTGGAGCACAGGCTCCGGACGTGCAGGCTCAGTGGCCATGGCTCACGGGCCCAGCCGCTCCGCGGCATGTGGGATCTTCCCGGACCGGGGCACGAACCCACGTCCCCTGCATCGGCAGGCGGACTCTCAGCCACTGCGCCACCAGGGAAGCCCTGTGCTGTTTGTTTTTTAAAACCCTGTGCCTGTATTACCTCTTTAATAATTTAAAATTTAAAAAAAGAGAGGAATTTCCTGCCTGAGGCAAGACCCACCTAAGAAGTGGGGGCTCTCCAGGCTGCAGCTGGAGCCTCTCCTCAGCACATGCAGGACCCAGGCACCCTCTCTTTTTTCAGCTGAAGATTTTATCCTCTCCCTTCTCTGACCATCAGCTGGATGGCTTCAGAGATGGGTTTTTGGTCAAGACATATTTCAGTAGCTTCTCTGAGTCCAAGGGCTTTATTCTAAGATGGGGATGATATAAAAAACTAAAAAAAAAAAATTTAGGTGAGAATAATGTATACTTCACAGGGGGGTTTGAGAGGACAGGAGCTGGTACTGGGTGGTACCCAGAGATGGGACAGACCACTTTATCTCTGACCTTGGCAAAAAGGGTAATGTTGACCCATGAGGGGGTCGAACCAGCACACAGGGGGAGTGGAAGGGATGCCCCTCATCAGCCAGAGTACTTTGGGGGTGCAAGTTATAGAAAACCCAACCCAAACTGGCTTAATCTGGCCTCCTGGTCCTTCTCTGGGAGGAGAAATCAGGTCTTCCCCCATCACGGGACAAAAATCTTTCCCTTCTCTCTGGGATATCTTAGGTCAAAACTCACTTGAGACAATGGTCACCTGGAGGGTGTTAGGTACTGACTGACTTGGGTTGGGGTTCCTGAATCAGTCCCTGGCAGGGAGTGTGATACCGCTATGATTATCTTGGATGCATCAGGGCAGTCTTACAGACTAGATCAAACCCAGAGCCACATTATTGCTGAACAGTGGAGAGGGGGAAAGAGATACTCAAAAGGGGGTCAACTACAAGGACCACCACAACCCCCCAGGTCCAGGTGACAGTGTCTTGGCTGGACATTGAGCTAAATAAAGACAATCCATCCATTCACCCACTCATTCATCTGTTTAATCATTTATTACATGACTACTGGGGGCCAACCATGGGACCAGGGGCTGGAAATTTAGCAGTGAACAGCCACCATCTGCCAAGTCCTTGCTTTCTTCAAGGCTTTGCCCCTGCTTCCCCTTCTCAGTGAGGCCTCCCTGATCTCCCTGCTTAGTCCTGCACCTCTGGCTCTCACCTGGCACACAGGTCTTCCCATACCCTGCTCTACTTTTTCTTTTTTCTCCATAACCTTCCAACAGAATGTAAGTTAGTTACTTACTGGGTTCATTGTTTATTGTCTGTCTCTTCCTACTAGAATGTAAGCTCCGGGAGTTCCCTGGCTGTCCAGTGGTTAGGACTCCGTGCTCTCACTGCCAGGAGTTCAATCCCTAGTTGGGGAACTAAGATCCCACAAGCCACACAGCACAGCCCCCAAAAAAAAGTAAGCTCCATGAGAGCAGGGGTTTTTGTCTTTTTATCCAACTGATGTAACGGCAGCCCTTGGAGCCATCCTGGCATCAGCAGTCACTTAATAAATGGTCGTTGAATAAGTGACTAAAGGTCCTTGCCCCGACTGTGTACCCATGGGTGTTTACCTGTGCCTGTGATGGGGGAGAACTCAGAAATCAAATAATCCCGAACACAAATATGTAATTACAAGCGGGGATAAATTCTATGATGAGAGAATATGGGCCACAGTGAGAGCACGTGTGCCAGTGAGAGCACTGGTGCTGGGGGACAGTATCCTTCAGGAAGTCATATTCGAGCTGGGCTCTGGAGGACGAGTAGGAGTTGGCTGCGGGGTGAGGAACAGAGTAGGAGGCCTTCTGCAGGAGCTGTGCTGGGCCTAGTGGATTCTCCCACAGAGCCACGAGGAGAATTGAGGTCCAGGAGGACCGCAGGCTGTCCCAGGTTTCAGATCAACTTAATAGAGGGAGAGCAGCAGCTCTTCCCAGGGCCGTGGGAGCTCAGTACTGATGCACGGGTGCCATGAGGTGCTGGGCCCAGGTAGCCAGCCTCAGGGGTGACAGATGCCTCTTACCCCTGCCTTGGTTACTTCCTGGCCTTCTGTGTGCCCCAGGGTCTCAGCACCCAAGCTGCTCCCAGCCAGAGGCCCTCACTCAGCACCAGAGTTCTTTCTTTGGCCTGCATTCTACAATGCTGATGATGGAGAGGACACGGAGAACGGCATGCGTGGATTCGGGGCGAGGGTGTCCAAATCTCACGCGACGCTCATGGAGTTCCTGGAGGGAGCCCGGTGCCATTGCATTCCTCTTTTCTGGTTCAAGAAGTGGCTCAGAGGAGAAGGGACTTATTCAAGGACACCCAGGAGCGTGTTTCAGAGCTGGAGGGAGGCTGTGGACGGACCAGGGGTGGCCACCCCAGGCTTGGACAAGGATCATAATGACCTTTGACTCCTAATCATCAGTTCTGTAGACTTGGGGGCGGGGCGGCGAGGCCCTCCCAAACACACCCCTGCCGGAGCGTCCCATGCATCCTGCAGCCATGCTTCCTCCTCTCCTGCTGCCCCTCACTGCCCCTTCCCTCCAGGGTGGGGCCTGCAGCCCCTCTCTCCCATCCTGGCTGAGAGACGGAGGGTTCCTTTCTTACTGATGCTGAAGCTATTTATTTATTTATTATTTTTGGAAGGTTTTTAATTTAAAAAAAATATTTATTTATTTATTTGGTTGCACCAGGTCTTAGTTGCAGCAGGCGGGCTCCTTAGTTGCGGCATGCGAACTCTTAGTTGCAGCATGCATGTGGGTTCTAGTTCCCTGACCAGGATCAAACCTGGACCCCCTGCACTGGGAGTACGGAGTCTTCATTGCACCACCAGGGAAGTCCCGATGCTGAAGCTATTTAGTGAAAGTCCCAAGGCAGTTTGGTTCCTTCTGTTTCCTGGGAGTCTCCTGTTTTGAGGAATCTGGACAAGTGACTTGGGGCCAAGTCAAAAACCAGCCCAAGCTGCATCTTTCTCAAGGGCATTTGTCAAGCCAGAGTTCCCAGGAGTGGCCCCAAGCCCTCCTAGTCGTGCCTCAGGGTCAGATTCCAGCCTCCCTGGGCACTCCCTTCAGGTGTGTGGAAAAAAAGGTAGTCTTAACTCCTGAGTCCTATAGCCTGACCTGGATCCTTCACAGCCCTGGGCCCTCCCGGTCCCCAATCCCAGGGAACCGTAGACATCCAGGATCCTCCTTGGACCCAATCTCTCAGCACCACCATGTATAGACCAAGCCCTGCACAGAGCTCAGTGGGGGTCAGTTCACTCCCGTTGCCCTTTCTGGATCAATCTGCCAGGAGCCCTGTGTCAGCGTCCCTCCAGTCCCATCACTTGCTTTGGACCTCTTTGCTTCCAGGTTTGACTTCAGGTCTCTCCTTTGCACCTTAATATAGCTTAAAGACTGACCGTATGTGCGGGTGTGGGTTGGGTAGAAACTCTGATGAGCCCCAACGTTGAGTGCACAAGTTGTAGGATGAGGCAGGTGGGCTACAACCTGCCCAAACTTCAAGGTACAGAGGGCAGCGTGAGTTTGGTGATTGAGGCGGAGAGGGCAGGAAGGCATCCTTCCTCCCTCAGTCCGGGCTCTCTGGCTACCCTGACTGCCTGGCTTTGATAGATGGAAGAGGGGTTCTGTGGCTGACTCGTCACCTGGGGGCAGGGTAAGATTGCACAGAAAGTACACTTAACCATGTCAGCTCTTCCAGAAGCCTCAGGCTTCCGATTGCAAAATAGAATCTAAGTATCACCACTCTACCCCTGCCTCTCTCACCTTACTCAGGTGCTGGGTCAGAGCCTAATCACTTAATGTGTCAGTGGCACCTCTTGGTGTCACTTCCCCTGAGCCCAGATACCTATTAGGTGTGGGCTAATGAACAGCTGATAACATCTCTGCGTTACCTCTGGGAGGTATCTGCTTCTCACTGGGGACTCTGAAACCAAACCTGTCTGCAAACACTCTACTGCATCCCTTCTGACTGGTGGGACGGTTGCTCAGGGGGAGCCTGGGGAAGTGCTCTGTTTGACAAGTTGTAGAGAGCTGTTTAAATCCGAATGTTATTCTGTCTCTTCCCTGTTCTGCAGCGGGAAGCAGCACCCCACGTTCAGCTCTGAAGAATGGAAACTCAGGCTTGAGGAGGGGATACGGGGAGGACCGGACAGGAACGTCAGTGCATATTGGTGCATCTCCTCCACAGGCAGATCTGTGCTCTAAGTGGGAGGAAAGAGGATTATGTTCATTTTATTATTTTTTTTTGGCCTCACCACACAGCATGCGGGATTTTAGTTCCCCAAGCAGGGATCAAACCCGCGCCCCCTGCAGCAGAAGCACGGAGTCTTAACCGCTGGACCGCCAGGGAAATCCCAGATTATGCTCATTTTGAACTGTGCGGAAACTTGGGCCACTTGCATCCAGGACTCTGAGGACTTTCTAGAGCTTTCCCCAGGGAGAATGCCCCTCCCCTCAGGGAGGCAAAGATGGAGGCAGCTGCACTGGGTCTGTTCACACCAGGAGAGGGTGGCTGAGTTTGGGGTGTGGGAAATTGTTATGAAAACAGAGAAGCTCTGTGAGCTTCTCCACCACTTACTGGCTGTATGATATTAGTGACTTTTTATCTCTCTGGGCTTCAGTTTTTTCATCTATAAAATGAATTATTAATCATTGCTAACAAGTATTGAGTGCTTACCAGATGCCAGACACTGTTCAAAGCACTTTATGTGTATCAACTCATTGAATTCTCTCAACAAATGATGAGGTGGGTGTTATTATTATTTCCAACTTAGAGATGGGGAAACACTTTACCAGGATTCAAACCCAGGCAGTCTGGCTTCAGATTTTGTACCATTTGCCATCCCTCCGTTGCAAGGCAGTGTGGAGATGAAATGATAACATGGATGTGAAGGTTCTTCGAAGGGCAGAACGGCTGGTACGTATTGCTAATTCTTCAGTGGGTCTCAATGGGAAATTGCCTTTCAGTTCTATCAAATATGCAGAATTTAATTTAAGCAAACAAGTGAACAAAAAAGCCAGCTACAATGATGATAAATGCAGCCGGAAAGGTAGGATCTTCACAGAAGCCAGAAAAATCCAGCACTGTCCAGAGAAAAGGACACCCATATGGCTCCCTGCCTTGGATATTCTGGACCCTTGGCAGGTAGGAGGCTTCAGAGGAGTACGTCAGCCTTCACCTAAGTGTCAATCCATCAATCCCCTTCACTCTGATTTTGTACTGAACGAAGAACCTTCTGGTATTGATTTCCTTTCCCAAAAGTCTGTCCTTCCTGAAAGAGATTGTGCTGACCAATCAACCTCAGGGTTCCTGTCTCCTGGGTGGTTTCATTTCTCAGTGTAAATTAATAAATTGCATTTCAGGTTTAACAATC
>NW_020173674.1:11804146-11807462 GCF_003031525.2 Neophocaena asiaeorientalis asiaeorientalis
GGGTAGAAGAAGAAAGATGTCCAAAGAATGGTATGAAAATGTACCCTGTGAGAATGTAGAGGGCAGAGAGAGGGCTTCTCTGTGGGGGAAAGGAGCATCAAGGAAGGCTTCCTGGAGAAGGATGACGTTGGTACAGGAAGAGGGATATTATGCACAGAGGTCGAAACGCAGGCTCTGGAGTCTGCCTACCCGGGTTGGAAGTCTATCTCTATCCCCTTATTGGCTATGTGACTTAGCCAAGTTACTCTATCTCTCTAGGCCTCAGGTTCTTCTTCTTTAAAGTGGGCATAAAAATAGTAGCCATATTATGGGGTGGCTGTAAGGATGAAATGATTCTATATAATATATATAGCTCTTAGCACAGTGCTGGGCCCACAGGCAACGCTCAGAATGGCTGTCATTACTGTTGCCATTGTTAATACCCAAAAGGATATTTTCTTTTTTTTTTTTTTAAGGATATTTTCATTGAGGAGAATTCTAGGAGAAGGAGACACATTGAGGCTTGCTGTATCCCCAGAGGCGATTTTGTCTCAAAAGGAGGGAGAGTTGAGTCTGAGTTTGCTTTAAGACCCAGAGGGCAGAAAGCTCGTTGCAGTATACGGCTCTTTCCTTAAGAGTGGTCACAGCCTGTCCTGTGGTTTTGCAGCCCCCAGGAGAGCTGCCTGTACAATCTATAAGAACCCATCAGCCTCGAGAACTTCCGTGGTTTCTGAGTCACCGTCAGGCCATTTCAGCTTCCAAGCAGAAACCCCCAGGGCAGACTTACCATCTAGGTGTTTTTCTGGCCTCCTCTGTGTAGGGAAGGGGAGGGCTGCATCTGGGGTTGCCTGCTGCCCCCAACCGATCCCTGTTTACGTTCAGCCTCTGAACAGAGTCCCAGCCTCACAGAGAGTCAGGGCTGAGCGATGTTCAGCACTGGCTTCACAGCTTTCCCGAAGGAAAAGATGCTTCAGATCACCTAGCTAGGGTTCTCCAGGGCTGGGCCCGGACCCCAGGCCTCCTGCTTCTTTACCCAGTGTTTTGTCTACAGATCCTGGTGGGGCCTTCCCTAGTTTCACCACAAACTTGATTCTGGTCGATTCAGGGAAGAATGGTAGAGAGGGACAGGTCAGCATGTTAGGGGAGCGCCAGGGTTTCCATCATATACGTGCTCTCCGGGCAAGTGGAGATCCCCCCTCCTCCTGGTTAATTCCTGATACCCCTACCCCCATCCCTCCAGCACCATGGAAACTGTTCTAGTTTCTTCCTGCTTCCCTTTGCCTTTCCACAACACAAAAGTGTTTCATTGGTCCTAGCTCTTTCCTGTCCTTTTTATCCTGGGGGAGCTGGGCATCTGAAAAATCCTGTTATTGTCACTCAGGAATCCTGTCTTCTCCCCCGGGCCCATTTCCTCTTTCCGTGAGAGTGCACGGGGGTGGGTATGGGTGGCTGGGTAAGTAGGGCTGGGAGACACAGATCCGTGGTTGAATGGAGAGGCAACGCTTCTCTCTCTTTTTAATCAATGATGCCTTCTGAAAGGGGTACCCACCCCCATTCCTATTACTAATAATTGATACCTATCAACCTAATTCCAGCTCTCGTTCTGCCCAGCACTTGTGGGAGCACCCTCAGAGGGATGGGTAGGGTACAGGTTAAGAACGTCTGCCATAGCGGGCACATCAGCGTGTACAGCCAAGCCCTGCCATGTACTGTGTGATCTTGGGGGAGTTGCTTAATCCCTCTGGGCCACAGTTGGCCCAGATAATGGATGTTAATAATGACACCTATCCCCACAGGACTGTCGTGAGATTCAGAGAGAGAATAAACTCAAAGCACTTAGAAGAATGCCTGACAGGTGGTCAGCGCTCAGTGAAGACTAGGTACTATTGATACTTGTTATTCTTTTTCTCATGGCCGGGGATGTCTCAGTGTTGGCAGCGTCCCCCAGCCTGGTCCTTAGCTTTGGAGATTCAGAAATCAACGGTGCACCCAGGGCACTCTGTTCTAGCAGAGTCTACACGGCAGGTCAAGTTACCAATAAGCAGTTGCTTGATGAGCACCGAATTAGAGCTGGGTGGAGTGGGGTGGGCAGCGGGAGGCTCACAAGGCTAGTGTGGTGGGGTCTGTGACTCCCATTCCTATCGCTGACACCGGTCCCAAAGCTCCCTGTGGCTGGTAAGGGGCCCTGTTCTCTGCACCGCAGAAGGGAGGCTGATCTGGTTGCAACATCTGCTGACTCCAGCATCCACCAGGGCTGACCTGATTGGCCAGAGCAGCCCCCTCTCCTCAATGCCTCTTTGGGGGTCCTTCTAGATTCACTCTAGGTTGAAAAGAAAGGTTTTCCCAGGGCAGCGGGCCTCATCTTCATTCAGGGCTCTGCAGCGGCTCCCCACCCTGTCAGACGGCTTTGAACACAGCAGGAGACATGCTGAAGGGTCCAGCTCTAAGACTCTGTGCCCTTTCCTATCCATTCCGGTTCCGGAACAGACTTCCTTCCCCAGCTCACAGTACAATCAAACTGCACCCCTGCTTTGGACAAGTCCGGTCAATGATGTAAACCAGTCACCCTGGGTTACACAGATGTGCATTTGAGAGCAACTAGAGCTCATTTCTCGGGGGTGGAGCTTTTGGAGCAGATGACAGAGCTCACCCATTATACAGTGATTATTTTCTCGTTTCTTTTTTAGGTTAGGAGCACTTTCCTATCCTCCTTAAATATGATTCCATGCTTTCCTCTCCGTTTTTCAGTAATTAATTTTTCTTAACAACAATAGCTGTTATTTATTAATTAGCTAGTGTGCTAATTGGGTACTTTTCTTACATCTTTAATCCATACAGCAACCTGATTCCAGTTGTATAGATGAGGACGCTGGAGCCCAGAGGGATCAGTAAGATCAGTAATTGGCCCAATGAGTCTTTCTTTCTTTTTTTCTTTTTGGCATTGCCTCAAGGTGATTAGTATTCCTCTCCCCAGTTGAAATGAAACAGAAAATATGTGCATTTACCTTTTGTCTCCCAAAACAGGGTCCTGAAACCTCATTTAAGGCCATAGCTGGGAAAAACCAGTTTGATTTGCAGCGAGCCCAGATTTTGAAGGAACTAAAAGTTTCTGTCTTGTTTTGTTTGTTTGCTTGACATGTCAGAAATCAAAGCCCTTTACGGGAATGGTTGACAATGTATCCACGTATAAAAATTTGGAAGGGGATGAGGGGCAGGAAAGAGTATGTGGACCTTGCCCCGAGAGTGGCGGGGAGGTCGGTCTTGCCTGAGGTTATTTGGAGGAGGCTTGAGGAGAGAGGTCAGTGCAGAGGCAGCGGGCGGCATTGGAAGGTGGGCC
>NW_020173674.1:11807562-11867605 GCF_003031525.2 Neophocaena asiaeorientalis asiaeorientalis
GGTGACTTTGGGCAGCTCATTCCTATTGCCCAGTTTGGCAAACCATTCTTCCCCGATCTAAATAAATATACCCACCTCCCCACCCCCTTGTCATAGGGTGGAGCCTGGGCATCCAGACATGCTCATAATGGGAAGGAAAATCCCCCCCAGCACCAGTACTTGGGTGGGAAGCAAGATACCCAGTGCTAAAGTTCCCTCTTTTCCCCAGTGCAATACTGTCCCATGGCTGGTATCCCCAGAGCCTGGACTGGCCTTCACTGGCTCGTTGACTGCCTCTCTGGCCTGGGAGGGGTTTTGAGCAGGTAAGTAGTGTCATCAAATGGGAACGATGGACGTCAACTCTTGCAGCAGAGTGGCGACGGTTTGGAAGCAGGTAATGTCCAGGTGAGAGACGATGAGTGTCTGAATAGGGCAACGGCCAAGGATGGAGAGGAGAGATATTAAGGGGTAGAATCAATAGGACCTGATTGATTGATACGGGCTGACGTCCAAAGACCTTCACTTAGGCGGCCACTCCAGCCTCCGGTGTTGCCACTGCCCTTGCTCTAGCTGGTTGCTCAATGTTCTCGCTGTACTCAGGCTCCATGCCTCTGAACGGAGTATGCTGGCTTCTGCCTGGAAGACCATCCCCTCCCTCCAGAAATCTTGGACTCCTTTGTCTGTTTCCCCCACTAGAGAATGAGCTCCTTGAGGGAAGGGGCTGAATCTCTTAGCTCTGAATCCCAGCACCTGGCACAAAGCCTAGAGCGCCACGTATATTTGCTGAGCGAATCAATCACTTACAAAAGATGCAGGGTGGAGCAGAAAGAAAGAAGTGAAGAGGGAAGGAATGAAGACATCCCCAGGCGCACCGTCAGATCTTATTATAATCACTCCTCTCTCTGATGTTACACCCTAATCCTCATCGGAGTGAGGCTTGAGAGTGATCTAAATAGCATCTGCCTCTGCTAGATGCTGGAACTCGAACCAAATAAAACGGGAATGGTTCAAAGAATATTCTATTATTCCGTCCCAACGGTTTCAGTAAGACGGTCACAATACCAGAGGGAGCGCCTTGCAGACTTAGATGCGGGTGGCGGGTGGGGGCCACTGAGAGCCAGAGAGAGCTAACAGGATAAGGTGGACAGAGCCCGGACAACCCGTCCGGGTCCTGAGCTCCAGTCCTGGATGCACGGATAGCCCGGGAGCTGGGCCTTTCTGAGGGTTCCTGCAGATTTACATTCTAAAATCTCTGTCTCTTTGCCTTGACTTTTTGTGTTCCTCCCTTGCTGCTTCCACACTCACTGATCCCCCAGGTCCTCAGGAGACCAAAATGTAAGCCGGAGCAGGAGATAGGCCTTGAATTAATTTCAGTGTCTTTGTGTCTCACAGTAAAATAGAAAATCTTGCATCTTAAGTCCTGTTTGTCCAGGGCTGCTATATTTTCTTTTTTTTTTTTTTTTCCCCCACCAATTAATTTTTTTTAAGAAAAGACTTATTTTCTCTAATGTCCCATTAGCCAATGTGAAGTCTGGGAGTGTTAAAGCACTCACAGAGTGACTTTGGGCAAGTTCCCCTGAAGACCCCTCCCCAGCCTGCTTCTCTGGCTCTGTTTGCATACCTGGACCCCGGAGAACCCAGTACTATCCGTAGGCAGTCTGGCTACTGACTACCATCCCTTCATCAACCCATCTCATACTTCTTTTGTGACAATTCATGTAATTAATCAGTCTCATCTTACAGGTGGGGCTTCCAAAGGGCTGGCTTGGGGTTATGTAACTCGTGAGTACCGGGGTATAGGATCAGAGCCACCCCTATCCTATACAGCGCGTGCTTGGATGGTTACACTTTATCCTTTGTGTTTGGGTAGCAATCTGGAAGATACTCCCTGGTTCTGGTTTTCCACTGTCCTAATCTCTTAATTCTTCTGCGTTAGAAAAGAAAGGTGGGCTTGGAATACCTTGAGTCCCTGGGCCCCAGGAGGAATCCAGGAGGCTGGGCTCGGGGGGCTGTAGACTACACTGAATATACAAGCAGCTCTCCCCCAGATTCAGCTTTCTATACGGGGAGATGGCCACGGGAGCCATTAGTTCACTCGCTCTGGGCCAGAATGAGAGCAGCGCCCGCTGGTTCAGCTGGCTATCTCATGCTGATCACGAGCTCCGACGGGCAATTATATATGTCTTTGATTAATAAAAAATGGAGCAATGAATGAATATTTAATCAACAAAGTCTGGCAGGTTGACTCTTTCAGAACCTGGGCTGGAGGGGGAGGCAGGGAGTAATCAAAGGGGTCCTTGGTGGTGAAAAGGCAGTGCACCACTCCAGGGGGTGGTTTCTGGAAGGCTGTTGTGGACTGGAAAAAAAAAAGCACAACCTAAAAGTTTATTCAGTGACCTTACTGAGGACTATAGCCTGGGAGGCAGCCTCTCGGCTCTGAGCAACTGTTCCAAAGAGGTCAGGGAGGAGTCAGATATCTAAACGTTTTTGCTGCAGAAACAACAACAATAACAGTAACAGCCCATGTAGTCAGACAGGAAAAGGTTACTGCCGGTCACAAAAACAGACATCTCAAGTTCATGATTTTAGCGTTTCTCTAAGTATGGGAAGAGGAAAGCACGTTGGCTCATTGAAGTTATTCCTGCATAAGATCTTAACTGGGACTTCCCTGGTGGTACAGTGGTTAAGAGTCCGCCTGCCCATGCAGGGGACAAGGGTCGAAGCCCTGGTCCGGGAAGATCCCACGTGCCGCGGAGCAACTAAGCCCATGCGCCACAACTACTGAGCCCCTGTGCCACAACTACTGAAGGCTTCATGCCACAACTACTGAAGCCTGAGCGCCTAGAGCCCGTGCTCTGCAACAAGAGAAGCCACCGCAATGAGAAGCCCGCGCATCACAACGAAGAGTAGCCCCTGCTCGCTGCAACTAGAGAAAAGCCCCGCCGCAGCAACGAAGAGTTTTCTCCATCCTGAATTCCCCTCAGGGTGCACCGTCTAGTCGGCCGCAGGTAGTGGAATGGCAGGCAACACAGTCACTGAAAGGCCAGGCACCTTTTTTTTTTTTTTTCCTGTCCGCACTGTCTAGTTCCGGCTCTTGGTTCTCTGACTCTGTGTTGGGATTTGCTGGCAGCACTAGGAGCATGAGATCAGGAGAAAGGATTGAGCTCCTGGGCAAATGGAGAGAAACGTATTCTGTGCCCACCCGCGTGGTGCCGGTAGAGCACAAGGAAGAGTGTGTGTGTGTGTGTGTGTGTGTGTGTGTGTGTGTCTGCAGGTAAGCCGTCTGTGTGTGTGCTGTGACTGTGCGATCTTTTCCGTGGGGCTGCCTGTCCGTGCGCAACAGAACTAAAACTATCTCGGTCAGGGGAGGGAGGAGGGGCAAAGGAGCTGAGAGGCTGCAAGAGGATCAAGAGAGGGAAACATGCTTTTGGGGTTAGAGTGAAAGGAGGGACGGTCTCAGGGCGTGGTCAGAAAGAGCACGGGATTGTGAGAGCTGGAGAAGAAGGAAGTGATGGAGAGCGGGTCGCGGTGGACCTCTCTGGCCCCGCCCATCCCGGCCCTTCCGGGATCTCTGGGGGCGTGGAGGGACTGGGAGGGGCGAGTGGAGGCGCGAATCTAAACGTCGCAAGGTACGCCGCCGCCAAACCAGAGAGCTCAGCGCGGAGGCCGGCGGGTAGGACGCGGCTCGGGGCCGGGGTGCTGGGGGCGGGGCCGCGGGGACGAGGCCAGGGCCTCTGTGGCTGGGCAGACCTCGGGGCGCCCCTGCTGGGAGGGCCGCTGACCACGTGCTAGAGGGGGAGCGGGTGGGGGTGGGGAGCGGCTTCTGGGCGCTTTCCTGGCAGATGGTGATGTGAGGAGGGGCGTTGGGAAGGAGGTTATTGGGAGCCCTAGCCGAGGGTCACGGAGGATCGTGTGGAGGTGGGGATGTTTTTGCCCTTAGACTGGCCTGCGACGTGACTAACCAGACCATGTGAGCTTGGGAAGTTGACAGAGTCCTCTGAGCTTTTGTCAGTGAACTGAAGATAAGAAAACACCCTCTTTGCCAAGTTATTGTGAGGCTCTGTGAGGACCTGTGTGAAGTCCCTTACCCCCTGTTCCTGGCTTTCAATTGCTGCCGTATTTTACTGGACCGTCTCCAGAACTGGGGCTCAGTTCCAGCTTCCCCACCTGTTGCCAGATGTGGGATGGAGAGACATTTGCAGCTGTTTCCAGCACCTGGCTTCTTTGTCTATCCCACAAAGAACCTTTGTCCACCTCTACCTTTCCCACAGCCCTGTGTACCAAGCACCGTCTGCCTTATTTACAGGATCCAGGGAGTCGCCCGCTGATGGTTTTTACCCAGGCCCGAAACAGCCAGCACCAGAGAGCCACCTGAACAGAAGCGCCTGCCAAAGCAATTTTCCAAGTGCTCAAAAGCCGGGCTTTGCAGCTCCTGTGGTCAGCCCAGGAGGCCACCAGTGGGATTTGAGGATCAGCTCCACCTCGGACCATGCAGGGCCAGAGCCTGCCCCTTCGTGTAGCCACCCTGCTGACGGGGCTGCTGGAATGCCTCAGCTTTGCGGGCGTCCTCTTCGGCTGGGCATCCCTGGTGTTTGTCTTCAAAACAGAACATTACTTTGAGGAGCTGTGTGAACCGAATGCCAGGCTGATGGGCAATGCCATGGGGCTGGATGGTAAGGGAGGAGGGCTTCTCTAGGAAGCTGAGTCTGGTTCCCAGGTGGTGGGAAGGGGTCGGAAGGACTCCACCCCCTGCCTCCTCTGTCAGCATGTCTATGGTGAGAGGAAGGGAGTGTCAGCTGCCCCCACCCTCAACCTTGGTCTCAGAGGTCCCTGGGGAGGGAAGTACCGGCTCCCAAGAGGTAATTAGGGGCAGTCACGTCTCCACTTATCTAAGGGAGAACTTATCCTACCAGGCAAGCTGTCCAAGATGGAAGAGGCAGCCCTGGACGGGAGCCAGGCTGGGTGCCGGCCTGGCAGGAAGGCTGGGATGGATGGGAGGTTGGCCCATCCACCCTGGGCTCTTGAGATCTGCCTTTCTCTCCTCCAGACTGCAAAGCCCAGGACGAGCGCTTCTCACTTATATTCACCCTGGCATCCTTCATGAACAACTTCATGACGTTCCCCGCTGGCTACATCTTTGACCGTTTCAAGACCACCGTGGCCCGCCCTATAGCCATGTAAGTCCCAAGGGGATCTGAACAGGGATGGGGCAGGAGGAATTCTCGCAGCAGCTTTGTTTGGAGGGAAACCCAGGCCAGGCAACTGGGTATCCCTGCCCCATCAGCCCTGCTAGAAACTGCCCAGGGTGTGGACTCTGTCTCGACCTTCCCTGTTCCCCACACCCCTGCTTCCCTTTCTTCACCTCCTTCCTCTGTTGCATGTGGAACTGCATGCTGTACGATGTGCTGAATACAGCAGGAGCCCAGGCCTACTTCCTGTGAGGGCTGGCCTGGGACAGGGTTATGCAATTAGCAAAGCCTAGAATTGTCACTCTCGGGGCTTCCCTGGTGGTGGTCCAGCGGTTAAGACTCTGCGCTTCCAGTGCAGGGGGCGCCAGTTTGATCCCTGTTGGGGAACTGAGATCCCACATGCTGTGCGGTATGGCCAATAAATAAATAAAAATAAAAATAGAATTACCACTCTCGCCCTCATGCCGGGGACCTTTGTCCTCATCATATCCGAGTGACTCATCGTCATCCTCGTCACCACCACCATCACTCCCCAGAAGCTTAGGTAGTAAGGTGTCCTGGGTGTCTCCAGTGGTGGGATTTCAGTTTCCCTCTGACGGGAGGGGAGGCCGTGGGGGTCCATCCCATGCAGACGAGTCACGGCGGGTGGGGGACTTGCTGGCTCCACGGGGTGCCACTGCAGCTGGCGAGGTTCGGAGATAAGCGGCGGGCCTGCGGGGGAGCTGATAGGACCCAGAGCCGGTGCCTCCCAGGAGGCACGTGAGAGGCTAGTTGTCAGAGGGACCGGAGGGTGCTGGACCAGGAAACAGCCTGGAAGGAAAGCAAGCCCTTGGCTCTCTAAGCCTTTGGGTGCACGATGACGCCGTCAGTCGCTCTTGGAGTTTGGTCACCTGTCTCCTCCTCTTTCCCATCCTTCTATGCCCACTCCCTCTTCTCTAGCCTTTAGTGTGTTAAGAAAAACCCAGTCTTCCCACCTGTGTTTCTCCTTTACTTTTACACAGAACTCTGCACTTCTGGTCACCAAATGTGTGGGAGCCTTTCCCACACCAGGCAATTCTGTGGCACCAGCTGGGTGTCCTATCATTTAACTCATTTCTGACACTGTCTACCTGGAGATACAGCATCAGATCCCACAGGTTAAGGGCTCAATCCCACCAGACTGCCCTCCACCTCAGATGCCAATTGCAAGTGGTAGGTCCCCAGTTTACCCACAACTTCTGTCTGACTCGACTGCAAACCTGGGATTCCTGTGACCTCCTCCCCCTTGGATTCAGTTATTTGCTAAAGGGCTCACTGAACTCAGGGAAACACATATACCAGTTTATTTATTTATTTATTTTTTGCGGTACGTGGGCCTCTCACTGTTGTGGCCTCTCCCGTCACGGAGCACAGGCTCCAGACGCGCAGGCTCAGCGGCCATGGCTCACAGGCCCAGCCGCTCCGCGGCATGTGGGATCTTCCCGGACCGGGGCACGAACCCATGTCCCCTGCATCAACAGGTGGACTCTCAACCACTGCGCCACCAGGGAAGCCCTATACCAGTTTATTAGAGGATATGGTAAAGGATACAGCTGAACAGTCAGATGAAGAGACGCATAGGGCGAGGTCAGGGAGGGTCCAGAGCCCAGGATCTCTTCTGTCCCTGTGGAATTAGGGGGCAGCACCCTCCTGGTCCATGGCTGTGTTCACCAACCTGGGAGCTCCCCAAACTCCATACTCTTGGGATTTTATGGAGGCTTCCTCATGTAGGCATGATCAATTATTAACTCCACTTCCAGCCCATCTCCCCTCTCTGGAGAAGTCGGGGGCAGGGCTGAAAATTCCAAGCATCTAATTATGGCTAGTCTTTCTGGTGAGCAGCCTCCATCCAGGACCCATCCAGGGTCACCTTATTGAATAAAAGATGCTCTTAGGACTCTTATGTAGGAATTTACAAGGGTCTTAGGAGCCCTGTGTCAGGGACTGGGGACCTGGACCAAATATGTATTTCTTATTATAAATCAGAATATCACACTTAAGCACTGCTTTTATTACCCCATGCTTCTAAGAGAGTCCCGTAACCTTGAGGTTGTGGTCCTTAAACAATAACATCCTAGAACTTTAAGCTTAGGACCTAGATCAGTCAGTCCGATCATCTCTCTCTCTTTTTTTTTAATGGTTAGATTCTGTTTTTTTTTTTTAATTTTTTTAAATTGGGGTATAGTTGTTTTATAATGTTGTGTTAGTTTCTACTATACAGCGAAGTGGAGTTCCCTGTGCTATACAGTAGGTTCTCATTAGGTATCTGTTTTATACATATTAGTGTATATATGTCAATCCCAATCTCCCAGTTCACCCCCCCCACTTCCCCCACTTGGTGTCCATACATCTGTTCTCTGTGTCTGTGTCTCTGTTTCTGCCTTACAAACAGGTTCATCTGTACCATTTTTCTAGATTCCACATATATGCGTTAATAAGCGATATTTGTTTTTCTCTTTCTGACTTCACTCTGTATGACAGTCTCTAGGTCCATCCACAAACATCTCTTCATAGAAGAGGCTGCTGAGGCCCAGAGAAGGGCAGTGCCTTGCCCAAGGTCACACAGCAAGAGGAATTAGAACTCAAGATTACGATTTGTAAACGAGGCACTAACCCCTTTCTTCAAGGGCTTGGCTGGTTGGGACTTCTAGGTGGGAGGACCTTGGCTCCACGCACCCTCTGCCCCTCCAGCTTTCTCTCTTGTTGACCGCATTCTCCATCTGCCGTTCTGTGTTCTAGATTTCTCTACACCAGCGCCACGCTTACGATAGCCTTCATCTCTGCAGGTGAGTGCTGTCGGGAGGGACACAACCTCAGGGGCAGCTGGTGGATGGGCAGGTGCAGAAGGTGATGGGCAGGATGCACTGACCCCCACAGGTATTCAGAGATCCACAGACTTTCAGCTGGAAAGAGTCCTTGAGAGAGTTATTGCTGGTCTATAAAAACAGTTTAGTCTAGTGAGACATGCAAAAAATAAGGACAGTGGAGGGACTGCTTCAGAGAGAAGAATTTATTCAAAAGATTACATCCTTCCGGGCTTCCCTGGTGGTGCAGTGGTTGAGAGTCCGCCCGCCGATGCAGGGGACACGGGTTCGTGCCCCGGTCCAGGAGGATCCCACATGCCGCGGAGCGGCTGGGCCCGTGGGCCGTGGCCGTCGAGGCTGCGCGTCCGGAGCCTGGGCTCCGCCACGGGAGAGGCCACAGCAGTGAGAGGCCCGCGTACCGCAAAAAAAACAAAAAGATTACATCCTTTCGTTATGTATTAAATGTCCTCTCTTTTTTTTAATGAAATGATAATATGAATGGCAGTTTTTGAAAATATCCTGACTTAGCCGGGTACAAACTGATAACCCCAGTGTAGTCAGAAGTTTTCTTTTCAAATTTTACTGGTCTGTAAGTGTATACAGTTCCCAAAGTCTGGGAATTCCAGTCTGGTGTATTCCCCACTTCCTCCATTACGTAGAGGAGAAAACTGAGGTCAGAGAGAGACCCTTTGCAGAGACTAGCCAGAGGCCCCAGAGCAAGTTAGTGGGAAGGGGTCCTGGGACCCTGGCTGTGCTCTTTGCTAGCGTCTCAGTTATAGAGGCCAAGAGATGCTTTCCAGTATTCCTCCCCAGTGCCAGATTGCGTGGCTCAGTTTTTGGGTTGGGAAATAAAAAGTACCTGACTCTCCTGTGTCCAGTACCTGTGCTGAATCTGTTACTTCATTTGTGTTCGGTGAGCGCCAAGTTGACTGAGGGTCTCCGTCTGAGCAGATCTCATGAGGTAGCCTGGTTATTTAAAAACCACTCTGCTCATCAAACTGTCTTCTTACCTAAAAGCCTAAGCATGGTTTTCAAGTGGCTGAATGTGGAGGTGATGGCCGGGTATGTTTGACTCACGTGTGGCAATCACTGGAGTCACAATATTCCCTTCCCCCCTAAAATAGGGCTTTTTGGTTTTGGAAAAAGCCTGCTCTTGCGAAAGGAATCTCAACCAACCTTTAGTGCATTTGAAGACGTACCTTTTATAGAGACAGAAATTGAATGGTAAACAGCGTGAGTGCTCTAAAATGGGCAAGTGCCCAGCGCTCCTCGAGGTATGGAACAAACGTTACTCGGATAATAGTCACTTTGGAGAATATTACTAGGAAGCACACATGTGCTGCATTAACACTGAATCACCTGGTGGGAGAGTTACTCCCTTTTTATTTCTCATTCAGCCCTCTGATTTCATGCACGAAAGTCTTGGTTTGGGGCTGGGATGATTTTAACACTATGACAAGAGCAGGTATCAGGCTTTGAACATTCTGAAGGCCACTGCGTTCAGTTACAGTTTAATCACAGTGTTTTCATTGTATTTATTTTTACAGTTACCTCCTGTTCACAACAAGCAACACGAGTTGCTTTTCATTTATACTAGCGATAGAAAGTTTTCTCTCTTTTTGGCTGTGCCACGGTGGCTTGTGGGATCTCAGTTCCCCGACCAAGGATTGAACCTGGGCCACGGCAGTGAAAGCCCAGAATCCTAACCACTAGGCCACCAGAGAACTCCCAATATAAAGTTTCCTTTAAAAATAATAGATTTCTTTTGGATAAAAGTGAGTCAACTTCAAAAAAAATTTTTTTTTAGCAAATAAGACAGGTGTGGGATATGGCCCAAATCATGAAGGTGGGCAGAAAGAAGGCTGTGACTTGGGAAAGACTAATTTACGGAGGGCTCCCTAGTCCTTGGCACTTTAGTTGTTTTTAGTTCTGCTCTTCTTACCCAGCACTTGCCAGACCTATCAGAATGATTTTTTTGCATGTCAGTCTTTCCAAGGGCAAGAAGTATTTATTCATCCTGCATTTCCAGTGCCAAGCACAACACCTGGCACAAAGGAAATGCTCAAAGTTTAATGAACAAAAGAGAAACACTCAGATCTCACAGCGCCTGGTGAGGTGGGAAGAGCAGGGATTGTTATTCCCATTTATCAGATGAAATGACTGAGTCACAAATTCAGAATCTAGCTCAAAGCAGTGAATCAGAGGCTGGGCTCAGGGACTGAATCCAGGCTTCTCTTCCCCACAGTGTCAAGAATGAATAGAGGGGCTGCTTGTGGTTTAGTGAGGGAAGGGGGTGGTGGGTTGAGTTTTGCCTCTCTCTGTAGACAGCCACCCTGCCAGAGACCAAGGGTCATCTTTGGTGAGGAAGAGGGTGTCTCAGGAGACCTCTGCAGGGTCCCTCCGCAGGGACACGTGAAGGAGCCGTGACCGGGACCCTAAGATCCTTGGAGGATGCTGGGAGGCTGCCTAGAATTGGGGCCCTGAGCCCAGGATTGTAGGGAGCAGGGGGGCCAGAGTTCGGGGCTGCATGTTTGGGTTGCACTGTGACACCTCCCCGTCTCTGTCTTGGATTGTTCCAGACTCAGCTGTGCTGCTCTTCCTGGCCATGCCTATGCTCACCGTAGGAGGAATCCTGTTTCTGATCACCAACCTGCAGGTGTGAGCGTGCCCTAATCACAGGCCCCTGGCTGGAGGTTGGGGTGGGTGGAGGGAGGGAGAAGCACTTTGCTACATTGGCTGCCTCTGATGGGGTTGGCCCAAGCCAGGGTGGTAGCTCCTGGGGTGGAGGGTAGGTCTGGGTATGAGGGCCTGACACTTGCCGGGTGCACAGGAAAGATTTCACGAATAAATAAGTGATTCAGGCTGATCGTGTGTTCTCCAGATCGGGAACCTATTTGGCAAACACCGTTCAACCATCATCACCATGTACAATGGAGCGTTTGACTCTTCCTCGGCAGTCTTCCTTATCATTAAGGTAAAAGATAGCAATAGCCCATGTTTATCTCCCCTGCTGCTGGGGAGCACCAGGCATCCATAATCAGCCGCCAGGGTGGAAGGCAAGAGCCTGGGCCAAGACTCATTCTTAGAAACAGGTTTCAGCCCCTAATTCTTACACTGGCTTTTTGTATGATGAAATACACCCTGGGACTTCCCTGGTGGTCCAGTGGTTAAGACTGCACACTGCCAAAAAAAAAAGACTCTGCACTTCTACTGCAGGGGACGCGGGTTCAATCCCTGGTCAGGGAACTAGGATCCTGCTTGCTGCGTGGCAAAAAAACCCCACCTAACATAAAGTTTTCCATGTTAACCATTTTTAAGTGTACAGTCCAATGGCATTAAGTTCATTCGTGTTGTTTTACAACCATCACTGCCATCCATCTCTAGAACTCTTCTCCACCCTGTAAAACTGAAACTCTGTGCCCATTAAACAATAATCCGCATTGTGGGTACCCCCCCCATCTCCCCCTTGCCCCTGGCAACCACTGTTTTATTGTCTATTTCTGTGAATTTGACTACTGTAGGTACCTCATAAGTGGAATCATATAGTATTTGTTCTTCTGTGACTGGGTTATTCCATTTAGCATAATGTCTTCAAGGTTTATCAGTGTTGTAGCAGGTGTCAGAATTTCCTTCCTTTTCAAGGCTGAATAACGTTCCATCGTATGTATGTGCCACATTTCCTTTATCCGTTCATCCGCGGATGGATACTTGATTGGCTTCCGCCTTTCGGACGTCGTGAATAATGCTGCCGTGAACGTGGCTGTTACACTGACCCCTCCTCTCCTTTTTCTGCAGCTCCTTTACGAACAGGGCATCAGTCTCAGGGCCTCCTTCATCTTCATCTCTGTCTGCAGTGCCTGGCATGTTGGGCGTACTTTCCTTCTGATGCCCCGGGGACACATCCCCTACCCGCTGCCCCCCAACTACAGCTATGGGTAAGGACTGTGAGCTGGTGATGGTGTGCCCAGAGCCCCTCATCTCACCTGGAGTAGGAAGCAGGGATGGGACAGACATGGTAAGGCAGAGGAAACCTGTCCCAGGAGAGGAGGACTCGACCAGGGATGTATTAGTTAGCTACTGCTGCATAACAAACTACCCCAAAACTTAATGGCCTAAAACATTAAGCATTTATTATTTCAACAAGTCTATGTGTAGCTGGCTAGTTCTACTGATCAGGGAGCTACTTGGATGATCTTGACCAGGCTTCTCATGCCTCTGATCATCTGGTGGGCTAGCTGGGGGCTGGCTGGTCTAGGATGGCCTTACTCACATGGGGTTTGTCTGGCCGTATGGAGTGGCAGGGATTTCTGGGTCACATGGCTCTTATCCTCCCGCAGGCTAGCTTGGGCTTCTTCACATGGTGGTCTCAGGGTTCCAAGATAAATGCCAAAATGCACAAGGTTTTTTCACTTTTAAGCTTAGAATTGTCACAGCATCACTTCTGCTGGGTTACCTTGGCTGAGCAGCTCACGAGGCCAGCCCAGATGGAGGGGACAGGGAAGTAGTCAGAGCTGTATTGCAAAGGGTGGAGAGCAGAGGAGGGAAGACGTGGGACCATTTGTGCCGCCACTCATCGAAGCAGTAGAGAGAGGGCATTTGTTTGCTGTTTAGCAGCCCCATGTGCTCTGATTTCATCTCACGGTAGTCCTGAGATACGCATACTTACCTCCATTTCCCAAATGGGAACAAGGAGCTCAGAAGGGTTAGGTCTGAGCCCGTTGCACAGCCTCAGGAAGAGGCAGAGCTGGGGTTTGAACCCAGGCCTGTCCTGTTCTTCCTGCACTTCAGTGGTTCCCAAACATGGCTGCATATTAGAATCGCTGGGATTACTTGGAGATCTTTAAAAAATATGGGAGCCTGACTCCCATGCCCAGACATTCTGATTTAATCGGTCTGGGCTGTGACTTGGGCATTGGGGTTGTGAAAAGGTGATTCCAATGTATAGCGAAATGTACCATCCCCCCTCCCGCTGCGCGCACACACGCAAACACACACACACACACACACACACACAGCCTGAATCTGAGGCTCAGCTCACAATTCTTGGGTCAGGCTGATGGGGCTTCTTTTTCCACAGCCTGTGCTCTGAGGATGGCCCCAGAGAGGAAGAGAAGAAAACGGCTGAGTCCCAAAAGCTGGAGCTTTCGGAGGAGTTCCTTTCACCCAAGGAAGGAGAGCCCTACTGGTTAACCCATTTCCCCTCCAGAACCTGGCCTCTCCCCACAGCCAACTTGGTTGCTCACCTCCAAAGCTTTCCCAGGGACTCAGAATCAGGAAAGGACAGGTAGGGAAAAGACCTGCAGGATCTTCTCAACCCCCTCAGTTTATAGGCAGTCCAGAGAGGGGCAACATTTCTTTTTCTTCTGCGGTGTGTGGGCCTCTCACTGTTGTGGCCTCTCCCGTTGCGGAGCACAGGCTCCAGACGCGCAGGCTCAGCGGCCATGGCTCACGGGCCCAGCTGCTCCGTGGCATGTGGGATCTTCCCAGACCGGGGCACGAACCCGTGTCCCCTGCATCGGCAGGCGGGCTCTCAACCACTGCACCACCAGGGAAGCCCGGGGCAACATTTTTGTCTCATCTCTCCTCTTTGTCCCCCTTTTCTTTCTCACTCATCATACCCCTTCCCCTCTCAGCCAGTCTTCCATCATTTGCCTTCCCTTCCCCCCACTCCTAAGTCTGCCTTATTTGTCCCCATTTCTGCAGGTCCGCTGGGTCTGTCCCGTCTCCATCACTGCCTCCTTTCTCTCCTCTGTCTGTTTTGGGTCTTTGGTTATAAACATCACAAACCACGGCTGGTTAAGGTAGAAATGAGAACAGGATTCTGAGAAGTTCACAAAAGCAAGGGCAAAGTGAACTTGCCAGGCTCCATCCAGGAAGAGCAGAACCAGGGGACCTGCCTCTGGGGACCCCGGTCTGAAATCTGCCTCTCGAGGAGAATGATCAACTTGGTCAGCCTTGGGTGAGGAATGGAATGCTTAATTCACAGTCCCATCTGGACCATGAAGAATAGGGCGGGGGGAGATTTCCAGAGGAGACTCAGGATCCTGGTACGGAAGGAAAAGAAGGGGCTGTGGATCAGCTGAAACACTAGCTGTCTGCCACGAACCCTCGTCTTTAACTTTCTCCTCTCGTCTTTCTTTTCATCATCCTGGCTGAGAAAGACTAGGAAAGTGTTAGTGCAAGAAGCGTCATTGAGTCCAAGCTGCGATAGATCAGATGTCGGCAGGCAGAGCACGTGGGAGGCTCATTCAGGGTGGTGGGGACGGGATGATGCGTGGAGGTGGCGGTGTGCCCAGGAAGGCAAGAAGAGCGGGTGAGCTCAGACCTCAGGCTGTCCTTTCAAGACCCCTACACTCTTGCCCATCCCTGCCCCCCAACTTTAAGTGTAACTCTTGCCCAAATCTTCTGTTCCCACCAGAGATCCCGAGATCAGGGCAGCAGCAGCAGGAAGCCCGCTCTTTCTGGAGCTACGCCTTCTCTCGGCGCTTTGCCTGGCACCTGGTGTGGCTGTCTGTGATACAGCTGTGGCACTACCTCTTCATCGGCACCCTCAACTCTCTGCTGAGCAACTTGGCCAGTGGGGACAGGGTGCTAGGTATGTGACGGGGCTGGGAGGCAGCACGTCTGAGCACCACAGCCGGGGACTTGGAACCTTGAGCGGCGGGGTGCTGGGCTCAGCAGGGCTCTGTGCTCCAGAGAAAGGTCTGAGCAGGGGTGTGGCGAGGAGGGTCAGGCAGGGCAAGGGCCGGGTGGGAGGGTCCTCTTCCGTAAGGCACTCCTGGAAAGTTCTTACCGCCCAACCCCTCTCTGCCCTCTGCAGTCAGCACGTACACAAATGCCTTTGCCATCACTCAGTTCTTTGGAGTGCTGTGTGCCCCCTGGAATGGCCTGCTCATGGATCGGCTTAAATACAAGTACCAGGAGGAAGCAAGAAGGACAGGTGAGACCTGGGCTCCAGAGGATCAGGGAACCAGGAGGGGAGAGATCTTTATTTTCCTCCATGCCCATCTTCTCTTTTCTTCTAAATCCTTTTCTACTTGCATCTGTCCGTTCATCCATCCATCACTCATCCATCCATCCATCCATCTATCCATCCCTCATCTGTCCATTCATCACCCATCCATCCATCATCCAACCACTAGTCTCTGAGTGCCAATTATTTGCCAATCACAGTTCTAGATTCAGTAACGGACAAGACAGATACGTCCTTGTTCTCAAGAAGCTTTTCTCAGTCTAGAGAGTGGAGAAATGCCAGTAATCAAGCTTTACAGTCCATGAAGTAAACCTGCAGGGAGCTATGAAACAGAAAGAAAGGCACATAACCTGTTCTGGGTGGGGATGGGATGGGTGTCAGGGAAGGAAGTCTTCCTGGAGGAAGTGGCATCTAAGCCAAGACCTAAAGGAAGAGTAAAGAAGTGAGAAATTGAAGAGGAGGGCCTTGGGAGAGTGGCCCAGGAGTACAGAGGAGTTACGGTGGTGAAGGGGAGAGTGAAACGTTAAGGAATCTGAGGAATCCCAGAAAGTGATTCGGGCTGGCCAGGGCACAGAGAGGTAGTCGGGAGGGGGCTGGAAAGATGGAGGTAAGAAGGGACAGGCCGTGTTATGCCAAGGAGCTTGGACATGATCCTTGGACAAGAATGGAGGAGCAGGCATGCTGAGGTCTCTCTCTTTTTTTTTTTTTTTGGCCTTGCACCTCACAGCTTGCGGGATCTTTGTTCCCCGACCAGGGATTGAACTTGGGCGTACGCAGTGAAAACGCAGAATCCTAACCACTGGACCACCAGGGAATTCCCTTTACCCCTATAGTTTCATCTCTCCCACTTCTCACTTCCCTGAGCTGCTTCTCCTAACCCTGCTGGAGTATTTTAAAACAAATCTCAGACATCAGATCATTTCATCTGTAAATACATCAGTTGGTAGCTCCAGCAAATAGGACCTCTTTTATTTAAATTAAACATCACCATAATATCATTACCATATGTAAAACAGCCCCTAATCACTTCTTAGTATCATCTAATAATGTAGTCCTGTTCAAATTTCCTTAATGGTCTCAACTATGCCTTTTTATAGTTGGTTTGTTCAGATTCGGATCCATACAGGGGCCACACAATGTACTGATGTGTCTTTTAGATGTTTTTAAGTCTCTGTGTCCCCCACCCCCTTTTTTCCCTTTGTTGTTCATTTATCGAAGGAACTAGGTTGTTTGTCCTGTCAGATTTCCCACATTTTGGGTTTGGCATCCTTTTCGTGTCATTTAAAAACGTTTCTTTGATTGGGTCTTTCCTGTAAACAAGCAGATTAATATTTTTATTAATACTAATATTTAATATTTTTTGGCAAGAATAATTCAGAGCTGGAGCCGTGGGCTACCTACAAGCTCTCGTCATCAGGCCCTTAGTACCCGTGATTTTGTTCTTGCGATGTTAAGGTTGATCAGTGGGTTCAGACATTGTCGGTCTGATCTGCCCATTATAAAAGTTTCCCATCAGCTGCAGGCCTAATGGTTTCAACAGCTATTGATGATCAGTGCCTAGACCCATTATTTTATTAGGGCTGCAAAAAGGAGATTTTCTATTTCTATCTTTCCTTCTGCTTTTAATAGCTAGAATTCCTCTAGAAAGAAAACCTTTCCTTTATTAACTATTTTGTTACCCTGAAATAAATGCATGGTTTTTCCTCTATTTACTAGTTTTAGAAAAATGATTTGGTGCCTTAGAAACTTCCAGGGGTAACCACTCATAGTTTCTCTCTCTTTTTTTTTTTTTTTTTTTTTTTGTGGTACGCGGGCGTCTCACTGTTGTGGCCTCTCCCGCTGCGGAGCACAGGCTCCGGACGCGCAGGCTCAGCGGCCATGGCTCACGGGCCCAGCCGCTCTGCATCATGTGGGATCCTCCCAGACTGGGGCACGAACCCACGTCCCCTGCATCAGCAGGCAGACTCTCAACCACTGAGCCACCAGGGAAGCCCCCTGCAGCTTTCCTTATGTAACTCTCTGTCCTGTGTTTGCCCCGCAGCCAGGCTCCCTCCTTCTGCCTTTAACCCCTGCCTAGTTCTGTTACGTGACTGCAGTGTAGTTGGTGCTCCGTTCCCCTACTGCTGCTGATTTGGTTGGTTTCCAGTCTTTTGCTATTACCCATGGTGCTACCCAGAGTGTCTGGCTGTGGGTTGAGGGCCCTCCCTGTCAGGTGGTCATTGTGATAATCTGTGAGTTAGTGACGCTGGCCTATAATTAGGATGAGCTGCTGGGGTTGGAAACGAGTGGATACATTTGAATGATATTTAGGAAGTGAATTATCAACATTTGTTGATGGACTGGAGATGGGGCATGTGTGGAGAGAGGGTTCAGGATGAACGCCCTGCGGGCATCCATGCAGCCTCTGCTCTTCCCTTTGGCCCAGGTTCCTCGGCCTCAGCGGCGGCCCTGCGCTCAACGGTGCCTTCGCTGGTCCTGACGTCTGTGCTGTGCCTGGGCTTCGCCCTCTGTGCCTCCATCCCTGTCCTCGCCCTGCAGTACGCCACCTTCACCCTGCAAGTGATCAACCGCTCCTTCCTCTACGGGGGCAATGCTGCCTTCCTCACCCTCGCGTACGTAGGTGGGCTTGGTATGCGTCACGTGACGGGGGCACCCTTGGGGCAAAGGGAGGCGTGCTGGGGGCAAAGAAATCAGGGGGTGAGGACCAGAGGTGGCCAGAGGAGGCACACACCATCTGGGAGCAGGTGTAGAGGAGGTGGAGGCTGGTGGGAGGGTTAGAGCCTTTATGTACATGAAAGCTCTTCATGTCTGCTCCCCTCTGCCTCGGTTGTCTACTCTGTGAACTCCTATTCACCCTCCAAAGCCCACTTCTGTTCCAGCTCTCCCAGGGAAGAATAGAAAGAAAGCGTCTTTCTTTCCTTGTGCCTCTGTGTTCTTGCTTCCTCTGATAGTTCATGCATCATCTAGTATGTAGCGGAATTATTCACATGTCTGTTCCTTGAGACCTCCCGGGGCACAGCCTATGTCTGGGTCCCTGCTGTTTCCCCGGGATCGAGCACGGTGCCATCTCTTTGCTCTGTCATTTGAAAGCCTAAGCAAAGGTGAAGGAGGGGAGCTGTTTGGGTGTGGGTGGATAAAGGCAGGCTTAGGCTAGGGGAGCAGGGGGCTGACCAAGGCCCACCACAGCCAGAGCTCACTGGAACCTCATTTGTCTCTCTGCCCAGGTTCCCTTCAGAGCACTTTGGGAAGCTTTTTGGGCTAGTGATGGCCTTGTCGGCTGTTGTGTCTCTGCTCCAGTTCCCAATCTTCATCCTCATCAAAGGCCCCCTTCAGAATGACCCATTCTACGTGAGTACTGTGGCGGGTTGGGGGACCCTGGCCTTAGACCAGCAGGGATGTCCAGATTGGGACAACTGTGTTGGTCCCCAGCAGGGGGCGCCCCCCACCTGGCTGGGGTGGCCTGGGTGTGGTCCCTGCAGGAGGATTTCTTCACATGGGTACATCCTTGGTCTTGCTTCTCAAACTGGGGTCAGTGGGAGTACCCTGCCTTGTGCTGGGAGTGGGGGTGGGGGTCCCTGAAGCCAAAGGGTTAATGTGACACAGCTTCTTCCCAGGTCACTGAATACTCTTTAGGCCTCTGTTTTTTCATCTGTGTAACGGACATTGGGACTTCCCTGGCGGTCCAAGGGTTAAGACTCTGCGCTTCCACTGCAGAGGGCGAGGGTTCAATCCCTGGTCAGGGAGCTAAGATCCCACATGCCACGGGGTGAGGCCAAAAAAAAAAAGCATAATATAATATTCCCCTACCCCCCACCCAACCTGCTCCATGGGGCAGAATGGAAAATAAGCAAGAGTCCATGAGGGCACCATTGAGTCTGAGTGGAAAGTAGGGGATAAACCAGGCAGGATTCTGGGCTCTCCACTAGTGGTGGACTTCGCCTCACTGCTTCCTCTCCCTCCAGGTGAATGTGATTCTGGTGCTCGTCACTCTTCTGACGTTTGTCCACCCTTCCTGGTGTACCGGGAGTGCTGTCAGAAAGAAAGCCCCCCTAGGGTTGCCTAGTTCAGAAGCCCTCCCTTTTCAGCCCCGAGGACGTGTCATCTTCCTTCACCTTTGAGCACCCCGTGTCCAGAAAGACTTTGCCCACCCAGGCTACTTGTGTTAAGTAGCCATTATTTTTTCTTAGAACAAAAAGACATATTTAACTGTCCACCAAGCCTTCTTATCGGCAAGACAAGAAGCAAAGTCACGTGGAAGTTCTTAGTTTCAGGGTAGGAAGCGCATGACCCTGGCAGATGCTTGGCCCGAGGCGGGGTGATGTGATGGGAGGGTGTGTCCCCTGTTTCTCCAGGCCTCTTTGTCTCCGAAGCCCCTGTGTGCCTGGGCCCTGTGCTGCTGGGTAAGCTTCCAGGTGAAGAGTGGGGTTGTCATGGCCGCATTGCCACCTGGCATTCAGAAGTGGCGCCCAGGGCTTCCCTGGGGGCGCAGTGGTTGAGAGTCCGCCTGCCGATGCAGCGGACACGGGTTCGTGCCCCGGTCCAGGAGGATCCCACATGCCGCGGAGCGGCTGGGCCCGTGAACCATGGCCACTGGGCCTGCGCGTCTGGAGCCTGTGCTCTGCAACGGGAGAGGCCGCAGCAGTGAGAGACCCGCGTACCGCAAAAAACAACAACAACAAAAAAAACAAACAAACAGAAGTGGCGCCCAGCTCTCCGTCAGAGCCCCAGCCTTGTTAGGGAATGAGCCTGGGGAGAAGGAGGGGCAGACTGGGTGGGGTGGGGGCCCTGGGCTGAGCCCCAGCTCTGCCGCTGATGCCGAGTGACCTTGAGCAGACCCTTCTCCCCGCCGAGCATCAGTTTTCCCACCTGTAGAAGGAGAGGGTCTTGGAGTTGGAGGTTCTTTCTGGAGTTCACGTTCTAGAAGGTTTTAAGAACAGTGACAAAGAGTCAGGCCACCCGAAGGGCCTTGGGAACCAGCTAGCCTGCTTGACCAAAGGATTTCTGATGAAGCCTTTTGGGGATGTTTTCCTCTTCAAGAAGGGAGATGAGTATTTACTTTAGGTATTAGATAAAAGCGTCCTCTGGGGAACAGTTTTATAATACATTGAATTATATATTAAATAATTTTATTTAAAAAATAAAGGCTTTCTGCCTAAGGCAACAGCTGCTCCACCTCTGCAGGCTTTGGGGCTGTCGTGATGTGCATGCGTGAGTGCCTGCGTTTTCCTGTCCCAGCCCCAGCCTTGGGGAGGGGATGCAGGGGTGGAGTGGAGGAATCCTGATGTGGCAGCTGGACCCAGAGGTGGGGCAGGAGCCCTCAGACTGCGAACTGGCCACCTGGTCCTGTGCCCTGGGCTTGAGGACCCCCAGCAATCCCTTCCCTTGCCTTCTCTTTCTGTCTACCCTGCCCCTACCCCTACTGCAATGCTCCCCGCCCCCCGACCCCCTCCCCAAACTAGAAGCACTTGATGGAATCAGAAGGTCTGGTGTGAGTTTCAGTTCTTTCAGCAGCCAAGCAAGTCCCTTAGCCACTCTCAGTCACAACGTCGTCACCTGCGTCCCTGAGGGCGATTGTGAGAATTTAAGGTAATGTCTACTGCCTAGCACGGGGTGAGAGCACTTGAGCATTTGTTCCTTTGTTTACTGATGACCGGAGAGGAGGTAGGTAGCAAAGGGGGATAGGTGAGGGACCGGGTGGGCGAGACGGGAGAATCTGGAACACACCAGGTATTTTATTTGTTTTATTCCTTTTAGCCAGGAGAGGACTTGGGGGGAGGGGCTGGCAGGCGGATTCATTCATTCATTCAATAAATGTTTTTTGAGCTGCTGCACAGGCATAGGACAAAGCCTAGAGTCCAGCCTGGCGATCCAGGCGGTCAGCAATGTGGTGCCAACCTCTCCCCTGCCCTCTTCACCTCCCACCTCCAGGGACACAGAGCTCATCCCTGTGGACCCAGGTTTCTGGTTTAGGATCTGTGAGCACACCAGTTCTGTACTGGGGGCTCACCCTGTCTGCCAGGGAAATCTGCCTGGTCCACTGGGGTCCTGCTCAAAATGTCATCTCCTGTACAAACCTTTCCTTGGGCTCTCCAGCAGCTCTGAGTCCCTAGGCCTTGGTCACACCCTTCCTGGAGACTGGCCCCTGCCATGACCACCTCTCCTCCCTTCAACAGGGAGCTCCCGGAAGGAACATCTGGGTCTCACTAGGCTCAGGGACTGGTGCCTGGTTGCCATGCACGTGGTGCCAGTTAGGGCTGGTTGGAAAAATGATCACTGAATGAGCGGATTCTTTCTTGTCCGGGCTTCAGAGCAAGAACTGGAAGGAGAGAGCATAGCGCACGGGGTGGGGTGGGGCAGTATGAATTGGGAGCCGGGCCAACCCTTTTGGCATCCCAGCTCTCACCAGTGTGACCTTGGATGGAACACTTCTCCTCTACATCTCAGTTAGTTTATCAGTGTGATTGGAGAGATAGACCTACCTCCCGGGACTAGATTAGAAATTAGGTCAAGTGCCTATAGCACATGGTGGACACTTAGCAGATCAAAGCTATCACTACAGTTAGTACATTAAATTCAAAAGGATGCCTAATACCATGGATAAATACAATGTGGTATGTCCATACAATGGAATGTTATTTGGCGATACAAAGGAATGAGGTATTGATACACGCTACCATATGCCTGAACCTTGAAAACATTATGCTATGTGAGAGAAGCCAGTCAGAATATAGTATGATTCCATTCAGATAGAAAATAGGCAAATCTATAGAGGCAGAACGTGGATTAGCTATTGCATAGGGCTGCGGGGAAGATTAGTGACTGCTAACGGTAAGGGGTTTCTTTCCAGGATGATAAAAATCTTCCAAGCTTTATGATGGCGATGGTTGTACAACTCTGAATATACTAAAAACCATTGAGTCGTACGCTTTAAATGGATGAATTGTGTGGTATATGGATTATATCTGAACAAAGCTGTTATTTAAAAAAAAAAAAAAAGTGCCTGGATTCCTCAGGAAGTGCAGAGAACAACTAAATCCAGAGAGAGTCAAGGATGATTTCCGGGGAAGATAAGTGTGTGAGAGAAGCAGCCCATGTGTACAGCCCTCATTTCTGTCCCAAGAGCCTCCCTCCCGTAACCTCTTCCTCAAATGGAATCAACCACTCTTTCAAACAAGGAAGCAAGCAACCCAGGGGTTTCACAACTTTCGATTTCACTCAGCAACAGGCTCCCAGTGCAACCCTTCTCTCTGCTACCAGCCTCAGCAGAGAGGGACTCGGGCAAATATGCACCTGCTGCAGGCAGTGCCGGGCGGCGTCTTCCCCGGGGCAGGGGACAGTCCGCCAGGAGGAGGAGGGCACCTGCTGTTCGAAGGACAGCGACAGCATGAATCAGAAACTTTATGTGACCATCTCCTTTAATCAACCTCGATTCACAGGTGATCAAAGTTAGGCTCTGCGGGACAAGTTACATCCAAGATCATCCAACTGTTGCACTGTGGAGCTGGTATTTAAACCCACGTCTGTCTGACTCCTAAGGTCGCCTTCACATTCATTTTAGACATTACCTTTTCCCTTTTGTGTTTTTGGCCGCGCCGTGTGGCCCCTTGGCAGTGAAAGTCCTAAACGCTGGACCGCCACGGAATTCCTGACGTTCCCTTTTCTTTACATTCATTCTTAGGTAAGAAATAAGTAGTTGTTGTAAAGCAGATCAGAAAATAAAGAACTGCGTGAAAAAGAAACACCGCTGTTAATTGCACTGCTCTGAGGTACCATCGTGGCTAACAACAGGGGCATGTGTCCTCCCAGTGGTGCAACTGTGTGTGTGGTGGTGGAAACCACCTCGTAGGCTCTTCTTTACGTCATCAAATAGTTGTCAAAAACGTGACTGGGGGGGCTTCCCTAGTGGCACAGTGGTTAAGAACCTGCCTGCCGATGCAGGGGACACGGGTTCGAGCCCTGGTCCGGGAAGATCCCACATGCTGCGGAGCAACAAACCCATGAGCCACAACTACTGAGCCTGCATGCCACAGCTACTGAAGCCCGCACGCCTAGAGCCATGCTCTGCAACAAGAGAAGCCACCGCAATAAGAAGCCCGCACACCGCAATGAAGAGTAGCCCCTGCTCGCCGCAACTAGAGAAAGCCCGCGCGCAAGACCCAACACAGCCAAAAATAAAATAAATAAAATTTTAAAAAACCAAAAAAAACAAAAACGTGACTGAACGGCTGCTTACAACCCCATCTCATGGCTGTGTCACAACTCGATCCTCCACTCCATCCTGGGTCTCCCCTCACACACGTCTTGGACGTTGCGGTTCCCCCTCCCTTTCTGTCCCCCCCTCTGCTGCCTGAGCAGGGGGTCCCAGATGACAGTGAACCGTGAAAGCAGCCTAAGACAGGTCGAGAGTGTAAATAATAGAGCCAGAAGAGCCACTTTGGGAGTTTCTAGGGAATGGCATCACATCCTTTAATCTTCCCTTAATCGTGCTCACTGTTCTCCAGTCTGAAGGTATTGGCTGCCTGCTTCCCAGGGGCGTTGATCCTCTTCCCCTAATTCAAAGCTTGGTGTCCTAGCAGTTATGTCCCAGAGCGCCTTTTTCTTCCAGCCCCTTGGGGGATGGATGCTTCCCAAATGCACTGGGCGTGGCTCTGGGGCACAGCAGTGAGTCCCTCCTTTAACGTTCTTTGGGAAGAACAATTCATCCAGGCTCCAGGGCACAGGCTCTGGTCCAGGCTCTGGTCCTTTGTTGGCGATGAGGACTTCACAGATGGGCCATGTCTCACCACTCCTGGGTCTACTGCTGCCCACAGCGGGGCTGACTCACTGGCAGGGTGATTAAACCCAGGACGATGCTCAGGTCCCTCCGCATTCCGTTTGTTGAGTCCGGTGTTACCTCCCAGGCCTGAAGGTGGACTCAAGCAGTAGGTGCATGGGGAAAGGCTCTGGGCTTCACAGACACTTACCAGCTGTGCGACCTCGAAGAATCCCTTAATCATACGGAGCCTCAGTTTCCTCACCTGTATGAAGATAATAAGCAGTATGGGAGCTGGTTGGGAAGACTACAGAGGACTTTGGGGAATAAAAGGTAGAGGTACCTTGGGCTCGGCCGTTGGACTGTCCCAGACCAACTGCCAGCTCTTTACCATGCAAGCTCTGGGACTTAGGTTCATGGTGCCTTAGTTTCTCCATCTGTCAAATGGGGATAACAGTAGAACTACATCTTGGAGTTGTAAGGGTTAAGCGAATTAATTTAAAGCACTTCAAACATGACATCAGCCGCCTGGGATGCAGCAGGCATGTGGTGCGTGCCTGCTGTTATCGGTAACATCTGTGATTCCCTGGGGGACGGGCAGAGTGAGGGGCTCCATACCTGACGGAGGCTGGAATGTCACTTCGTTTGTTCAGGGCAGAAACCACCCTGCAAGCATTTGCCCAAACTTGTTTCTGTCTAACAAAGCACAGATTCTCTTGCATTGTTTCAAGTGGGAAAACTTCAAGACAAAAAAATGGCTTTCTAATTATCCCAAATCTTAAGCCAAAGTCATTGAAAACTGTCAATCTTCATATTCAATTTTTGCACTTTTTTTTGTTTCTTCAGTAGTCAATGCAGAAAATCTGTGAGCAGAGAACTGTCCATCACCAGGGATAAGGCTGTGTATTCCTTCTGGAGCCAGGGCCCAGAGGTGGCTGGGGCCCAGGGAGGAGCGTGGACAGACAGCCCTGGGTCTCATGTCCTCAGGCTGTGTGTCCTTGAACCGGTAGTAGCCTCTCCCTTCAGGTGAGGATAAATGAGGCTCCACATGAAAAACACTTGGCCCTGGCACACAGTAGGTCCTGTAGTAATTTTTATTATATACACAATATCATGTTAAAGGTCAAGTGCACATTTTAAAATCGTTTTATTCTCCTTGCTTGGAATGCGTCCCATCCAACCCATCATTAACTCCTACAGTTCCTTCAGCTCTCAGCTCAGATCTCCCTTCTTTCCTTTCCAGCCTGTTACTGAGTACAGATTTTCATTGCACCAGGCACTTCTCTAGCATAGAGCTTGTCACAGCTGCAGTTTAACATACAGATTAAATAATAATAATAATATGATGATGATGCAAGACTTCCATTAGGCTGGGAACTCTATGTGTGCATCTTTTATTACCCCCTGTATCCTCAGGGCTTTGCACCCTACCTGGCACAGAATGGAGGTTCAAGAAATACTGGATGTAAGAGAGAGACAGGAACTTCCCTGGTGGCACAGTGGTTAAAATCCACCTGCCAGTGCAGGGGACACGGATTTGATCCCTGGTCCGGGAAAATCCCACATGCTGTGGAGCAATTAAACCCGTGCGCCACAACTACTGAGCCTGCGCTCTAGAGCCCGCGGGCCACAGTTACTGAGCCTCCGTGCGGCAACTACTGAAGCCCATGCACCTAGAGCCCGTGCTCCCCAACAAGAGAAGACACCACAGTGAGACGCCCGCGCACCGCAACAAAGAGCAACCTCAACTAGAGAAAGCCTGCGCGCAGCAACGAAGACCCAACACAGCCAAAAATTTTTTAAAAAAGAAAAGAGAGAGAAACAGAAAGAGATAGAGACAAATGCAGAGAGATAGAAGGAAGGAAGGAAAGATGGGAGGGAGGGAGGAAGGGGAGAGGAAAGGGAGAGAAGAGAAGAAGGAAAGGAAAGAGGGAAGGAATGAACGTTTGAAGGAAGGAAGGAGCCTCTTTAACCTTCCACCACCCTGAGATTTCCGTTCCCCACCCGCAGGGACTTGCCTGTGGAAACCTCAGGGTGACTTGAGCCAGGAGGCTTTGGAGAAGTTTGGGGTATTTCTGGGAGTATCATGTCGGGGGAGGTGATAAAATAAAATTTATATTTTATGACAAGAAAGATTTAAACATAAAAAATTTCTAAGCCCAGTTGGGCCTCCTCCCTCTCCTAATGAAGATGTGTGCTGTGTATCTGCATTAACCAGACCTCCTTAGGAGACAACCATCCTCCTTAGGTCACAAAGCGTCACAATTCCTTAGGAGACAACCTTCCTTCTTAAGGTCACAAAGCGTCAAAATTCCATAGGAGACAACCGTCCTTCTTAAGGTCACAAAGTGTCACAATTCCTTAGGAGATAACCTTCCTCCTTAAGGTCACAAAGCGTCACAATTCCTTAGGAGATAACCTTCCTACTTAAGGTCACAAAGCGTCACAATTCCTTAGGAGATAACCTTCCTTCTTAGGTCACAAAGCGTCACAATTCCTTAGGAGATAACCTTCCTCCTTAAGGTCACAAAGCGTCACAATTCCTTAGGAGATAACCTTCCCCCTTAAGGTCACAGAGCGTCACAATTCCTTAGGAGATAACCTTCCCCCTTAAGGTCACAGAGCGTCACAATTCCTTAGGAGATAACCGTCCCCCTTAAGGTCACAGAGCGTCACAATTCCTTAGGAGATAACCGTCCTCCTTAGGGTCACAGAGCGTCACAATTCCTTAGGAGGTAACCGTCCTCCTTAAGGTCACAGAGCGTCACAATTCCTTAGGAGATAACCTTCCTCCTTAGGTCACAAAGCGTCACAATTCCTTAGGAGATAACCTTCCTCCTTAAGGTCACAAAGCGTCACAATTCCTTAGGAGGTAACCTTCCTCCTTAGGTCACAAAGCGTCACAATTCCTTAGGAGATAACCTTCCCCCTTAAGGTCACAGAGCGTCACAATTCCTTAGGAGATAACCGTCCCCCTTAAGGTCACAGAGCGTCACAATTCCTTAGGAGATAACCGTCCTCCTTAGGGTCACAGAGCGTCACAATTCCTTAGGAGGTAACCGTCCTCCTTAAGGTCACAGAGCGTCACAATTCCTTAGGAGATAACCTTCCCCCTTAAGGTCACAGAGCGTCACAATTCCTTAGGAGATAACCGTCCCCCTTAAGGTCACAGAGCGTCACAATTCCTTAGGAGATAACCGTCCTCCTTAGGGTCACAGAGCGTCACAATTCCTTAGGAGGTAACCGTCCTCCTTAAGGTCACAGAGCGTCACAATTCCTTAGGAGATAACCTTCCTCCTTAAGGTCACAAAGCGTCACAATTCCTTAGGAGATAACCTTCCTCCTTAGGTCACAAAGCGTCACAATTCCTTAGGAGGTAACCGTCCCCCTTAAGGTCACAAAGCGTCACAATTCCTTAGGAGACAACCGTCCTCCTTAAGGTCACAAAGCGTCACAATTCCTTAGGAGACAACCGTCCTCCTTAAGGTCACAAAGCGTCACAATTCCTTAGGAGGTAACCGTCCTTCTTAATCTTGTAAGGGGTCACAATGACCCACGACCCACTACTCACTGTACATGTAGATTTGGATTGTGTAACCTGTCAATAATACGTCATTTGACATATAACCCTTTGTGTCAAAAACATGTCGTTGCTTTGATCCCTAACAGGTGGAGCAGTCCTCAGAACTTTCTGAAAGACTGTCTCCTGGGTTATAACCCTCAGGTTGGCTCGAATAAAATTTTCCATTTCTGGGACTTCCCTGGTGTCCTGGTGGCTAAGACTCCATGCTCCCAATGCAGGGGGCCCTGGTTCGATCCCTGGTCAGGGAACTAGATCCCACATGCCACAACTAAGAGTTGGCATGCTGCAACTAAAAAAAAGATCCCGCATGCTGCAACTAAAAAGATCCTGTGTGCCATAACTAAGACCCAATGCAGTCAGATAACTAAATATAAAAAAGTAAAAATTTATATTTTTTTCTTAGATTGACTATTGATTAATTTCTTTGTCAACAAGGGGATGGAAGGATGCATCCATCCTTAGCATCAGAATGCTGTCCCTCCACAGCTGGTCAAGAGAGAGGTCTATCTGGGGGGAAGACCCTGAGGTACGCAAAGCCTCTCCCACCGCAGGACCCCTCAGTCATCTCCAGGAGTCTTTCTGGGGCTTGACAGAAGCTGCTTCAGGGTTGCTGTGTGTGTCCAGCCTGGCGCTAGACCAGCAAACGTGAAAGCCCATTACGCCAATCACCATGACCAACTGCTTTTCCCACTCATTACCAAATCAGCGAGTCAGCTTGCATCCATAGGCCCTCACTGCATGGGCACAAACTCCCCTGCTGTTTCTGTGAGACCCCAGTTCTGGGCTCTTCCCACCAACTGAACCTCCATCATGGCTCTGAGCTTCCAGCTGGGAGAGCAGAGCTATATTTCCAGGTGCTCAGGACCTGGCTCCTCTTGGTGGTGTCTGTGACTGGTCCCACTCAGTGTTGAGTACGTCGAAGATGCTCAGAAAATATCTGCTTGTTAGAATTCTTTTTTTAAAAATAAATTTTAAAATTTATTTTTGGCTGTGTTGGGTCTTCGTTTCTGTGCGAGGGCTTTCTCTAGTTGCGGCGAGCAGGGGCCACTCTTCATCGCGGAGTGCGAGCCTCTCACTGTCGCAGCCACTCGTCGCGCAGCACAGGCTCCAGACGCGCAGGCTCAGTAGTTGTGGCTCACGGGCCCAGTTGCTCCGCGGCATGTGGGATCTTCCCAGACCAGGGATCGAACCCGTGTCCCCTGCATTTGTAGGCAGATTCTCAACCACTGTGCCACCAGGGAAGCCCCTAGAATTCTTTTTTTCAAGTTCCGTCGTTTGCCAGTACATGAAATTTGGACCATCACTTAACCTTTCTGAGCCTTGCTTTCTCTATTTCTAAAATGGGGAGAATATTTAGGACTGTTTGTTCAGGACCTACCACGTATCAGATTAGATTATTGTACAACCAACTTCTCAGTGAGTCCTCCCCAAACCCTGTGAGGTTCTCATCCTTAACTTGCAGGTGGGCAGACAGAGAATGGGAGATGAGGCACCTACCAAGCTCACGTGGTGGGCCAGCTCACGAGTGACAGAGTCAGGAACGGCCCCAGGATCCTTTGAATCCCAAGGAGCACATTCTTCATATTTCCTATATCATCACCTGCCCCACTAACTTACAGGGTGGCTTGAGTGCCACTCACATTGCTTTGAGCTAATTACTCACCACTACGGGGAAGTGAGGTGTGGAGGATAAGAGCTCAGGCTCTCCGTTCAAATCCTGGCTTTGATGCTTACCTGGCAGGCAGCTTCACCATCCTGAGCCTCAGTCTTTTTGTCTATAATTTACAGATGACAGTGGTACTTGTCTGATACAGTTGTTTAGAAGATTAAATGATACGGAACACTCAAAACACTTAGCACATAGAAAGTGCTTCCTGGGACTTCCCTGGCGGTCCAGTGGTTAAGACTGCGCTTCCACTGCAGTGGGGGCAGGTTACATCCCTTGTCAGGGAACTAAGATCCCACATGCCACGCAGTGTGGCCAAAAATATTTAAAAAATAAAAGAAAGTGCTTCTTAAATGTTAGATGCTGCTGTTGTTATTGTTATTAAAATTCCTGCTTAAGATCTCATTTCAGGGAGCATCTGCTCAACTCATCTTAAACAAAAATTTCTTTTCATCATTCATTCGCTTATTCAGCAAACATGAATTGAGCCTTTGGCATGTTTCCAGGACACTGCAGGTACCAGAGATACACAGGTGAGAAAGGCAACGCTGCCAGTCTTCCGGGGAGACAGCAAGAAGACAGCTGCCGTGAGATGGGATAGGGGCGGGGCTAGAGTTAAGCCCCATGAGGTTCCTTTCTACTTCTCTCTGGGAGAATCAGGGCAGGCTTCCTGGAAGAGTTGATCTTTGGCTGAGACTTAGTAGAAGAGGAGGGCTAGCACAGTGGTTAGAGAGGAAGGGGCATTCTGGGCAGATGAAATGGTATCTGAGAGCTCACAGAATATTAGGGAAATAGCAGGGTGTTCAGTATGATTGGAGCAGAGTGGAGTGTGTGTGTGTGTGTGTGTTTGTGTTTGTGTGTGTGTGTGTGTTTGGAGAGTTGAGGTGGTAGACCAGTGGCTCTCAACTAGGGGGCAAGTCTGCCCCCAAGGGGACATTTTGCAATATCTGGAGACATTTTTGATTGTTACAACTTGGGGGGAAGGTACTACTGGCATCTAGAGGGTGAGGACGTTGCTGCTAAACACCCAACACTGCGCAGGACATCCCCCTGCAACATAGAAGTATCCAGTTCCAAATGTCAATAGTGCTGAAGTTGAGGTAAGGAGGGGCCAGATCAGGAAGAAAGATCAGGAAATTTGCCCAAGAGCAAGAAGAAATAATTGAAAAGTGTTTGTGTGATGAGCTCGGGATTTTAGGAGCTCATTTTGGCAGCAGACAGACAATGTATCAGAGACGAGGGTGTGAGGGGTGGACTTTCCTGGTGGCGCAGTGGTTAAGAACCTGCTTGCCAATGCAGGGGACACGGGTTCGAGCCCTAGTCCGGGAAGATCCCACATGCTGCGGAGCAACTAAGCCCGTGTGCCACAACTACTGAGCCTGCGCTCTAGAGCCCGCGAGCCACAACTACTAAGCCCATGTGCCACAAGTACTGAAGCCTGCGTGCCTAGAGCCCATGCTCTGCAACAAGAGAAGCCACCGCAATGAGAAGGCTGCACACCGCGACGAAGGGTAGCACCTCCCACCCCTGTTTGCTGCAACTAGAGAAAGCCCGCGCACAGCAACAAAGACCCAATGCAGCCAAAAATTAAAACAAACAAATAAATAAATAGATAAATTAAAAAAATAAAAGAAGTGGGGAGGTTATGGTAAGAGGAGGAAGGGAAAGTGATTTGAGAGCCACTGAAGTGATCCAGGTGAAAGACAGTCAGCAGTTGGTAGGAGAGCAGCAGGGGAGTGGAGGTGGGTGGGTAGATGAGATGGCGAAGAAAGCGCACTATGACTGTGAATGTGTGGTGATGAGAAGATTGTGGACGATGGACCCAGAGTCCTGGCTTGGGGGTTTGGGTGCAAGGTGATGATTTCTCCTGAGAAAGGGACCACAAGAAGAGGAGCAGTTTAGTGTAGGGGTGTGTGTGTGTGTGTGTGTGTGCATGCGTGTGTGTGATGAGTCAGTCTGACGTGTTGAATTCATAATGCACATGGGACATCCAAGTTGGGAAGCTTATTTGGTGGCTGTATATGTGAGTCTGCAGTTGTGGACCAAACCTGGTGAGGAGCAGGTCTGGGGCTGGAGATGAAGATTTGGGAGTGATCTGCATATATTTCATAGCTTGAGACGTGGGGGTGGATGAGATAACCCATGGAGCGTGTGCAGAGTTAGGAAAGAAGGGCACCAAGAAACCAGGTGATGGCCAACATTTAAAATTCCAGAAGAGGAAGCGGAGCCCACCAGCAGAAACTGGGAAGGAATGGCTAGAGAAGTCGTTAAGAAAAGAGGCTGTTTTTAAGAAGGAGGAAGTAAAGAGGTATCAGGCACTACAGAGGTCAAATAAGACAAGAACTGAAGAATGTCTGTTGGGTTTGGCAATTAGGTGGTCAGTGGGGACGTTGGTAAGAGTAGTTTCCATGGAGCAATGCGGGGTGGGCAGAAACCAGATTACTATGGTGTAAGGAGTCGAGGGGGTTGAAGAACTGGCCAGCAAGTCTACACTGCTCATTGGAGGAGCTTGGCTTTGGTGCCGAGAGACGAACCCACCTCATTCTTTGACTTAACCTCCGGGAAACACCAATCATCTGTATCCTGGCTCAAATTCCAGCAGTTCAGGGCCATGGCTTGGCTCCTAGAATGCCTCCTACTTCTCTTCTGCCTCTCCTCTCCTGTCTGTCAATCCTTCAGAGCCAAGTCCAAGGAACACCTTTACAAGGAAGCCCTCTCTGCCTGCCCTTGCCCTTAATGTGACTCTGGTAGCACAGAAAATTGGTATCTTCTAGCAAGTGAAAGTTTTTTCCTTCTAAGTGTCCACTCAATACAGTGCCTTGTTTTACTAAGAGGTTCATTTTGTTTGTCTTGCTTTCTCAGCTACATGAAGCCTCCCTGAGATTAGAGACCACCTCTGAGTATTTACTGAATGAATGAATGTATGACCCAGTGCACAGAGCCTGGCCCCTGGCAGGTGGGGCTCAGAAAGACACCCGTAGAATTGAAATTAATGGACTTTGAATTTAACTCAGCTGGACTTTCTCCAGGAAGTAAATTTCAAGTTGATTAATTTCAAACTAATTGAAAAACTCCTTCTATGATCTGGGTAGAGTTCTAGGCAGTGAGCAAGAAAGACCAGGTCCCTGTTTTCTTAGAACTTACTTCCTACTGGGAGAGACAGACAGTAGACAAGAAACCAGTGAAGGAGCAAGGTCGTATCACTTTGGCAAATGTTCTGATGGAAGTAAATGAATGACTTGCACCAGAGTAACTAGATATGCGAATGGGTTGGGTGGGCTTTTTAAAAAAAATTTAATTAATTAATTTTACTTTTGGCTGCATTGGGTCTTCGTTGCTGCGCGCGGGCTTTCTCTAGTTGCAGTGAGCAGGGGCTACTCTTCATTGAGGTGCACGGGCTTCTCATCGTGGTGGCTTCTCTAGTTGTGGAGCACGGGCTCTAGGCGCACGGGCTTCAGTAGTTGTGGCTTGTGGGCTCTAGAGCACAGGTTCAGTAGTTGCAGCACAGGGGCTTAGTTGCTCTGCGGCACGTAGGATCTCTCCTGACCAGGGCTTGAACCCGTATCCCCTGCACTGGCAGGTGAATTCTTAACCACTGTGCCACCAGGGAAGTCCCCGGAGTGGGCTTCTTTAGAAAGAGTTCTCAGAGAAGACTTCTCTGAGGAGGCGACCTTGGAGCCGAGACCCACTAGGTGAGACGGAGCCAGTACCAAACTTTAGCTTGGCCAGTGGAGCAGAAACCAGTATGACAAGGGTCACACACACCAGTGAGGTTGGACAAGTAGACAAGAGCCAGACCATGGAGGCCCTTGAAGGCAATGGTAATGAGTTTGGATGAATTGCTGGCACAGAGGGAAGACACTGAATGGCAAGCATGGGGATGATGGGCTCGGGTGTACGTTATCAAACATTGGTAGCTTGGGCTAGGGAGGTGGCAGCAGAGATGGAGAGAAGTAGATGGTCTGGGGAAGTATTGAAGGTGGAAGGTGGGGTGGAGGATAGGCACTGACTGCAAAGACATATTCCTTCTAACCTTGTTGTGTGTACACAGCCCCTGGGAGAGGAGATGCCTGGAGGCCAAGGGGGGTTCTCTCACCAAGGGCAAAGGAAGAGCACTGAACTGGGAATCAGGACGTCTGAGTCCTCCATATCTTGGGCATGGAGACTGGACTGGGTCACCTCTAAAGGCCCTTCCAGCCCTAGCAGCCCAGCCCTTGGTCTATGTCAATTGTTGGGGCATCCAAAGGGGGAAGTGTCAAAGGAGCTGTAAATCAAGGTTGATTTCACAGAGCAATGGCCCAGGTCTCTATCTCCTGGGCTGCTTACCCCGGGGAAGATGTTGGTCCTTTCTCCACCTCCTATCTGCCCCCAGGGAGATGTTGGCTAAGCCCAGGCATCAGGCGGTTGATCAGCTCTGAAGTTCTGTCTCCTGAGGTGGCGCAGTGGTTAAGAACCTGCTTGCCAATGCAGGGGACACGGGTTCGAGCCCTAGTCCGGGAAGATCCCACATGCTGCGGAGCAACTAAGCCCGTGTGCCACAACTACTGAGCCTGCGCTCTAGAGCCCGCGAGCCACAACTACTAAGCCCATGTGCCACAAGTACTGAAGCCTGCGTGCCTAGAGCCCATGCTCTGCAACAAGAGAAGCCACCGCAATGAGAAGGCTGCACACCGCGACGAAGGGTAGCACCTCCCACCCCTGTTTGCTGCAACTAGAGAAAGCCCGCGCACAGCAACAAAGACCCAATGCAGCCAAAAATTAAAACAAACAAATAAATAAATAGATAAATTAAAAAAATAAAAGAAGTGGGGAGGTTATGGTAAGAGGAGGAAGGGAAAGTGATTTGAGAGCCACTGAAGTGATCCAGGTGAAAGACAGTCAGCAGTTGGTAGGAGAGCAGCAGGGGAGTGGAGGTGGGTGGGTAGATGAGATGGCGAAGAAAGCGCACTATGACTGTGAATGTGTGGTGATGAGAAGATTGTGGACGATGGCCCCAGAGTCCTGGCTTGGGGGTTTGGGTGCAAGGTGATGATTTCTCCTGAGAAAGGGACCACAAGAAGAGGAGCAGTTTAGTGTAGGGGTGTGTGTGTGTGTGTGTGTGTGCATGCGTGTGTGTGATGAGTCAGTCTGACGTGTTGAATTCATAATGCACATGGGACATCCAAGTTGGGAAGCTTATTTGGTGGCTGTATATGTGAGTCTGCAGTTGTGGACCAAACCTGGTGAGGAGCAGGTCTGGGGCTGGAGATGAAGATTTGGGAGTGATCTGCATATATTTCATAGCTTGAGACGTGGGGGTGGATGAGATAACCCATGGAGCGTGTGCAGAGTTAGGAAAGAAGGGCACCAAGAAACCAGGTGATGGCCAACATTTAAAATTCCAGAAGAGGAAGCGGAGCCCACCAGCAGAAACTGGGAAGGAATGGCTAGAGAAGTCGTTAAGAAAAGAGGCTGTTTTTAAGAAGGAGGAAGTAAAGAGGTATCAGGCACTACAGAGGTCAAATAAGACAAGAACTGAAGAATGTCTGTTGGGTTTGGCAATTAGGTGGTCAGTGGGGACGTTGGTAAGAGTAGTTTCCATGGAGCAATGCGGGGTGGGCAGAAACCAGATTACTATGGTGTAAGGAGTCGAGGGGGTTGAAGAACTGGCCAGCAAGTCTACACTGCTCATTGCGTTTGGCAATTAGGTGGTCAGTGGGGACGTTGGCAAGAGTAGTTTCCATGGAGCAATGCGGGGTGGGCAGAAACCAGATTACTATGGTGTAAGGAGTCGAGGGGGTTGAAGAACTGGCCAGCAAGTCTACACTGCTCATTGGAGGAGCTTGGCTTTGGTGCCGAGAGACGAACCCACCTCATTCTTTGACTTAACCTCCGGGAAACACCAATCATCTGTATCCTGGCTCAAATTCCAGCAGTTCAGGGCCATGGCTTGGCTCCTAGAATGCCTCCTACTTCTCTTCTGCCTCTCCTCTCCTGTCTGTCAATCCTTCAGAGCCAAGTCCAAGGAACACCTTTACAAGGAAGCCCTCTCTGCCTGCCCTTGCCCTTAATGTGACTCTGGTAGCACAGAAAATTGGTATCTTCTAGCAAGTGAAAGTTTTTTCCTTCTAAGTGTCCACTCAATACAGTGCCTTGTTTTACTAAGAGGTTCATTTTGTTTGTCTTGCTTTCTCAGCTACATGAAGCCTCCCTGAGATTAGAGACCACCTCTGAGTATTTACTGAATGAATGAATGTATGACCCAGTGCACAGAGCCTGGCCCCTGGCAGGTGGGGCTCAGAAAGACACCGGTAGAATTGAAATTAATGGACTTTGAATTTAACTCAGCTGGACTTTCTCCAGGAAGTAAATTTCAAGTTGATTAATTTCAAACTAATTGAAAAACTCCTTCTATGATCTGGGTAGAGTTCTAGGCAGTGAGCAAGAAAGACCAGGTCCCTGTTTTCTTAGAACTTACTTCCTACTGGGAGAGACAGACAGTAGACAAGAAACCAGTGAAGGAGCAAGGTCGTATCACTTTGGCAAATGTTCTGATGGAAGTAAATGAATGACTTGCACCAGAGTAACTAGATATGCGAATGGGTTGGGTGGGCTTTTTAAAAAAAATTTAATTAATTAATTTTACTTTTGGCTGCATTGGGTCTTCGTTGCTGCGCGCGGGCTTTCTCTAGTTGCAGTGAGCAGGGGCTACTCTTCATTGAGGTGCACGGGCTTCTCATCGTGGTGGCTTCTCTAGTTGTGGAGCACGGGCTCTAGGCGCACGGGCTTCAGTAGTTGTGGCTTGTGGGCTCTAGAGCACAGGTTCAGTAGTTGCAGCACAGGGGCTTAGTTGCTCTGCGGCACGTAGGATCTCTCCTGACCAGGGCTTGAACCCGTATCCCCTGCACTGGCAGGTGAATTCTTAACCACTGTGCCACCAGGGAAGTCCCCGGAGTGGGCTTCTTTAGAAAGAGTTCTCAGAGAAGACTTCTCTGAGGAGGCGACCTTGGAGCCGAGACCCACTAGGTGAGACGGAGCCAGTACCAAACTTTAGCTTGGCCAGTGGAGCAGAAACCAGTATGACAAGGGTCACACACACCAGTGAGGTTGGACAAGTAGACAAGAGCCAGACCATGGAGGCCCTTGAAGGCAATGGTAATGAGTTTGGATGAATTGCTGGCACAGAGGGAAGACACTGAATGGCAAGCATGGGGATGATGGGCTCGGGTGTACGTTATCAAACATTGGTAGCTTGGGCTAGGGAGGTGGCAGCAGAGATGGAGAGAAGTAGATGGTCTGGGGAAGTATTGAAGGTGGAAGGTGGGGTGGAGGATAGGCACTGACTGCAAAGACATATTCCTTCTAACCTTGTTGTGTGTACACAGCCCCTGGGAGAGGAGATGCCTGGAGGCCAAGGGGGGTTCTCTCACCAAGGGCAAAGGAAGAGCACTGAACTGGGAATCAGGACGTCTGAGTCCTCCATATCTTGGGCATGGAGACTGGACTGGGTCACCTCTAAAGGCCCTTCCAGCCCTAGCAGCCCAGCCCTTGGTCTATGTCAATTGTTGGGGCATCCAAAGGGGGAAGTGTCAAAGGAGCTGTAAATCAAGGTTGATTTCACAGAGCAATGGCCCAGGTCTCTATCTCCTGGGCTGCTTACCCCGGGGAAGATGTTGGTCCTTTCTCCACCTCCTATCTGCCCCCAGGGAGATGTTGGCTAAGCCCAGGCATCAGGCGGTTGATCAGCTCTGAAGTTCTGTCTCCTGCAGTTCATTGCTTCTCTGAGGGCAGAACTTGGAGCTAGAAGAGGCTAACCGGCCTCTTATGGTCTGAGAGGAAGGGTGGTGGGACCTCTGGCTGGAATCAAACCTCTCTTTCTCCCTGTCCATAGTTCCTGACCTTCTGTCCCTGGGTTCTTTAGAAGGTCCTCCAGCCCATTCCTTTGGGACACTCCCCTGTGCCAATCAATCCCCCACCATCAACTGCACCTACTGTAAATTTCATCCTGGGAAGGAAATGGGCCTCGAGGGTTGTATGTGTGTTCTAGGCCACAGATTTAGTGACTTCAAACAGCACACATTTATTAGCTCACAGTTCTGTAGGTCAGAAGTCCGGGCATGGCATGGCTGGATTTTCTGCTCAGAGTCTCTCAAGGCTAAATTCAAGGTGTTGGCTGAGCTGTGTTCTCACCTAGAGTTCAGGGTCCTCTTCCAAGCTCACATGGTTGTGGTAAAATTCTGTTCCTTCTGCTGTTCCTGGCTGGCTGTCACATGGGGGCTGCTCCACATTCCTTGCCCTCCGTCCTCAAAGCCAGCAACAGAGAGCCTCCCTTGGGTGGAATCCTGCTCATGGTTTTTTTTGCAGTACGCGGGCCTCTCACTGCCGTGGCCTCTCCCGTTGCGGAGCACAGGCTCCGGACGCGCAGGCTCAGCGGCCATGGCTCACGGGCGCAGCCGCTCCGCGGTACGTGGGATCCTCCCGGACCGGGGCACGAACCCGTGTCCCCTGCATCGGCAGGCGGACTCCCAATCACTGCGCCACCAGGAAAGCCCCCTGCTCATGTTTGTAATCTCTGACTTCCGAAAGAGCCCGGTCACTTTAAAGGGCTTTTGCCTGATTAGATCAGACTCATCCGGGATATTCTCCCTCTCATAAGGTCAACCGTGCCATATAATATAACACAACCACAGGAGTAAACGCCATCCTATGTCCCTATGTACAGTCCCTGGGATTATGCACCATGTGTGCACGGGAGTGGGAGAAGGATCTTCGGGGACGTCTTAGAATTCTGCTGATTACGAGAGCCAAGGAGGACGTTTTTGGTGGAGAAGGTTGGAGGTCATTCCTGGCAATTTGAGAACAAATCATCCGGTAAAGTGAGAAGTTCCTTTGCCTTTTGGGAGGACGTAGAGCAATCTCATGGGTGGTTTGAACACTCACCCTAGAAACATCACACCATGTGTTCTCTATGTTTGCAGAGTTCATGGCCCCTTGAATCCATTCATCGTTTCTAGGTTGATAAACCCTGGGGCAGGGTGTGGGGAGGGTGCAAGTGGAGATGAGGGTTGAGCGGTGTGAGTTGGGTATTTGGAGCTGCAGAGCTTTCTACCTTCAAGCTGCTCTGTGCTGGTCATGGGAGGGAGTATTTACTGAATGAATGAATGTATGTGTGTGTGTGTGTCCAACTCTGTTCTCCATTGCAGGATAAAGCCAAAATGAAACTCTACCTACTTCTGGCTCTTCTACTTGGGACAGTTTCAGCTTTTCATCTGAGAAAGTCTCCTTGGCCTTCAGCCTTTCTTTCTCTACTTGACTCCTTACTATAGTTTATAGGGTCAGAGTCACATAGCCACCTTCCTCTCCGGCCATCCCCTATTTCAGGATCTCTGCACAGAAAGGAGCGGGGACTCTAGAGCTGGAGTTGAAGGGATTCCTCAGGGCATCTGCATGTCTGCAGTCTTGGTTCTACTGTGACGTTCTCAATGTTGTCCTTTCTGCAAGATGCAAACGATGATCAAATGATCCCTTCTTTTACTTTGAGCTCACCGAGTGTACACTGCTAAGCGTTTTCTATGCATCATCTCCTTTAATCCTCACAGCATCCCCATGAGGTATGTGGTGTGGCATACCCATATCACAAACGAAGAACTAAAGCTAGTAGATGACGGAAACAGAACAAAACCCACAACTGCCTGACTCTAAGTTCATGCCCTTAACAACAAGGACCTCATGTGGGAGGTTGGCTTCTCCTGGGGTGGGGTGGGCTCTGTTCCAGGTTCCTCTCTTTCCAGGACTCAGCTTGCAAATGCCTGGGGCCGGGAGGGAGCTGTCCGTGGTTCTGGGGAGGAACAGGGGAAGATGTGAAGGAGGGGCACTTGACCTTTCTTCTTGCCAGGAACTGAAATGTCCAACATTGAGAGCCCCTTGGGAGATGACACCCTGCCTCAGGTTGGGGAGGTGCCAGAAAGTGAGGCAAAGGAGATCCCTGTGGAGGGATGCTGCTAGAGGAAGAGGAAGACCGCGGCTCTGGAAGTGCAGATGCCCCCAGGGAAGAGGGGGCTGTTGAGTCCACCTCAGCCTTGGATGAGGTAGACAGGGACCTTCAGTGTCCTAAGGATGAGGACACAGTAAAACTGGAGGGCATCCCTGGATGCAAGACCTGCCGCTTCCTCCTGGTGAGGATCCCCTGAATCTTATTCATGCTCAGGTGAGTGGCCAGTGGCTGTGGCTGAGGCCTAGGGTGGCGATAGGGAGCTGGTGTCTCCAGCCTCTGTGTCGCTGGTCATTTTCCGCACTGAGGACCCTGGGGGTGTTAGCAGAGGCTGAGACCCGCAGAGGTGTTGGAGGTAAGAGGTGAGGGTCATGCAGAAACAGAAGTTACGTCTTAATCTCCAGCCTTCAAATGTCTGTGGGGCTGGGGGTGTGGAGGGTGAGTTTTGGAGACTTAGACACCCGGGACTAAGGTGATGTGAATTCCTGGGGGACGGGCACACCGTTCTTCCTCTTTCGTTCTGCCCTGCAGTTAACTTGCCAGAGGTGCTACCGGGGCAGACTCATCTCCATCCACAACTTCAGCCTTAATTACCAGATCCAGTGCTTCGTCCGACAGATCAACCAGGGCCAAATCTGGAGCGGATGCCAGGTCACCGGCTGGGTAAGAGGCGCCCCAGCTCTCAGTGGGGAGCACCTCCTGACCCCAGCCCATGTTCAACCTGCTGCAGATTTGTCTGTGCTTCTCCTCCACAATCCCCTGAAGAACTGGGGATAGATGGACACCTGGGTGAGGCAACAAGGGGGCTGCCTAGGCATCGGGAACAGCCGAGCATTTAGAATCAGGATGTTTAGGTGCGAGTTCTGCTCAGTCTCTGACTGTCTATAGGGCCTGGGCAAGACCGTGAGCCTCGTTCCTCATCTGTAGGATGGGGTTGGAACTCCTGCCCTACCTCTTGTTAGAGCCCAAGGGATGGGGGTGTCACTGGAATGCATAGAATGTGATGGTGACAATCACTGTGGCTCTACATTTCGGTTGACCAGGACTGTGTCCATTGTGATCCAGCAGTCCTTTAAGGGCCAATGCCTGGAGGGCAGTGGGAGGGTCAGGCAGGGATAGTCCCAGCTCTGCCCACCTGCTTTCCCTTTGCCAGCGTCCCAGCCCACCTCTTTCCCTCTTGCCTCCCCTAGGGTCGCTGCACACACTTTTGCTGGCTCGACGGGCACTCCCTGGAATTTTGCATACGGGGCTGCTGGCCAGCCCTGGGGCAGTGCTGGTAGATGTGTGACCCTGTGCACCCAAAGTGATGGGAGTGGCGATGAATAGCGGCAAGGCCTGGGAGGGAGGAGGCTCCAGGAAGAGCCAGACCCTGCAAAGGAGAGGCCTCCTGGCTCTTCAGACTCATCTCCACTGAGGTGTGGGGTAGGGAGAGGGGGAGGCCCTACTGGGGCTGAGTCAGGGAGAACAAGAGGCTGAGACCCCTTCCTGTTGCATCTTCACAGGAGGCCACTGGCGTCGAGCTCCCTGTGGCGTGGGTCTCCCGTTCATCTGTTCCTACTGAGCTGGATCTTCCTGGGCAGCCTCCTCCCATCCCCTCCCCTCCAGCCCCCAGCAATAAAATTGTTTTCCTGAAACTGATTTCTTTTTCTTCCCACCATGGATCTACTCTGCTTAGCCCTACCCACGAGCTTTCTGCCAGTACAAGGACCACACCTCCCCACCCTACTGTCTTTCATGAAAAGGGACAGAAGCTATCACTCTCAAGGAGGATGGAGCATGGGGTGGGGTCTGTGTGGCCCTCTTGGAGACAGAGGAATGGGCTCAGGTGGACCTTTTCATAGCACACCCAATTACCGGGCTCGTGCATTGCAGGTGCTGCCAGGACGCCACGCATCTCTCTCCGAACTTTCAAGGTGAACTCTTAGCGTACTGTATTTGCATCTCCACATCTGAGGGCCTTTCCTTCCTCGCCCGCAAACTGTGGTTGCCTTAATGTGCCAGGATATTCACGTGTCCCTGGGAACAGCCCACAACTCTCAGGAGTGGGTGTATGAGTACCCCAGTCCTTTGCCCCCTCAGGTGGAATAATTCTGGGGCAGGTATCGGGCACTGCTTCCCAGGGTTTCTCAGTGGGATTAACTTCCAGTTATCCACTGAGGTAGCTGGCTTTATAACACACATTTTATTGGCTGTCTTCTCTTCCCCATATGAACTCTCCTCTTCCCTACTACTGTCCTCCCATAGAAACTACTTGCACTCAAATGCTTGCCTCAGGGTCTGTTTCCGGGGAATCTCAATATAAGACAAACTGCTATATGTCCAACTCTACGTAAGGTTTGGGAATACGACAAGACACAGCTCCCTGCCATTCGGGAACGTACGGATGTTTGTAATACAAGCACACCAGCATCTACTAATTGTTACCACTTATTGTGTACCCACAAAGTACCCCCTGCTGCGCCAGGCATCTTACAAAGATGACCTTGTTTGGGCAGTAATTATTATCCCATTGTACAGAACCAGGCTCAGAGAAGTTATGACCTGTTTTTTTACCCAAGGCTGAACATCTAAATGTGCCCCGTGCTGTGATTCAAGTATCTCCAGAGCCTGTTCTTTCAACCATTAGGATTTCACGTCTGGAAGTGTTGGCTGCTTCCAGGACATGATCATATGGGGACAGAGCACAGAGGGGAGGCACGAGAGACTCATCTACCCTTGGGTTCATCTTGGGACATTGGACTCCAACCCAGCTGGAGATGAGGGGGTCCCAATCAGAGGTGAAGAAGGAAGACACTCTGAACCCTCCTTTCAATGGGGAGGTGAGCAGAAAGTAAGACATCAATGCTCCAAAGCCCTTTTCCTCCAGGACTCCTCAAATTCTTAGAAGTACAGATGGCCCCAGGGATTCCATTCTATCTGGTGGTCCAGATAGAAGAGGCTACTTACTCAAGGTTGCACAGGAAGTTGAAAAAGATAGAAATCACACTGAGGTCCTTTGTAACTGCTGTTCTCTTGGTATCCGTGACGGTGGAATTCTGACACTCTTACAAGTTCAGCCCTGTGCTGGGTGCCGTGGAGGATGCACTGGGAGAACTTTCCCTCCTTGCCCTCATGGACTTTGTATTCTGGTGTGGGGAGGCGTTGCTTCTCTTTATTCCAGTACTACTAATAAAGAGTAACAAAATCCCTCCTTTAATTGTTTATTGGTCTTTATTGGAGCATAGCTGCTTTACAACAGTGTGTGAGTTTCTGCTGTACAGCAAAGTGAATCGGTTACACGTGCACACATCCCCTTTTTTTTTTGTGCGGCATGCCGGCCTCTCACTGCTGTGGCCTCTCCCGTTGCGGAGCACAGGCTCCGGACGCGCAGGCTCAGCGGCCATGGCTCACGGGCCCAGCCGCTCCGCGGCACGTGGGATCTTCCCGGACCGGGGCACGAACCTGTGTCCCCTGCATCGGCAGGTGGACTCCCAACCACTGCGCCACCAAGGAAGCCCCATCCTCTCTTTTTTAAAACCCCTCGTGTATTAAGCACTAAATAGGTGTTAGGGTCTGTATCAAGAGACTTTGTGCTAAGGTGGGACCTTGTTTTATTCCTCACAAATCTCTCCTGTTGGCGGTGGTCTGTGACACAAGTGTGACTTCCAGTCCACAAAGGTCTCCTTTGGGGGATTAATGTCAAGAAGGGGGCATGGGGACTTCCCTGGTTGTCCAGTGGGTAAGACTCTGCGCTCCCAATGCAGGGGGCCCGAGTTCGATCCCTGGTCGGGGAACTAGATCCCACATGCGGGCCGCAACCAAGAGTCTGCACGTCACAACTAAGAAGCCCGCACACCACAACTAAGACCTGGTGTGGCCAAAATAAATAAATAAATAATGAATTAATAAATAAATATTTAAAAAAAAAAAAAAGAAGGGGGCATGAAGGAGGCATTTGGGCTCCTGGTAACATTCTGTATCTTGACCTGGCCTGGGTTACGTGGGTGCATTCCCTCCGTGACAACGCCTCAAGCAGTCCACGCTACAGGGCACATTACAGGATGCATGTTAAAGAGGCATACCCTCAAGAAAAGCTTTAAATGAAATAAGAGGACTGGCCTTATGTCCCCAGGTAAGGGCTTGTGTGGTATTTTTCCTGTCCAAAATGATGCTAAGTAGGCTCTGGGAAACTCAGCTCGTGTCTTTACAATGGTGTCCCTAGCGTTCCTTGCATCATCACGCAGGACACAGAGCAGGAGCTCAAGCAGCTCTCGGTGCCTACTTGTTGATTAGGGTCACAGTTCAGTCTCAGTTTCCTGACAAGGGCTACCCCCAGCTCCACCTGCCAGGTACTGTTCTGAGGTCTTTACTGGAGCTGATCTCATTTGAGGTGGGTCCTGTCATTAGCGTCGGTTTATGGAGGGGAAAACTGAGACCCAGAGGGGCTGACTCTGGAATGGTGATTCCATTCTATCAAGACATCACACTATACTGTCCTCTGCATAACGTGGGGCTGGATGGAAATTTGAGACGAGAGGCGGAGTTTGAAACCCGTATGAACATAGATGCAAACAGTAAGCCAGAGAGTTGGCGTTTCATGGATGCTGAAAAGGTGGGCACCATGGGCTAGTCTGGGCGTAACGCATTTGGGTGAATCAAAGAAAGCAAGGATGTAGGAGTCAAACAGACTAGGGTCAGACATGCCACTTCTAACTAGTTGTGTGAGCTTGGCCAGGTTATTTCACCTCTCTGAGCTTGTGTGGTAGGTCTGCACACTGGGATGGCAGTGTCTAACTGGCAGGATGCTTGTAAAGATTAAGTAAGTAGGATAATGGATGTGAAAGCCTTAATGAAGCATAGCGTTTGGAATATGGTGGACCTTCAAGAATGTCATTTCCGGACTTCCCTGGCGGCCCAGTGGTTAAGACTCCGTGCTTCCACTGTGAGGGGCGTGGGTTCAATCCCTGATCGGGGAACTAAAATCCTGTAGGCTGCACGGCGCGGCCAAAAAAAAAAAAAAAAAGAGTTATTTCCAGTTTTACATCAGACATCACCGTGGTGACTGAGCAGGGCCCTGGGATGTCTTTGCCCCAGGTCAACCCCAGGGAGGGGCAGGCCAGAGAGAGGAAGTAGAGGGAATGCAGGTGTGGGGTGACTAAGGAGCCGGAACGTCTTGGTTCAGGTCTGCCTCTGACTTGCTGTGTAATCTCGGGTAACTTATTTAAGCTGAGATGCCGTTTCCTAATGTGTAATGCAGGGACGTTTAAATGAAACAGCGCTTGTAAAGCTTATCGTGGTGCTGGCTAACGGGAGTAGCCGACCTTCTCGGTCATCCCAACCACTGAGTGAAATGAGGCCCCTGGCCTGGACCCTAGGACTGGGGAGAATAAGGGGGAGGGGGGCTCGCTTTCCACCCCTCCCCAGCTGGGAAGTCTCCTGCTTGAACTCTGGAGACCAGGTTTTTGGGCCCTGGAATTAGTCAATCAACCCCCAAGTCAAGTAGATAAGCTGAGGGCTGCGTCCGTTGGGCCAGGGAGATAACGGCCGAGACCGTTACTCTGCATTCAGGGCCCAGAAGTGAGCTCTCAGATACTTCTCCATTTGTAGGTCCCCTGAGAGAGCAGAGGAGTAGAAGGAATCCAGGCCTTTTCACCCTCTGGGTGACCTGTCCCTGATGCCCTGAGCACTGGAGGGCTGGGCTGGAATCCAAGGAACAAATATGCTAGGATATCACAGAGTGGAGTCACCCACCCTGACAGGGCCACAAGTTCTTGGCAGTGATGTCTGGCAAAATCAAAGCTCAGCACTTGCTGGCCTGTCCTTGGATTGCAGCGAATGTGGCTGGAACTTGATTGATTAATATTTTGACGTTTTGTTCATCATGGTAGCTTTACATAGATTCTGATTTTTAAGAAAGATGGCATTAAATATTTATTTATCTTGACCACTGAGTTCTTCAGTGTCCCCTTGAATTTTGCAACTGAGGCAAGCGCCTTCCCCTTAGTCCTGACCTTGGTCGTGACAGAGGGCTGGTGGGAGATGGGGAGTCGGGGTGGTGCGGGGAGGCTGGCCCACAGAGCATCTGAATGACTCTGCATGAAGGTTTCCATTCCAGCTGCTGCCTCCCCGCCAGAAAGATATGCCTCAAGGTTGGACAAAATAGCATGTTCTAGATCAGTGATCCTCAACAGGGGTACTTTTTCTTTCCAGAGGACATCTGAAAATGTGTGGAGGCATTTCTGAGTGACATGATCTGGGGAGGCACGGTTGACATCTAGTGGGTAGAGACCCAGAGATGCTGCTAAACTTTCTACAAGACACAGGACTGCCCCTCCCCCAACCTTCAACAAAGAATGATTTGACTGCAAATAGTAATAGTGCAAGGGTTGAGAAACTTGATCTAGAGCCACAGCATAAAGGAAGGAGCAAAAGTTTTTCACATCTTAAAGATAAGAAAGAGATGGAGAGGGAGAAGGAGAGTGAGAGAGAGGGAGAGAGTGAAGGAGGGAGGGCGAGAGAGAGAGAGAGAGAGAGAGAGATGGGGTGAGTAGAGCATGTTGGGAGCCCCAAAGGCTTAGAAATCTCAGTTCCCCCACTTCCTGCATAACCTTGGCAAGTCACTTTCCCTCTCTGAATCTCATTTTTCACATCTGTGCAGTAGGGCTAATCATACATTCTCATGGGACTGAGGTTAGGAAGGTGAGGTTTCAGGGATGCAATGCACATAAAGTACTTGGTCTAGATAAGAGCTCAGAAGGGCTGAGGCTCCCCTTCATCTCCTACCTCCTCTCCTGTGGTCTCCCACTCCCTGGGATTCTCCACTTCATTTACTGGAATATTGACCGGAGGAAGGCAGCTCCTAGGGCTAAGGAGTATTGTTCAGACTGGGACCCTTTAGGGGTGCTGATAATCGTGCCTGGACAGTCGTCATCTGGGGCCTTCTTGAGCATACTAGGGTGTTTGGGCACCTGCATATGGCAAGAGGCAGGTCCCTAAAGTCCCAGCAGAGAGCAGGGCCCAAGGGCGGGAGGACTGAGCAAACCTCTTATCAACTCCACTGTCCCGCCCCCCAGCCCAAGCCTGGGGCAATCGTCCTGGCTTCTTCCCACTTCCCCAAAAGCCCAGTATAAGGGTGGCCTCTGGCACCCAGCAGCCAGAGGCACTGAGAGTGTGGACTCCGGACTCTGAGGACGTAAGTGCCCGCTCGGCTGCCCAGGAAGGAGAGGTCCAGGGCTGGGGGAAGCAGGACCCTATATGGCAAATACCCTGGAGGCCTGTCCTTAGGACCATAATGGCCACTATCCTTCCCCTTTCACCCCCAGTGTGAGTGAAATTGGCCCTCAGTGTGAGCAGACCTGTTCCCACGGTGGCTAGCATCTGAGCTGAGTGCTGCCCCAGGGAACAGTGATGGAGCTCTCAGGAAAAAGGGTCTTTTGTACTTGAGCTGACAACCCCCTGTTCCTTTCTTGATTCTCCAGCTCAGGGTCTGTTCAGTGGGGGAGAAGGAAGCTCTCTAGTTTGCCCTGTAAGCCACCAGTTAAGCAAACACTGCATCTCCACTGTGTGCCAGGGGCCGTGCAGACTCGTGAGAAGTCCCCAAGGAGGGAAGGTGAAGCTGTGTCCCTGTCACAAGACTGAGGTGATATGAAATGCTCCCTGCTTCTGCCCCTTCTCCTGCTGGGGACAGTTTCTGCTCTTAATCTGGGTAAGTCCTCCCCTTCCCTCCTCATCCATTTTTCTCTTTTCTCTTCTTTCCTGCATCTGTTTTTGCTCTTGTGGGCCAGGGCCACAGCCTCCCCTCTTCAGTTGACCCAGCCCACCTCTAGTTAGATTTCTCCTGGACTCAGAACTGTGACCTGAACTTTCCGTCAGGGCTCCTTTGCAAGGAAAAACACCCACCTGCGAAGATGAGGGCTTCTCACAGGTGCTGCCTCCCACTCCCAAAATACCCCACATGTGGTGTCAGCCAGGTTCTCATGCCTTTGGGTGTGTGATGCAAGAATCCTGGCTTGCCCAACCCCCAAGGGGTCCTTCCAGTCTTGGTTCCAGATGGCGTCCCTAGGAAGGCTGAGTGGGGCCATCAGAGCTGTCCGTGGTCCTGGAAGAACAGAGAGCCCGGCCTGATGGCAGGTTACCTCTTCTTTCCAGAGAATGACGCCTCCCATCTGGGCAGCAGAGAGACACAGGCTGACCTGAGCCAGGATCTGGAAGGTTCGGGGGAACAGGAGGGAGAGCTGGCCCTGAATTATGGAGCACTTGAGTCAGAGGGAGAGGACGCTGTGGCTTCCAGCTATCAAGATGCGTTTGAAGATGAGGGGGCCATGGAGTCAGACCCAGCTGCCCTAGACAAGGATTTGCAGTGCCCTAAGGAAGAGGACACAGTTCAGCTTCCAGGCAGCCCTGGGTGCAAGACCTGCCGCTTCCTGTTGGTGCGGACCCCGAGGAAGTTTTGGAAAGCTCAGGTAAATGGCAGGGAGGCTACTATCGGGGACCAGGTGGAGGAGACAAGAGTGGAGCCAACCTTCTGTTCCCTATCATTTGGACTAATGGCTCTCCAGGCCGAGTATGCATCAGAGTCTCCTAGAAGTCTCGTTAAAACACAGATTTCTGGGCCCCATCTCCTCAACTTCTGATTTAGCAAGTCTGGGGCTTAAGAGTTTGCATTTATAACAAATTCACAGGTGGTGATATTGTCGGTCGGGAGACCGCACTTTGAGAACCACTGGTTTAGATAAAAAGCTTTGGTATAAGATATGCCTGTGCCAAATCCCGGCTTTGCTTGTCGCCAGCCATTTTACTTGGGCAAGTCACTTCACCTTTCAGGGCTCCTGGATCTTCATTTGTAAAATGGAGGTGTATGGTACCACCTCTTAGAGTTGTGGTGAGGATTTAAATAATACATGGAAAGTATTTAGAATAGTCCCTGGCTCATTGTAAACTCTCAGTGAATGGTGGCTGTAGTTATTCTGAGTATTATTATTCTTTTCTGCAAGAAGTTCCTGACACCAGATAAAGGAACAAGAGACGGGATTCAGGGGGGCAATAGATCCCTGATTTCTGACTTGGAAAGGGATGAGGGGGTCTCTCCTGGAGACTCAGGGACTTGAGAGAAACCAGTGAATTTTCTACCCCACCTCTTCTCTCTGCAGAATATATGCAGGAGGTGCTACCGAGGCAACCTCGTCTCCATCCACAACTATAATTTCAACTATCGCATCCAGTGCGGGGTCAGCAGCATTAACCGAGGACAGGTCTGGATTGGAGGCTACGCCAAGGGCTGGGTAAGCGAGGGGCCAACTCCCAGGTACACGAAGGTCTTTCTGATTGCCTCAAGGGACCACCTGCTGGCATCAAGACTCATCCAGCAGCTGAAGCTGGCTCATACCGGCTTAGGAGAACTGATGATTGAGTGCCTCTCTTCCTAACTCCATGTTCAGTGGCTTCACGCTTGTAGCTTGAAATCTGCCATGGTGGATGTATTTACACCAAGGAAATTGACAATGATTACAAATCAGGTTTCTTTCTTCCCTCTAGCCTCTCACCTTCCCCCAAAGCTGGTTGTTAAACGTTTACCAGCACACTCCTGGCGTCAGGAGATAGATTCTATATCTAGTTTGGTCCCTTACTAGCTGAATGACTGCCTCCAAATTTCATTTTCCCCATGTCTAAAGTGGGGTCCTTCTCTCGGAGTGGCCTTGGGATTGTGGACAAATAAGGGCCATTATATTTGCTACTCAAGTGTGGTTCACGGACCAGCAGCATCAACATCACCCGGTAGCTCATTAGACATGCACGATCTTGGGCCCCGTCCCAGACCTCCTGAGTCAGAATCTGCACTTTTCACTAGATCCCTAGGAGATCTGTGTGCACAGCGAAGTTCGAGAAGTGTGATAGCCGGAAATGATGCTTGCTCTTCCGTTGTCATTGCCTGCGAACCCTCAGGGGTGGGTCTCAACTGTATCCTAGCCAGGTGGGCAGTGAGAGGAGATTGTATATACAGTGTTCAGGAAGGGATACTCAGTGGGCTTTCTGGAGACCCAGAATCTGTCTGTCTCTCTGGACCTCCACCCTCTGACCCAGCCTCTCTCTTCTCTCGTTCAAGTGGTACAAGAAGTTTTACTGGACTGATGGCAGTTACTGGAACTTTGGATACTGGGCCTCAGGGCAACCTCGGAATGGGAGAGGCCATTGTGTGGCCCTGTGCACCAATGGTGAGGGGGCCCGGGCACCAGGCCAAGGGGAAGGGGTGGTAAGGTGGACTCCCACACATGTCCCTTTGAGCTGCCTGAACACACCTCCCCAAACCCACACCCTCCCTCCAACTGGAGAACCAATGTCCCTGTCTGTGAGGAGGACTGATAGGTAGGTATTCCTCAGAGCAAAACCAGGTGATGAGGCTTCCGGTACAGGGGCTAGATGGGGACTCTCCATCCTCCCAGGCAAAGCTAGGCTCAGGGCCTGGGGACTCCTTTCCTTCCTCTGATATGATGGCGACAAGGAGTGAATATGGGACAGATGGGGGGAACAGATGTGACTGTAAGGCGTGGATGACGGATGAGGTGAAGGTGTGGGAGTTAAGGGTGGCTGACTTTGCCAGCTTTGAACAGCACGGCTGCCAGATGTGAAGGAACTTATTACAGTGGCTGGACCATATGGGTTAGAGTAAGATGGCTGAGAGTCACACGCCAGCTGTGCCACTCGCCGGCTGAGACACGGGCAAGTTATCACTCCCACTAAGCCTCAGTTTCCTCATCTGTGAAACGGGAGTGATGATAGCACCGACCTCTTGGAGAGTCATTGTGAGGATTAAACGATAGTCCGTATAAAGCACTCAGCACATCGCCTCTGCAAGGGAAGAGATCAATGGCGAGTCCGGATGTGTGGGAAACCTGTGGCCATCGGATCATGACTATGGCAGGCCAAGATGACATATGAGGTGCCTGAGGAGGGGACGAGGGAGCACAGGCCACACTCAGGTGGGCAGCTGACAGCGCTGTGCTCTCTACCGCTAGGGGGTCGGTGGCGACGAGCTGGATGCCGAAGTCGTCTGCCCTTCGTCTGCGCCTTCTAAGCCAGAGGCACGGAGATCCTCCCTTCACGCCCTCCTGGTGGCCTCTGTCCTACCCTTGGCACTTGTCCCCACCCTCTCCGGATCTTAAAGTCAGCCTTCCAACAGCATCTCCTGACTCTTGTTTCTTCATTGAGCACTTCAGAGGAGTTGGACTCTGGGTTGGAAAATCCTGGAAGCATTCACTCCGGTTTCGTGGGGAGTGGGGTGGGACTTTGAGGAAAGTAAAAGATGTTGGAGTAGGGAGCAGGGAGCAGTGAGGGGGTGGGGAACTGACCCTGTTGCTCTGTTTGGACTCAGTAAGGTGTGCGGGGCGGGGTGGGAGTGGCGGCTTTCCAAAATGGAGGCTCTGTGGCCGATTCAAGAATTGGATGGACCGTTGAGGTCCCACCTGGGGTAACCACGTAGGGGGGAAGAGAAAGTAGTTTCTCGGGGCGGCCGGCTTCTCGAGACCTGTGTCTTTTTCACTTATGATAATGGCCCCTATTTTCCACTCTCCCAGCCACCTGTGTGTGTGAGTTCAGAGGCCCCAACTTCTTCTGAGATGGTTCCCCACTCCATTCCCAGGAGGGTGGCTGTCCTCCTCACTGTGCCCCGAATCCTTCATCACCTCCCTGGTCCCCAGCCTACCTCCCCTCCCTAGAGGGGCCGCATTCTCAGGAGGGAGCTGCCTCTCATCCCAGGGCCTTTTTAAAAAAAATTATTTTTTTTTAACTTTTATTTTTGGCTGAGTTGGGTCTTCGTTGCTGCGTGAGGCCTTTCTCTGGTTGCAGCGAGCAGGGGCTACTCTTCATTGCGGTGCGCGGGCTTCTCAGGCTCTAGGCGCGTGGGCTCAGTAGTTGTGGCACAGGAGCTCTAGAACGCAGGCTCAGTAGTCGTGGCGCACGGGCTTAGTTGCCCTGCGGCATGTGGGATCTTCCCAGGCCAGGGCTCGAACCCGTGTGCCCTGCATTGGCCGGCGGGTTCTTAACCACTGCGCCAACAGGGAAGCCCATCATCCCAGGGCCTTGGGGCCAAAGTCAGGGCATCTGTAGCTGTGTGGCTCCAATGCTGGTTCTACAGTCCCAGGTCTCCTCTGCTTCTCCCATTTTCTCGGATCCTGGGGACATTGAGAGAGAACACTGTTGCTGCTCTTAACTTTGTTCCAGGCTGGGCTCCAGGAAGGATCTGGGCTTGATGAAGCGAGAAACTCAGACTGGAAACTGGGTATTCAGAGGACAGAGAGCCCCGGGTTGTGAGAGAGAGAGAGGGATAGAAAGAGAGACTTCTTGGGGGTGTAGTTCTACATGGGGCACAGGGAGAACGTACAAGTATTTCTGGGGGTGCACACATACACGTGTGTATATGTATCTTGGTGTGTACAAGAGTCAGTCTTTGGATACCTGTGTATATGTGAATCTATATTTGTAAATATGCATAAATCTGTGTGTGAGTCAGCATGTGTTTATGTGTTGTGCGTACGTTTTATACATCTCTATTTATGGATATGCCTGTATGTCTGTGTCCATCTTTGAGTGTGTGTATCTGTGTAGCTTTGTACCTTATACTCCTGAATCTGCACATGCATACATATGTGTGTACCGCTGTGTCTTTGGCCAGTGTCTTTGGGAGTATGTGTACATGTCAGTGTGTCTGAGCATACCTGTGTACAGGTCTACCTTTGTGCATGTATGTGTGTGTGTATCTGTACAGCTATCTGATGAAATGTGGAGTTTTTTTTTTAATAGATCTTTATTGGAGTTTACTTGCTTCACAGTACTGCGTTAGGTTCTGTTGTACAACAAAGTGAATCATCCATATGCGTACATATGTCCCCATATCCCCTTCCTCATGAGCCTCCCTCCTACCCGCCCTATCCCACCCCTCTAGGTCATCGTAAAGCCACCGAGCTGATCTCCCTGTGCTATGCGGCTGCTTCCCACTAGCTAACTATTTTACATTCGGTAGTGTATATATGTCGCTACTACTCTCACTTAGCCCCAGCTTCCCCCTCCCACCCCATGTCATCAAGTCCATTCTCTATGTCTACATCTTTTTTTTTTTTTGATTCCATATATATGTGTTAGCATACGGTATTTGTTTTTCTCTTTCTGACTTACTTCACTCTGTATGACAGACTCTAGGTCCATCCACCTCACTACAAATAACTCAATTTCGTTTCTTTTCATGGCCGAGTAATATCCCATGGTATATATGTGCCACATCTTCTTTATCCATTCATGTGTCAATGGACACTTAGGTTGCTTCCATGTCCGGGCTATTGTAAATAGTGCCGCAGTGAACACTGTGGTACATGAGTCTTTTTGAATTATGGTTTTCTCGGGGTATATGCCCAGTAGTGGGATTGCTGGATCATATGGTAGTTCTATTTTTAGTTTTTTAAGGAACCTCCATACTGTTTTCCATAGTGGTTGTAGCAATTTACGTTCCCACCAGATGTGGAGTTTTTGGAACAGAAAATCCAGTTTTGCCAGACATGCTTTGTTTCTAAAGATGCTGGAGTTGATGGAGCAGGACAGGATCGGAGAGCCCCAGGGGAAGTGGCTGGTGATGAAGCAGCAGGGTTGAGCCCCTTGAACACGAGCAGGGCTCTGGCAACAGGAGAAGGGGCCTTGACATTGCTATGAACCTCACCAGTGCTGGGCCCTGGGAACTGCCTCTAGGTGAGGCCTGTCCTCAGTAGACTCTATCCATCTGCCTTGGATAGAGATTGGGTCAGGAAGCTCCTAATCCCAGCATGTCAGTCTCCCCAAGGGCATGGAAGGGGAGCTGCCTTGAGGTCAGGCCCCTACCCAAGTCCTTGCACTGTGTACTGCAACAAGCTAATCTTGATGCTGTGCTTCTAAAAGAAGCAGAAGCAGTGGGGGGTGGGAAGGATGAGCTCTGCACAGGTAGCTCTGGGACTGGTATTTCTGGGAATTGCTGAATGGCAAGCCCCCTCTTATCAGCCTCCACTTATCTCCTTGGTGGGGAATGGGCTCTAGCTAATCCCAGTAACCAAATATACTGCCAGCCAAGGCCAGAGGTAATCTTGATGCTGTGCTTCTAAAAGAAGCAGAAGCAGTGGGGGGTGGGAAGGATGAGCTCTGCACAGGTAGCTCTGGGACTGGTATTTCTGGGAATTGCTGAATGGCAAGCCCCCTCTTATCAGCCTCCACTTATCTCCTTGGTGGGGAATGGGCTCTAGCTAATCCCAGTAACCAAATATACTGCCAGCCAAGGCCAGAGGTAGAGGGAGGGAGGAGAAAGGGGTGGGGTAGGGTGGTGCTCAGACCCTTCCAGACTGAAGCTTGCTTGAGGCAGGCCAGGGTAGAAAAGATGTCCTTCAAATGTCCAGTGCTGTCTGTTAGTGGGCCTCAGTTTCAACCATTATATATTCTTTCCTTTGGCTGTTTAAGGCCTTTCAGACTTGAAGCCCTTGATTAAAAAGCAAATATTCTTAGGACAAGAAACTCCTGAGTGTGTTGTCTATTAATACCTCTGGAAGATTGATTGGTAACTTGCCGAGAACAAGGTTTTGTGAGGAGGAACACAGAAGGGAAAAATGTGTGTAACTGTTAGTGTGTATGGGCGGGGGGCTGTGGAGAAGAAAAGCTATTAGAAAGGAGCTAATGAAACAGAGAGTGCTGTGCTCACAGTTTTCTCATCCTGGGGACCTAGGAAGACTATATTCCCCAGTATTCCCAGACCTGGCCTTTATATGATCCCCTATGATCATCCATGATCCTCCAGTTCTCACTTTCCTTGCCACAGTGATCTGGGGGTCCATGTATCTCAGATGGCATAGCTGCCAGGTGGAAGGGGCTGGCCGACCTACGCTGTTGTATTAAATCCTGAGGTTTCACAATTAACTTGTTACTGCACCAAAATCTGCTTTGGCCTAACGCATGTAGAAAAGAAGGTGCCAACAGATTTCTTAGTTTTTCCCAGGCAGATATGACCCAGCAGTCAAGATCCCAGACTCTGGAGTCATGACGGTCTGGGTTCAAGTCCCAGCTCTACCACTTCCATTTTAAAACCTTACTCAGCCTCAGTTTCTTCTATAAAATGAGGGTTGAATGAAACAATGCCTGTCACACATTTAACTCATTGCTTGGCGATGGTGAGTTATCACTAAACGTTAGCTTTGATGCCGGGCTGTTAGGAATGAGCGTGGGTTTCAGGTCAAATGTCCGTGCGTTGCAAATTTCTTTTTCTATTTCTAGGATTAACGACAAACCATAGCAAGCTTACCAGGGTTGGTGTGAGGGGTCACGTGATTGTGTTGGTGCCTGTGCTGAGCACACGCGATGCAGTTAGTTACTGGTATTACTACTGAGATCAGCCCTAAGTCTTGCACAGGGAGCCATAACCTAGTTCAGCCACGGGGAAGACAACATCGGGCTCACACGTACAGGAGCTCAGGCTGGGGATGGGCTGGCAGTCTCAGGACGGGCTGATGCGCCCGTAGGAGGACCACCCCAGTCTGGAGGAAAGGGTCCCTGCAGGACAGAGCTGCCTCTGTCTCCTCCTCAGAGAGCATCCCTGTGACCCCAGCCTCAGCCTATCCTCCGGAGAGCTGGATTCACTGGGGCTCCTGGTGGGAGAGCTCAGCACTGCCTTCACTGATGTCTCTGCTGGTCAGATCTCTGGATGCTGCCTGATTCCCTAGGCCACCCATGGGGAGGTGTTACCCCATCCTCTTGAGGATGGGGCTGGGGGTGAAGGCAGAGTGGAGAAAGGGGTGATGGGCCTCATGTGGCGTAATCTCACCGCTTCTCTCCCTGGGGTGGGGGATCAGAGGGGTTGGGCCTTCCTGAACTACCCCCCGAGCTGCCCTGCACCTTCTGTAGAGGGGCCAGCCCTCCGTGTACAGTTAAGCTCGTCTCTGCTAAGGCCTGTGAGCCAACCTTTCCAAGGCATTTACCATGAAGCTAGTGAGACTTACACTCCAGGGCCACTCACCTGCCTGAGCCTCTTCTAATCCTAAAAGCTGACCCACGTTGCATATGCTTCAGGCTTCATAAAACCTGGATCTGCTCCTGATCTCTGCCCTGGTGAGATTTCTGGGCCTCCACTGTGGAAGAGCCCAGAAGGGGAGGGGGCGTCGGGGCAAAGGAAGACGGGGTGGGCTTGGCGTGCTCTCGGCAGCCTTCCCAGCTGCCTGTTCCTTCCTCCTTCCCTGAGTGGTGGGACACCTGGTTCTCTTTGGGCCACTAACTGCGTGGCACTGGACGAGTCATTTTCCCTCCCTGGCCTCAGTTTGCTCATCTGTAAACAAGAGAATCAGACAAGATGGTTCCTAAAGCCCCTTTAGTTTCTGCCATTAGAGGACCGACCACCTCATTAGGGCCCTGCGGGGACTGGCCTGCTGACCGGCTGCTCGCCGGGCGTTGGGTCTCACCGGACCTTTCCGTCGACGTGTTGGAAGAGACCTGCTGATCTCCTGGAACAGGGCACCAGGTTGGGGAATCCTGTCCCGCCCTGGGGGAGCCTAATTGGGCTACCGGAGTGAGGGGCCTGGAATATGTATGAGCTCGTGGAGGTCCCAGAGAAAATGAGAATGGCCTCTTCTCTCGCTTGGGGAGACGGAAGGAAGAATTCACTGAGAGTTACACCTCCTATTTCCTTCTGAATTTGGGACCCACCCAAGTCAGAGAGAGACCCCGCACCCCAGTCCTACTGGTCTCCCCTAAAACGGGGCCTGCCTGCGTTCCTGGGGACAGCATGGGGCTTACTCTTGACTAAGCTGAAACTAATCACGGTCAAGGTGGAGGAGGCTGAAGCAGCAGGGCAGACGCTCCCCGGGGGTTCATTCTCTCCTTGTGGGGTGTGGGCAGTGGAGTTAGGCAGACGTGGGTCCAAATCCCAGCTCTCTCGCTTCCTGGCTGTGTGGCCTGGGGCAAACGACTCAGTCTCTCTGAGCCTCAGTGTGTCTTCAAAATAGGGAAGCTAATATCTACCTCGTAGGATTATTCTAAGGATTAAATGAGATAATGTGTGTGAAAGTGTCTGGCATTTGGGAGGCCCTTGTGGCCACTAGTTATTCCTATCATTAGCTCTACTCTTCAGAAGGGGATGACTCATACCACTGCCCTGGGGGTTCTGGGAAGCGCAGAGGGGTGAGGCGAGGGGTGAAGGTGAGACTGAGGTCTTAGTGGGAACAGGACGTGTCTGTAGAGCAGTGGGAGGGCCAGACACCTGTCCCGGCTGTGGCCTCAAGGGGTGAGCAGCAAAAATGAGAGCCTCTCCCCTCTCCCATCCCCGTTGCCCAGGTGGGACCCTTTGTTGGGAGGCCTGGAGCCCAAGGGTGAGAGTGGGGCCCACAGAAGAGGCCCTAGTGGCCAATGGAGTAGGCGCCTGAGTCCGTGGACTGCTTCTCCTCTGTGGTCTGGTCGCTGGGGTACACGGGGTTGGCCGAGGCCATGACCTTCAGCGTGGTCTCATTCACCTGCAGGCAGAAGGGCTGGCATGATTGTGCTCTGACTGTGGGCAGGGTCCTCCTATGGGCCCCCGTGGGACAGACTCAGCCTTTGGGGCTCGCAGCCCGGTCATAGGGGAGCTAGAGCAAGTCTGTGACCCCAAGACTCTTCCCATGCACCTCAAGGGCAAACAGACCTGAGCCAACCAGTAGCAGGATTTGTCCCTCCCCGAAGCAAAGAGGGGACAGTGAGTGGATGCAGACGATGACCACAGAGCCCACTCTTGGCCAGAGCCCCTCTTGTCGGGATCCCCAGTACGCACTGAGGCCCAATGAACTCCCCTTCAGAGGCCCCCAAGAGGTGGGCCCCTGAGAGTCTGGGCTCCGGCTCCCCTCCCTGCCCTGTTCCTCTGCCTCTCGTGGGCGCACCCCACCCTCCCCGACTCACCTCCTCAAACTTCTTGGCTTTGTACTGGTCGGCCCCCTTGAGGAAGTTTAGCAGGATGATGTCGCAGAGGACAGTCCCCTGGAGGTGGAGAGCAGGGCGGCTCAGCGGGGCTGCAGGGCGGGGGCAGCGCAGCGGGAAGCACGGGCGGCAGGCGGGACTGCCCTTGGGGTCGGGGTGAGTCCTCCAGAGACACCTGACTGATGGTTCCTCTTAGGAAAACATCGAGGGGCCTTGCAGAATATCTCCAGAACCCACCTCCCCAGCTCCTGGGGTGAGCCCAGACCAGACTGCAGAGGGAGGACTTGGTGAGAGAAGCAGAGGGACCGCGGGGGTCCAAGTCCCTGGGGAAGGGACTCTGTCCCCACCTTGCCAGCTGGGCTCTGTTCCTTGACCGGGCTCTCAGGTCTGGGAACCCTGGAGTCTCCTCGCCCCCCTACACAGTGGCGAACGGGGATTCTGTAGCGGGTGGGGGGCTGCCGTGGAGTGAGTGAGCTCTCCAGGACTGGAGATGTTCACGCAAGGGCTGGCCCAGCAGGGAGGTGAGGGCAAGAGGTTGGGCTCACCGTCTGGGAAGGAGAGGGTCACCGCTTGCCCAAACCCTGCCAGCCTGGGCCGCACCCTGAGTGGCCTCCGGACTGAACCCAGAGGGGCTGCACTCACCACTCCCACAGAGGTGAAGGCTGCCACAGAGCTGATGATCGTGGGAATGATGTCAAACTTGCCAGCCTGTGTGCGCAAAGACCCAGGTGAGTGGGCACAGCCCCAACAGGGCCAGGGCGAGGCCTGATGTGGAGCTTGGACCCCCTGCCGGGAAGACCCTGAAGCCTGCAGGGCTCTTGGTGCATCAGCAGGCCTCACCTGCTGTGGACATGTGACCAGCGAGGGTCTCAGAGCTGGTCAGTGGCAGGACCCTGCCCCCAGAGGAGCCTCTTTAGGGCCCAGGATGGGTCCAGGTTTCCTCCCCTATCCCCCATGTCTGCCTGGCCCAAGGACTCACATTTCCATACACCAGCACGTCGAAGCGGATGCCGAAAGCCTTCAGAAGCGTGCGGTACTCACTGCCGTTCTCCGTCTTGTAGTACTTGGCAAACCTGGAGGCCAGAGGGGAAGGTGGGTCCCACTGTGGGCTCCCGTCTCTCTTGCCTGAAAATTCAGGGGCCTCTAGAGCCCTATGACCCTCACCTACCGAGCAACCCTTACTGATGGTTTGGTGGGACACCTGCCGTGGTCCTCCCTGTGTGGTGAGCTGAACCCCTCCTTGCACAGGCGTCACCTTGGGGGTTTGTTAATAAGGCAGATTTCCAGGCCCCACCCTGAACCCGCGGAATCAGCATCTCTGTGGGTGGAGCCCAGGACTCTGTCTTTTAAATAACGTCCCTAAATGATTCTGAGGTGTATGAAAGTTGGAGCCCAGCTGGACTCCAAGCTTCTTCAGTTCTCTTTGTTTGGGTATCCCAGGGCCCGGCAGGGGCTCCCCTCTCCACAGGCTTCTCAGCCTACTTGGGTTCAAAGCCTGGTTCTGCCACTTGTCAGCTGTGCAACTTGGGCCAGTTGCTTAACCTCTCTGACACTCAATTTCCTCATTTGTGAGTGGGAATAATACAGAAGTCCCGCTTCGAAGGGTTGCCATGAAAATTGAATGAAACCACGTGTGTCAGAGGTTTAGAATAGTGTCTGGAACAAAGTAAGCACTCCGGAAATGCTCACTGGTGTTGATACTGCTGAAAAAATACATTGATTTCTAGAGCAGTTTTAGAAAGTGTCTTTAGACACCTCATCTCACAAACTTGTGGGAGAGGGATGTGACTGTCTGTTTTTCACATGAGGCTCCAGGGGTTAAGTGACTGGTCCAGGGTTACCCAGCTGGCTGAGACCTGGTGCTGGATTTCCTCCAGTTCAAGAATTGGTCCTCTGTACCTTCTCTGCCTGGGCTGCTGGCTGCCAGGGACCGTGCTGGAGACTGATAAGAATGATCGCATTTAATTCTCACCAAACACAGTGAGGTGGGTGTTCATACCCCCATTTGGAAGATGCCTGTGGGGTGAAGGGACCCTCCTGTAGTCTCACAGTCAGTAAGGATTCGAATTGCATTTGGCTTTTGGCTTCTAAAGCCAGTGCGTTTCCCCTTACACGGCTCTGCCCACCACGGGCGAAACTCTAACATTAGCAAAGTGCAATCTCTTTGGGCTACTGTCCCAAAGCTGTAACACAGGCTACTGATGCCAGCATCCCAGGAAAATGGTGAGGATTAAGTGAGAGGATGGTCGAGAACGAACTCAGAAACCTCTGTAACTGTGTGGCATCGACATCGGTCTCATTCGGTGCCTCCCTTTCAGTGTTTCCACTCCCCAGAGATTCCCAGGCCAGTCCCAGGCCTCTCCCAGCACAAAGAGGGAGTCTGAGAAACTCCTTCCCTGGAAGTGTTCCGTGATTGACGTGACGCCCCTCCCAGGGATGTTTGTCTTCCAAACTGTCCAGCAGGGAGAATGAAGTGCTGAGCCCAAGGGGATACATAATGGAGAGCTCACGGGCAGGGGAGGAAGGTCATCTGCGGTGGGGAAGAGCCTCCTTACGCTGTAAGTATCGGCCACTGTCTGCTCTGGCTGCCAGGGAACTTCGGGCTCAGGCAGAAATGAGTTAAAATCCTGGCTGCACCACTTGCCGGCTGTGTGGGGCCTTTTAGGGGACTTAGCCCTCAGGGTTTGACTTCCCACGCCTATAAAATGGGGCTGCTCAGGCCCCCTTTGCAGGTCTGTTAGCGAGAAGGGTGACCCCTGAGACCAGCCCTTCGAGGCAGGTGCTCTCCTGATTCCCATGTTGGACATTTTGCCCACCCCTCCACACCCAGTCTCTGCCCTTCTCTGTGGGGCCTGGGAGCCTGGTCTGCAAAGACTGCTTCCTTCCTGCCCTCTGGTTCCAGCTGGGTTCAGCCAGTGGGAGGCACCCACAGGAAACCAGACGGTGGGAGGGAAGAAGGGAGAGGGCTTTTCCTCTCCCAGTTCCTCTGCTGACTTCCCTCCTGAGGCCCAGAGCCTGTCGGGTGCAACCCCTCTCCAGTCCTGTGACTGCTCCCTCTCCTTGCCCTGCCCGCTTAGCTGGTAGCAGCCTTCCTGTGGTGGCTGCTCTGGTCCTTCCCAGGCTCCTAGCTTCCTTTAAACTGCCTGCATCTTTGCACACAGTCGTCCTTTTTTTTTTTTTTTTTTTCCCCCGGTCC
>NW_020173674.1:11867954-11876482 GCF_003031525.2 Neophocaena asiaeorientalis asiaeorientalis
CCCCCGGTACGCAGGCCTCTCACTGTTGTGGCCTCTCCCGTTGCGGAGCACAGGCTCTGGACTCACAGGCTCAGCGGCCATGGCTCACGGGCCCAGACGCTCCGCGGCATGTGGGATCCTCCCAGACCGGGGCACGAAGCCGCGTCCCCTGCATCGGCAGGCGGACTCTCATCCACTGCGCCACCAGGGAAGCCCTTACAGCCTTTTTAAGGCCTTAGTCAGGTAACGGGTGCTTTACTTGGGCACACGGCTACAGCCCTGCCCAGGCACAGGCAAGACAGAAGATGGGCCGCCCTCCCCCTGCACTCCTTCCTGACCCAGCTAAACCTCTCCAGGCCTGAGCTTCCTGTTCTGTAAAATGGGGATGGTAAGGGTCAGTGTCCTGGGAGGAAACAGTCAGTGGTCTCAAAAGGGACGACTGCCTGAATTGGAATTTTGATCCACCTTTACAACTCCAAAATCTGTGCTCTTAACCCAGAACTGTCCTGCCTCTGAGCTCTAAGTGGCCATTAAGGACACAGGCAGCCCTCGTGCTGGATCTCAAAGCCCTTCTGCAGTCTGTGTTCTGTCTCACATCACGGGAGAATTCACGGCCCTTGTCTGAGACGTGTGGCAACTGAGAGATGGAGACCAGGCAAGGGTGAGAGGTGGGTCACAGATGCTAAGGGCCGGGCAGAGCCTGGGACTGTGGTCCTGAGGGCTACATCCCCAGCCTACGGCTGCAGCCATGGAAAATGCTCTGACATGGACCCGAACAAAAAGTCAGCATCCTGGGCACTGCCGTTCAAAGCAGGGCTGGCTAAATTTATCTTGGGAAGGAATGTGAAGGGAACAGGGAGAAAACCCAAAGCAGACTTGGTTTTCCTCCAGCACCTGCCTTCCAAGAGGCAATAAGCATGATAAGATCATATCTCACCACCCACACACCATTGGAGGGGGTTTGGCAGGGACTGGTTCTCTACCCAGGAGGGCAGGAGGAGGGACAGCTCTTGGTGGGTGGGGGGAGGCCCCCGCTGCAGACAGGGGAAGGACCCAGACATCCTGACTTCTGCACTCAGTGTGGCCAGTGGAGATCACAGAATCTGGCCCAACCCTGTGGCAGAGATGGGCTTGGCATTCACCAGGGTCTGGGTTATCTTCTCTCCTGGCACCCGGCTGGACCATATTTCCCAGCCGCCTCGCATCTAACCTGGGCCCTGTGACTAGTTCTTGTCAATAGACTGTGAATGGAAGTGAGGTCTGTTACGTCTGGGCTGACGTGTGTTAGAGTTGTGTGCCTTCCTCATCCTCCCTTTCCTCGTGGCCAGGTGCTGTAGAGCCAGGGGAGAACTGAGGCCCTAGAGGAGACTGATCCATAGGTGGCAGGAGCTCAGATCCCTGAATGACTGTACGGAGCTCCCCACCCGCCCTGACTCACAGGGCACTGTGCCATGAGCAAGACACAAACCTTTGTGCTGAGCCACTGAGATGGGGGGGGCTGTTTGTTACAGCAGTTAGCAATATTTACGCTGACCATTACAAACTCTTATAATGTTATTGCTGAGAAGACTGAGGCTCAGGGAGAAGAAGTATTTGCTAAAGGACAAAGAATGAGTTAAAATTGGGAGTAATTCAACATTAGACAGAGAGAGGGTAAGGATACCACATTCCTAGGAATAAACCTTCTAAGAGAGTCCAGGAGATCTATGTGTGGTTCTATGGCTGTCTTTAACTAGCTTTTTGACCCCTGGCAAGTCACTCAACCTCTCTGAGCTTTTTACCTCAACTGATAAATGAGAGTAAAAAGAGCTACAGGAAGGATGAGATGAGATATAGTACGTGCCCAGATATAGTACGTGCTCAAGTCATGTCCCTTTCCCTTCTTATCCTGAGATCAAGGTAAAGTGAAATAATAGTATCTAGACTTGTCTGAACCATTACGCTCTCCGGCCTCCTGGAGGTAATAACATTAGTAACAATAATGGCCAACATACATTAAGTCCTTACTGTGTGCAAGGCACTGTGCTAAGTGCTCTACACCTACTAACTCATCTAATACACACAGCCACCCCATGAAATCCAGTACTGCTGCAATTCCCATTTCACAGATGAAGAATCAGGATCGGAGACGTTATGCCACTTGTCTAAGGTCACACCACCAATAGGCAGTGCGTGCAGATGGGATTCAAAGCAGGGCGGTCCAGTTCTAGAGCCCACACTCTTAGCCAGTATCCCAGACTGGTTTTTTTTTTTTTTTGTTGTTGTTGCCTGGTTTCTGTTAGGCCCTGGCTAATTTCTTTCAAGTTCCCCAGCTGGGAGCCCCTTTTGTATTTACAGAATGACCCAGAGTCATCAGGTGGGAGTAGAACAGAAAGCACAGGAGAGCCATGAAGTGTACGAAGAAGGACCCCAACCTCCTCATCTAAAAAGGGGAAGGGGCCTTCCTTGGCCCGGCTCACCTCTCTTTTGACGTGTTCCCTCTGTTCTCTCATTATCGTCAATGAACTCTCTTGCAACAGGGGAAAAAAAAGGGGTGTGGGGGGAAGGGCTTGGAATTCCCTGGTGGTCCAGTGGTTAAGACTCGGTGCTTTCACTGCCGTGGGCCTGGGTTCGATCCCTCGTTGGGGAACTAAGATCCCATAAGCCACACAGCGTGGCCAAATAAATAAATAAATAAATAAAAGGGCTGAGCTACCCCATGCCTGGGCCCTGATTTCTCCCAAATCCTCTGATTTCTACCTCTCCGGCTTTGGTCTTCTCGTCTGGGAAGTAGAGTTGGTGAGAATGATACCTCCATTCAACACCTTGGCCTGGAATACCACCCTCCCCTCAACCTGGCTGGGTCCACCTTCCCAGCCTCATCTGCAGAACCCCTCTCACTGCACACACACCACGCTATCTGCTTCCTGTACTCCCCGAACACACTCCATAGACAGACTTCTGTGCCTTTGCCCATTCTGTTCCCCTCTCCTCCCCTCTTCCACCGTACAAACTCCTATTCATCCATTAGGGCCCAGCTCCGTGGCCTCTCATTTATTTCTACATTCAGCAGATCTTTGGAGCACCCTACCCTATGCCAGGCATGGTGCTAGGCACTGCTGATCCATTGGCAAGCTCTGCTCTCATGCAAGGAAGAGAAATACGAATGAACCATGCAATCCCATAAATACGTAAAATCGGACATAAGGGCTAGGAAGGAGAAGAGCGCCATTCTAGAGCACAGGTAGTCAAGACGCTGGATGGAGGCTGGAGGGTCAAGGTAGGCTTTGGGGGAAGTGCCGTGAAAGCTGAGACTTGAAGGATGGAGAGCTGAAAGGTAAGAAGGACAGAGCGGGGGCAGCTTTCCCGGCTGAGGGATCTGCAAGCCCTGTCAAGGGAAAGGACGTGGTGTTTTGAAGAAGCTCAGAGAGAGCCCTGGCGGGTGGAGGACAGAGCCAGTTGGAAGTGGCCGTGGCTGGTACACCTGGCCCTGGCTGCCACAGCCAGTGTGCGTCTCTCTTCCCACTTGCACGTTCAGGGACTTCATGCTTTAGCTTGAAATTGACCATGGTGGAGTATTTCCACTACGGAAATCGGCAGGCCCTACAGATCAGCGCCGTTTTCTTTTTCTCCGGAGAGCCGGCTTACCAGTGTAGCACTGAGGCTGTGAAGTCCCCCTCGGCTACCTTTCCTGTCTCTGCTGGGATCCAGGCCTCTATTCCAGTACCTGCCACACCAGACTGTAGTTAATAATTGGGACTATTGACTACAAGCTAGATCTCACTGTCTCTCTTTGCCCAGGGGCCTACCCAGCGCAGCAAGGAGTGGGGTAAATGCTTGCTGGAGGGATAAACGGATTTCGGAGATTCTCGACATCTCGCAGATGGAGCTTAGCGATGTCAGCCTCCAGGTTTCCTCCTAGTGACTCGGGCTTCTGCATTCCTCGCTGTTCTTCAGGTAGAGCTAGTACAAGGTGGTAACAAAGGCTGTTTCTCTCCTCAGCAGAAACATTTAGGTCTGGCAGCTGGCTGGGTGGGAAAGTAGGCGCTCTTGGTGGGAACAGCCCCTGTGGAGGGGAAATGGGGGAAAGGGTAGGGAGGTAATACACGTGCAGTGCTTACTCCAGCTAAGCGCTAGGCTGGAGACTTCCACACCCATTATTTCTGAGGCCTCGTAACAACAGCTCCATGGCATAGTTGCTGGCTTAGGGGCTCTGAAACGAGACAGTCCTGGGCTGGAATCCTGGCTTTGCCACTTGAATGAGCTACATAACCTGGGGCACAGTGCTTTATTTCTCTGAATCTCAGTTTCCCCAGGTGTGAAATGGAAATATAGCCACAGCTGCAGGCTTATTAGAGAGGATTCCATGAACTGCTGGAGGTGAAGGCTGAGCACGGCCCCGGCTCGCAGCTTTCTGTGAATATTATCTATCACCATGAGGCGACGCTGTCCAGACTCTCCAGGCTGGAGGGAAGCATCACAGCTCTCCTCAGGCTACTAGGCCTGCAGGGGCACAGCTGGGATCTGAACTCAGGCCTCTTGAATCCTGTTCACCCACTGCTCACCCACTGCTGCTTCCCTGAGAGAAGATCCAGAAAAGAGAGTTCACTGCAGCCTCAGCGGCGGGCAGGGAGCTTGTTCAGCTGGTGCCTGAGAAAACACCTCAGCTGTGGAGGAAAGCAGAGTGTGGCCCTGACTGTGACGATGCCAGAACTATCCGGGGAGAGATCAGAGCCCAGACACCGCCCAGACACCTGGGCAATTATTAAAGCGGTGGCTCCTATGTAACTTCAAGGAGTCTGGATAAGAATAGCTGCGATAAAAAGTGCTATGTGGCTGACGGAAGAAGTGCTGAGCCGGGAAAGGGAAGGAAGCCTGGGGGCGGGGCGGCACTGGCAGGGATGGCCATTGGGGTTGGGAGGCCCCCTGAGCCCGGGTGTTTGAGTGAAGTGGGGACAGTCATCTGGTGCGCTGACTACCCTCCACGATCCCAACACCCAGTCTCTGATCGTGGGCCCCTGAAGGCTGACCTCTGCAGGCCACGTTCCTGCCCCTCTTTGCCTCGGGTTTCTGGGGGGGGTGCGTTGGTTACTGGGAAGCACTGGCCGGCACTGGCCGGGGATCAGAGGGTGGGAAGGAGAGAGGTGGGGTATTTATTCCACCTGCTGCTTCCCTGCGGTTCTGCCTGAGGCTGTATTGCTCTGTGGCTGCTCCTGCCAGGGACCCCAGCTCTCGGCCAGGCTCCCATCCTTTCCACCGGCTGGGGGACTAGGGGTGGAAAGAGCTCCCACGCTGTTAGGCCCTGTGTGTGAGTTTCTTCACAAACCCCAGCTGAGCCTGCTTTCCCACCAGGCCCCTCACCGAGATACCTGTTCTGTGACCAGACAGGAAGCCCCCAGCACAGGACTCAATCGAACACTTCTGAGGCCTGACAGTACCGAGAAGCTTGTGTGTGTGTGTGTGTGTGTGTGTGTGTGTGTGTGTGTGTGTGCGCGCGCACACGTGCTATCTCTTGCCTCAAGCAGCAACAGATAAAGAATGAGTAAGTTACAGAGTCAACTACCATAATAAGTCACTTGTCAGAGGTATCGCTGCAGGGCGGTGTGGAAGCTACATTCCACTGTGATATATGTCCCAGGTCTAGAAATAAGAGTGCATGCTTCAGCAGCCCAAGTTTCCAGAGCCCTTCCCCAGATGCCCACATGCACTGATTCAGACTTTTAGAGCTTAGAGATGATCACCTTTAACCAACCCATTTTACAGAGGAGGAAACTAAGGCCCACGGAGGGAATGAGACTTGTCCAAAAAATCACACTGAGTTTTTGTGGCAAGACCTGAACCATAGCCTGTGTCTCCTGACCCACAGCCTGGACACTGCTGTTTCACCTCTACCTCATCTTAATTATTCTTGGCTCGCCCCAGCATCAAATGTTTTTTTGTATAAACATTTTTGTTATTTGGTTTCAGGTTTACCATCTCCACTAGATTAAAAATTCCTTGATCGCAGGAACTGGTCCCGTTCATCTCCGGGTCAGCCGCGAAGCCCAGCACACGATATAATTAGATATTAAAAGAAATCCTCAAAGCCCTCCCCCACTTTAGCCAGGAGAGGTTCCCTGCCGCTGCCCGCACACCTCCAGTGAGAGGGAGCCATTACCTGTGGGCGCAGCCCAATTCAGCTATGGACAGCTCCAACCCTTAGCAGCGCTCCCCCACGCTGAGCTGACATTTGTAATCCTCGGCAGTCAATAAGCTGAATGGAGAAGGGTTTTTATCACCACATTCAAATCCCTTGGAAGCTCTCAGACATCTGTTTAGAAATGATCCATCTCCCAAGAAGTGGTGGAAATTCCTTCCCAAAGCGGCGACACGTAACTGTTACAACAGCAACAAACTTGCGGGATCTGGGCTGGGCCTGCAAGGGAAAACTTGGGCCTGGAATCCGGGCGTCTAAGTGAGGGAGGTGGTGTTCTCAGCAAAGCTTTTGCCTGGTAGCAAGTAATTTTGCCAGCTGAAATATACTTTTTACAGTTGATTTTATACTGATGGGAAAATATCTCCTGGCAGGCTCACTGCATGGGGTTGAGGCAACATCCTTCCAGCAGGCGGGACTCTTCCCCTTGGAGAAGGGTCCCAAGCTATAGTGATTTACTCATGTTCTAGGAATCTAATCCACCTCAAAGGAAGACATTTAAAATACGGCTTGTTTGATCTTTTTTTAAAAATTGAACATATTACTATTTATCTTTAATGAGGCAGGGAAGGTTCAATGGACACAGAGCTAGAAGATACACCTGAGAGCCTGGTTTACTAGCTGTCTTATCCTTGGCAGCAATCTTTTTTTTGGCCTCAGTTTCTTCATCTGTAAAATGGAGGAACCTACCGGTCCTGCCAGGATACCTGTGGCTGTGAGCACATGCTCTGGAGCTAGCCTGCCAGGGTTTGCATTCCAGCTCCAGCACCATTTGCTGTGTGGTTTTGGGCAGATAAATGCAACCTCTGAGCCTCAGATTTCCAGCTCTAAAATTCTCCCTCTTTAGAGTCAATGGGATAATCCACAAAGAGCACTTGCTAAGTCCCAGGCTCACAGGTAAGTGCTCAGTGAGTGTTAGCCAATATCTTCTACCCATAAGGTTGGTGGTTGTGAAGATAGGGTAGACACGGAAGTTAGCAAGGGCTGAATAAATTCAGGATTGCTCTAATTGCCTTGCCTCTCACCGTAAGCTAAAGAAAGTGAAGGGGAAAATGGATCAGGGAGAATTCAAGCAAGTATGCCCCATCCAAGAGGGCCTTCACATGTCTCTGTGGAAATGATGGAAATGGCTGCACTTAACACATATTCTATGGCTTTTGAAAGGAGAAAAATCCAGATTGGAGAAAGAATGATCAAAGCCAAGGGTGCAGTTCGATTCTGTCTCTGTCAGTTGGCCTGAGATCTTGCTGATCTGCATGTTACAACATGGAAGCAGAACACACGCCAAATTTCAGAGCTTCACGAAAGCCGCTGTGGGTACATTTCCAACACGAAACGATCACTAGAAACACCTACAGCACGAGGAACATCTAGCAGCTGAACGAGTGTTTTTTGTCCCAGACACCGAGAGAGGAAATCCAAAACTGCGTTGCCTTTTAGTAGCAAGGCTGTCTTAGGAACTCTCAGGGGAGGAACAAGAAATCAGACATTGCTAAACGCACCATTTTTCTTCTGTCCCATCATTCCAGCAATCAGGATGGGGGCGGGGAGGGGAGGGGAGGGGGGTGGTATATCCCTTATAGCTGCTTTTCTTTTCTTGTTTTCTTTTTTGCAAGCAATGTGTCGGTGGAAGGTGTGCTAGAATCAATGGGTAGATCAGGTCCCTGGCTCTGAGGACCAGCGTTCCTCTTCATGAGGCCGTGTAACCTTGGGCAAGTCTCAAAATCTTTCTGAGCCTACCTTGGGGGTGAGGGGTAGACAATGAGCTATAAATCCTGTCGAAAATACGTGTGAAAGGGCTTTGCAAACTTAACCCTAGGGGCTCTTAATCTGAGGTCCAGGGATAAGCTTTTAAAGGCCTTCAGAGTCCTGGAATTTTATGCCGCATGAATATAAGTGCAGAGAAAAAAGATGGACAAACTGCCCAAGTGGTTAATTTCCTGCAAAAGGAGTAGGACTGGGGGAGGGAGGAGAGTTTTCATGTCATTACTCTGTTTGGCTTGGATGTATTATTCAGAGAATGGATTTAATCTTATTTGTAGAAATAAAGTATCCTTCATAAAAAAGAAATTGCCTGGAAAAATTGCTCACGTGTAAGAATATGTGCATTTTTCTTGGGCAATCAGTGCTTTCACCAGGGGGCATGAAAGGCTCAGAGACCTCAAATAGTTAGGGCAGGGCTGTGATATCACAAAGGAAAGTTGTCAAGACCTGTGCTGGGCACATAGCACAGGGAGATCAGCTCGGTGTTTTGTGACCACCTAGAGGGGTGGGATAGGGAGGGTGGGAGGGAGGGAGGGAGACGCAAGAGGGAAGAGATATGGGAACATATGTATAGGTATAACCGATTCACTTTGTTATAAAGCAGAAACGAACA
>NW_020173674.1:11876518-11889582 GCF_003031525.2 Neophocaena asiaeorientalis asiaeorientalis
ACACCATTTTAAAACAATTTTACCCCAAAAAAAATGTAAAAAAAAAAAAAAAAAAAATCTTGTGCTGGGTATCTCCTCTGACCATGCTCCCCTCTACCCCATACTTGGACAGTCACCAACGTCCTGTTACTGCCCCCAGACACCACACTATCCTTTGTGGTTTCCCTATATCCTTCGAAACAGTCTCTGTATTCAACTCTCTTCAAATTACCCAGTTTGCATGTGCCATCTGTTCCCTGCTGGGACCCTGACTGATACAGTATTTATTTATTTATTTTTGGCCGCGAGGCACGTGGGATCTTAGTTCCCCGAAGAGGAATCGAACCTGCGTCCCCTGCATTGGAAGCGCAGAGCCTTAACCACTGGACTGCCAGGGAAGTCCCCCGATACAGTATTTTAATAGACGCTCACACAGACGCACATGTATTCACTGACACATTCACACCTACTCACCAACTCACACAACTGATGCACACACACCCACATGTCCACACTCACATATACTCATTCACAAACACACACACACCCACTCCTGGGCAAATGCACACTCAGTACTCCCTCAGCAACACTGCCTGTTCCCAGCACTTTGGGGAATGCAGTGCTCTGGTTAAAGTCCTGCTCTGGTGAGCTAAGGGTGTACCAGCCATGCAGGAACCCTGCCTCTGGGGCCCGTCACCCTGCACACCATGGAATTCGCGATTCTTGCCAGTTCTTATTTTTAGAAATGCTGCACTTTGTCTGGGACTAATGTGGACGAACCCACCAACTGCACACCCTCAAGGTACTTGGAAAGGTTAATTTAGATGGACAGCACCAGGTGCTTTGGGTGGGAGTTGAAAGGAGACACGTTTTAGTTCAATACGAGGTCACCTCTCCAATAATCAGAGTCGTCAACGATGGACGGACCTTTTCTGGGGCTGCGCCGCCAAGAATGATGTAGGACTTGGGAGCAAATGACGTCTAAGGAGACTCTAAGGTGCACCCGTGACCTTGGGCTCATCATTTCCCCCTTTGGAGGGTCTGCTTCCTTATCTGCTAAATGACCGCCTTAGTCTAGGTCTCTTCAAGGGGTCTTTAACAGCTCTAAATTATCTGAGTCTCTGAGTCTGCAGGCAAAGATCCTCAGGGGTGGGGGCGGCATTTGGAAAGGAGCTGCAGACGTAATTAGTGATGGAAATGCGAGTCTCTAGCTGCCTCTGGATGTCAGAGTTTTCAGATTAAAACAAGGCTGAATCTTGGCTGAATGATTCCATTCCCTCCAGAGCAAATGGCAACAGCAGAACGTTGAAAAAAAAAAATCTGGCCTCGGTTGGAGAGGGAGAGGCAGATGAATTTGTTTGGGAGACAAAAGGCCCGGCAAGGAATGGTGCCTCCAGCAGCTGCTAGTCTTTTAGCCTCCCGGGACCTCAGATTCTTCGTCTTTAACTGGGGATGAAAGTATCAACCCCACTGCCTGTGTTTTTCTGAGGATAAACAAAAGCGAATGACCGTAGCCTTCCTATGGGGTGGAAAACAGCCAAGAAAATGGGTTTGCGTTCAGGCACCCATGCTTGCTGGCTCTGTGACCTTGAGAGAATTACTTAACTCGCAAGCCTCCATTTTCTCATCTGTGAAGTGGGGGGACGGAAGCTCCTCCTTGGCAGGGGGTGAGGAACCTTGAGCCAAAGCACACGGGACACTTTGTACGTGGGGCGGCCAGTATTGGGCCTCTAGCAAGGAGCCTTGCGGGATTCTACAGAGCAGACACATTCTACCGCGTCATAGGAACCGCACCGCGGCTGTGCTGAACCTGGCCATGACCCTTTTTCTCTTAACAGAGGATTCAGATGGGTGGCCTGGAGCCTCCCCAGCAGGGGATCTTAACTTAGTCTTGGGTGTCCGTGTGGTGCCAGCAGCTTGAAGGCAACATGAGGTAGTGGGTGGTCACCCAGGGGAGGGATATGAGGAAGCTTGGGTACAGCCCCCTGCTTGCCATGGCCACAGAGATTGCCCCATGCCCAGGCTACTCCTCGGGCCCTCTGGACACTCTTAAACCATAGGGTCAAACGCAGCAGCTTTGCCTCTTCATACTCCGGCCTGGAGGTTTTTGGTGAGGGGGTCAGTCATCCAGGGCCCACACCTCTCAGATGGTTTCCTTTAGGCCCCCGGGAATTGAGCTTGCAGGGTCCTTAGGGACCCTCTGCCCTGTCTCCCCAAATTTTCTCTCTCTTTTTTTTTTTTTTTTGGCCGCACAGCGCGGCATGTGGGATCTTAGTTCCCCGACCAGGGATCGAACCTGTCTGTGCCCCCTGCAGTGGAAGCACAGAGTCTTAACCACTGGACCGCCAGGGAAGTCCCTGTCTCTCCAAATTTAACCCAAGCTTATTTAGGACCAAATCCATCTCCTGCTCTCCTGCTGTGCCTAGGGGTGATAGAGGGTAGAGGGTGGGGGCAGTGTGTGTGTGTGTGCGCGTGCGAGTGTGTGTGTGTGTGTGTCAGCCAAGCCACTACAAATTGGAAATAAGGAAGTCCAAACCAATTCTTCTTTAAATGAAAGACTTTGTTCTAAAGCTGTATGAGATCAAGAGTCGGGGTCTTCAAACTAGCTATATTCTTCATAAGCTCTCCTGCCAAATGAGTTATTTGGAAGGTTGAAGAATTCCCAGTGGCCAGAGAGAAGTTATGAAGATGAAAACTTGCATTTTAGATCACGAGGATTTTATTAATTTGTTACTATTTTAAGCCACCATACAAATATCCTTTGTATTGATTTCAGTGTGAGGTACTGACTGAATAAATATGCCAGTTTCTGCCAGGGAGCCGAACAGTATTTTTAACCTACTTTAAAATATGTGTTGTTTCCTATGGGTTTTTTTTTTTTTTAAGTTTAGAGTTGATTATGATGGCACTTTCAATTTTAAAAAATTCTTCTTTCCAGAGAATACACATATATTTTAAACTATTAAATATAAAGCTTAATGGGGCAGATAATTATTCTTTTAAACTACAAATAAAGGTGGGAAAAAGGTGAAATGATTTTTTTTTGCTTATGTTTACTATTATATTAGATAATACCACTATAACAAAGGAAATTTGAATATATAACTGAAATATATTCTTGTACATATTTTTTCCTGATACCTACCTATTTACCTAATTTAGCCTGTTTAGTGTATATAACACTGTGTACTTAATCAGGGCCCTGCCAGAAACTTCAGGATCTTAAAAAATTAAGGGAAAAAACCTCCCGAGAGCTGAAGCTTTTCGCACACTGGCTGATAGGCTCAAGATAATAAGGATATCATCACCATTTCATAGATAAGGAAATGAGGATGGGAGAAGGTCAAGGGCTTTTGAAGGGCTTTCAGCTGTTTCCCAGTAGTTTACCCCAAGTTCTTCTCTTTTCCTTTCTTCAAAATGGGGAGAGGGATCCCTTATGTCTCAAGGCCATTGGGAATATAACTGAGATGATACTTAAAGATTGGCATGAGTTCTTGTTTGGAAAGGCACTGAAAAACTAATGGCCATTGTAATTGTTATTTGTGACTCAGATGAAATCTCCTGGTTATGGAGAGAAATGCAAAATTTCTACCTTGTAAAATGATACCAACTATCGCCCTTGCTTTGTGAAGTGAGAAACCTCAGAAAATTCAGGGACAGGAGACGAGTGGGACTACCTACAGCTTCAGAGCCGGAGCTAAGAATGGGCTCAGAATCACAGAACCCAGCATTTCAGGAGACCTGGTCTTGTACTCTAACTGCCGGCTGGGAGCATGAATCCTCCACACGGTCCCTCCCTGTGACGGGGAACTCACAGGATGGCCTGTCCGTCTCCGAGTGGCCGACTGCTGGAAAGTCCTTCCTAATTTTGAGCTGAAATCTGAGGGGGAGGAAGTGGGACCGTCTCTGCCCAGGAAGCGTTGCTGCCTGAAGTGTCCTTCTCTAGGACAGCCCTGCCTCCTTCTCCCGAAGTCCCAGGGGGACGGGGGTTACCTGAAGTTGTAGCCTGGGGAGACGCTGCTCTTCTCAGAAACGCTGTCGAGCCGGGTGAAGGAATATTTGGGGATGCACTGGTCCCAAGCCTTGTCCAGGTCGCACACCCAGCCAATCTTAATGCCCAGAACTCCCCCCTGGATGGAGAAAGGGGGCAGATGTGAGCCCTCCCACAGCCCCCGACTCCCGGTCCGCGGTCGGAGTGGAGTGGGTCCCGGTGCGGGGGGTGCATGTCATGACAAATGGACAAGTGATTTCTTTTCATTCTCCAGGTGGAGGACAGAGGTCGGGAGAAAGAAGAGTGGTTTGTCACACGTTGCTTAGTAAAGAAGTTCTGTAGTTAAGGGTGACCGCCCTTGAGCCTCTAAATCCTGTTTTTGGTGTCTTTAGTCCCTTAGCTACAGCCCAGGAAAGTGGCCACAGATCCACTTTCCCACAGTGTAGATCTTCTTGGAGACCTGAGGCTTCTGCCTGCAGGTGAAGCATGAAGACAGCAATGGGAAACTGAGGCTGGGCGGGAGGCAAGACCACTCAGGGCAGGGGTGGGTAGGACAGGCACAAAGCCGGTCGCAGGCCTGGGATGCCCCCACCAGGTGGCGCTGCGCCGCAGGCAGCTCCTCTTCCCCAGTAGCCGCTCCCCCTGCCCGAGGGCCCCCAGGCCAGGGAAGGGAAGAGTGGCTCGTTCCTCACCGTGCTGGCCAATTTGGCAAAATTCTGCCCCGCGAACTTGACCACATCTCCCACCCGCAAGATGGGGCAGAAGGGGGCCTTGTCGGGGTGGAAGCGGCATGTCTTCAGATCGGCGGCAGTCAGGCTGGGAAGGAGGTTTCCCCTGGGGAGGAGAGGGCAAGGTCCAGGGTTAACGCGAGGACAGTCACGCTCGGATTTTCCTCTAGCCGTCCGGAGCCTCAGGGCCCCCGCTCTCTTGGCCACTCGCCTTCTCCCTTACCTCTGTCCCTACATCTTTCTGGTGATTACCCCTCCCTCCCGTGGAAGGTTCTGTGTGCTGGGGCTCCCAGAGGGCAGGAGTCTTTACCCATGGCTCCTCTGTTGTGCCCGCCTTGTGCTTTGCATGTGGCCGACACCCACCCAGGAGTCGCCAAATGGGGAAGTCACTGAAGAGGGGCTGAACTAAGAGAAAGGGGACACGCACACTGGGCTTGAGGTGGGGAGAAGAGAGATGGGAGGAGCGCCTCAGGCCCCACCTTTGGAGGCATCCGAGTTCCAGGCCCAGGTTCAGCTTGTCCCTCCCCTGCTCTGAGCAAAAGCCCCCGTGGGTCCCGAGCCCCAGGGCAGGAGGCTGGCAGAGAAACTGGCCCCAGGGTCCACCCTGGGGAGGTTGGGAATAGGAGCCCCGGGAAGCTGGGGGATGGGGGGGAGGGTGGGGTGGCAGCACTGCTTGTAGGTTTTAGGGAGGGAGCTTGAACTCACTTCTCAAAGTTGAAGAGGGGGAAGCGGATGCTGTTCTTGATGAAAATAGTGAAGTTCTCAGCTTCCATCATGACAGGCCTGTGGGCGAGAGCAGGAGGTCTTAGCGCCTTGGGAAGAAGAGGGGAAACAGGCGCAGCTTTCACCCCCAGGGACCACCTTCCTGGGAGCATCTCCCAGTGGGCATGGCCCGCCCTGGGAGTGGACAGTACTGGGGGTGCCCAGAGATGCAGAGCTCCCCCTGCTGGCAGAGCAGAGCTGGGGTGGGTCCTCTTCCCGCCTGCCCTCCTCGGGTCCTTACATCTCCACCGTGTCCACCTCGGCGGGGCACCAGCCCTGGATTTCACAGGTCCGGAGCTCAGAGCTGTAGTTCACGCAGCGGCCCGTGAGGATCCCTGCGAGGGTGGAGCCAGAACTGCTAGGTGCACCCCTGGCCCTTCACCCCTTCCTCCCCCCACCCCTCCATCAGGGACGCACCCCCCACAACGCACACAGGGACCCTGCAGGTGGAGGTAGAGGACAGGCAGGGCCAGGGACTGGGGGTCCGTTAGCCCTGCAGGGCTCTCCCCTCCTCACTTCCTGAGCCCTAGACAAGCCAGAGGGAGGTGACAGCCCTCCCCTCACACGTGCCAAGCCCCAGGCTCCCTGAAGACTCCTTCACGGCTCGCTCTTTCTCGCCTCTGAGCCTTTGCTGCTTCTGTTGCTTCTGCCTGGAATGCTTCTCTCTCCTGCCAAATCCTACCCATCCTTTAGGGCCCATCTCTAGGAAGCCATTTGGAGTCACCCGCCAGGAACCAATCTCTCTCCCTCCCCGCCCCCCACCCCCCACCCCGGGGTCCCACGGTACCTCCGTGACAGCACTTGCCACCTCATGGCACACCTGTCTGCAGCACCATCCCTGGCCTGGGGACTCTGGGGGCAGCCCCGCTGGGCTGGCCCACAGCCAGCATCCAGCAGTGCTGGCAGCGTGACATAGAACAGGCCCATTCCCGCCCCCTCCCTTAGGGTGGCTTCTCTCCTTGGGGGGACGTGCTGCCCCCAGGGCCCCACTGACAGTGCGGGGCAGTGAGAGGTGGGGAAGAAGCTGCACTCACCCACCCCTGGGAAGCGCTCGGGCTGGCACTGGCTGTCTGACACACAGCGGAACTTCTCCTCGCTCTGCAGGGAGACAGGTGCGTGCAGGACCCGCACTGGCCCCTGCGGGGGCGGGGCCTGCCCATCGGCGGCCTCTGGAGGGTGGAGGTCCCCGGACACAGCTCCAAGGCTGGGCCCTGGGCCTCTGCTCACACCCTCACCCCACCCCCTGACCATGCTGTCCTCCCCTCACCTCTGGGCAGAATCCTTGCATCTGGTTTTCAGTTACAATCATCTTTGTGATTATGACAAACACGGAGGTGCCCTTGGGAGGAGGAGAAGGGAGAGGAAAAATGCAACGGTGCTAATTCTGTTATCCCCACTGTACAGACGAGGAAACCGAGGCTTGGACTAAGAGATCTGGCCAAGGTCACGGGGCTAATAAAAGGCAGAGGTGGGGTCCAAGCCAGGCTCTTTCCACCCACCTGGCCCTTCTTGCTCCGCGTGTTGTCCTTGATTTCAGGACAAGTTGTGCCAGGACTACAGAGAAACCCAGCTTCCCCCATACATAGCGCTGCCTAGTGGAAAGGCAGGCCCAAGCCCCCAACACCTCCCAGATGCCGGGGAAGGGGTTCTCTGGATCACCGATGCCACAGAATCTGGTTTGGGAATCCCATTGGCACTCTCCTTGTCTTGCCCTCTCCCCTTCAACCTGCCCAGTGTCTGGGCACCCAAGCACCCTGGGGTAGGTAGGGGGACCCTACCTGGGGTGGGGTCACATAATCAGACACGTCCATGACTCGGTTGGCATAGTGTCCAAAGCCCTTCACCTTGGTCACCACCGAGGACTCAATGGCTGTGTCCCGCACCTGGTACGCCTTCTCGTGCAAGAAAACCCACCTGGGCAGGAGAGCAGGGGCGGAGAGCAACAGAGGAGGGGCTAGACCCTTCAGACAGAGGCTGGGAGAGGTCCCCTTCCTGTCAACATCAAGAGGACATGGGGTGCCTGGCAGGGGGTGCTGGAGGCACGGGCCCTGCGAGTGAGCCCTGGGTTGGCTTAAACTCATGTTTCGCTACCTTTCCCCTCACTTCCTCCTTAAAGAGCCCTTTTACCCTAATTGTACCCGCCTGGAAATTTTAATACCATAGATATCATTTATGTCCTGTTGGTGTTTTTGTGCTTTATACATTAGAAGAGTGAGGTTTTATTTTTATTCTCCAAGAACCAATTTTCACCCCTGTTGAGAACACACGGTCTTTCCCTCTCTGGCTGGCATCTGGACAGAGAAGGGAGAGGATCATAGGCCTCTCACTCTGTGCATCCCGGGCTTTGTTCACGGCTGTATCCTAGGTGCCGACACATAGTAGGTGTTCAGCAAACAAGTCAGTGAAGGCCCTGGGAGCTGGGCGCTTCGCAGAGGCTCCGGCTGTGCAAGGGTCCGGTGAGAAGGGGCAGAGGAGGAAAGGAGGGGCCTTGCCGAGCCCTCACCTGGCAGGTAAAGGGAGTCGGGTGGGAAGGGAGGAGGGGCCTGTAATCTTATTCGTTGGATTCTGCTGCCACCCAGTGGGCATTTACCTGTACTGGCTCCTCCCTGCAGCTTCAAGCCAGTGCGGGACCACGTGGATCAGGGAGGGGCCCCTTCCTTTCTTCCCTCCAAGCCTCCCCCAGCAGCAAGAAGGGGCCTGCCGACACATCACTTTTTTCCCTCTGCGTTTCCGCGAGGTGCCCACCTTTCCACGCGAAATCACCCATCCCAGCCCTCGAGGCTCAAGCCACTCTCGGCCTCAATACCACGCGGGGCCTCAATACTTGCTCCTGACAGCACGTGGGGAGGCACGTTCACCGTCCCCGCTGTGCAGACCAGAAAACCTCTTCGAATAAAGTGCTGCGTGTGCTCAGCTTTGGAGAACACTGGTGACGTCTCAGGGAATCTAGGAGCGCACTTTTGGAAATGGGGGGGTTAGGGTCATCTTCTGATGCTAACCAGGGTGGTATCTGGCTGCAGAACTCTATCAGATGAAGTTGAGTGGCAGAAACGGAGACTGTGGCACAGAGGAGACAAAGCTGGGGGACTCCCAGGCTGGGAAGCGGTGAGGGCAGCTCGCAGGCTGACCCAAGGAGTTTATGAGGAGGGGTTAGGACATCAAGCCCAGGAGTTTTCTGACCCCTGGGGCCCCCTGATGTTGGGAGATGCAGAGGGGAGCAGCTCCCGGGTTGTGCCGGGGTCACGGTCACTTGTGGGGTCCTGTTTATGGGAACACAGGCTGCTGACGTTTGCAAGCGGCTCCTTGTTCCGTTTTCAGAGAGAGGGTTCGGAGTCATCCCCCCATTGGGGCTTCCCGCAGGCCCCTGAAATCTGAATGCTGCCTCGAGTGGGAGAGAAAGGCTTGTCACAGCCAGCCTGGCAGAGGGCTCCTAACCTGTCACCTGTTTTACGGTTGCTGCCTTATCCCAGGCAGCATTCTGACTGATGCACCATTAAGAGTTATTCGCCTGCTTGTAAAACGCTCCCGGGAACGCCACGCCTCCGTGGAAGTCCTCCGTGCTTTACTTCCCTAGCACTTTTCTTCTGTTTTTAAACTGGGAGGGGTTTCATCAAGGTCTCCGAAGGGAGTGTGGCCCCCATAAACATCTCACCTGACGTCTAACGTCCTGGCAGAAGGGAAGGGAGCATCGCTATTACGGAAAACGGTGAAGTCATCGAAAAGAGTGCCACCAGCTCCCGGGCTGGGGCCCTTGGAGCGAAGGGAGGGAGGTTGCAGCTGGAACACCTTTGCCGCTGCTGTGCCCTCACCCGGGTGGGAGCCACAGATGCCACACACCCTTCTGGAACCTCCGTGTGTCTGGCCACGGAGCGGACACTCCTCTGAGTGTTGATCAGTGAAATGGTCTCCTGGAGCCCCTGCCCTGTCCTTAAAGTCTGGTCACATTCAGAACTCTGAGAAGCGGAGTTCAGATGATTGTTTATCACCGTATAATCAACACGGCACACGGAGTGCCGACGCGCTGAGGGTTCACTGAATCCTTACTCACAACCCAACGAGACACCCGTGTTATTATCCTCACGTTACAAACGAAGGAACCGAGGCACAGAGCAGTGTGCTAACTCGTCAAGCTGGCGTGCGGGTTCCAACCCCGGCAGATGGCTGCAGAGCCAGAGCGCTGGCAGCCGCCCCGGGGGGTCCCCAGGTGTGTTCCACTCGGGGCCTGGCCACAGCTGGCCCCCTGGTCCTTGTCCTGCTGGCCCTGCCCCATCACCAGGGACAGCACCTCCTAGCTCAGGAGAGTCTCAGGAGGAAGAGTCCAGGGCTCGAGGGACAATTAACCAGCCTCTTTCCTTCTCGTCCTCCACCCTCATGGCTCCTCTTGTGCCCAGTCGGGAGGTGAGGCCACGTCAGAATTCTCTCTCCGAGTTAAATAACAAGCGGAAGAGTTTCAGGGCCCCGTGGGGCCCAAAGACATCATCAGGGCAGCTCAAGATAAGGGGATGCTTCATTTCCAGAAGAGAGGGACTGAGTCTGTCTCCAGAGGCCAGGGCTGAGGAGATGGGGCAGGACTGAGCCTTCAGTTCTTGGCATTTACTCTGCTGCTCTGACTTGTTTTTTTCTCGTGTTCCTGGTTCATTATTTATAGAGCGGAAGGCGGGTGGCAACTCCTTGGCAGGTGGGATGTGCAGGAAGGAGGCCAGAGCAGTGTTCCAGCACCCTCCTGTCCACCCCGCCCTGGGAGTCAGGGAGGAGACTGGGGATGGTGTGTGTGTGTGTGTGTGTGTGTGTGTGTGTGTGTGCGCGCGTGCGCGCATGTGTGTGGGGAGCAGAGGGGTCTCTTAGGAAGGTGTGAGCTGGGCCGAGCGAAAGGGGGACATGCAGGGAAATCTGAGAAATAACAACTGTCACCATCTTCCTGAGTCACCCGTCCCAGGCAGGTACGGGCTTATGTCACCTCCCCTTCCCAGAACTCTCGGAGGGGGCGTTCCTACACCCATTTTCCAGATATGGGGAACTGAGACGTAGAGACGTAAAGCGACCTGTCTAAGCTCCACTCCTGTTGGTGTCGGAGCCAGGCTTCTAACCAGGTCTCCCCCTCACGGGGCTGCGGTGAGGGTGCAGGGGACACAAGAATGAAAACCACTCCTCTCTCCTGACCTGCAGGAGGGGCTTCAACACTTCTTCCCACCATAAGGCACCTGGTGTGCCGTCCAGGTGGCTCAGGGGCTACCTTGGGCCGAGAAGGTGGGATTCCACGTCCCCCTCTTTAAACTAGAGAGGCTCCCCCTTTAACTGCCTTGCACGTTGACCTCCGTAAGATATTACACGATCAAAGCGGGTGGCTGTGCAGATGGGCCTCGTAGGGGGAGGAACAGGGCAGGAAGAGCAGGGCTGGGGTGGGTCAGGGGCGCCACCAACCTCCACAGGCCCTTCCCGTGGATGGAGCATCAAAGGGCCGGGAATGCCCTCCCTGCTGGTTTCCAGGAAGGTGGCTTCCCTGGAAACCAACCTCAGGCCAAGCGCTGCCCGCTGCTGCTGGGGACTCAGGCCCCAGGGATCTTCTTCCTCCACCTCAGGGGCCCACAGGATACAGGAAGGGCGTTGCCTCTTAGGAAGTCCCACCCCCAGAGGAGACTGGGCATTACCACCTGGGCCTGAAAAGAGAACGTGAGAAACACCTGTAAGTCCTGGCCTCTCGTGTGTGTGTGTGTGTGTGTGTGTGTCTGTGTGTGTGTGTGTGTGTGTGTGTGGTCGAGTAGGTGGTGTGTTGCTGTGTGAAATGGTTGGTTCATGTCACATACGTCCTAGGTAAAGCTGTGCATCTGGTCTACCTGGCTGGGCTCATACAGAAGAGATTCAAGTTAAGCATTAACATCAAAGCACTAAAAATCTTTTCAGATTCTCTTGAGTCTAAGCCGTGATCATCCCTCTTCTCATGACTGCATGGACCCTTAACAGGTTTTCCTGTATCCACTTCTACTCACTGCAATCCTTGGTGTATCAGCCAGGGCAATCTTCCCATCTCTCTCTCTCTCTCTCTCTCTCTCTCTCTCTCTCTCTCACACACACACACACACACACACACACACACACACACACACAGGTTAAAACGCATCAGTAGCTTCCCATCCACAGCCATTACTCTTCTGTAAAAACGAAAGATCTGAGGGTGTCTGCTCTGAGGGCCTCTGCCTGTGATGGCACCCCCATCTTACACCATCCTCGCCTTTGCTCTCTCTGCTCCAGCCACAAAGACCTTGTCTTCCCCGCGTTTGCCAGCCTCTTTCTCTTTGCGGAGCTGGGCTTCCCTGCCTTGAACCCCCTTCCTTCCCTTCCTTCACCTGGGCTGCTTCTACTCATCCTTCAGCGCTCGGCTTCAATGTTACGTCTCCAGAAAGCCTTCCCTTACTTCCCCGACCCGGTCAAATTCAAACACCTCTGCACTGGTGGCCCTCCTAGCTCTGTGCGGCCCTTCTTCAACCCTAAGCCACAGCTGGAATTTTACATTTGTTTGTGGAGATGACTTGATTAATGTCCATCTCTAGCACTGTCAGCTCCGTACGGGTGATGACCCTTCCTGCTTTTGCTGACTGCTCTCTCCTCGGTGCCTAACGCCTGTCATGAAGAGATGCTTGATACATTTTTTGCTTCACTCATGACAATGGATTCGTGCAGTCCTAACAGTGCACGGGCTCATGTGCACAAAGATGGGGCTCAGGCCAGGGGCTGGGCCAAAGAGCGCACTGATGTAACTGCCAGGCACTGCTCTGCGGGGAGCTGTCAGGCTGGGAGATCGATGGGGTTGGATATCGAGACGCCAAAGAGCCTCTCACACCCGCCCCAGCAGGCTGGGCTCCAGCACTGAGGATGGAGCGTCAGACTCGATCAGCATGAGGGAGAGACAAAGGCAGTGGGGGGGCTGGAGCCTGCTGTGTCTACCCTCCATCAGTCTCCTGCCTGGAGCCCACGGAGCCAGGCCAGGCCAGAACGTGCTGAGGCAGCTTTTGCGCTCACCTGGACCAGCGAGGTACCATTTTGCGGCTATAAACAACCACAACCTCACATATACACAGGAACATGGAGCCTTTAAGAACCAACTTTGCCCCAGGCGCTGGACAGGCAGCTGGGGAGCATTTGCAAACATCACATCTTGTGAAACCACGAGTTGGAAGGGAACTTCATTTAACGCCATTTAATCCTACCCCAAAGCTTGAATCCCTCCTCTAATATCTCCGAGAGGTGCACTGGCTGCGCAGTCTTGCCTCCAACATCCACGTGAACGGAGCCCACTGCCTCTCAGCAAGCGTGTGGAGCAAAACAAATCCCTTAATCCACGCCTGCCCACCTTTCCAGGCACACACCCGCATGCTACCGGCCACCTCGCAGACCAGCAGGCTCACTCTCGCAGCCCCGCCCACGCGCACACAGGCCTCCTTTGATCTCCTTGCCTTAACTCCTGGCACGCATCAGTGGCTTCCTGTCTCACACGCGCAGAACTGTTGTCTCAGGGAACGGCAGGAGCCTAGAGACCCGCGTGCCAGGAAAGAAAACCCCCGAGGTTTCTGCCCAGTTTTCCTAATGCAAATGACCACAAGAAGATG
>NW_020173674.1:11889758-11903185 GCF_003031525.2 Neophocaena asiaeorientalis asiaeorientalis
GTGTGTGCAGCGGGTTGCCTCCAAGAGGTGGGGGCCGAGAGGGGGTGTTCGGACCTTGACGGCTCTTAAGCAACTCCCAGGATGGGTTCTAGGGTACAAAGTCAGGTAGATGTAGGGAATTTATGCCTTCTGACAAAGGGGAGCTTTTCTGGACTCTTGAGGGGAGTCCTTACATCATGTTCAGAAAAGCCACTTCTCTCCACAGAAGCTCTCCCCTTGAGTGGCATTTGCACCTGTGTTTCTCCCTACCCCTCCCCAGGGACAGAGGCCCTCACCCAATGCCCCGCTTTGTCCTGCCCTCCAAGAGCGAGGGCTTCTCCCCTTCCACCTTCTCTCAGCATCTCCCCCTGTCAGACAGGAGTTCCTCACTCCACAGCGGGTCCGTTGTCTCCTTCCCCCTCTGCCATCCTCCTGGTCAACGCGTCACCATCTCCCTTGTCTCAGCGCCTTCCCTTCCCCTTCCCTGGCTCCCCTGTCTTTCCGAGACCCCCGAAGAGTTGACTGAGGGGAATGGGAAGATGTGTGTGTGTGAGGTCTGTCTGTCCTCTGGCTTGCTTGGGGCGGGGGGAGACGAGAGAGGGGAGGGGAGCTGGTCACTTGGGACCTCTCCTGTGGAGGGTGGTGCAGGGGCAAGGGCTCCCCTCCTCGGGGTGTGTGCATAGAGGCCACTGCCCAACTCCGGAGGATTTACTGGGAAAACCAACGCATCTGGGGACCAGATCCCCGATGGCGGCAGCAGAAGCCAGTTTCTGGGATGTGGCCCCATGGAAGAGACAGTGGGTCCCGAGAGGGGAGAAGCTCAGGCAGCTGGGTGGCAACACCAGGGGCAGGACGGGGAGGACAGGATGCCGGGAAGTCCTCCTTCTTGGACCTGAGGGCCACAGACTCACCCCACAAAGTAGGAGATGATCAGAAGCTGAACGGCTCGGTTGATGATCCCAATGGTCCAGCTCTTCACAACCACCGACTTGGTGGTCTCGTAGGTGAAGAAATCTGAGATGCAGTTCATGCTGAGACAATGACCCCTCAGAAGAGACCCGATGGTGGCCTCAAGAAGGAGAGGTCACAGGGATGGGGAGACAAGAGATGGAGGCCTGGAGGGGGCAGCTTAGAGGGTCTTGAGGAATGGGGAGCCTGTTCCTTTAAGTCGGGCAACCCTAGCCCAGTGCTCAGCCTTCCTCTGCTCTTGACACTCTGGGCTGCCAAGAGTCCAGGGCCAGGGTGGGGGACCCCCTTTTTGTTCGTCTCCACCCCACTCCCCTGTGATGTCATGGCAGGGGTGGGGTCTCCAATCCCAGGCTCCTGATTGCCCAGGATGCATCTGGCTAGGGCCCTCTGGGACTCATGTTTTATCTGCACTCCGTGTACCGTTTCTGTTCCATTCTCTTATGCTGCATCTTCAGCCTGGCTCACCAGCTGCTTCATGCTCTCCTGAAAGCCCCTTGCAATATCCCACCCCCCAGCCACCTAACAGCCTGCTTGAGCTGAGTATCCCCTGCATTCCTGAGGGTCTTCCTAAAGCTGCTCGATTCTACAGCCATCCCCTCCTTTCTCGAGTTGCCACTAATAGCATGGGTCATGGGGAGGGGGTCTCTTGGTCTCCTGGGAAGGGGTGATTAAAGAGTCCTATAGTTCCCATTTCCTGCTCATGTTGGCAGTGGCTGAAGCTCTACCTCTAACACAGCGTTATCATACTGGGTTTTTTTGGGCGTTTTGTTTTACTGTCAGTTTACTTATCTGAATCATTTGTTAGATTACATGGTCCTGGAAGGCTGGTGCTGTTTCCATCTTGTTTATTAGTTTCCTCAAATCTTATCACAGCATCAGAGCTCAATACATATTTATTGAATCTAGTTGAATTTATGTTGCTAGATAGTGCGGTAACAGCCATTACCCAGAGGTTAAAGTTATAAGTTCGGGGAGCAACAGGGCATTCACGTTGTCTCTTGTCCCAGGATCGAGTTAGCAAGCTGGTGTAACAGTAGGTCAGATTGTCAGAGAAATCTTGAGTTCAAATATTCTGTCCTGATGTCTTCATACACGACACACATTATCAGTCATTCTGAATGTAGGGTCACGGTGAGGATGACAGAGGAGAACTAGACTGGGGTAAGTAGATCTGGATTCTTAGTCTTCAGCTTTGTTGCCAACTGAGACCCTGGGCCGCTCCTCCTAGGGCCTCAGCTTTCCCATCTGCAAAAGGAGGTTGGAGCAGACGAACCCAAACATGTCTTCCAGGTCTGGCCTGCTCTGATTTGGCAAGTCGCACCCTAGCACTATATAAGGCGGGGCCTGGTTTCTGCAATCCCAGGCTGATGTGATTTCAGATCAGTTCCGGCTCCATGGTGAATCTGACACCAACACTTCAACTTGATACTGCCGCTGGCCAGCCCCTTCCAGGCGACTCACAACTCGCAGGTACTGATGCGAAGTTTTTGGACGCAGTGAACTCATTTCAAAAAGGATCCAATCCCATGTGACAGGGGAAGGCCGTACAGTCACAGACACACCAACACCCGCATTCTCAGAGGAGGCAGTGGGAGGGGTCATTCCTCTCCACAACTCATGAAATATTTTCCTTTTGGTCCCACAGACTCCTCTCTACTCCACGAAACCACTATTGTTCAGGAGAGAGAGGACACACATCATTCCAACACGTACACACGCATTTGTGGAAAGTCTGATAAAATACAACTACACAATTTCTCTTTAAAACCTAGTCATCCCCTGAAGTGTCTGTAATTTTTAAAGAGCCCGACGCGCTCCCACTTTCTAGTCGGATGCCAAGCGGGTGAGACTTCAGCTGACCCCTCTTGCCTCAGGTCCTCCAGCGCCGACGACGCTCTATGTGACCGCCGCTAAGGCGGGCCGGGCTCGCATCTCTCTAGCCAGCTCGTCTGCTCTATGGTCTGCGCCGGGCTTCCGGTGGCGGGACGCTGGGCCGCGCACGCGGGAAAAGCCTCCCCAGCGTCCCCCCCATCCCCCGCGTCCCCACCCCCGCTCCGCGTCCCCCAGCGCGCCCACTGCCCGTACCCGGGCCGTCGCGAGGCGACAGCTTGAGAAGGTGGGTGGTCGCCGTCCCCGTTCCCTAGGAGGGCGCGGGCCCTGCTCCCCCGCGGGATGCGCGTGATGGACCATTCCGCGTTGGAATCCGCGGGCGGCGGGCGAATCCATTTTAGGGGGAGGGGAGAACTGTGGGTCCGGGACCGCGTCGCGGCGGGGGCTCTGGGAGGGAAACCCTGCACTCTGAGCTGGGTTGGGGCGCGGGCGAGGTGCTGCCTCCCGGGCAGGTCCTGGGGCTCCGCTGCTTGTTGCCATGGCGCCCGGTGGAGTGCCCAGAGCGGGTGTCTGGTTGGGATGTAAGCGCTACTTCAGGCAGGCCTGGTTTTTCTGCCCGGGCTGCGCCTGGCCCCTGGAGTTCGGCAGAGTCGGCCTGTAGGTTCCCAGGCAGAGGAGAGCTTGAGACATCCCAGGCACAGCAAGGGTTGCCACTTGGCTCCATCCGTAGGCAGAATGAGGTGTTGTCTTTTGTACTTATTTATCTCCCTCTTTCGAATTCAGATTCCCGGTCTGCCGTGTATCTGCATACCTAACAGCGGCAGGTCAGCATGGCAGAAACGCTGGAGTTCAACGACGTGTATCAGGAGGTGAAAGGCTCCATGGTAAGAAGGGTTTGGGTTTTTAATACAGGTGGAGGGAGGGAGGTGGGGTAGACGTTTTGTTTACTAACAAGAGCTTGTCTTGATGAGGTAGCAGTATCATCAGTGTAGCGACTTTGGAAAAGGAGTCAGAGTGTTTCCTCAGCAAGAAGCAATCCTGAGAGAGTATAAAAATTATACAGTGTTAGAATCTGAAGGGACCACACCTGCCGCTCAGCCCTGAATCCCGAAACTGAGGACCTGCAAGGGTTCTGGATCAGGGCCAGGATTAGAATCCACATTTTCTGGCTGCTTGTCTCTTATTGGCCCTCACCCTTTTAGCTGTTGTTCCTGCGTTGCTATCTGGCCAGCCCAGAAGGAGTGCTGGGTGGGACTGACCCTGGTCTGCATTGTGTGCTGTTCCCGTGCATTTGGACCTGTTTTTCCAACAGAATGATGGTCGGCTGAGATTGAGCCGCCAGGGCATCATCTTCAAGAATAGTAAGACCGGCAAAGTGGACAACATCCAGGCTGGGGAGTTGACGGAAGGTATCTGGCGCCGAGTAGCTCTGGGCCATGGACTTAAACTGCTCACGAAGAACGGACATGTCTACAAGTACGACGGCTTCCGGGAGTCGGTGAGGTGTCCTGTTGCCATAGCCCCCTTTTTACTGTGCCGTCTTCTTGATTTTTAACCTTCTAGAGAGAAGTGGGGCTCCTTTTTCTGATAACCATGTAAATGCTAGTTTGGGCTCCTTCGTGCAGAACCATTGAAGCTATTAAGCAATCAGTGTTCAGCTTTGGGTGTCAGTCTTGGGAGTTTCTTTGTGCCTTGACTCCGGAAGTGTTTCTGCTGTTTTGATGTTTTGGTGGTTTCTGCCTGTTGCCTCCCTCCAGGTTCAGGGTCTTACCTGATGCTTTAGTTCGGGTTTTGTTTTTTCATTTTGAACTGCTTGAGTTAAAGACTTCACTTCATCTTCATTTCCACTTTCACTAAAGCAATACCTGTACAAAGTCAGAAAACCATTGTGAGGTGCATAGCCAGGAATGTCAGTCCTTTACTCCTCTCCCAGCCTGAGAGCCGGTCTCTGGAAACAACCTTTTCCAGAAGCCTTTTTTTTTTTTTTTCGGTACGCGGGCCTCTCACTGTCATGGCCTCTCCCGTTGTGGAGCACAGGCTCCGGACGCGCAGGCTCAGCGGCCATGGCTCACGGGCCCAGCCGCTCTGCGGCATGTGGGATCTTCCCGGACCGGGGCACGAACCCGTGTCCCCTGCATCGGCAGGCGGACTCTCAACCACTGCGCCACCAGGGAAGCCCTCAAAAGCCTTTTAAATAGCTTTATAGCTGAGACTCTAAGTCAGTGTGAATTTCTGATAAAAGGTGTATTGGGCAGTTTCTCAGAAATATATAATCCCAGAACGTTCAAGTTTGTGTTAAGGCCACTGGGGTTTACTGGGCTTGTTCTCTCCCTTCTACTCACAGGAGTTTGAGAAACTCTCTGATTTCTTCAAAACTCACTATCGCCTGGAGCTCATGGAGAAGGACCTCTGTGTGAAGGGTTGGAACTGGGGAACAGTGAAGTTTGGAGGTGAGTCTTGCGGAAGATTGAGGTCTGGGAGGAGAAGGAAGGATGAAGGGTTTCAGCCTTTAGCTTGTTTTACTCTCTTACTGCCACTGTTTCTGATTTCCTGTCAGTTTGTAATTTATCATGTACTTGAATCGAGGACCAACGGTGCACTGTGCCTAGTCCCTGGGGTACAGTATTAACAGAATAGCCTAAGTGCCCTGTCCTTAGGGAACCTATAGTCTGGCGGGACATAGTTTATGCAGAGCCAAGGGGAGAGCTTGTGGCTCCATACGCCTTTCCCCCCAGGGCAGCTGCTTTCCTTTGACATTGGCGACCAGCCGGTCTTCGAGATACCTCTTAGCAACGTGTCCCAGTGCACCACAGGCAAGAATGAGGTGACCCTGGAATTCCACCAGAATGACGATGCAGAGGTCTCTCTCATGGAGGTGCGCTTCTATGTGCCTCCCACCCAGGAGGATGGCGTGGACCCCGTTGAGGTGAGGCCTTCCCCGGTTGCCTTGGGAGCAGGTGGTGTGGAGCAGGCCCCAGACAGCCCAGGGGTGGGGTCTCTGCTGCTTGATTACCAGTGTGTGCTTTTGCAGGCCTTCGCCCAGAATGTGCTGTCGAAGGCGGATGTGATCCAGGCCACCGGAGACGCCATCTGCATCTTCCGGGAGCTGCAGTGTCTGACTCCCCGAGGCCGTTATGACATCCGTATCTACCCCACCTTTCTGCACCTGCACGGCAAGACCTTTGACTACAAGATCCCCTACACCACAGTGCTGCGTCTCTTTCTGCTGCCCCACAAGGACCAGCGCCAGATGTTTTTTGTGGTAAAAGCAGAAGCCGCTGGGGGTGCATTGCCCTGGGTTTTGCCCGTGTCTTTAGTAGACGTATCTCACTAGTGTTCAGTTCACCAGCATGTTCCCGTGGAGCACTGACTGGTGCTGAACTTGGTCGGCTCTTCCTTCCCAGATCAGCCTGGATCCCCCCATCAAGCAGGGCCAAACCCGCTACCACTTCCTCATCCTCCTCTTCTCGAAGGACGAGGACATCTCCTTGACTCTCAACATGAACGAGTGAGTGTGTCCCTGGCCCAGGCAGGAGGCAGGTGTGCCAGCAGAAGGCAGCAGTGCTCGTGACCACGTCTTCCTGTTTGCAGGGAAGAGGTGGAGAAGCGCTTCGAGGGGCGGCTCACCAAGAACATGTCAGGGTCCCTCTATGAGATGGTCAGCCGGGTCATGAAAGCCCTGGTGAACCGCAAGATCACAGTCCCAGGCAACTTCCAAGGGTGAGAGTATAGGCCTGGGCCCATGGCCTGCTGGGGATGGGCTGTGCCGTGTCTCCGTGGTAAACCTGTCCTGGGATGGGAATGCAGCTCTTTGGAGGCCTGGTTGGGTTGTAGCTTGACGGTGTCAGTTGCCTCCATCATAGCAGCTTAGTGACGTTTACTCACTTGAGGGCCTGAGCACACACTGCCTCCTGCTACCGAGGCGGCGCTGACTGAGCTCCCTGCACCTTCCACCAGGCACTCGGGGGCCCAGTGCATCACCTGCTCCTACAAGGCCAGCTCGGGACTGCTGTACCCACTGGAGCGGGGCTTCATCTACGTCCACAAGCCACCTGTGCACATCCGCTTCGATGAGATCTCCTTTGTCAACTTTGCCCGTGGTACCACCACCACTCGTTCCTTTGACTTTGAAATTGAGACCAAGCAGGGCACTCAGTATACCTTCAGTAGCATTGAGAGGTGAGAGTCTCTGCCAGTCACTTCCTGGGCATCCTGGTCCTGACCCAGCCTCGACCAGGAAGGCTGGCATGGCCTGGGGTACTCTCCAGGGTTGGGACTCTTCCCTGACTTCAAGCCTTGAGCAGAATTTTTCTTTTGCTTCCTGGAATTTGGTCCTCCTTGGAGTGCTCAGGCCTTGGCAGCCTCTCCATTGCTTTCTTTCTGTAATTAAAAAAAAAGTCGTTCTCCGTATTACGAAAGCTCTATGTGTTTGGTACTAGCCCTTCTTCTCCTCCACTCCCCCTGTGATGGAAATGCTATCTCCCTCTTTCCTGGAATGAGCTTTGTGCCCGAGAACACGGCAGCTAATGTTTATTGAGTGCTCGCCGTGGGCTAAACGTTTTACAAACATCTTCACACTTAATCCTCATAACAACCCTGAGAAGTATGAGACACAGACCAGTAAAAAGATGAACACATCCCCTCCCCCTGCATCCTCCCTTTGCTCTGTGCATATTGGTAAATAGGTGCACCTCCCTCCCCACCTTTTATTTCCCAGAACTCTTGAGACCATGTAGGTTTCCTTCAAGGCTAGTGCCTGACTCTTTCTTCCTGCCGTCTTCCGGGAGTCTCTGAGCTGTTGGGTTGGAATAGTGCGGTCAAGAGCTCCAAGCCCCACAGTCTGTCCTGGCCCATGGGTGTCAGGACAGCATGGGGTCCACCCCTGTGTTGGTCCTGCCTGTCTAGTAATGTGGTGCATCTCTCCTCACAGGGAGGAGTATGGAAAACTGTTTGATTTTGTCAATGCAAAGAAACTCAACATCAAAAACCGAGGATTGAAAGAGGTACCTGTGTGTGTGGAAAGGATGAGCCTCTCTCCTGTTCTTTCTGCGGGGCGAAGGGGCAGGGGTTCGTCTGGCTTCTTTTTCACTCTCTTTTCTCTTCTTACTCTTATAGAAAAAAGAGGTGCGTGTGACCCCTTCCCCCTCCTGGTGCAGGTTTCCTCAGCATGACCTTAGAGCAGTCTCTGCAGCCCCTCAGGAGCCCCCAGTGGGGCTGGGAGAGGGAGGGGCTTGGACTAACCCCGCCAGCAGGAAGTCTGGGGCAAAGGCCCTGCACGTTGGCTGCGTGTGGACAATCCAGCCCCAGGGTCTTCTGGGTGCTGCTCTGATCTACTCACAGGCATGGGGAGCGCTTTTTTGAGTCTACAGGCACCAGGGTGGTTTGGCCCTCACTCTCACCTCTGCCCTGACTAGGGCATGAACCCCAGCTATGATGAATACGCCGACTCCGACGAAGACCAGCACGATGCCTACTTGGAACGGATGAAGGAGGAGGGCAAGATCCGGGAGGAGAATGCGAATGACAGCAGTGATGACTCAGGAGAAGAAACCGGTGGGCTCACCTTGGCAGTGCTGTGCATGGGGGCGGGTCGGCTCTTCCGTGGGGCGGGGGCTGGGCGTCTGGGATTTCCATGGGGGCAGAGTTGATGTATCCTGTGCTCTTTTTCAGATGAGTCATTCAACCCAGGTGAAGAGGAGGAGGATGTGGCAGAGGAGTGAGTTTTGGGTCCCCCTCGTGGGGGTGAGGTGGCGGCCTATAAACTTAGGGGACCAGAATATTTCTGGACGTTCCCATGTGTCAGCGTTACCTACGGACCGAGGGTGGAGAAGGGACCTCCCGTGAAGTGATACGTGGAAGTGTTTTGGAGGTTGTCAAGATGCTTTGTAAGTACAAGGCACATTGTGGAGCCAGAAAATGACAGTGGAGAGAGAATGGGAGTAAGGATCAGTGCTTGCCAGCTTCCCAGCTGGGGGTCATTGGGTCAGGCGTTGCATCGTGGTGTCCTCACCTGTGAGATGGCAGTGTTCTCCCCGTGCCGTATCCATCAAGACTCTTGATCGCTGATGTCAGTAAAGACTCAGGCTGACTTTAGCGTAGGAGGGAATTTTACAAGCTCATGTAACTGGAGAGTCTGGTGATAGAATTGGCTTCAGGCACTTGGACCCAGCTGCTTATAAGCTGTGCGGAATCTTTTTATTTCTTCTGAGTTCCTTATTTTTAGATAGGTTTGCCCCATGCGGTGTTAAATGACCCTGAGAAGCTTTGGACAGGCGTAATCCTACTGGTTTAACACCCAGAAGTGCCAGTTTGCTCAGAGCAGTGGTAAACAGTGTGGTTACTGCCCCTTCCTGAGTCTGAGTTACTAGGATGTGCTCTGATGGGCCAGAACTAAGCCATTTACCCGCCCTTAGAGCCTGTGGTTGGGGTAGGCCCTTCCTGAATGGGGCAAGGTGGTTCCCAGCAGGAAATTGGAACTCTCTTAATTCAGAAGAATTGGGAATGAATGTTGGGCGGCAAAAAGAAAAAAAAAAAAAATCTGCTGGAGTTCACTAGTTGTGCTTGCCGCATACTTATGAGGTCAGTGAGCAAATGCTTGTGAAAATGCCTTGAAAACGGCTCAGCACCTTTGAGGTGTAAAGCAGCTCTACCTTCTGAGGAGTTCCAAGTGTAACAGGTAGGAGTGTTTGTTGTTCGGGTAGGTACTGGGTTGGACTGAAGTTGGTTTTCCCCACTTTTTATATAGTAACTAATTATCTCTTCATCGGAAAAGACTATAGGGCAGATTAAAACGATTAGATCAAAGGAAGTGGTGAAATGGACTTGGGGCATGTTCTGGGCAAGGCCAGACAGTGGTTTTGTCCCCAGGAATGTGGGGACGGTGTAGGACCTGGGTTAGGTAGGGCATGACCAAGGAGGGCCCCTGGAGCGCATTGGTTCATTTGTTTCTCACTGATTGATTTAGCAAGTAACCCATTGCCATGGCTGGGTCTGGAGAGGATGTGGTTGAAGCCACCTCAGCACAGGGGAGGAGGCAGGGTTGGGGCCTGGTGGGGGGAGGCCGTGGTCCTCCTCCCTCTCTCCTTTCTGGGCAGGTATCTTTGGGCTCATTTTCCTCCTGTCCTGAGCTTGCAGGGTGCTGTCCTCTCTCCCCGAGTCTAAGCCCCACTCTCCTTGACAGGTTTGACAGCAACGCCTCTGCCAGCTCCTCCAGTAATGAGGGTGACAGTGACCGGGAAGAGAAGAAACGGAAGCAGCTTAAAAAGGCCAAGATGGCCAAGGATCGCAAGAGTCGCAAGAAGCCCGTGGAGGTAGAGACTCTGCTAAGTGGGAGGGCGCTGGGGAAGCTGTTCTCTTTACCTCCTCCTGTCCTCCACCAGTAGGGCCTGCTGACCAGTCCTCCGGGGCTGATTTTTATAGTCAGTGATGATGGCCTTGAGGAATGAATGTCTTGGAAATTTTTCACTCTGGCCCTTGAGATAATCAGCTTCTGGGAGATTTGAATTGGGGGCAGGCTTCTTCTGTGCCAGGAGCCCAAGGAAAGGGGCCCCTAGTGAGCTTGACCCTGGGGTGCAGAGGGGAGGAAGACATTGTCTTTGCCCTTGGGGAGCTCTCAGTCTGGCCTGACGCCACTTAGTCTTCTCTCCATTTTATCCCCCTAAGAAATTGTCCACATAAGTTCTTTGGGAAAATGGCGGGGGGGGGGCGGTTTGTGGAAATAGACGGCCGAAAGCATTTGGGTTCTTACGTAGGTAAAGAAAGGCAAAGACCCTAACGCCCCCAAAAGGCCCATGTCTGCCTACATGCTGTGGCTCAACGCCAGCCGAGAGAAGATCAAGTCAGACCATCCTGGCATCAGTATCACGGATCTTTCCAAGAAGGCAGGAGAGATCTGGAAGGGAATGTCCAAAGAGAAGAAAGAGGTAGGTAGCAGCAGACATGAGGGGTTGGTGGGACTTTGTTGTACTGGTTTAGCCTGTGTCAGGCAAGAGGCCTCATTTTTCCCTGTGTTTTTCCTGTGTGTGTGTGTGTGTCTGTGTGTGTGTGTGTGTCTGTGTGAGACAGGAGTGGGATCGCAAGGCTGAGGATGCCAGGAGGGAATATGAAAAAGCCATGAAAGAATATGAAGGGGGCCGGGGTGAGTCTTCCAAAAGGTGAGTCTTGGGAACAAAATGGCCCAGTAACCGCTTTCTTGGCAGATATTTTTGCAATTCCAGGTTGAGGATTGGGGTGTTAAAGATAATAGATATGCTTCTGACTGTGGTGGGCAGTGCTTCTCAGATCTGGGTAGGCAGTTGCCCAAGTATGGGTAATGTGCTAGAGAATTTCCGAAGTCACTTGGATAAATATCGCTCATTTTCCTAAGAGGGTCAATTTTATTTGAAGGTATGGGGAAATTAAAAATACTCATTATTATGGAGCATAACTCACATGGAATTTTAAAGATAAAGTAAGAGGTTTTAAGTACATTTTGCATATAGGGCTGCTTCAGGCTGTAGCTCTTGATTCTTCTGGTTATTCGTTTATGATGTGCTCCCTTGGGGCACTTGGGGCTGAGGTGGCTGGCTGTGCACATTTTGAGTGAGCTGGGCAGTGTGGCTGGCATTGGGAAAGGCCCTGTTAAAGCCAGGAGAGATTTGGCCTTGACCATGGGTGGGAACTTGAGGGCCCATCCCCTTTCCCCTCTTGCTAATCTAGGGATAAGTCAAAGAAGAAGAAGAAAGTAAAGGTAAAGATGGAGAAGAAATCAACACCCTCTAGGGGCTCGTCATCCAAGTCTTCGTCAAGGCAGCTGAGTGAGAGCTTCAAGAGCAAAGAGTTTGTGTCTAGCGATGAGAGCTCTTCAGGAGAGAATAAGAGCAAAAAGAAGAGGAGGCGGAGTGAGGTGCAGCAGGAGTCGGGGGCTCTGGAGCCTGGGAGGGTGAGGGGTGTCTGAGTTGGTGGGGCAGGTGTTTCTGGACCAAGGGTTGTGGTTGGCCCTTGACAGAAATGAGAGGTGGAATTCTGTGGTTCTGCAGGCTAGTGCTAGAGTCTAGGGATGGGCTTGGGAATTGGGGACTCTTCACTGAAAAGTGGCTGGGGGGCACACCTGGACTCTACACCTTTCCCTTTAAGAGACCTTTGGTTTTCAGGACTCTGAAGAAGAGGAGCTAGCCAGTACTCCCCCCAGCTCCGAAGACTCGGCGTCAGGATCCGATGAGTAGAGAGGAGGAAGATTCTCTCTTCTTGGGCTTTACCCTGTCACACCCCCAGTCTCCGCGCCCCATGTTTTGGTACCAGTTTCTCCTCGTGTGAAATGTAGTCCTTGGATTCCATGCCATCTGAACAAGCTCTCCTGCTAGTATGCACTTCCCTGGGGCAGCAGGGGAGGTGTCTTACTCTGCTGCTTCACAAGGATGGCTCTTTATAATTAGGGGAGAGATTGGGTGGGAGGCAGGGCAGTGCAGGATCCAAATCCTTGTCTTGCTTTCCCTACCTTTGGGATATAGCTGCTGCTTGTCCTGGTCAAGTTGGTGCAAGCAGGGGTCATGTGAGGTCAGGTCTGTAGCTCCTAACCGGGGCCTATTTCTACTTTTATTTTGTATTTCTGGTCTGTGAAAAATCAACATTTAATAAAGGGAACTGACTTTGGAAACCATGTCCTTATGCCTTCTCTCTAGCCCTGTTGTATTGCTGCCACTTTTGTGTTTACTGCACTCTTCTGACCCTTCATCTGGGAAGCAAGTCTCCAGGTACATCCTGTCCTGTTCCCGGCTGGACAAGCATCGTTTTTCACTCTCTTCTGCTGGGATGGGCCACCTGAGAGTCTAGAAATGAGAGCTGATCTGATTAGGAAGTCTCTCTCATAGTTGCACTCCATTAGCCAAGCTGAGGGGGCAGCTACGGCTCCATCCTTAATCACCTATGAGTCAAGGGTTTTCCAAGTCTTTAGATAATGGAATCGGGATTGACCAGCTTCCCTGTAGCAGGGGTAATGGAAACCTGAGCCCGGGGAATTGGGGAGGATGAGTGGTGTGTGTGTGTGTGTGGGGGGGGGGTGTAAGTCTGATGGAGATGCAGGAAAGGTGTGGAGTATGTGTGAAGCTTTTCTTATGGGAGGAAATGAGTATGCCGCATTTTTAGGTTGGGAGGAGTTTATATATGGGAAGGGAGCATAACAGGAGATAAATGAGGATTAGCGAGGAAAATAGAGCTTCCAGTCATCCCCGCGGTGGCCCTAAACCCGAATTTATACACGTGGAGTGGCCACGTTGCGTAGGCCCTTAGGTGTTTGCACAGGAAGCCTCTCTAGTTGGCCAATGGTTACCTTTTCTCTAGCCGTGACTCTGGTGCTGCAATCAGTACAGGCGGCTGGGCCTGAGAATTGGGCCGTCCTAAGGCAGTCTCCTCTCTAGGCAGTCGTCTCGGTGGCCATTTTGCCCAACCGCTCTTTAGCAGCCTGTGGCCGGCCCCTCATTTGCAAGTCTCATTAATAATTGAGTACCTGGGCTGCGCCTGTTCGCGTACGACCCGGCGGATTCTGCACGGTCTATCCACTCCCGGTTTTCACCGGTTCATGGATATTCATGAGGCGCTTTGGGGGCGTGGACCTGGGCGGAGCTAGGGGCGGGGCCCTGCCACAGCTCGTACTGGCTTGGTCCCGCGGTGAC
>NW_020173674.1:11903464-11940486 GCF_003031525.2 Neophocaena asiaeorientalis asiaeorientalis
TTCTCTGCTTCTGCCGCCGCCGCCCCCTCCTCCGCCTCTTCTACCCTGTTCTCTCAGGCTGCTGCCGTCCCTCTGTGTCCAGAGCTCCCCACTGGGCCCCTCCAGACAGCCCCTCGCCCCGGGCTGTTCCGTCTTCCCGTTGGCCCTCCCTCCTCCAGCAGTTTACAGGCTGTCCCTTCCGACCTCTCTGGCCCCAGATCCGGCCGGAGATCCCAGGTCCATAGGGCCGACCCCGCCTGCGGCGATGCTTCTCTGGGCCTCTGCCCCCGGGGCTGGAGCTGCCTGGCCTCTCCCCTGCCCTTCTGAAGGCCTGTGCTCCCAGGGGTCAGCTAGTCTCCTGACTCTTGCGGATTGGGAATGCTCAGAGCCTCTGAGACTTTACAGCTTTTGGCTCTGGCCTTGGTCACCTGGCTTTCCTGGCTGGGGCCTCTGAACTGCTGCGACCCCCTCCTCTTGGGGAAGGCGAGCTGCAGCTTCTTTGCTGCAGCTCCTCACACTGCTGAGGTGTCCACGAGGCCCCCAGCTGAAGGGTTTTTCGCTTCTGGACCAGTTCCTCTCCATTTCTAACCACCCACAGCATGTCCCTGGTAATAATGTTCAGGGACAAGGAAACAGTCTTGTGTTTTTTTAATTTTACTTTTTCCCATCATGTGCCCCTCCTCCACGCACACGTGGACCGGCTGTGCACAGTTATTCACCCACCCACCCACAGGGAGCGTCCTGTGTGGTAGCTGGCTGACCAAGGGATTGACAATCATGGGTATCTCTCTACCTCCTTCATATCCCCTCCCAACTTTGAAACAAGATGGGGCAGGGTAAAAGTGAGAGGTGGGTGGGTTTTGCAAAGGTTGGGCACCTGAGGTCCCTTCGGATTTGGTGCTGTCTTGCCAGACCAGCCGGAGTGGGTGACTTTGAGGAAGGCAGTGCCCCTTGCAGGTTGGAGAAGGTTGGGTCGTCCTCACCGACTGTGGGCACACTAGGTGATAGGAAATACCCCTCTTCCTTTGGAACAAGGGGGGCAGGGCTCTGTCAACCTGGGTGGGGGTCTTGAGGGTGGGATGGTGCTTCAGGAGCCAGGATGGGAGCTGAGGAGGTGGTGAAGTGTCTGAAGAGCAGGTGACATGACTGGGGCCTGCAGGAGAGAAGGAATGGTCTGGAACAACGGAAGCCTGTGGTTTGGGGAAAGGAGGAGGTGGTCACCAATGTGTTAGCTCGTCGGTGACACTAAATGGAATCATGCTAATAATGGCCAACATTTGCTGGACGCTTATTAGGTGCTAGGCATGGTGCTCAGCCGTTGTGTGTATCCTCTCATGTAAGCCTCTCTCTTTTTTTTTTTTTTGCTGCGCTGCACGGCATGTGGGATCTTAGTTCCCTGACCAGGGATCGAACCTGTGCCCCCTGCAGTGTGCAGTGAAAGCGCTGAGTCTTAACCACTGGACTGCCAGGGAAGTCCCTCATGTAGGCCTCTTAACAGTCTCAGTAACTGTGTTTTCCACATAGGGAAACTGAGGCTTAGAGAAATCAGCAATGTGCCTAAGGTCACAGAGCTAGAAAGTGGTAGATCCACCCAGCATTTGAATCCATTTGGTGTAGCAGATCTGAAGCTTCTGTTACAAGCTTAGAGGAGGGGCACCCGTTTGGCTTCTACCATAGGGTTGTGTCATTAGGTTTAAAATTTCTACTTCAGCCCCCCTCAAAACCCCTCAGGTCAAGTCTAGGCTGGTGAGTGATGCCCACATACATTCCTAGGCTGTGGCTGTCCCACTGTGACTGTCCAAGAAAGGGAACCCTAGGGAGTTTTCCCCCAAGCCACCCCGCCCCCCGGGTGTTCTCAAGCCCTGTCCCATTCTCCCAGCCCAGGCCTGGGCCGGCTCCTCCTTCCTCTTGGCGAGGCTCTGGAAATCCAGTGGGAGGCCATTGCTATGGCAACAGGACTAGGCCCTGACTTTACCTCATCAAATTCCAAGCTGAAGCCAAAGCGATTGAGAAATTAAAGAAAAAAATGTATTCCAGATGTTTACTTTTTATTCCTTATTTTTCCGTGTTTGGATGAGACAGCTCTGAAGGAGGCGGGAGTGGGGCAGGGATGTGGAAGGAGGAGGGGGGATGTGGGGGGAGAGGGAACCACTCCCAGCTGCAGGAGGGAGGGAGAGAAGGAGGGGGAGCAGGAAGGGGGAAGCAGGCAGGCAGGCAGTGGGCGGAGCCCCAGGTTGGGGAGGAGCGGGTTTTTCCCGTCTCCCATGAGGTGATTCACAGAGAGACTTCAGACTTTGCGGACCTCTTACTCTGCCCCGAGTAGATACCTCGAGTGGGGCCACCGGACCCCGGGGGTTACCTTGGGAGAGGTAAGTGGGGTGCCACGGAGAGCTGGCAACAGGAGGCAGCAGTGCGCGGCTCCCTGAAGCTCCAGGACTTTAGGGTTAGGAGACGAGACAAGAGTTGGAGAGTGATCTGGGAGGTGTGCAGGGCGTGGCGGCTGGGGACCTCCCTTGACCTCCCCCAGCCCCCCTCCTGAAGTTCCCTCTTCCTGTCCCGCACTCTGCCTCTGCCAGAAGTCGGAGACGTCCCTCTCCACCGAGCCTACTGCCAGCGCCCAACCCTTTTACTTTCTTTTCCTGGGTCTTCAGCCACCCCAGCTTACACCCCTCTGCTTCCCACTTCTCACGCAGCTCACACCCCTCTGCTTCCCACTTCTCACGCAGGTCCGCCGCATGTGATGGAAGTATCTACTCTCAGGGAAGGCACAGCCATGGCTTCCCTACCGCCCCGGGAGCCAGAGGAGGAGCTGGTATCTGCTGGCTCTGAGCCAGGTACCTATGGGTGCAGGGTGGAGCAGCGGGGTGGCTGGGAGGAGGGTGGGAGGGGCGGAGGCTTGAACCCCCATTCTGTCTTGGAGCGGTCGGGCGAACGATGACTCTGTGCAGTGAGAGGGAGGGAGGGAGGAGTTCTCAGGACGGGCAGGATGTCTGAAAGGTTCTTAGCTTCCATTGAGACCCTTCAGAACTGTTTGAGATCATAGCTCTCCAGCAGAGGAGAGCAGACTAACCTTTGAGATGGTGTGGATCAAACCACATGTTTGACAGAGGAGGAAACTGAGGCCTAGGGGGGAAATGGCATGCACCTCTGGATTTGAACCCAGGCCTCCTGGCTCCCTGTCTAGACGCCTTTCTTGCCCTGAGCCAAATGAGTGGGCGATGAAGGATTCTATTAAAAGGGCTGTGACCATGAGTAATTCAAGGTCTTTTATTTGGTATTGAAATGCCTTATGTAGAAGGTAGGTTTCTGGTCTTTTTTTTTTTTTCCGCCTGTACCAGGTTTACTTCTGTTTGGCTTAGGTCAGTAGTAAGTTTGCATTCCTGATCACACACCAGATGACAGTGTGGCCTGAGTGTGCACTGGGGGAGGGGGCAGCAGGGTGGCAGAGTAGGGACGCTGAGCTGGGATAACAGGTTTACTGTGGATGGTGGTATAGCAGAGTATCATGTAAGAGGAAAGGACTACCTTGGGGAGATGGTGGGCTGACTAATTGATGTGGGTAGGCAGGTACTCATTTATTAGCTCACTTGCTCATTTATTCATTCATTTGTTAAGAACGTGTACTAGGTGCAAAGTGGGTACAGGGAGAGATAGCTGCCAGCTGGACCCTTAAATAGCTTTAGCTTATAAGGGGGACTGACTAGACATTTTGGGAATTTGGAGATGGGAGTTGTTTCTGGCACGTGTATGGAAAATCAAGGAAGACTTCATGGAAGAGGTGACATTTGACTTGTACCTAGAAGGATGTGAACATTTTGAGTTTGCACGGTGGGAGATGAAGTTCTGATTGCTGTTCTTCTGACATCCCCCCCAACCAACCCTTTCCTTTTGGTAGGTGACGCTCGGGCCAAACCCCCTGTCAAGCCCAAACCCCGAGCCCTGCCCGCCAAGCCAGCCCTGCCTGCCAAGCCCAGCCTGCTGGTGCCTATTGGACCTCGGCCTCCCCGGGGTCCTCTGGCCGAGCTGCCTTCTGCCCGGAAGATGAACATGCTGGCAGGACCCCAGCCCTATGGTGGCAGCAAGCGTCCCCTTCCGTTTGCACCAAGGCCTATGGCTGAGGCCCCTACTGGAGGAGAAGCCACCCGAGAGACTGTGAAAGAGGAGCGTGGGAAAGAAGAGGTATCCCCCTTGACACCTCCAGCTCGATGTGCCGCCCCGATGGGTGTGCGGAAGGCGCCCGCCCCCTTCCGTCCAGCCTCGGAGCGCTTTGCAGCCACCACAGTGGAAGAGATCCTGGCCAAGATGGAACATCCAAGGAAGGAGGTCCTGGCCAGCCCTGACCGCCTCTGGGGCTCCCGCCTCACCTTTAACCATGATGGCAGCTCAAGATATGGCCCCAGGACCTATGGTGTGGCCACAGGTCCCAGGGATGAGGATGGTGGGACCCTCTCCAGGGAATGGGCCCAGGAGGGGCCGGCAAAGTCTCCCACAGAGTGCCCTGAAGAGCCCAGCAAGACCCCCGAGGAGAGGTGAGGGGGTGGGAGACGGTATGTTTGGTTGCAGCCTGGAGGACAAAGTGGTAGTTGCATCTGGGATTGTGATCTTCGCTTTTAGGTTAGGTCTGAGTCACAAAACATTCCCCCAGCAGACAGTGCTACTATGTTCTTTTTACAATGATAGTTCTCTATACAGAGTTGATGTATGTTTTTAGTAGAGTTCAAATGTACTATAGGGAAGTTTATTTTCAGGTTTTTTTTTTTATACTGAGAGCCAATCTTTGCCTCACTTAATCCACAGCCATGCTGTTTAGTGAAGGGAATATTAGGCCCATTTTAGAGATGAGGAAACTGAGGCTCAAGAGTGACTTCCCCTGCTCCCTTAGCAAGTGAGAGAGACAGAGCTGGGGTTTTAATTCGGGTCTGTTTTCTTCCAGTGTGTGCTTTTAACTTTAACTGCTAGCTCGTGCTGTGGGTGCAGCCGTGTGCCAGGTGCTGTGTGTGTGTGTGTGTGTGTGTGTGTGTGTGTGTGTGTGTGTGAGTGTGTCAGTTTGAGGAGGGCACAGTCTGGCTGTGAGGAGGAGTTTGATGGGAGAGGAAAGACATGAATACACCTTGATGCCAGGCCAGCTAGTGTCAACGCACAGGAAGTACAGCTAGGTTGGAGACTGTTGCGTATGGTATACTTGCCTAGAGTTGGTGCCAGTATATAAAAGAAGGCTGACCAGGAGGTGCCCCTGGGCACTGGAAGAGGCTGAGGGCTGTCAGCTGCATGGAGGCCATCCTCAGGGCAGGGAGAGCTGCTTGAGGCGCTTGGCAGCTGGGCCCCTGGCAGCTCTGCTGGGCCCACAGGCCCCTTCCCACTCCTGCTGCTGTGGAGGGCAGGGCCGCTGTTGTCTGAGCGGAGCTGGAAGGTAAGACTCTTGCCCTACCCTGCGCTGCTCTGCCCTCCAGCCTTTCCCCTCTCTCACCTTAAAGTGCCTGGAAGGCAGGGCCTCCTATCAACTCTTGTCCCAGGCCTGGGCTCCCAGGAGGTCACACCCTGTCCTGGCTGGGTTCCACCCTTCATCTTCCCCTCCTTTGCTCCAAGCCAGGCTTAAAATGAACAACTTCAACCTTGGAAAATCACTCTTCCCTCTTCCCCCTTTCCCTCCCCCTGCAGTTCCTCAAGAAGTATTGGCAAGGCAGCAGGACCAGCTGCATTCTCCCTGGTGGCAGCAGGACATTAACCCCTTAAGGGAAGGGGGGCGGGTAACTTTTTGGGAGCCACGGAGGGGTCTGGGCAAGCTGCATCCTCTTCCCAAAAGAGTTGGCGGAACTTAACCCTTGGTGTGCAGGTGGGGAACAGGCACTGTGTCTGGGGCACTTTGTGGAAACTGCATAGCGTCTCTGTCCCCCAGTAGGAAATGCCTGTGGGAGGTGGGAGGCAGTTAACATTGGATGCTGTTGCAGTCACTTAGGCAGACCCGTGATCAGCTCTCCCTTATCTACCCTGTGACAGGCTTTTCCATTCTAGGCCTCCATTTCCCCTCTTTCTCCCTCACAGGAACCCCCTTTTGGACCTGGCCTTCAATGGGGACCTGGCTCAGCTGGCCAGCTCTGAGCCACCTACCGACGTGAGTTATCCTCCAGTTACAAATCAGAACCGTGGTATTTTAGAGCTGGAAGAGTCTAAGATCTTCTCTTGAAGATCTCTTGAAGATCTAAGATCAGCTCTTTGACCTCCTTGTAGTTTAGATGGGGAAGCAGAGGCCGTGGAGGAGGTGACTGGCCCAAGGGCTGGCCCTGGGACTCAGATTTCTCAACTTCCAGGCCACCCTGGCTAAGTGTGGCTCAGGCCCTGAGGCTCTTACAGTGTCCAGAACAACTGTCCTTGATTATCTACTGTGTGCTGGGCACATCCCAGGAATGTTGACTAACTTAATCCTTGTGGTAACTCTAGCTAGCAGGCCCCTTTGGTCCCATATGAGAGGTGAGGACACCCGGGCTTGAAAGGTTAAGTAACTTACCCAGGAGCTGAGGCAGGATCTGAAGGGTCTGAGTCCACGGCTCTCCCTGGCCGGATTGCTTTCTCAGGGTTCAGAAGAGAGGAAGAGTCCTTTCTTGGGGGTTTCCTGTTACATCCCCTCTCCCGACAGTGTGCTCAGAGGGCAGAACGGCCTGAATTTCTGAGTAAGTGATGTAAAGGGTGGTCCTTCTTACTCATAGAGCCCTTGCTAGCCAGAGGCTGTCCTATCTGCCCCATGAGGGAGACCTGACTCCATTCATTTGTCTGTCCAAAAGTATTTATTGAGCAACTACTGTGACCTGGGTACTGGGGAAACAGCAGAGAACAAAACAAAGACCGCCCCTGCTCTCAGGGAGCTCACCTTCCAATGCGGGGAGGCAGATGCCAGCACAGACATCCCTGTGAACCAGCAGATGTGTAGTGTGTCACACAGGTGCTGGGGACACCTGGAAGGGTTCTGGGGTGAGGGTAACAGGGGAAGGCCTTGCTACGAAGAGGGGGATGGAGTGAGCTATGTGGATGTTGGGGAATAGCATTTTTGGCAGAGGGAACTGCAAGTATGAAGGACTTGGTACCTTCCTGGCAAGGAAGCCTGGGTGTCTGGATCGCAGTGAGAGAGGAGGAGTTGGGCCATAGGGAGGACCCAGAGGTGATAGTCTTGCAGGACCCTAGGAGGACCTTTGCTTGCGTGAGGGTATTATGCCATTGAGGGGCTAGAGGAGAGGAGTGACCTCTGCTGTTCTAGTTGTAAAGAGTCACCCTGCCCTCTTGGTTGCAGGGAGCCCAGGGCAGCAGCAGGGACTAGTTAGGGGGCTGTTGGGGTAACCCAGGTGAGAAATGATGGTGTCATGGACTCTGGAGGTACAGCCCGTGGTGGAGATGGCGAGCAGTGGTGGCCTCTGTCTAGGATCTGAAGGTGGCGTGGACGGGACTTGCAGATAGACTGATGTGAGGAGAGAGCAGAATCGAGGATGACTCCAGGGCTTCTGATGTGAGCGACCAGAAGGTTACTCTTTACGGAAAAGGGGACTTCTTAGGGTGAAGCAGGATAGGGGGAGATCAGAGGAGCTTGCCTCTGGATTTGTTGAGTGGGAGATGCCTTGTAGGCATGCAGGTGGAAACGTCGAGGGGGCAGTGGGATATTTGAGTCTGGAGCTGCAGGGCCTCGTCAGTGTAGAGATGGTAGTAAAGACAGCTGAGATCACCAAGGGAGTGGGTGAGGCCTAGCGGAGGAGCGCGGGAGAAGCCGGAAGGAGCAGCGGTGAGGTAGAAAATCCAGGCAGTGTGGAGTGCTCCGGAAGCCACGTGAAGCTAGTAGCTTGCAGGACTCGGGGGGCTGGTGGGGGACCGGAGGAGGGCGGATTAGTGGTCAGACGCTACCCATGGGGCAAGGAAGATGAGCACTGAGAAATGGGAGTTAGCTGCAGGGCGTCATGGGTGACCTTGGCCAGAGCGGTGGGACGGCGGGTGAGGAGAGAAGCCCATTTGGAGGGGGTTCAGCAGAGGATGGGCGAGAGCAGCTGTGGGGATGGATACTGAATGGAGAGCCCTGTGTTTAAGAAAAAGGGGTGGTAGCCAGAGGGAGAGAAGGAGTGAACAACACTGTGTTACCGTTTTTTTTTTAAGGCAGAAGAAACGAGAGCAGTTTGTGTGCTGCTGGAAATGATCCAGTAGAGTGGGAAAAATCAGTGGTGCAGGAGAGAGAGAGGAGGAGTTGGCCTTAGCTCTGAGCAAGGACAGTTCATGGCCACGGCAGGGAGCAGAGTGCTTGGGCTCCTGTGCGGGCGGCGGGGCTGTGGGTGCTGGTGTGGGTGTCCTCCGCCCGTGGCCTCTGCGTTCTCAGGGAAGGGGGGCAAGGCTGTCAGCTGAGAGAGCCCGGGAGGAGCTGTGGACTTTTGAGGAGACCAGATGGGAAAGCGTTGCCTGGGGGGTGGGGTGTGTGTGTAGTAGAATTGCTGGGCCCGCAGGGGGGCCCTCTGAGGGCAGGGGGGTGAGCCGCAGGGGGCCCAGCCATCCTGGTTGCGTGCTTTTCTCCAGCCACGTCCAGAATGGCTGCCCGGGTGCAGCCTTGAGGTGGGGAGAGCTGTGTATTTAAACAGGTTAAGCAGTAGGGTGAGGGAGGGAGCTGTGTAAAGAAGTGACATCAGTGGCGATAGAGAGAGAAGGGAGGGAGTCTGACGGGCAGAAGGAAGGAGGGTTAGTGGCTGTGCTTCTCAGAGGGGCTGAGGGATTAAGCCGGGTGGGGGATGGAAAGAGGGCGGTGGACAGATGGGGGTGGGAGTGGGTGAGCGGGACACCTGAAAACGAGGTTATGGAGGAGCAGTCCTTACAGGTAAGGACAAGGTCGAGGGTAGGATCCTGGGGACAGGTGGGTCACAAAGGAATAGGGGAGAGGCGGGCAAGGACCGGAGCCAGGATGCTGGATGGGTTGACTGCGTTATAACAGGGGTAGCGCTGGGGAGGGTGGCAGTGGTCCAGGAGCTCTGCTTCTGAGGGAAGGAGGGGTGTGTAGGGGCCTCTAACAGGAGGGGTTCTGGATGGTGTAGTTTAAGGGCATGAGCTTTAAATTAACCAGAGCTTTGTAGAGGGGACAGCGGGTGGAGGGAATGGAGGTTGGCCTTGAGCAGGAAGCAGGATGCCTCCCCCTGCCCAGACCCGGCAGGTGGTGATGTGCAGCAACAGCCCCATTGGCGAGAGGGCGGCAGGGGAAGCGTGATCTCTGGGGGTGGGCAGAGCTCAGGTCGGCGAGACTCGCCTTGCCGTCTGGGGACAGGCTGAGTGGAGGGGTAAAGGAGTGCCAGGTGTTTGGTGGCCCCAGTGTCCCACAGTATGCATTCTTTCTCTGAGTCCCGTCCTGAAAGGCCATGTGCACAAATCTTACTTAATCCTCACCTAACTGAGATGGACGTTGTTGCCACCAGCCCCAGGGTACAGGTGGAGAAGCTGAGGCTCAGAGTGACTTCCGCGCAGGAGGGCGCACAGCTTACAAGGGCCGGGGCAGGGGTAGCTCGGGGCCGGGTGCCTTCCCGTCCCCTGGGCCTTCCACCTGAACGCTGAGGCCGGCCTGCCTGCCTCCTTGAGTCGGTACTGTGATGCATAGAGCCGGGTGGAGAGCTCCACGCCACCCCTGGGAGGTAGGAGCTGCTCCTGGGAGCCGGTCTGGAGCTGCATGGGGCCTGGAGTCCTGCTCTGAGGCCGGACCTCCACTACCCCCAGACAGCTGGAGTCCCAGTTCTCCTTTTCCCTTTGTAAAGCCAGTGTTCTTGACCCATGAACCGTGGACCCTTTAGAAGATCCTTAGGTGAGCAATACTGTGTGAATAAGGCCACGTGCATTTTGTGGGGAGAGGGCCAAAAGGAGGGGTCTGTGGACCCTGAGAAGTTTAAGACACTCGAAGTCATCTCGGAGCCTCTTGCGGCCATCTTGGGTGGCTGCCCCTCTGCGCCCGGGTTTCCTCTGTGGAGTGTGAGCGTGTGAGGCAACCGCTGACCTGAGGTCTCTGCAGGGTTGGCAGGGGGCCCCCCACCCAGCGGAGTGGTGAGTGATGGCTCTTGACCTTTCTCTTGCAGGTTTCCAAGGCCTGGGTCCCCTCCAGTCCAGGCTTCACCTTGGAGAATGGAGGCTCAGCCAGCCCAGGCCTCCCCGTTGAAGCCTCGGGCTCAGCCCCCGAGTCTCCCCGTCGTCTTTCCTCACCCGCTGAGAGCTCTCCCCGCCACTCACAGCTTCCAGAAGCCCAGAGCCCTGCAGCTTCCGGAGCCTCTCCCTGCCTCCCCAAGACCCTGGCATCCCCATCGGCGGCCCCTCCTGATGAGGGCTCCTGCCACCCCCCTAGTCCGGGGCTCCCCTCTCTGGGAGCCCTGGAGGCCTCCAGACCCGGCAGCCCTCCCCTCCAGGAGCTCTCGGGGCGCCGCAGCCCGGAGCAGCCCCCAGCCGCCTTGCCCCAGCCCCTAACAGACGGGGGCGAGTTGCTAGACCTCCCTTGGACGTTGCCATCTGGGGACATGGCGGCCACAGGGGGTGAGGACCTCCGTCCCGTCAGCCTGGCTCAGCGCCGATTTTCTGAAGGTGTGCTCCAGCCGCCCGGCCAAGACGAGGAGAAGCTGGGGGGCTCGCTGGCTGCCCTGCCCCAAACCCAGGGGAGCCAGTCGGCCCTGGATCATCCCTTTGGGAGTGGGACACAGTCCAGCTGGAGCTTGTCACAGTCCTTTGAATGGACCTTCCCCACGCGCCCTTCGGGTGTAGGGGTGTGGCGGCTGGACTCCCCGCCCCCCTCCCCCATCACTGAAGCCACTGAGGCCGCGGAGGCTGCAGAGGCTGGAGACTGGGCTGCATCCAGCAGGGAGGAAGGAGTGTCCCAGCAGGCGCGAGGGGCCCCGCCAGCTCCAGAGGGCCCAGGAAGGCCTGGTTCCTGGATGCAGGCGGATGATCTGGGCACCTCCCCAATGCAAAAGGGCGATGGGGAGAGCCATCCTCAGCCCCCAGCTGTCCCCCTCGAGCCCCTGCCAACAGCAGGGGACCAGCCTGGACCAGTCTTGCTGCAGGCAGAGGAGAGGTACGAGGAACGGGAACCCCTGCCTGGACAGGGATCCCTGCTTCCTCTGCCCACCAGGGAGGCCGCCCTGCCCATCCTGGAGCCGGTCCTGGGGCAGCAGCAGCCAGCACCCCCTGACCAGCCCTGTGTCCTCTTTGCCGCCATCCCCGACCCCGGGCAGGCACTGCCTGCCAAGGAGGAGGCCGTGACCCTTGCCCAGGCTGAGACCACCGAACCCAGAACAGAGGTTCAAGACCCACGTAGGGCGTCCCCCGAGCCTGCAGGCCCTGAGAGCAGCTCCCACTGGCTGGATGACCTCCTGGCTTCACCATCACCCAGTGCTGGAGGTGCAAGGCGGGGAGCTGGATCTGAGCTGAAGGACACACAGACCCCAAGTGCTTGCTCTGAGGTGAGGACAGGGCACGGGGCAGGGCTTGGGATGGAAGCCAGGCCTTCGGAGGGTTTTGTTCTTTCAACGTGGATTTTATGTGATCAGAGCTTGGGATCCAGCCATGATCAAGGGCACCTAGGACGTGCCCCTCAGAGCTGTGCCATCAGGCAGAGCTGGCAGAGCAGAGGGTGTGGGACGGTGCTTAGGCTTTAGTGTGAGTTCTTATCGGACTCCAGCATCCACCGGCTGACTGGTCTTGGGAATATACCCCAACCTCTAAGCTTCAGAGTCCTTTCACAATGATAACGTTTGCCTCTTAGGCTTGTATTGTGGGTAAGATAGACGTGGAAAGCGCTGGGTGCAATGCTTGGCAAACACTGAGTGTTCAGTACGTTATTACGGGTGGCATTATGAAGGGCACCAGCATAGCCAGTTAGAGCCATGGGCTCTGGACGCAGACTGCCTGGATTCGTGTCCTGGCCCTGCTCTTTGCCCACGTGTGACCTTGAGCAAGTGACTTTTCTGCCTGTGTCTTGGTTTCTGCATCTGTAAAATGGGGAGAACAGTGATGAGCTCTACCTTGTAGTGTGACGGTTACAGTACCTGTAAAGTACTAAGAATAGTGCCTGGCTCATCACGAGTGCTTGGTGAGTGTTGCCTTTTATGAACGTTATTACTATTAAGCTCAGACTTGCCTCTGTAGACAGGCAGCTGAGGCCCAGAGGAGGCAGAGCCTTGTGCAAAGGTTACCCAGCAAGTTGGTGGCTGGGCCAGGGCCAGAGCGCCAGTTCCAGGGCCAGTGCCCTTTCTCCTACCAGGCTGCCCCAGAATCTCAGGGCTGGGGTCCAAGTGGCTTTTGAAATGTATTTTTCAAGCCCAGCCTGGGCTGGTAGGGGTGGGGCTGGAAGGAGGGAGGAGCCTGGGGGCCTCTGGGGGCAGAGGTGGGGGCAGGAGGACCAGCAGGAAGGAGTTAAGACCAGGCTGGCTCCTGAAGTAGGTGTGTCTGTCCCAGGATGTGGGTGACTCAACTGGCTTCTGGGCGGGGCTGCCGGAGCTGCAGCTGCTCTGGAGGGAGCGGGGCCAGGGCCAGCGAGAGCCAGAGCCGGAGCCATCGGACAGGTCCGGGCGAGGGGAGCGGCCCAGCCCTGTCCTGGCACCCGCCGCGCCCAGTAGCCCGGGACGGGCAGGGGGCAGGAGGCAGGGGCCATGGCCCGACCTGGGGACGGGGAGCCCAGCCTGTCTGTCTTGGAGAGGCTGCTGGCCAACGCAGCGCTGCGGGATGAGGCTGGCTGGCTTCGCAGCCCTGAGCCCAGGGCTCCCCCACCCGCAGGAGTGAGTCAGGGAGTGTGGGGTGGGGTGGGGTGCCGGAGCCGGCTGGGTCTTTTCCCCGGTGCAGGAGGAGGCTGTCCCTTCTGCCTCCCAGGCGGGCAGGCGGGCAGGCGGGCGAGGACTGAGAGGTCTTCCCGGGGAGGCCTAGGCAGGAGGGTGCTTTCCTTAGGGAGGAAGTGGCTGGGAACTCACGAGGGCTAGAAGGGTGTTGGGTGGCGTTGGGATTTTGCCTTGGCAAGGAGATCGTGGAGGGGCTTAACGAGTTCTTGATCTCTCCCTGCTGAAAGTATAGCCCCGTACCCATGTGAAGACCATTCTGCCAGGCAGCCTCTCTCCTGGCGGTTTGCCAGGTGTTGTCCAAGGGCTGTAAACACGACCATGGGATCATCGATTGAGTGTCCATGGTGCGCCAGGCACTGTGCTGAGTACTTGGCTTAAATGATTTTGTCTAATCCTCTTGTACCACCCCAGAGTAGGAATTACCTCATTTAGGGATGAGGACCCTGAGGCCCAGAGTGGTTAAGTGATTTGTCCAAGGTCACACAGCTGGGATCCAAACCCAGGCTTTCTGTAGCCGAAGTGGGGCTCTTGGGCACTAGGCGGTGCTGACTCTCTCATTCTGGACTGATTCTCACCCTGATTCTAAGCATAGTTTCTTTGTTTCTCTCTTTTTCCTGATGCTCAGGGACTCCTTGGCTGGGCCCAGAAAGATCTGCAGAGTGAATTCGGGATTGTAGCAGACACACATCCCAGCAGTTTTAGTCCTTGCAGCTGGTCCCAGGACACTTCTCAGGACTATGGCCTTAGGAGTGCGAGCCCTAGAGGGGGCCCAGGCCTTGGAGAGAGGGACTGGACCAACAAGTGCGGGCACGGAGTGGGGGAGGGGAGCTCCAGGGAGTGGGCCAGCAGGTGTGGCATCGGCCAGGAGGGGATGGAGGTCGGCAGCCAAGATGGGAGTGGAGTGTCGGCCCCGGGGGGGCTCACGGCCCAGGACCAAGTGATTGGAAAGGCAGCCCAGCCTGGCACTCCGCAGGGCCAAGAGGTAGATGTTCGCGACTGGGAGTTCAGAGAGAGGGATTCCCAGGGCTCTTACTCCAGCCAGGGTGTCGAAATCCAGGGCCAGGAATTTGGGAAGAGAGATTCTCTGGGTACTTCCAGCAGTCAGGATGCAAGCTTTCATGACTGGGAATTTGGGAAGAGGGATTCTCTGGGTGCTTCTGCCAGCCAGCATGAAGATGAGCAGAGCCAGGAACTGGGGAAGAAGGACCAGCTTGGCAGGTACGGCAGCCAGGGCGCAGGTGAGCCGGACCAGGAGTTTGGGAAGAGCAATTCTTCACTGAGCACCTACAGCAGCCGGGGCGCAGAGCAGCCGGACCAGGATTTCGGGAAGAGCGCCTGGATGAGAGACTACAGCCGCGGTGGCAGCTCCATGGCCCTCGGCTCCCAGGACAGAGGCTTCGGAATGAGAGCCCTGAGTGCCGGGTTCAGCCCCGAGGAAGCCCAACAACAGGACGAGGAGTTTGAGAAGAAGATTCTGAGTGGCAGAGAGAGCCTGGGCGAGGCCAGCAGGGATGTAAGCTGGCCTGAAGAGGCTGAATCTGGGGGCTTGTTCAGCCCCAGCAGCCCCCAGTCACAGGATGGGGCACTGGGACAGAGAGACCAGAGCAGCTGGCAAGGCGGTAGTGCCAGCCAGGAGGTTGGAGGGCTGCAGGGAAGACGGCAGGCAGGGGGCCAGAGCCCCAGTGATGCCGACCGGGAAGACAAGGAGGTGGGGCAGCGAGGCTGGGCCGGTGACTTCAGCCTCAGCGTTGTCCCCCAGCCAGAGGCGGCCTTCAGCCCAGGGCAGCGGGACTGGAGCGGCGACTTCTGCGTGGAGGCTGCCGAGAGGAGCCATCAGTTTGGCATCATCGGCAACGACAGAGCGAGCGGCGCTGGCCTGAGCCCTTCTGGCAAGATAGGAGGCGGCCACTCTGTGGCTCCCGGGGAGACCTTGGCCGGGACCATGGACTGGAGAGACCAGCTGGGCCTTAGGAACTTGGAAGTGTCCAGCTGTGTGCGTTCTGGGGGCTTGAGTGAAGCCAGGGAGGGTGCCATGGGACAGGTGGGCTGCGCAGACAACCTGGGCTTGAGAGACGTGGAGCTGGCCAGCCGTCTGGAGACTGGAGGGTCTGTGGAGCCCAGGGGGATCAGAGTCAGGGAGAAGGACTGGACGGCTGAGGTCGGGTTGAGGGGCAGAGATTTGGCGGCAGTGGGGGAGGTAGGAGACCACAGCCAGGCCAGAGAGAGTGGCGTGGGGCAGACCGACTGGTCAGTTGTGGAGGCAGGAGAGTTCCTGAAATCAAGGGAGCGTGGAGTGGGTCAGGCAGACTGGACACCTGACCCAGGGCTGAGAAACAGGGAGCTCGGGGCGGGCCAGGTGGACTGGGGCGACAATCTGGGCCTGCGGAATTTGGAGATGCCCTGCGACCTGGAGTCTGAGAGTTCCCGGGGGCCGCGGGGGTGTGGAGTGGGGCAGACGGACTGGACCCAGGACTCGGGGCTCCGGAATGTGGAGCTCTTGGGGGCCCTGAGTGAAGCCAGGGAGCATGGGGTAGGGGAGGTCAGCCAGTCTCCTGAACCAGGCCTGAGGAACGACGGCGTCTTGTCCCCTGGCCTGGAGGCCAGAGACCCCTCGGAGGCCAGGGAGCTGGGAGTTGGCAAGACAAGTGGGCCAGAGACCCAGGGCGGAGACGATCCCCTGCCTTCCGTGGCCATCTGCCCCGAGGAACCTGGATCAGAGGCAGGGGAATACCCCGGCTTTGGAGCCAGGTAAGGGAGCGCCATCCCAGGGTGGGGAGGGAAGGTGTGATGGCTGTCTGAAAAGTGCACCCTTTCTAAGGGGGATAGAAACCGCCTTACCCCAAGAACTTCTAGTGTTTGGAAAATTGAGATGGTTTGGACTGTGAATTTTTACTTTATTTTTTAAGCTGAACTCTGACACACACACAGGTGAGTTCCTTTTTTGAACGATGAATGTGATGGTTGAGGTGTGACTTTTGCAACTCGTGCTTTAGGCTCCCTTGGTGATTGTGAGTATGCTGGAAGATACGTTCTGTCTTTGGTTAGTTTCTGGTGGTTGTTCCCCAGGCCTCTCGGTCCTGAAGCTGCAGGTTCTCCAGGACCAGGGAACACGGATGCTTTCATAGGCTTGGGGGAGGAGGACTCCGCGTCGTCTTGGCCTGAGCACTCCAGGTCAGGGTGGAGCGGGCAGTGGCACTCCTTGCTTCTTGCAATGGGTAGGATCCCTGTGCTTCTTGCCTGCCTTGTCTTAAGGCCCAGAAGAGCATCAGTTTTAAGAACCTGAAAGGCAGGAATCCCTGGCGGTCCAGTGGTTAGGGCTCTGCACTTTCACTGCTGCGGGCCCGGGTTCAACCCCTGGTCAGGGAACTAAGATCCTACAAGCCTCGTGGCACGGCCAATGAATAAATAAGTAAATAAAATAAAAACAACAACAGAGAATAAACCCTGGTTTAAAAAAAAACAAGCAAAACCTGAAGGGCATTGGGACCTGGCTCCTGGCCCCAAGACCTTGGCCTCCATGCACAGAGTTTCTGAAAAAGAACTTTGCAAAAAAAAACCAAACCGATAAGTTTTCCGAGCCAACCACAGTCTGTCCCTGAGATTTTTCTGTTCTAAAACCAACTGAGGTGATGTTGCACCTGGTAAAGGTGCTAAAAAGGAATTGTTTCTATTTCCTTAACATTTCCATCCACTGAGGTTGGGTTTAATTCTCTTGACTGAGTAGCAGGTTCGACCTTTTCCAACCCTGGAGCTTCTCACCTGGCGTGAAGGGAAGAAGGGAGGGGGTGTTGGATGGGATCTGTGTTAGAAGTGGAAGGGGCTGATGGTAGTGGGAGGGGGGCAGGAGGGAGCAGCAAGTGTCTATAGAGGGAATCGGTGGGGTGTCGGGGGGGTCAGGAGAGGCGTTTGGGGTTGAGGAGAAAGGAGAGGGGAAGGTGGACAGAGCCTGGGGCCAGGACCATGCCCCGGGGAGTATTCTGGGGGCTCAGGCTGCTGAGGGGGAGACGGAGTGTGGGCAGAGGTGAGGCCTGCAGGAAGGGCTTGAGTGTCCCGGACTAGGAGTCCACAGGCTCCTGGGATCCTGCACAAGTTGCTGGACCTCTCTGAGCTGTAACATTCCGGTGGGGAGGAGAGCGTAGGCTCCCCGCGGTTGCCCCGGATTCCTCTTCCCAAAGCGGGGAAAGGGATTTTATCATCTCCGGTTAGCAGGTCGGGGAGTGGTGTGACCCGCTTTAGGTCACCGAGTCAGCAATGTCTCTTTCTGACTTCTGCGTCTTTACTGCGTTCAAGGCTCTTAGACTACCACGCAGTGGGACCCACAGCCCTCCACCTTTCCCCGAAGATTGGGGTGGGCCTTGGGAGGGGGAAAGCCAGAATATCTCCCCTTGTTTAGGATGGAGGGAGAGGCTGGCTGGGGGACTGGGTTGGGGAAGGGGAAGGGGATCGGCAGAGAAGCTGGGAGTCCTCAGTGTTCAGCTCTCTGAGCTCCGGTCTCCATCACACCTAGAAAACGCTTGGGTTTTTCCGACCATGTTGTGTGTTTGGAAAACGCCACTGTGTACTCAGTGGGCGTACAGGAGACTTAGGGAGTATGGATATTAGCACTGAAAGCACAGGAGTAAGGAAACCTGTATATCTTTCTCTAATGTGATGTTTCTCAAGCTTATTTGACTAATATCCAAGGGGCTGGTGTTCTGAGCATCTGACTTAGGGAAATTCTACCCTCTGGAAAGTTGCTCTTTAGAGGAAATTTTGGAGGTTCTCCTGGTAACGAGAAGTCCTCGAGGACAGTTCAGAGGCGGCTGCCAGGTTTGGGTCCTGATTCTGCCATCACCCCTGTGACCTTGGGCAAGTCCCGTCTCTGCTCAGGCCTCCTGTGTCTTGTCTGTCATTGGGAGTAATCGACCCCCGACACCCGCAGCATTGATCTTCACACTTACCCTGTGGAGCGGGAAAGGGATTTTATCATCTCCGCTTAGCAGGTCGGGGAGTGGTGTGACCCGCCTAAGGTCACTGAGTCAGCAATGTCTCCTTCTGGAGTTGGGCTAGGAGTTCATACACAGGAAGTGATAGAAACCTGCCTGGCACGTGGTCGTCACTGACCGAATGCTCACCACCAGTATTTGTATCTGTTTTGCGAGTGTGGATGGACGTGAGGAACTGTCCCGAAAGTGAGGCCTTGGAAGACATTTTGGTCATCATTCTGTGTGGGACAAAGGTTCCCCTGCTGGTGGTCATTGGCTGTACCACTGTCCATATAACTGGGACAAGAGCGGCGCTGGGGAGAGCTCAGGCCCCTCCCCTCTGTGTCTAGGTCACCTTGTCCTGGTGGGAGTGGCGCTCCTGGGTCTCCTGAGAGCTGTTGCACGGCCCTCTCCTCTCTCTGGCCTCCTGGTCATCTCCTGCCCCTGCCCCCAGGCCGCAGCGAGGCAGAAGCCTCCCAGCCATTGGCGGGGGTGGAGGGTCTTCACAGAATGTGAGAGGACCCTCAGAGATACTGAGGCCAGCTCCTTCATTCTGTGGGTGGGGAAGCAGGCCCAGAGAGGCAGTGTGACTTTCTCAAGGCCCCACAGCTTGTGAATGTGGGCTCCTTCACGTTCCCTTGGGCCCCAGCCCTGTAACCATCTCTCTGGGTGCTCTTCCTGTCTCCCTGGGGTCAAGGTCAGCTGCTGCCCCTTTAGACACATCATTCCAGCTTCAGTCCTCACCTCTCTCATTTTCGGTCTTGGAGCCTTGAACACGAGGAAACTGATTTTTTGTGCATCTACTACATGCCGATCCCCGTGTTTACACCTGGAGTGGCTGTGGGGTGGGCTTGGTTAAGAGTCCCGGGCCTCAGCAGCCTCTAGGACCAGGCGGGCGAGGGGTAGAGGTGGTGTGAGACGAGTCTACACCTGGAGTGGCTGTGGGGTGGACTTGGATAGAGTCCCGGGCCTCAGCAGCCTCTAGGACCAGGCGGGCGAGGGGTAGAGGTGGTATGAGACGAGTCCTCAGGCCGGGAACCTGTGCTGAGCACGAGGATATCCTAAAATTCAGCAAGGGCTGACTGTGTGCTTGGTGTACATTTCTGCCAACAGACCCGGCAAAGTATAGGTACTTATATTATCCCCATTTTACAGATGAAGACACTGAGGCTCAGCGTGGATAAGTAACTTGGCCAAGGCCACAGGCAAGGGGCGCAGTCCATATGTGTGCTGGAGTGGGCAGTGCTCGGGACAGGTTCCTGACCTGCTTCCCTGCCGGGGAGTGACTCAGGTTATAGGTGTTCTGGGTGCTCCCACAACAAGGAGAAGGAAAGCTTCTCCCGGGGTGGGGTGACGGGTGAGTGGGGTTTAGACAAGTCAGCAGGGATGAATGCTTCCCTCCCCCACCCCATGGTCACCCCCAGAGCCCACCGAGCCCCTCAGCTGCCCTCTGCCCACGTGGCTCTGGGCCAGGGCTCGCTCTGGAGGTGGATCTTCCCATCCACCCATCCTCGTCCCCTTAGCTCTCGGGGCCTGCCCTCAGCCTCCTCCCTGCCTCACCCCGGGAGAGGCTTTGGGCAGGGTCTCCTCAGGGTGGGTGGGGTGCTGCCACTGCCCCCTCCCTCCCTGGCCTCCCTGATTTCATGCAGGGGGGTAAGCTGGCTTTGGCCCCCCTCCAGGGCTGCTCCTGACTCCGCTGCCTTACATCTGTCAGCAGCTTGTGGAAGGACAGACTGACACACGCTCTCTCCTGCCCTATCCCTTCTGGCCTGGTACTGCCTCACCTACCTCACACTCTTCCCCTCCAATCTGGGACTCGTGGCCTGGCTTCGGGGTACTGTCCTGCCCGCCTTTCCCATGGCTGTGTGCACGGTGTGTGTGTGTCGGGTGTGGCTCTGCTGTGCCTGTGGTGTGGTGGGTACGAGGTGTGCGTGGAAGGAGTGACCGGTGAGTAGTGCACGCTTCCCTGCAGATGTGCCATGAGAGTGCAGGTGTGTCTGTGTGTTTCAGGGGGGCAGCTGGGCAACACAGGCTCCTCGTGTGAGGAACGTGAGCTAGTGAGAGTGTGGTATGCTGTGCCTGGTGTGTTCTTGTCATGCTTTGAGGGAGCAGATGCTGTGTCGAGGTGCAAGGTGACCCAGCCTCTCATTCCCTCGGCAAATATTTGCTCAGTCCTGCTCCTGGCCAGGCCCTGGGCCAAGGGCTGGGAGCACAAAGGTGGCAGGGGGCCCGTCTTTGCCCTTGAGTTGCTCACAGTTGGGCAGTGCGGACAAAGACCCACGGACTCTGAGGCAGGGGCTGGGCCAGGTAGAACCCAGGGCTTGCAGGGCTGGGGAGAGCGCTGGCTGGGGGAGGGGAGCCGCTGGCTGGGGGAGGGGAGCCAGCCGGCTTCAGAAGACGAGTTGAACTGCATGGGGAAGTGAGCAGAGAGGCAGTGGGAGAGCCTTCCAGGCGGGAACAGCTTGTCCAGATACACAGTTGGATACATAGCCATCTGTGAGGGCCGGGTGTTCAGTGAGACTGGGGTGTGGGGACGGATGACCTGGAGGGTGGGGGCCGAAGAGGCAGGATGGGCAGATGGACCGGTGCCTGGCTTATCCCAAGGAGAGTGACCACCTAAGCTGGTGCCCTTGGGAGGGACACAACTGACAGCATCAACAACAGCGATGGTCGTGGTAACGGTAACTTATTTATAGGGCACACACCGCGTGCTCTGCACCGTGCTGGGGGCTTGAGAGTCTCACTGCGGTCCGCCAGTGATTCTGTAGTTAGGAGACCCCGAGGCTGTATAGGTGAAGGCACTCATCCAAAGTCTCTGTAAGTGGTGGACCTGGGATTTGAACCCACCAGGCTGGCCCAGGTCCTGCCCTCTGTGCTGTGTTGTATGAGGCCCCTGTCGGGAGAAGCGTGGACAAGAGGGAGAGCGAGAGGTTGGGGAAAGCGCCCTTCGGGGAGGGAGATGTGGTCCCACGTGACCCTGGCCTCTGGTCCTCTGCAGCCCTGGCAGATGCCTGGCCCGCTCCCCGCCCTCCGGCTCCCAGGGCCCGCTGGAGGAGACGCCGGCTGCCAGCTGCTCCAAGGCAGCGGCCCGGAGGGAGTCGGCAGCCTCGGGCCTCAGGGAGCTGTCAGAGGAGGAAGGGGCCGCAGCAGGCGCTGACCAAGGGGAGCCCCTGGAGCCTGGCTGGGACCGTCTGCCCTCCTGGAGGCCTCAGCCTGATGGTGAAGCCAGACAGACAGAAGAGGTGGACGGCACCTGGGGCCCTGCAGGGACCGGGCAGAGCAAGCAGGACCGGATGCCGACCCCCCAGTGGCCCCCCCGGGGCCCTCCCGCCAGCTCCACCAGTCAGGATTTCTCCTTCATCGAGGTCAGTGGAGGGGAGCCCAGGGCAGTGGGTGGGATGTTGTTGGGGGTATGGGGGGTGCTCGTCCCTTGGGCCTCCCTCATCTGTGTGGGCCCTGAGCAGTCTCAGTCCGGGAGGCAGAAAGCAGGAAGCTCCAGCCCGAGGCTGTTAGGGGCTCCCCTGGGCTGGGGCAGGACCACGAAGAGGATGGCAGTGGTGTTGCCCTTGTCCCAAGCAGGACACCGAGATCCTTGACAGTGCCATGTATCGGAGCCGTGCCAACCTGGGGCGCAAGCGTGGGCACCGGGCCCCGGCCATCCGGCCTGGGGGGACGCTGGGCCTATCGAAGGTGGCAGAGTCGGACGCAAGGCTGTTCCAGGACTCTACAGGTGGGGCCGGGGTGTCGTGTGATGACATCCGTGTCCATGTCTGAGGGTGGTGCAGGGGCGGGGAGGTCTGGGGTTGCCGCCTGTGCTGAGCCCTTCTCTGGGCCCTTGCAGAGCCGCGGGCTTCGCAGGTACCGTCTTCAGACGAGGAGGTGGCGGAGGAGCCTCAGAACCGCCGGACACGGGTGACCAAGGGGCTGAAAGTCAACCTCTTTCCCGGCCTGAGCCCATCAGCCCTGAAGGTACCATCTGATAACGGGGCCATCTGACCACCTTGCATCCAGCCTGCCTTCCCTCCATCCATCTACTCATTCCCTATCCCCTTCCTCGTGTTCCTCCTCTCACTCTGCTCTCCCTGTGCTGGGCGCTAAGTGGGATGGAAGGAAGAACAAGGCGTGTTTGTGTCCCACAACTTCCCAGGGTAGTGGGGGACATGAGCCATGCCATCATTAGCCCTGGTGAAGGGGGAAGTTTAGGGGTCACTGGGGGGGTAGAGGTAAGAGGCGGGCCTGCTCAGAGAGAGGGAGAAACAGTGGGTGCAGGGTGGGAGGGTAGATTGGGGAAGGCCTCATGTGATGACTGTAGCTTTGAGGTGCACAGGTGTGAGGGGGGGAGACGTTGGAGACAGAGGGAGTGGGAGGAGCGGAGGCACAGGGACGGGAAGTCACGGCTGGCTTCGTCCAGCCCAGTTAGTCTGGATTCATTTCGGCAGTGTCTCTCTGAGGGCCTGCTGTGTACCAGGCATGGCTCAGCTCTCGGGGGAAGCTCATCTCTAAGCGACTTCGCATCCACTGGGGTGAAAGGTAAAGGGGGTCTGAGCCTGACTCTGGGGACGGCATACTCTGGGGAGAAGGCCTAGCCTCCTGTGGCTGCTCCTTCCTGCGCCTCTGACATCTGTCTGCGCCTGGCTCGTCTCTCAGGCCAAGCTGCGCTCCCGGAACCGCTCGGCTGATGAGGGGGAACCGACAGAGGGCAAGTCGAGTCAGAAGGAGCCCGTGATCCATCGCTCCAAGTCCTGCAAGGTCCCGGGGCTGGGGAAGCCCCTCGCGTTACCTCCCAAGCCAGAGAAATCCTCAGGGTAGGTGACCTAAGCGCCGGGCATTCACTGGCCTCACTGCGTTGGCCTTCCCAGGAAGACCCTGCTTTACAAGAGAGGAGAACTGAGGCCTTGAGACGGTTGGCGTGAGCCCAGTCTGCTCTGTTCGGTCGGTGCCCGAGTGCTGGTCTCTAACCAGGCCCGAGGTCACCTCTCCCGGTGGGAGCGGCCTTTCTGTCCCTACCACTCCCTTCTGACCTTCGCCCTCTGCCTTCAAGGTCAGAAGGGTCATCGCCCAACTGGCTGCAAGCCCTGAAGTTGAAGAAGAAGAAGGTCTGAGAAGTCACTGAGGTGAGGGCAGGAGCTGGGCTTGGGCCTGTCTGGGGTTGGGAGTGAGTTCAGGGCTGAGGAGGGCCTGCCCTGGAGGACTCAGGAGGCCCCAGAGCCTCTTCTAGACCCGAGGTCTCCATCCCTCTTTCTCTGCGAGGCTGGAAGCAGGCAGCTGAGGCCAAGTTCCAGAGACCTGGCAGGTCCCTTGGCTTGGGGACGTCCATCCCCACCTTCCTTCTTGGGCTCAAGGAGGGTCCCCTGTGCCCTGTAGGTGGCCTGAGCGTGGTCCGCCCGCCCTTCCAATCTGGGACCCTGGGGTGCCTTCACTAGGCTTCACTAGACCCTGGTGGTGCCCAGCAGGGTCTCCATCACGCCGGGCTCCGCTGGGGGAGCCAGGCTGCGGTGTGGGGAGGCGGGTGTGCAGTGGATGGGGTGGGGGAAAGCGGAGGGAGAGACGCCGAAGCGCCTCCTCTACTCCCACGTCTCTGCCTGACCTCTTCTCTTTCCTCCTGTTGCAGGTCCTTCCCATCTGGCAGTCTCAGGCAGTGCCTGTCCCTGTGGGGTCCCCGGCAAGGAGACTGCTGAGCCCCCTATGCCCCAGGCTGCAGCCTCTGCCCCCTCCACCTCCGGGGGCCGTCTGGGGAGGCACAGTTATGCACTTTGTATCACCGTCCCAACTCCCCTCACACCTCCCTCCCAACCAGTTGTTAGCGATCGAAGGTTTAGGTCCCTCCCTCCTTCGCTGTCTTCCCACCTGCCTCTCTGCTTCCTCCTCCAGCCTCCCGTGGGTTTTCTTTTGATACCAGTTTATAGCATTTTTTATAAAAGCCTTTGATTTTTGTAACGGGCGGATCCCAGCCCCACCCCCGGTCTCCCTCCGCCATGCCAGGTGCCCCACAGAAACTGATACCATTTTGCCACTTGAAACAATAAAGTTTTTTGGGAATTGGTGCTGCCCAGGTTGTGGTGTGTGGTCGTGGCACCTCATCCCCTGTCCGAGGCTGTACCTGGGGAGATGCTGGTTCTAGCCCTGGCCGACCAGGAGCTTGCTCTGACCTTGAACCCGTCACTTCCCTGGCACTCGCTGGGCACCCACTGAGGAGGGTGTATTGGTTACGGTAGGCTGATTGCCGATTCACACAACCCCCAAATCTCCGTAGCTTAACACACAAAGGTTTATTTTCCATTCATGGCCCCTTCTGGGGTGGATTAGTGGTAGGGACACTCTGCACCTCACAGTCATTCAGAACCCAGGCTCCTTCCCTGTTGTGGCTCAGCCATCTGCAGGGGCCTTGGAGTCTCTGCAGCATCCAGTGGAGAGAGGGCAGAATCCTATGGGAGACCCATAGTCCACTGTCCAAAATTCAACTCATGCCCCCTGCTAACTGCAAGGGAAACTGAGAAATGTAGTTTAGATGTGTGGCCGGAGAGAGAGAGAGAGAGAGGACCAGATATTGGTAAAAATTCACCCTTCTTATAGAGGGGGCAGGGGGGCGTTGTGTTGGTTTCTGTGATCCCTAAGGGTCCTTTGAACCCATGCGGTCTAGAATGTCCCACGAGCTCTGGCCTTTCTCACCTAAACCCCTGACCACTGGCATCCTTCTGGCCCTCAGCCTAGTCCTCTGTCATCCTGGGTTCCCCAGACTGGCCAACCTCTTTCAGGGCTGGCATCATCTTTCCCTGAGGTTTGGGGAAAGGAGAGTCTCCTGTGGACTCACCTTAGTGGGGGCCAAACAGGGTCACTTGAATTGTAGCTATAGCTGAATTTAGAAATCATCCCGTTCACCAGAGCTTCTTAGCCTTTTGGGTTTTTTTAATTTAATTTTATTTCTTTTAGGGAGTATGGGGGCTATTGACCTAATTTGAAAATTTGACCAAAGCTGTGGACTCTTTAGAAAAATGTGCAAATGAGGCTGGAATTCCCATCATTGACTAGAGCAGCGGTTGTTAGCCTTCACCCAGCATCACGATCTCCTGGGGGTGCTTACTAAAAATGCACGTTCCTAGGCCCACCCCGGACTCCAATCTAGACGGTGTGCCTAGGAACCTGCATTTTGGGAGGCCCCCTGAAGTGGAGGGGAAAGACAGGGGCCCTCAAGTGGGTGCCTGGCTGTGCCCCTGGGTGGGTCTGTGCCACACAGCCCCTGCGCCGGCCCTCCTGGGAGCCAGCGGAGCCGAGCTGGCATAAGCTTCGTCCGGTTCCTTTCTCACTGCACCGCCCTCCTACCCATAGGGGTAGGACAGGCAGGAGGCCAAGCCAAACACTTAAGACTCATTAGTGGGGAAAATGGAGCCTGGGCTGGTCCCAGTGCCCGGGCTCTGCTGGGAGGGGGAAGAGATGGGGCCCTGCTTCCAGAGGAGGCCAGAGCCAGGTCTGGTGGGTGGGGACAGCACACTCTCCCTCTGTGTGAGGACCGGTTCGGGGGCCTTGCTGGGAGTCAGGGAGAGAAGAGGGCAACATACATGAGCTTTGAACCGCCTGTAAAGTGTTTGACAACTGGGAAAGTGTTATCTTCTTAGCATGTAGTCATTTCTCAGACTGTGCCTGGGGTTCTTGGGAGTGGCCTCAGAGGGGGCAGGTCTTGGGTCTTTGGAACATGGCTTTGGATTCTGGAAATGGCTGAAAGTCACTTGGATGTCTGTATTTGGGGAATTCTTTGGGCAGTCAAGCGGGCTGATCAATTTTGGTCCAAGGTGGCTCTGAAGGCGGCTTCTGAAGAGTTGAATGAGCTCTAGAATAAGTGTACAGCCCTTGAGGGCACCACTTTAAAGACAAGTCCATGTGTTTATAAACGAATCAACCCCTTTCCTACATGTCAGAAAGCTGAACTGTCCCTTCCCGGGATTTTTGTTGATAACTCTCAGAGGATCTGGTCCCAATCCTGTCATGATTAGAAACGTCTCAACACGGTCTCTCCCTGATTCCTTGCTTCCGAGGCCCTCACCCAGAGCCTGTCCACGTGTGAATTTGATACCAGATAACAGAGGAAGCTTTGGGGAACTGAACAGGAGTGGAGTCCACGGGGCTGTCCCACATTCCCTGCAATCTGAGGCTGGAATTGGGGTTGGGGTTGGGGTTGAGCCTGTGAACGAGCTGGCCGTTGCCCACGGAAGCCTTTTGCTCTTTGGGTGGTAGTGGTGGGTGTTGTGGGAAGTCTTCTACCCACTGTTCCTGCCCATTGTCCTTCCTCCAGCATCCTGTACCCCAAATGTGGTCCAGCCATCTGCCATGGGCACAGCCCATCCCCGAGAGGGCTAGAGACAGGCGGTTCTGGTGGAGGGGTGAGCAGGTCAGAGTTTCTCTGTGGCTTCTGACCCTCAGGGACGCTCTCTGAGCCTCAGCTTTAAAAGAGGTATAAAATAGAGGATCGCCTCTACAGAACTGTTTTGAGGTCTAAATGGTGGCAAATGAACATACCTGGGACAGGGCAAGTGGTCCTGGCTAGTTCTTTCCTTTGTTTGTTTATATGGTGGGAACAGAGGACCGTTTCTGGATCTCTTGACTCCTAGACTCAGAGGAGGCTGACACTTGGCCTGGAAGCTGGTGGACGGGATTTTCTCGGGGATGATTTGCCTCTGGGGTCTCTCTGAGCCTGAAGTGTAGGTTCACCTGGGATAAGCCTTTGGCCACTGAGCCACTGCCCTGACTCCCCGCCCCTCCCCTGCCAGAGACAGCCCGTCACAGACACATGCTGGCAGGTTCCAGAGGCACACGGCTCTACCCTGGGGAGAGTGCCAGGCCCTCGTGGCTGGAGCCTCCTGGGTGCAGAATGATCAAGTAGGTTTTAATTGCTGCCCAAGGAGCAACTCTAATTATACTTTCATTTACATAGCACTCTGTCTCCAAAGGGCCGAACACCCATTCATTCATACTTTTAGAGACAAAGCTTGTTGAATTTTTTTTCTGATGACAAAAGCAAAGCATATTCATTGTAGACCACTTAGAAAATACAGAGAAGTACAATTAAGAAAAGAAATTCCCTGTAACTTCACCACCCAGATATACCAGTTTTTAAAAAGTTTACTTTCTATTTTAGAATAGATTTAGATTAATAGAAAAATTGCAAAAATAGTACAGAGAGTTCCCCTCAACCCACACCCAGTTTTCCTTAATGTTAATATCTTACATTGGTATGGTACTTCGGTTACAACAAACGAAATGGTATTGATACATTTTTATTAAAGTCCAGACTTTATTCACATTCCTTAGTTTTTACCTAATAGCCCTTTTCTGTTCCGGGATCCCACCCAGGATCCCACATTACATGTAGTTGTCACGTTTCTTTAGGCTCTATTTGGCTGTGACAGTTTCTGAGACTTGCCTTATTTATTTTTTTTTTTTGCGGGTCCCTCACCGTTGTGGCCTCTCCCGTTGCGGAGCACAGGCTCCGGATGCGCAGGCTCAGCGGCCATGGCTCACGGGCCCAGCCGCTCCGCGGCACGTGGGATCTTCCCGGACGGGGGCACGAACCCGTGTCCCCCGCATCAGCAGGCGGACTCTCAACCACTGCACCACCAGGGAAGCCCGACTTGCCTTAGTTTTGATGACCCTGACAGTTTTCAGGAGTACTTGTAGAATGTCCTTTAATTTGAGTTTCTCCGATGTTTTTCTCCTGATTAGACAGTGATTATAGGTTTTGGGGAGGTGGAAGTAAAGCATTATTCTTATGAGACCATATCAAAGGTACCTGATACCCAAACGACTTATTACTCTTAATTTTAACCTTGATCAGCTGGCCAAGGCAGTGTTTGTCAGATTTCTCCACTGTGAAGTTACTCTTTCCCCACTTTACATACCGCACTCTTTGGAGGGAAGTACTAACTCTGGTGTTTTGATATATTTGTTTCCAATCTCAAACGTTTCCCCCTCACTTCCTAAAATGAAAGCAAAATTCCCGTGGGCGCTTGTTAATTCCTGACCTGTTGGTCTTAACCAGGAGCTGGGGTCTGGGTTCTAGCCTAGACAGTTTTTATTTTCTTATTTTCTGGAGATCTTAGCATGTAAGCACATATGACCAATTTAAATGAGCCTGTGCTTTGGTTTCATCGATTAAAACGTAGTTTTCGAGCATTTACGATGTGCCAGGCGCTGTGCTAAGTGTCTTTCATGCCTTGTTAGTCCGCGTACCACCTGGTGGTAGAGATCCTTTTGTTCTCTTCATGTTGTGGGTGAGAAAACTGCGATACGTGGGAGTGAAGTAAGTCGCCCAGAGTCACACAGCGGGCAAGTGACAGAGTTGGAATTCAAACCTTGGTCTGTGACGCCAGAGCTCAGCCCTAAACCATGCTTAACTGGACTGGTGAAGAGCAATCGTAGGGAAGGGCGGTCAGAGTACAGGCTCAGGGGTTTGGATCATAGTTCTTCCATTTACTAGCTGTGTGGCCTTGGGTAAGTCACTTCACGTCTCTAAGCCTCAGTTTTCTTAACTGTTCATTGGGAGAGTAACATTATCTTCCTCAGAGGATTAAATTACTTAAACAGTGCTTGGCTCAGGGTAGGAAATCAACAAGGGTTACTATTGTTATTACTATGCTGTTTTCTCATTTTCACATCCATCCATCCATCCAACTATCCATCCTTCATTCATCCATCCATCCATCCAACTATCCATCCTTCATTCATCCATCCATCCATCCATGAAAAGCATTGCTTGCTCTGGGCCTTGGTTTCCGCATCTACAGTGGGCGTTAAACAAGAGTGGATGTTTTGAACCTTTTTTGTGCCACTGGACACTTTAGGTGGTCTGGTAAAGTTAAAGACATAGGATGACAAAGGAAGCTAATTATATGAACAAACAGTTATCAAAATATTGAAAACTGAATTTGTGCCATAGTAATACATACATTTATTTATTAATGCATTAAACAAGATCTAGTGGTAGGTCCGGTTCCTACTACAATTTTGAGGTGGTCATATGAATAATGTTTTGAGAATTCTGCCATGACTGTAATGAGCTATGAAGATAACTTGTCATTATTCTTAGTGACAAAGTCTTAGGTCCTCCTAATTCTGCTGGGGCTTGGTGCCTGTGTTCATAATAGAGAGAAACACTCCATTTCCGTTAGAATTGCTGAACACTTAGCGAACATTTATCCCCTCACTCCAGGTTCACAGATGGCTGAATTCTTAACATGGACCCCAGGTTAAGAAGGGAGCTGGTGGATGCCCGGGGTCCCTTCCAGCTCTTACAATGTGTGATTCGAGTCTGATCCCGAGGGGTTCCAGGGGGTGGAGAGAGAGGAGCCCTGTGTTCCCAGGATATTGGCCACAGGACAGACATACCTTGGGGCCTTTCAAGCCTCAACCTGGCTTTCCCGGATTGCTCTGTTCTAGATGTTTCAGAGAAACTGGCTGGCAGCTCCCCATGGAGACTTTGCCCTCACTGATGAATGGCTGCTGCTGCACATCTATTGACCGGAGCCCTTTGTTTTCGAGAAGCAACCGGCCTTTCTCTTGTTAACCCCTGCCGGCCTGGCCCCAACCAGGATGCTTTCTGTGCTCCGGGCTCAGCACCGGGGCAAGACAGACGTCAGGAGAAGGTTAACATCTGGGATGAAGGGCGCCCGCCAAAGGCCAGGAGCTATGCTGGGCCCTCTCATCTAAGTGCTTGGCTCATTTAATCTGCTGGCAGAACAGGAGCTAGACTTCAAACCCCAGGTCTGTCTGAACTTCAAACGCTGTGCTCTCTCCGGGGCTCCGGAAGCTTCTATCCTTTCTTCACCACACAGGTGAGTTTGGGGTCTTTTCCACCCCAAGATACACACATAACCACCCCCACCCCCCTTCCCACCACACACACACACACGCACACACACACACACCCCACATACACTTTCTCAGATCCACAGACAGATCGGGGTTGGTTTCACCCAGCATGAGAAGGAGCCATTGACTGAAGCTTTGGGGTGCTGGGAAGATGGGAAAGGCCCTCCCTGCCCCCAAGTCTGCTAGTTTTCAGCCCCTGGAAGCCAGCATTTTCATCACTAGCAACCCATATCTTTGGGTTAAGCATTGCCCTCCCTGGGGCTTTAGTTTAGAATATACAATCTCTAAGGCAGTGCTAATTCTTCCGACCTTAAAGCCTTTGTTAGTGTTTGTGCAGGGAGCAGGGCACAGGCACGGAAGGGGAAGCCGTGGTGTCTGAGGGCCCGGGACCCTGCCGCGGGGCTATGCTGAGACACTCAGCAAACTCCTCCATGCAATGCAATCCAACAGACATTTTATCGAGCCATCTGTTACTCATGCTGGGGAAGTGGAGATGAGTCAGGTACAGCCATCATCTCAGGGTCAAAAAGTCTGGCAAGGAAGACAACTACAGGAGACAAACCAAAATATGGTGTCATAGAGATAATAATGGTGACATGTACAGTGTGAGACAGTGCAGAGCAATTTGGATGGGAGCTGTCTTAGTCTGCTCTGGCTGCTGTAACAAAATACCACAGGCTGGGCAGCTTAAACAACAGGAACTTATTTTTTCACTGTTCTGGAAGCTGGAAGTCCAAGGTGCTGGCAGGGGTGGTGTCCTCGGAGGTCTCTCTCCTTGGCTTGAAGGCAACAGCCATCTCCCTGTGTCTTCACATGGGCTTCCCTCTGTGTGTGTCTGTGTCCTAATCTCCTCTTCCTTATAAAGACACCGGTCATATTGGATTAGGGCCCATCCACATGACCTCATTTTCACTTAATGACCTCTTTAAAGACCCTATCTCCAAATGCAGTCACAGTCTGAGGTGTTGAAGGTCTTCAACATGTGACTTTGGGGGCTGGAGGGGGCACAATTCAGGTTGTAAGAACAGGAGTTGCCCATGGAACACGGGAGAAATGAGGCTGATGGGGGTGAGGGTGGACAGAGCGGGGTCAGGAGAGGCCTTGACTGTCAGAGTTAAGCTTCATGTTATAGGACTTAAAGGTGCTGGCGCCTGTTCTGTAGTTGGAAAGTGAAAGCATCTCATCTTGTTCCCAATGCTCTGGAGATTCTGGGAGGGGTGAGAGCTCTCAGGCCTACAGCCCTCAGGGCTGGTCATTGGGGCCACGCCCCAAGGAGGGGCCAGCATTGTCCGTCTGCCCGGGCTCTGTGGGAGCCCCGCCCAGCTGGGTGGGTCGCAGAAACTTGTCAAGGAGGAAACCTTCCCGCTTTCCAGAAAATCCCGTCTGAATGGGCATGGTTGTACAAAGACCTCACTAGGCAGAGTCTGATGGGCAACCGGAGTTCAGGTCATGCTCTCAACAGAGAGGCAGAGGGGTGGAGTTCTGCCTTTAGGGCTTTCACCATCCTGGGGGCGTGGTCGACGGAGGAGGTATGAGGTCCCGTGCTGTCACATTCAAATCCCTCCGTCTCGCTGCTTCCTGCTTCCTCTTCCGTTAAAAAGAGGGCCTGGCCCTTCTGCCACTGACTTTAGGATCCTGAAACTGAGAAGGAAACGGGGGCAGAAGGGCCAGCTGAGGGCATGGAACAGGCCCCCACCTCTGGGGAGAGCCTTTCTGCTCCATCCACCAACCAGGATGAGGAGGCAGGGGCAGGGATGGAGGATGGGGTACTTCTGCTGGATAATTAAAAAAAAACCAAAAAACAGTTTACTGACCTGGCGTGTCCAGTTCATGAATTTTAAGCATAGAGCTTTGATGGATTTTTACATATGAATACGTGTGTATCACCACCACTCAGCTCAAGATATAGAACGTACAGAGGCCAGAAAACTCCCTCCTTTGTATCTCTTGCACCCCACCCCCCAGGAACCACTATTCTGACCATAGATTAGTTTTGTCCTTGAACGTCACATAAATGGAATCACACAGGATGCACTCTTTCGCGTCTGGCTTCTTTCGACCCCCGTTATTATACCTGAGATATTCTCCCTCTGAGTTCTGCAGGAAACAGGGCAGACCCTCCTCAGATAGTCTCTTCCACTTACGCCCCTGAGCTTGGCCCCCAAATTCCTTGACATTTCTCGTGGCAAGATGTCGCTGCCTTTGAATCTGGGTGGGGTTGTGACCGCTTTGACCAGCAGAGTGTGAAGAATCATGGTGCAATTCCTAGGCCGAGGCATAAAAGGTGGTGCAGCTTCTGCCTTATTTGCTGGAACACTGGTGGTTGGAGTGCTGGGTAGCCACGTAAGAAGTCTCACTACCTAAGGCCACCATGTTGTGAGGAAGCCTAGCCTCACGCAGAGGCCGTGGCAGGTGCTCTGTCTATCTCTGAGTCTACCCAGCCCAGGCGCCCGGTGTGTGAGTGAATAGGCCCCAGAGGGTTCCAGCCCCCAGGTGTCAATCATTCCCTGCCTTAGCTCCCCCCGCACCTCGATGGACCCATTTACCAAATCCCTGACCCACGGAATACGGGCACATGATAAATTGGCTGTTTTAAAAGCAGCCAAGTTTTGGTAATTTATTACCCCAATAATAACTGGAACACATGGTGAGAAGTAGATTCAGGAAGGCTGAGTTTAGCTTTCTCGTTGGGTGGGAAATGGCAAGAAAATCTGCTTTCCTGAGCCTACCAGTTGCTTCGCAGTCCTGCCTTGGCCTCATTGTCTGGTCCATTCTTCAGACCTGCTCATCTGGGTCTTAGGCCAGTTGTCAATTAATTCTCTGCCTCCCCGACCCCAGAAACCAAAGGCTTCTCCTGGTGAGGGTGTGATTCCTCCCACACATCTTTGCCTTCCTGTCAGACTCTCCCACAGAGGGGAGTGCATGGAATATTTGGGGCTATAGGCAATCTCTGGCCGCTGCAAGGAAATCACATGACAAGTCCCAGGCCCACAGTGCTCGAGAGGTGTGTGTATTCAAAGCATCATCATTCCTCTTCTACGGCCAGGGATCCTCTCTGTGGCCCCTGGATGGAGACGGTGCTCGGGGAGCAGGACTTAGGCACCCTGGCTCTTGGAACCCTTTTCTGAGGGTGCAGCTCTGGGTCAAGCTGTTTACGTACATTATGAAATGTCATCCTGGCTGTGGGGATGGAGTAGAGTATGGCACTTAAAGCGATAGATTTGGCACAGTTGCTCTGCTACTTACTAGCTGTGTGACAATGGAGAAGTTGACCTCTCTGAGCTGCAGCCCCCAATTTTGTACAAAGGGCGTAATAATAAAGAGTCCTTGCTTTGTCCAGGGCTGCAGTGAAGACGGAAAGAAATAATAGTGCATGGACAGTTTTTGCTTGGTACATAGTAAGCTTTCCGTAAGTGTTAGACACACGAAACAAAACAAAATGGAATGGGGGGAGGGGAGCTGATGTGATAGGCATTATTACTGAATTTTTTCAGGTGAAGAAAAGGCCTGAGGTCATGGAGCTAATAGGTGGAAGAGACGTGGTGCCGGGTCGGGTCTGGCTGCAGCCAAAGCGTATGCTCCTTTCATTCTGTCTCTTTGTCTTCAGAGCAAGTGCCTGTAGGTCTGGAGCCCATGCGTGACCTTGCAGAGCTTCATGCCCCGCCCAGGCTCACGGCTGCGTCCAAGGCTGGTAGAACCGGGTTGCTGTCCTGAGGCACGGTGGCTGCCCACTGCAGTGCCCGCTCCAGCCCCAGTGAGCCTGGCCATGCCAGGCTGCAGCCACTGAAGTGTTCACTGAAGGGTGCCGAAGGTTGCACTGCAGTACCACTGCCCTGCCTCCCAGAAGGCCCCGTTTTTTTCTGTTTTTCCTGTGATCTAGACTGAATGCAGGTGCTTGGGAACTGCCCTTACCTCAAGATTCATATATATTTTTAACAACTTAATTGAGATATAATTCAAGTATCATACAAATCACCCATTTAAAGTGTACAATTCAGTGGCATTTATGATATTCACAGAGTTGTGTAACCGTTAAGCAATTTTAGAACATTTTTGTCACCCTATAAAGACACATTGCACCCCTTAGCCATAACCTTCTACCCTCCCCTGGCCCTCAGCGCTAGGCGACCACTAATCTACTTTCTGCCTCTATAGATGTTCCTATTCTAGACATTGCATATAAACGGAATCATAAGACACGTGGTCTTCTGTGTCTGGCTTCTTTTCCTTCGCATGTTTTCAAGGTTCATCCATGTTGTAGCAGGTACCTTTCCTTTTTATTGCCAAATAATATTCCTTGTGTGGCTATACTCCATTTTATTTGATAGGCTTGGGTTGTTTTCCCTTTTTAATTGTTGTTCTGAATAATGATTTTGTAAACATTTGTGTACATGTTTCTGTGTGGACATATGTTTTCATTTCTGTTGGGTACCTACCAAGGAGTGGAGTGGCTGACTCTGCGGTAACTCTAGGGTTAACCTTTTGGGAAACTGCCAGACTGTTTTCCAAGCAGTTGCACCATTTTACATTCGACCAGCAGTGTAGGAAGGGTCTGATTTCTCCACCAACATCTGTCTTTTTTTTTTTTTAATTTTTATTTATTTATTTATGGCTGTGTTGGGTCTTCGTTGCGGCGCGCGGGCTTCTCGCTGCGGTGGCTTCTCTTGTTGCGGAGCGCGGGCTCTAGGCATGCAGGCTTCAGTAGCTGCAGCACTTGGGCTCAGTAGTTGTGGCGCACGGGCTTAGTTGCTCTGCGGCATGTGGGATCTTCCCGGACCAGGGATCGAACCCGTGTCCCCTGCATTGGCAGGAGGATTCTTAACCACTGCGCCACCAGGGAAGCCCAACATCTGATTCTAGCCATCCTCATGGGTGTGAAGTGGTGTATCTTTGTGGTTTTGCTTTGCATTTCCTTGATGGCTAATGCTGCTGATCACCTTTTCATTTGTGTATTGGTCTTTTGTATATTTTCTTTGGAGAAATGTCTATACGGACCCTTTTCCGACTTGTCTTTTTTTATTGAGTTGTAAGAGTTCTCTATACAAGTCCCTTATCCTGGTTGATTTTTAAGACTCTTTAGGAAAGGCCATTTCGTAACTTCCCCGATCGAGTGTTTACTGGCTGGAGAACTGCGTTAGAAACAAAACATTGCCTCATTCTGGAGGCAGAGCTGACACTTCTTGGAAGCAACATACTTTCCTGGTGCTGGCAAAAACAGACAGTGTCGTCCTGCTTCTCCTTTCCCCTCATTTCTCTTTCCTTGAGCTCCACCTAAATCAGTGGGTCTCAAGTGGAGTAGAGTAGAGGTACGTGTCAGAAGTACCTGTGAGACCCTTTCAACCCTCACAATCCTCACCTTCTTCCCAGAGTCCGATGTGCTTTCGTCTTTCCTCCATCGCTCACCTTCTTTTTGAGAATCACTGTCCTAAAAGGAAGGCTTTGAGAGTAACCCTGGCATGGCATGATATGGCCCCTGGGTGGCAGCAAAACTGAGATGAAGACCCAGGGATTGGTGGCAGTGGCCACTGCTGATCCTGAGACAAACAGTATGGAGCTTCCTCCAAAAATTGAAAATAGAACTACTCTTTGATTCAGCAATCCCACTTCTGGGTATATAGCCACAGGAATTGAAATCAGGATCTTGAAGAGATATCTGCATTCCCTCGTTCGCTGCAGCCTCGTTCACAATGGCCAAGACACGGAAGCAACTTAAATGTCCATCGATGGGTGAATGGTTAAAGAAAATGTGGTATACACATACAATGGAATATTATTCAGCTGTGAAAAAGAAGGAAGCCCTGCCATTTACAACAACATGGATGAACCTGGAGGACAGAATGCTCAGTGAAACAAGCCGGCCACAGAAGGGCAATAGTACATGGTATCACTTCTATAAAGACTCTAAAACAGTCAAACTCATAGTAGCAGAGAGTAGAATGGTGGTTGACAGGAGCTTCTGGGGAGGGAGAAATGAGGAGGTATTCATCAAGAGGTAGAAAGTTTAGCTTATACAAGATTGATAAATGCTAAGGACTACTGTGTGGCATTGTGCCTATAGTTAATAATACCGTATTGTCTACTTAAACATTGGCAAAGAGGGTAGATCTTGTATTAAACGTGCTTATCTCAGACACACACACACAATAATGAGGACAGGAGGAAAATTTTGGAGGTGATGGATATATATTGATGGCATAGCACTGATTATGGTGATGGTCTCATGGGTATAGACTTACCTCCAAACTCATATTTACACACTAAATATGTACAATATTTTGTGCACCAGTTATACCTCAAAAAAAGTGGTGTAGACAGAAACAAAATAATAAAAAAAGGAAGAACATTCCCTTCTTGCAGACTGCTGCCTCTAAGGCTGGTTAGGGGTCAGACTGTTCTGTGGCTGAAGCCAAGAGGGTGATGCAGTGAGACACCTTCATGCTCTAGGGAGGAAGGGAGGGATAAGGGCATCATTTTGTTTCTAAGAAGGATCTCAACAGCATCATTGAGTATTTATTAAGCTCTCACGTTGAGCCAGGCCTTGTGCTAAGCATTTTCTATTCGTTGTCTCATTAAGTCTCCATCATAACCTTATGGCCTAGGCACAGTTCATTCTTGTTTTCCAAATGAGGGAAGTGAGCCCAGATAGATGAACTTGCCAACCCTCACCCAAATCACAGGTGGCAGAGCGGGGATTCAAACCCAGGCTGCCTGCCTTCAATACCTGCACGTTTAAATTCCTCCTTCTCAAATACCCAGAGTGCCCAGTTTCTTGAAATCAAATCCTGCTGACTGTTCATTTTCACGTTGTCAATTTCCATAGAAATTTGCATGGGAGGCATCCGAGCTGTAGAAGAGTCTCTGAGCATGGGTTCAGAAAACTGGCACTGAGAACTACTCTAGTATACTCAGGTTTTGCGTGATTTTGGTCCATTATATCACCTTTCTCTAAACTTCCTTACCATACAATGGAGATAACATGCCTACACCATGGGGTTATCGGGAGGGTCAAATGAGATTATGGCTGTGAGAATGATTTGTAAACTCTAAAGTTTGAAAAGTCAGGAATTGTTATTCTTATTACATTGTTCCCTTAACTCAGGTCAGATCCTGTAATTAGCAGCCCCAAACCTAGATAACAAAGAGTTCCAAGTGTTAGCCAAGAAGTTCAGTGTTGGCTCACTTCTTTGGAGCAATATTCGGGACAATAGAAACGGGGCCCCGCCCAAGCATTGGAGTGTGGAGCCTGTGGTACTCGGTTAATCCCTGAATCCTACCCATCACTCCCCGCTTCCCAACCACCAGCCAGAATCTCGGTCTTTTTGCCTTCATTCCCCTACTCCCCTCTGTACTGGTAGGCTGAGCTGGCTGAGTCTTTACCTTTTTTTTTTTTTTTTTTTTTCCCCCG